>NC_090929.1:535907649-536579316 GCF_040938575.1 Ambystoma mexicanum | reverse complement strand
GATATTCGCGCTCTGCAAAAGCTCAGTCCTCACAACGGCTTCGTTGGGCTCTGTTTTTTGGGAAATATAATTTTGTTATCACATACCGCCCTGAGGTGCGCAATGGTAAGGCGGACACCTTGTCACGCATCGGGGAGAGTGAAGATGTTCATGTAACTCAGATCATTCCAGAAGAAAAAATGTTGGGAGTTACTGGATGTTCCGTAGAGGATTTGAAGACAAAGGCCCTGCTTAGTATGACCACCTCCGAGTTAGAGGCCTGGGAGTATAATGGGCCTCGGTGATCAATTCAAGAGAATCTACCGTACTTTCAGAGGCGCCTTTATCTGCCCACTCGGGTTCTGTAAGAGTAGGACCTGGCAGATTATCATGGAGCTCTACTGGAGGGTCATCCAGGGATTGCTGTAACAGCTAAGGTTAAACAACATTTCTGGTGGCCCACTTGGTGCAAAGACATCATTGATTCTATCCAAACATGTGGAATATGTGCCCAAAATAAAAAGTTCAAAGCAAAGACCTGCAGGACTTCTTCAACCCTTGGCTATTCCACCTACACCATGGCACACCATCTCAATGGGTTTGATAAGAGTTACCACCTTGTTCGGGTTATAACACGATTTTGGTGGTGGTGGATTTGTTGGAACACATTGTATGTCTGCGTGGTTTTCCGTCAGTTGTGGTCTCTGATAGAGGAAGCCAATTTGTATCCCAATTCTGGAAGAGGTGTTGCAAGATGGCTAGGATAGAAGTGCGTTTGTCTACTAGTCACCATCCACAAACCGATGGACAAACGGAGCGAACAAATCAAACCTTAAAGCAGTACTTTCGATGTCTCCTACATCAAACGGATCACACTTGGATGGATTTGCTCTGTATTGCAGAGTGCGCTTACAACAATTCTGAGCACACTTCTAGAGGGCAACTCCTTTTTACCTTCTAAATGGTTGCAATCCATGGACACCCGCCTTTGATCCACCAGAGCCATTAGAGATGCCAGCAGCGCAGAGTTTACACAAGAACATTTCCCGAATTAAGAAGGAAGCCTTGGCACATCTGACTCCTGCAAAGGAAAGCCAAAAGAAATTTGCTGACAAGCACCAGAGAGATACTCTGGATTATCAAGTGGGAGACCAGGTGTGGCTCACTTCCAAACGTATTGCTCTTAAAGGGCTGCGAAAATTCCAACCTAGATTTCTGGGCCCATTTCCAGTGGAAGCAGTTACCAATCCTGTAGCACTGAAGTTGACACTTCCACCTCATATGCGAATGCACCCTGTGTTTCATGTTTCCCTATGGAAGCCAATGAATCCAGGAACCAGGTTCCAAAAATCTCCAGAACCAGTGATTGTAGAGGATGAACCCGAGTTCGAAGTGAAAGAGATTTTAGATTACAAAGTAGTCAGAAATTGTTTTACTTGGTGGATCAGCAGTGTTTCGGTCCACAGGACAGAACTTGGGAACCTATTGCTAATATTTATGCTCCCCAGCTACTAAAAGATTTAATCGGAATCATCCAACCAAGTCACGGCCGGAAGGACAACCCTTGGGAGGGGCCTTGGGTGGGAAAACTGTCATGATCACTTCCAGGGTTTCTGGGTTAAGGTCTGGTGTCGGGGCCAGGAAGGAGTCTTGGTACAGATCTGTAGGGGCTAGAGGGGTTTTAGCATGGCAAACGTGGCATTCTCACATTCCCCAGTACCACGGTGACGATGGCTCCCATAGAGATCAAATGGTGTACCAATCCCCTTAAGATGGCTGCCCTGCTGGTCACTGTCTAAGTAGTCATTGAGAACTAGTCGTTGGTCATAGAGGACTAGAAAAAAAAAACACCCCACTGTAACACGCACTTTATGTTAGCACCGCTGACAGCAGTCTAACGCTACAGGTGCTCAAATCACAAACCTGTAAATAATAGAAAAAAGTCATGTTAGGAACTTGAATAGCTAACAGAAAATCCACAGACCTTAGTCTTCAACGTCCCTGACCAGAGTTTTCGGCAGCAGCAGTACTCCGACAGGTTACTTCATTCTCCGTAGTTCCGCAGTTCAGTCAGCAGTCTTCGTCCACGGCCGCAGCTTCATCTTGAAATCTTCTGACCTCCAAAAATCTACAAAGACAAAGGTACCATAGTTAAATGAAAGAAAATTAAAGACTTGGTAGTGAATGAAAATAACCATACGAGCATACGTACTGACGCTCCGAGGAGCATTTCCCAAGCATTGCAACGCCTTGCCTCACAGAAAAGACCCATAGCATAATAACGAAGGCACGCTGTGCCGCACGCCTTAACGGAACTCTGCACGCATACTTACCTCAAGAGAAAACCCATAGCTGGGTAACGAAGGCAAGCTGGGCCACGCGCCTTTTCCTAACTACGCACGCATATTTACCTCAAGAGAAGACTTCATGTTTTTTCTTCGATGCCTAAGCTCCTCAAGTGAAACTTCTTTCTTCAGAGAACCTGCAAAAGAAAGAGAGAGTTGTTAAATCGAGAGATCTCTCCAACCTTAGAACCTTTAGTCTTCTGACTAAAGACCCCTCCAAGAATTTAAACACTTACCTTCAGAGGCTCTTCCTGAATTTACAACATGAGTATCTGCTGAGCCTCACCACCAACGCACCCCTGCTTGAAATCAGGACGGAGAGCTCCCTAACCACAAAACACAGGTGAGAAGAGTGTGGGCCTTAGGAACTATAGGGGAGCCAGTCAGGGTGGGAAGAGGGGCGAGCCATAGTGATTTACCACATTATATTGATCCCAGTTTCCCCCTCCTATTTTCTCTCTCCTTTATGACAGGGGAAAATCCTATTTAACCAGAGTTGCCAGATCACCAGGGTTCTGGACTATTTACACTCCTGCGGGGACAAGGTAAGTGTTACAGCTCTGCAGTAATTGCATAGACCTAGAAACCTCTGCAATCTTTCACCGTTCGTGGGCGGTGGTGGAGTGAATGGCCTGTGTCATCTCTAGTGTTGGTCTATGCCCTTCAGTGGATATTCTTTGCCCAAGGTACACAACCTCTTCTAGGCAATACTGTAATTTTGCCTTACCACCCTGTACCCTTTCTCTGCAAGCAATGACAAAATTTGTACGGAGTTTGTTCTACACTGTACTTCTGTTTCATTGCATATTAACAGATAGTCACCATATTGAATCGCTGTGCTTTATGTTTGCACATTGCATAGATCCATTTGTATTATCCTCTTGAAAATATTAGGTGATTCGTAGTATCCCTGGGGCAATCGTGTATGTTCGAATCGAGTTCCACGATACATGAAGGCGGTCAGATATCTTGAGTCTGGGTGCAAAGGTATAGAGAAGGCATTTTTTAAGTCCATGACTGTGAAGTACTTTGCCTTCGCAGGGATATTGCACAATATTGTGGCAGGGTTTGGAACTACAGGAAATTCTGCTTCCTCCATTTCATTTAGGGGGCGCTAATCGCGGGTGAAAGACCATGACCCGTGCTTTGATTTCTTTATCGGATAGATCGCTGTGTTACTATTACAGGTTGATTTAGATGTTGAATGATCCCTTGCTGCCATACTGAATGCAAAGTGGAATATATCCCTTCACCTGCTTCTCTGGTCAATGAGTATTGTTTTACAAGGGCAGCAGAGCCCCTTGCTTCAGTTTTATTTTTACTGCCCCAATCCCTTTCAGTAACCCCACAACGTGAGGTCCCTTGGTCCACAACCCATCCAGCACCCTTTTGAGATCTCATTCTGCACGTTTATTTTCCCTCTTCACTAATTGTGTCAAAATGGATACCATTTTTTTCCAAGATCATGCATGTGATCCCCATTGTGGTCCATACTGCGGCTGCATGTGCCCTCCTTGTTGTGGTGTTCGTCCTGCGGGAAACCCTCCCTGTGGTGCCAGAAAAATGATATGCATTCGTCCCAGGACCTTCACGTCTCTTGTGTCCATAAATCTTGAACTCGCTTTATATATATATTCAGCTGGGTCATCGTCCCCTTTCATTTTGTAAGCCATTTTGTAAGCCATCACTGTCCCCAGGTTCTAACTGTCTGGATACATGCTCCTTAAAACTTTACAGACATGTGTTCGACAATTGTTTAATGGAGCTCCGTCATGAGCATTGGTGCCCAATTTCACTCCTTTATAGCCAGCCTGCCTGATTCCAAATTGTGTCTGTTCTCCTATAATTATGGCAAACAAGCTTTTCATATCTTCTATGGCCAGCGTCACCCCTCCCGTCCCCCGCTGTCTTTTTCTCGAGCGCTTTTATCCATTTACTGGCCCCCAGCTATGAGGGAGGGCAGGCTACATATTAGGCTGTCCGAGTCCATTGTTTGCCAAGGCACATAATGGGCTCCACCTGGTCCCTTCTGTAGTAACGGTATTGCCTGTGTTTTAGGTCCTGTCCATCCCTCCCTCTCGCACAGCTTGTGTTAACCCTATTTTTACCTTCCCTGTCATAAGTAAGAAGTGGACCCGTCCTTGTCAAACTGTTCTGTCGTCATTTCCTCTTTTCTTCCCCTAAGTTCATTGGTTGTCTATTCATCACTGTACCTGCCACTCCAGTCGTCTCCTAATAACCCTTCATCTGAGGCTGCGTTTTCCTCATCCCCTATTCTTTGTTTCGTTCTCTTCGTCTACCCCATCTAATTTGAATATTATTCTTCCTGATAGCCATTCTCCCTTATCCCCCTTGCTCATCCTCCTCACTTCCTCCTCTATCACTGGTTCCACCTCACTAAATAACGCATCCACCTGTTGCCGCGTATTCTTTTCAATATCTGCTAGGTATCTGCTCTTTGTGCTTCTTTCTCTTTTTTTCCCCCCATTGTTTTCCACTGATCTCCCATTGAGGTTTCCCGCTGAGGTTTGGTATACACTGCGGCTGGTCGCAAGGTGGGATATAACCCATAGGGCGGGGGTGGTGAGCTTGGTCCGCCCCTTCCCACTCTCTCTTCTTCTTTCTTTAGTTTTTCCCCTTTAGTCTCCTTGTATATTTCCAGAGACCCAATATGTTTTGCCTGCTTTTTAGCTTGGAGTCTTTATATTTCGTTAATAGGTACGAGAACATAGATCTTACTATGACTATGAAATGTCCCTTCCCCTGGTCATGCATAGAAACACTGCCCTGCAGTCTCCCCGGCTCAATGGAAATAGTATTTTAATAGTTTATTGCGATACTGCCGGAATTTGTGGTACATGTGGTCTGCTGGGCTGTCCACATAAGCCATTATTTCATTTATTTTTATTATACTACTTTGTCCGCCCCCCTCTCCTTCTGTTCTATCAAACTCTTCCCCTATATTATTCCCAATCCTTCCGCTCAACTTTCACTCTGGCCCTCTCCACAGGCCCGACCACTCACTTAATGTTAGTACTTATCAGCCTTCTCCACAGGCTCACCGTTCCCTAGGTTAGCGCAACAATGTCCAGTGTCTAACCATGCATCACCAGCACACTCATGCTGTTGAAATGCAAAAGCCTGCTATTTTACACAAGATCACCTCTTGGTGCTGACTTGTCCACCACAAGCCCTCACGACTGAAAAGCTAACTACCACATGCGTGTCCCTCTCTACAAACAAAATCAACACAACTTGTACCCAAATGACGCAACTATACAATCGCTGGCACTATGCACCACTCCTGCTCGACCTCGTGCGTGCCAACATCAGCGTCCACTCCCTGTCGGGTGGTACACTCTAATATCTACACTACTACGGCTGATCTTCCTCCCTTCTCCGAGGATACATCCTATATACCATAAAATAATCTATCCCTCCCCTTCCATAGACATGCACTATTGTGCAGTGTCTTCTTGCACGGTTATTCTCACATCCTGGATACTCTAGAGTCCCCTCGGTACTGAGCTTCCACCACAGGCTCACCCTTCCACTGAGCATGGTACAGCGTTCTGGACCTGGCATACCTTTGCCGACTCGGCATCAGCAGGTCCTTCTCAGTGATGCGCAGTGAACATGTCTGCAGTCGCGAGACCCGTGCCCCCAGGGAGGATGGCTGGATACACTCAGAGGTCCGGGGAAGATTGAGCACTTTCGCTGGGGCCTCCAAAAATGTACTAAGGGGTCCACCAATTGGAGCCGGGCAAGAAGAAACGCTATTTATTACAGCTGGGTGAGCACAAATCGAATGCAACAGCCGATAGGCTCTGATTGAGAGGCTGACATTTGAATGGAATACCAACAGTAGTTTTATACCAAGAAATACAGTGGTCGGAAATCATTCAAAAAACCCCTGCATGTTGGAGAATGAGCTTTTCCTATGTTTTCCAGGCATTTCATCGGTTTATGGACCTTGCCTCTGAAGTTTGTTGTTTAATGAAGCGTAATTGAAGCAAACATAAGTTTCCCATTACAATGCCTCACTATGTGGTACCACATTTATTCACACCCCGGAACAACTTATTACTGCAGTAACATTTTTGCTGACAGCCGGAACTTTAATACACTGCCATTGGTCAGCACCATTGAGAACAGAATACAAGACACCCTACAGCTGGTGAGAAAGGGGACATTCACACAATACCTTTTTGATAATGACCTTTGTGAACTATGTGCTAGATACTTTGAAGGCTTGTCACCTCCCCAGAGCTCAAGAACTTACCGTCTGATTGGTTCTTCCAGGAACACCACCCCGTCCTGTGTTTTCTTTTTCCCACAGCCGCCTGCCAATGGGCATCGGTGGTAATTTTATTATTTATTTATTTACAATTTTATTAAGCCGCGCCTCTGCCCGGGGGCCTCAGAGTACGCACAGAAAACGAGACAAACAATTCAGTCAGAGCAAGAGATCGGGGTCAGAGTTGTTGGAGTTCCACTGAGGCTAAACAGAAGAGCATTCCAGGCAGCAGGACCCTGAACATCAAAACTGCCGGCCTTGGCAGATTTGAATCTAGGCTGTACCATTCCGAGTTGATTCTCTGACCTAAGGGTACGAGTTGGAACATAGTGCATTAGGATCCGCACAATATTTTGGGGCCAGGTTAAGAAAACATTATGGGTCAAAGTAAGCAGTTTATGCGTAACCCTAAGCTTCACAGGGAGCCGGTGAAGGTCCCGCCTAGAAGCAGTAACAAGAGCTCGCCTCGAGAGGCCTGAAATGGCTCGGACTGCTCCATTTTGGGAAACCTGGAGGGATGACACAATGAGCTGAGAGGAACCACTTAGGAGGCTATTACAGTAATCAAGGCGAGAGTTGATTAGGGTAGTGCCAAGAATAGCTGCGTTTTCATGTGTCAAGAGTCAAATATTGTAAATTAGTTTATTGATCAGTCCACACGATGAACGAGTCTGAGCAATGTGCTGGCTCATCGTGAGCTGTGCATTAACGGTAACACCCAAGGTCTTCACCTTTTTTTGCCACAGGAATAATGGTGCCAAAAAGGAGAACTCTTCTATTCAGATGGTAGGGCCTTGAGTTTAGCGCTGGAGGTTACAGTCAGACGTTCTGTCTTCTTGGTATTCAGCGGCAAGGAGTGAATAGCTATCCACGCATGGATTGCGGAGTAGATGGGCCAAATCCTGGGAGTAGGAGACAGTACGTTTGACTACGACCTCGGTATCGTCCGCATAATTGGTATAATAGACACCCGGGCCATCCAAAAGTCTCAGGAAGGTGATGATGTAGATGTTGAACAAGGAGGGGGAAAGACGAGACCCCTGTGGAACACCACAGGTGATGGGGCTAAGCTTGTAGAGGGTCCTGTGACTGGCACGCTGGTACAGAGCCATTTTTCCCCGCTGCCGTGTAGGGCGGCTAGTTTTGCTGACCGCCCTGTAATTATATCACCTTGTTCTAGTCTGTTTTTCTCGTGATGAGTAGCTTAATCCCCACCCCCTTTGTCGATCCCTGTCGTATTGGTGACGTGTTTCAGATCGAGCTTTCCCAGGTCCACCCGGTCCTGAAGGATTTCCCACTATGTGTTTATGATGTTGCTATTTTTATCATCCTTCCCCTCGGCTTTAGCTAATCATAGGACAGTATCTTGGACTGTATATACACCCAATGCATCACTACCCCCTACCGTTCTCGGTGAAGCCTGTTGTACGAGCGTCTGTGGCTTAGAATACCTGTGTCATTTTCTGTGTAGCTGCCTCCACCGTCCACCTTCTTTACTCTCAGTTGGTAGCTGCGTCCCCCTGTCTGGGGCTGAATAGCACCTTTTAACACACAAATAATACCCACCTTCTGAGACAGCAGTTAGGCTTGGCCTGTGAACCCAGGCACCACATCCATTAGCAGTTTACATTATACTTCGCATAAATTGCCAGGTTTTGGTAAACCAATTTTAAAACATCATTTCCACTTATATAGGAGTTATCACATTGTTACGCCGACTTAGATTATTGCTAGTGTCACCCAGTTCCTAAATCCTATCTGGTTTTCAGTATAACTAGGTAACACATTTTTAATATACATAATGATCCTTTGTACATTACCAGTTTCTAGGTGCCAAGGTAGTCTATTTCTGGTTTTCATCTTGTTCAGGTAACCCATTATTGCCCTGCTTTGACTGCCCTCTCTGAGAGGGATTTACCTTCCGCTGAAGGTACTGGAAAGAAGGAATGTCAATGCGATAGTCCATCACCTGGACTGGTGGCAGAGCTACAGTCTGCAGTAGACGCAGACCAGCATAAAAGAACTGGTACTCTGCCAAACTAACATAACTCCAAGGAAAAAGGCAGGGACCACCCTTATCACTCACTTACCCTACTAATAGAACTTCTGCATATCCACCCCCAACCACCTAAATAAAGCTCACACACAATTCAACAGAAACCTAAAAGCAACTCAAACCACACACATTCTGCAGTGCAACACCCACTACCTCAAAAGCACCAAAGAAAAACCATTAACATTCAAACCACCCATGCACACGCATACACAACACGACTTGAACACTACTAACCGAAACACACCCAGCATACAGTGACCAGTTTATCCAAACTGGAGCTACCAACAGCACATAAAAGCTCTCTTGTGCTATCCCTCTCGATCCCACTAACCAACCTTCAAGCCCCCCAACCAACCCCCGAGCCCAGCTTCCTTTTCAGAGTGCATAAAAATGGCATTGGTGCGTGTAAATCACACTAACCTAACATTGCATTGCAACAAAGATTCTGACCCCCAGGTAGTGTCTTGGTTTGCAGACTAGCATGCTATGGCTGCCAGCCTGTTAAGATCAATGAGCTTTGTTTGTGGATTAACCAGGAATCATTCCCTGACTATGGACTATTTACTTTGGTGAAGCTATATATCTTGCTAAAGACATTTGTCTTTAGCAAGATATATAGGTTCACCAAAGTAAATAGACCGGACTTTGGTCAATGGACTAATTCAAAATGTTCTCAGACTACTTACTGACTTCCTATCTGATGAATTGATGCCTTGATAATTTTGTACTTAAGAAAGAGCAGACATTATTAAACTTACTTATTGTGGTGTTTGTATCTGTTCTGTTTTTTCAAACAACTTGTCTAATCTGTCTCTTCCTTTGCAGGATATAGGAATGTGTACATTCCTATATTTTTTCATACTTTTCCCTTTTTTGATAAATATCCAATGAATTACATTTTACAGCTTTAATTTTTAATTGTCTGCACTACTACGCATCTAGTTTGCTTCATGTAATTAGGCTGCTAGCCTTCGGAGCAAAGCTTTCCTCATTCCCCCCGCCCCCTCTTTTTCCTTTTCGTTTCATGATGAAATGTGCAAATTGCCTTGTATAAATGAATAATTAAGTAATTTAAATGGGCCCAACGAGAACAGCCTCTGTTGTATATAGGTCAGTCCGAGGGGGGCCTGCTATTAGTACTTCCCAATAAGGGCTTCTTTCCACACATAAATTACTTTTGCAGTTTTGCGGCAGTGACACAAGTTCACTGATTGTGTCTGTCAAGCCCATTTGTTGGTAGGTTTTACTTGTGTATATCATAGTCCAGAGCGTTTATTACTTATTATTTTCCTTGTTCTGTGGAGAGCCAGAGTTAATCGATTTACATTTCTATTTTCACCCATATGAGTTAAGCTAACAGTGGATTCTTAAGCCAGTGATGCAATTGCGAGATACTGTAGGCTTATTGATATTCCTTTAGTCGTGGGACACATCGCCCCCAGCCCTTTGTCCACACTCTGCTTCATGCTATCTATGGATGGTGGAGTCGTCTTCCCGTCAGCCTATACAAAGTTAATAATCTTGCTTTTTAGGGTAGTATATACTGCAGGTGTAAGTTCTTTAGAGATCTATAGCATTTGATTGAGTGTTAATCTTTATCATGTTTTCATTTTAGTCTGCACGCTTGAATTCAATTTAGACTCTTTCCATGTTGTCTATTTCTCCGATATTCAATGTTGTAAACGAGTATATGTCAACCTTTCTTTGGAAGCACTGTTTTTGTGAATGAGCATGGGTTACTCCTTCAGTGAACAATAGCTAGATCATCATTGTTGCTTCTGAAGACATTAATAACATTTACCTTTTTCTTTTTTTATCTTTGTTATGTATGGCCATTGTTGTCTTCACTGGTTTTTCATTTTGGTTTAATATACAATATTGATATTGTCACCAAGGTTTCGAAATTGTGGGGAGCTCGGGGCTGTTTTGCTCTTGCTTGTAGCCTAGTAGAGCCTGGTTAGTTGACACCAGCAGTTACTAGGGGCTGCATTTGGATCCTCAGGCCAACTGATGCCAAACAAACACCTATGTACGTTTTAACTCTGTGCTTTTGGAACAATCTATAAATAATCATTAGGACACATCTATATATCATTTAATGCATATGGGGTAATAAATATTGGAAACAATTATGTTTGCATCTTATGTGGGAGTCAGACTTGTGGAATGCTATGTTCTAGCTCCTTGTTCCCTAGTGATAGCTCCTGGTCCATGGATAATGCTGGATACCTAGGAGCACCATTTAGCTCCTGCGTATCCAATCTTTATTTCGATCCCTGGTGTCACACATTCTTTGTTTGTACATTTGCTGTTTGTGCATAGGGTTGCCCTGAAAACGGACTAGGTCCAAAATGCATTGGCAGATCTGTGTAATACTAGTATTGTCCTTATATGAGATCCTTAAATATCTGACCACTTATTATCAGAGGGAGGTCTTTGAATACTCACAGAATGTTTTTCCCACACTTGTGAGTCAGTGTTATGTATACAGTTACATTTCCGAAGCTCATTGAGCATTTGGGGTCAGCAGTTTTCTGGAGTTTCTAGGATATACACTTTTGCATTGATTAACCTAAATGGCCAGGGTCTTACCGCAGCACTTCTGATATTTTTGTTTGATATTTTTGTTTGATGTTTTTGTTAGAACTTTTCATAAATTCTTTTATGCATTAAATTGACAGTGATGCCCAAATCTGGTTCCTTTGACTCACTGAGCCCTCTTATATCTTATCTAATTGCAAGGCATGGCCCTTCTGACCTATTTGAGAAGGGGAGGCGGGGATGAGCCTCTAGGACCTTGCAAGGGAGTGTGTGGTTAGGAAAGGTGTCTCAGTCAGAATGTGTGATGGGATGAGGCAGGCGCTGCAGAGGTTTTGTGAGATTGGAGAGGCATAAAGGGAATTCGGGAGCAGTTGCTGCCTGTGGGGGGTACACATCAGCTCGGGCAGCAAATCCTTTTGTTTCCCCCTCCCCTTTTTTTAAGGTCTGTGTTGTTGATAACACCATAGTCCCTTGATGGGTCTTCTCCATACTTCTGACCAGTGCTGCCATATCAGAGTTCGAGTTTAGACCTTGGGGGACAAACTGGTGCAGCTGCTCAGAAGATCTGCAGTGAACCTCACTCATGCAGCGATCTGCATCAGGAGCAGAGAATGTGATGTGCTCAGCATCTAGCTGGAACTACGGGGGAGTGGGGGCCTCAGTGAAACCCTCTTCCTCCTTGTTGGAGGTGCTTGCATGCAAGCTTGTGCATCTGTTTGCATTGTATGTACATAGGTTACATAAAGGCTTGTGCATCTATTTGTATTTCATTGTACATAGTTTACATATGTTCCACTGTTCATTGTCATTGGATTCCACGCTCAGCCTTGGTAGAATTTGGAGCCTAATGACGGAGGTTCTTGATTCCAGTTGTCAGTTGAGTGGTTTCCCCGGCTGGGGGCTGTTGCTGAGAAGGCTCAATAAAGAATTGTTCTAACCTTCTGCTAACCTTCAGCTGTGTGAGCCTGTCCTTTGAACCCGATGAGGTCCAGCCTGCAGTGTAGCGATCCCTGGCAGCCCCACAGCGGGTGCCGAGGTAAATGTACCGGATGGCGCACCGAGGACGACCAACATGGAAAGCGAGTCCCCTCTGGGCCACAAGGCAGTGGTGAAGAGTGCAGGGATTGGAGCACCCCAGGTCCGCCGCATGGGGTCAGGAGTGATGACTAGAGGCTCCGTTACGCACCCCAGCGGTGGTGCTCTCAGCAAGTGTTTCAAGCACAGGAGACTCGTAAGGAGCAGGCACGGAGGACTTTGTGAAACAATAAAAGTGACATTTGATCATTAATAATTAGACGCCAGTTGCATGAGGGTGGGACCCGCTGGTTACCATTGTGATGGACTCATAGCAGGGGCTCTTTGTGACGTCAGTTTGCGTGTTGTAAGTGATTTCAACCTTGCACTCCACCTAAGTCAATGCCTAGCGTGTGATGCACAGCTGGAACCCTTAATTATATATTTGTGCCTATGTTCTTTTATTTCTGAATGATGTACCCTTATATCACGCCCCTCTCTTTGAACCCCCCCCCGTCTCACTGTACCAGGAAGCAGGCTGTTTTGCAAAGTTAAAAGATTTATTTTATGAATTGGAACAATATATATATATCACACTATTAATATTCATACAATGATCACCATTGGGGTGATGTTACAATCAACAATCTCTTTAATCAGGAGTATGGATAGGAAAATAATGCAGCATAGAATAAAACTTTTGTGTGGGTTCAGTCAATTGCAATGTCACTCTTTCCCCCTGCACACTACTCAATCCCCCAATATGCAAGATAAAGAGATGGAAGGAGAGAACACAGGTTTCAGGAATAAACACTCAACAAATAGTTTCAATCCCAATTTCCCCCAGCAAGCATGGAGAGAAACAGGAATGATTGCAAACAGGTCAAATGCTTTTGAATGTGGCTTTGAATGAATGGGAAAAACAGTGAAAAATTGATTTCATTTACTAAATTGGACTCAAAACTAGTGGGAGCCGCTTTGTATAGTTTCAGGTAAACACTAGCAATGATGATTGAATAACTAGCAGATTGAAAACTGAATTCTGAGGTTGGATGCAAAGAATAGCTGTTTGCCACTTGATGAAATTGAGCCAAACGAAAAATGTGCGGCAAACTTTTCCGCACACGAGAAACGCGATTGCAGGGAAACCTATAAGGATTTGCAATGCCTTTGGGTTCGTTGGAAAGCCGCGGATGTTGGCTTCAATTTGACACTTAAATTTCGTGTCTAGCATGCACAGTACAGAAGTTATGAAGGCTTTAGTGGAGGTCGGTTTTTCTCAGAAAGAGTCAAGATTTTCAAATGAAAGATGCGCTTTTGAATTACAAACCGGAATTTCTTTACACTAAGTAGTCTATCGACCCACAAGCCAGACGACAGCACAGCCACCACTCCAGCAACATCTCAGGATGGTTTCTACCTGCCGAGACGCTTGTCTGTCTTCAGCAACTATATTAGCGCAAAGATGATATTATCACTACCATTACCAAAGGACTATGTGGATGAGGGAAAGATTCAGGAAAGACAAACGATTTTCTACAGTGCAGTTCTGGATATGATAGAATGGTTTGGATCGGATTACTTAAGGATAAGATGCTGGCTATGGACAACTCTATGCTATAGATACTCACAACTACTGTTTGGAATAGGCCCGTCAGGGATCTGGTCAAAGGATTTCTGGACTGGAATTCTGCTAGCCCACCGGACAGGATTCGGGGCCCTCGGTTCTGCACTCTGCACGGCACTCTGGACGCTGCACGGCCTCTGGACTGGATCTGACGGGTTGGTTCTGGGTTGCAGCTATCTGGTTACAGCTCTGCTCTACTGCTTTTGATCTCTGGATTCTAGCAAGAGTTCTTGGCGAGAAAGCAGAAACAGCACAGCCCGGCCTTTCTTTTTGGTGTGCCCCTTGGAAGTCTGGGGTAAAATCAGGTTTCAAGATTTTAAAGGCCAAGCTGAGAAGGGTTCAGCTTTGGAATTGGGCCTCTCTGCTTTCAAAGTTCTGCAGTCTTGGATATGGGTTTCTCCTGCAGAGTGCTTCACCAGCAATCAGTTGATGGGTGAATCTGTGTCTGTGTAGGTCCTAAGCTGTCCCTATTTATGTATTTCCCAAAGGGGTGGGTAGGCTGAATTATACTAGGCACACCGTCTAGGAATCCTATTGGTTAGTGTCTGTCCTCTCTCCTGATTTGAGAAGACCACATGGTGTAATGCTGATACGGTATTTTACAATCCAGTGAGTACCACCCCTTTTGTTTCAGTACAATCTATTTTTCATATAAATCATATTTACAATACAACCAACTTGCTAGCAATACATATTTACATCACAGCAGGGCATAATCCTGTGAAGTTTCATATTTCTAGCATCATCACAATTGCTACAAAATTACAATTTTGGTAGTCCTGTCTCTGAACATAGCACAGAGTTCAGAGTAGTTTCAAACTGCGAGCAGAGTTTTCATGTTAACCTATATTTTACAGATTTTTACAAATTTTGCACAGTTCTGAGTCTTTTTCAAAAAGATATTTTCTTGTGGGTTAAGATACACAAATCTGTCTGGTCCCGCCCCCCATGGTTCTGCTGGGCCAAGAGCAATCCAGGCCTCTCTTCCTGCTGGTAGTTAATTTCTGTTGACACTTGAATTTGCATTCCCTTTCAGTCCAGGAAGTCTGTTTCTCCCCAGTGAAGCAGAGCAAAATCTCCTCCTCCTTTCATTAGCATCTAACTGAGTTCCTGGGCAGAGAGCAAAAGGAAGGCACCTTTGTTTGGGGCAAACTGTGGAATTTGCTTTGAAGTCCTCTGTGGCTGGCATCAGTTCACTTTAAAACACTTTGTTTAATATTGTCTTTGCTAAAATAAACCTTACATTTTCAACAGTAGACACACAGATCTCGAGATTGAATAGTAGCACCCTATATTGCTTTTGATGGCAAGTCACTTCTTTTCCACAATTTGATCTTAATGTGTAAGTTTAAGCTAACAGTGTAGGTAAATGACAGTTCTGATGCAGGCAGGCGGCGGTACTGCACCCATATTCCGACAGATTTTTCCAGGCAAGCCCTTTTTTTAATGTGGATATTCGTGTGATGAAATCTGCTTCTCCTGACATTGTGCTTATGGGGATTCCTTAAATAAGGTAATGGTTAACACCCAGCAAGGATGTTGGATCTTTTCGGATGTTTGGGAACCATGATTTTGCAATTTCAACAGCCAAGGAAAAACGGATTTTAGAGCACTTCTGGGTTTTCCTGGCAATGCAGCACTGCCTTTTCAGGTAGTTCCATTTCGCTCTGTGGGCAGCCCAATGACAGGTTTTGGCAGTGTGGTCTCCTGTTCTACCACTGACAAAGGCAAAGTAGATTGGCAGCCTATTTTTCCAGTTTCCCTGCGCACATCTCAAAGGTTTTTAGCGCGCATAGGGCTTTTTGGCGTCCATTCTCTTGTTTCTGGTGAAAGCAGCACCCAGTGATGTCGCAGGGCAGAGCCTAGTGGGTTAATGCATCCCACAGTGTTGACCCTAGTCTCCCTAGCAACAGCATATACAAGCAACGGCTGTCGCACGCAAGGAAAAGTGGACCCTACAGCGTGGATCTACGTGGCGGCCATCTTGAGGGATCAGTCAGTGTGGCCACAACACAGGCAAGTGTCGGCGCTCGGTAAATCTCCATTCAAGTCCTGCAGGACGTTAACTCTGCATCAGTGTTTGTTACAGTGAAAATTAATAGATGCTAGTGTTCTACGCCGGATCCACAGGAACCTTTCTCGACAGATTATCAGAGCAGTCGGTGAGTTCATTCCTAAGCACTTCTTATTATAGTGACAGCACAAGAGTGTTTTTCTTTTGTGAAGCAATAACATGTCATTAAGTACTACATGTTCAACCTGCAAAACAAGATTCGCACAAACTTGTGCAAACTGGTTGTTGAAGTTGGGATAAGTGTTGAATAGCAACTTGCAGTGTAGCAAAGCCACTGCGAACTAAGAGCTGAACATAGCCACACAAGAGATCCCACAGAGTGGTAAAGACTGAACAAGTTTACACAAATGAGGGCTGAAGATCTGGCAACTGATCAGTGTAAAATATCTGCAAGACATTGCATTAAAAAGAGCAGCGAACTGCTGGTACTGGTGCTAGTGACAGTACCATACTATTTGATATGGCTAATGTTCTGGCTCCAGTGTCTTTCATGGCTGCGCCAGGTGAACCCAAGGTGCGTTGGTCCGACTGGAGGGAGGGTTTCACAAAATATGCTCTGGCCATGTTTGGCTCAAATTATTCTAACGAGAGGAAAGAGGCTCGTTTGCTCCATTGTTTGGGTCCCGCAGGTGAAGACATTTTGCGGAAGTTACCTGTGCCTGTCGGAATGGAGGAGGCAGGTGCATATGAGAAAACCCTAGCTAAGCTTGACAAGCTTTTTGAAGTTACGGAAAATATTATTCTCGCGAGGTACAGGTTTGCTGCCAGGGAGCAGAGGAATAGGGAGAGTGTTAAGGAGAATTCTCTTATAAGGCTAATTTCCCAAACCTAGTGAGTTTTGCTGGATTTCTGGGGTTTGTTTTTTTTCTTCTGCTAAGAGGGAGACTCTTTTTCTCCCACTCTTAGGCATGATTTGAGATATGTCTTTGACTTAGTATGGGCTATGGGGTATTTTACTCCATAGGGTATCATCTGTTTTGGTAGATATGTTACACAGCACCCTCAGTGCAGTAACACAGGGGTGTCATAGTGACCCCCAAACATAGACTCCATACCATGGGACGGACTGTCTCCCAGGGCATGTAAAGTCACCATTGGCTTTATTAGTCCAAAATTGTGAACAGAACCAGTACAAACCATCATATTGTGGAAGTACTGGAAGGGGTTAATTAGATTACCCCTGGGTCTGTTTCCAAGGGGGCACTGTCCAGTCCCCCCTTGTCGCGTTTCTGGCTGGTGGCAGTGGTTACCACGCGAAATATTCCACCGGAATATTTCCTATGGGATTTTCCCATTCATTTTAAACGCACCACTTTTTTGGTGCATTGTAAAGATGCCGCCGGTTTATGTAATTAATATAAAATGACTGGTTGGGTCTTTTTGCCAGAACTCTTTCGCAAAATGGTGTGCGTGTCCGTCTCTGTAACGCCTACCAAGGCCGGGCCCCTTTGTTCCACTTTTTGGCAGGCTTGTCCACAGAAGCCCTCCAACTGGTACCACTCTGTCTGGGATTCACAGGATGTGTGGGTGGGGGAATTGGCACCCTGGACTGCGTTGCCTTAGCAACCCAAGTCGCACTCTGTCTTGATTGGCCCAGTGGTGAGCCGCCCGGCTCACCACTTAGCTTGTATGAGTGACAGCTAGCCTGTTGAATGGGGGGTTTTCTGCATAAAAGCAGGGCTTTTGGGACTGGAACTTGAGAAGTTGCCACAGGACCTAAGAAATCTGAAGAGGGGAGAAGCTCAGCCATCTGCAATGCCACCACCAGTGGAGCCCTGCTGCAACAACCTCCCCACTTCCCAGACGACAAGAGAAGACCTGCTGCTGCAAGAGTCTTCTCCCTCTGAGCTGGTGGGGACAACCAGTTCGACATTCACCTTCCAGGATGCCCCTTGGTCGAATCGCCAGTGCCAAGCACCCCGGCGGCCGGATAGCCAAGCTTCAGTCCACTGAGACCGCAAATAAAAAGAGCGCACCTTTTAACCGAATGAACTCCGCGGCTGGTTTCATCCCTGGGCAGTGCAACAACTCCAAGGTTCCTCCTCAACGAGATCTTCTCTTCTCCTGGTCGAAACCACAAACTGCACCCGCTGCCAGGAACAACTGCCACCGCTGGAGCTTCCTCACTTTTAAAGGTACTGTGTTCCGCCACGCCTCCCTTTCTTCGGATCGCTAACGGTGACCCTTAAATCCTTGGCTTTCCAACTGGGTTGGCCCCCAGACCTTCTAACTTTATCTTTCACATCAAAAGACTTGAGTGCATTTTTAAACTGTGTGATCTTGGGCACATTTTGCCTTGCTCCATTTAAAGTGGCCCTGGCCTATGAACTTTGGCTCTACAGTAGACTCTGCCTTCACTAGCTTGCTCTGGCCTTAGAAAAGTGTTGGGAACTGTTTTATTTTCATGACCTGTCTTTTTCTCTCCCTTTAACTTAATTATTGGAGTGCCATCTGGGTTAAGCACTCGCATCTGTTTTTACAAATAGTGGTGTTTTGACTTAGACATGTCTAAATAATTATTAAGGGAGGTGTGTATACTTTTGCTGATTGTGTTTGAACTTGCTTTGCTGTATAGTGCTTAGTGTATTTCCTAAAGTTTGTTTTAAATAAATAATGATATACTTTTGATACCAAGCTCTGGTCAGTGTTTGTTTGCTCCACTGTGTTTTTGGCCCTATTGTGTATCCTCTGTATACTGCCCTACTCATCTTGAGAGAAGTCTGACTGCTCAGCCACAGCTACCAGGTAAATCTGGGTGGTACAGACTGCTACCAATTGGGTTTACTGCTTACTCCTGTAGTCTTAATCTTTTTGCAGTGTTCCCCAAGGGAACTGCACAGGATTCTGCCTAACGGAGAGCATTGAAGAGTTTAGAACAGCACTGAGTGGGTGGGCAGTGAAATGCCAATTTACTCATTGTCAGGATGAACATTTAAGGGGCCAACTGATGATAAAGTGCAACAATGACAAGGTCAGGCAGGAGATGTGGTGGGAGCGTAATCCCATTTTGGGGAGAGCTATAGAGATTGCAAAAAGTTTAGAACATACCGAGAGGTGTATCAAAGCTCTCCATTTGGACAAGAGCACGGAAAATGGTGGTAGTAGGGTCAACATGGAGGAAGGTACCATGCAAAAGATTTCAAAGTTGACACAGACCATTCACAAGTGGTTTTGTGATGCGAGGTGAGAAACCTGATAGGAGAGCGAGAGAGGCATCCAGTGATGTCAATCCCAACAGCTACAGGTGTGTGGGTCAACGATGGGTTACGCCCAAAGACTTTTAAGAGTGTATCTGGAAAAAAGTGCTACAGGTGTGTCAGTGCATTACATTTAGCAAATGACAAGGAGTGCATAGTAATTCACATTATTTGCCGTGAGTGTGGCAGGAAGGGGCATGTTGCCCGATGTAAGATTTTCAGTTTTGGAAGTCGAGCACAAGAGGTCTGTGCGAGCAATGAGTATGAAGGATATGTGAATGCAGGAAGAGAGATTGATAACTCTGTGCATGTTTCTGGAAAAGTGAGGAAGTGTAAACCATATGCAATCATAGCGATCCAAGGGCGTTCCGGTTTCCATGTTTGACAGCGTTGCTGATTACACCCTTGTCAGTGTGCAGGTGTGGAAGGACAAATTAAACTGTTGCACCTTGTGGGAAACGGGCATCAAAACGAATGCATATGGTGATGTAACGATAGAAATTGTAGGCAAGTTTGATGGTGAACTTCAATTTAGCCCTTTAAGTGCCATGGATCCCCCCCTTCCCCCGTGCCAAGGCATTTTTTGGTGATTTCCGTATGTGGCCATTCAATGGCTTATAACTTTTCTGTTACATGAGCTATCTCGGCCAAATGTGGCTCCTTCTTTTCCCACATGTAGGCGGTCGTAACGCCACCTAGGAATCCTAGGTTGCTGTAGGGGGGTGAGAGGAAATAAGCAAAAAGGGCGAAAATGTTGTTTTTTCAAAAAATGCCAATAAAATGATGTTCAAAGAAGCCTGTGGTTTTTTTCCTTGTAAGAGCTAGGAACAAATGGTTTGCTGTGCTGAATTCCCCGATTTCCTGGCTTTCAAGAATGGGTTGAGTGGAAACGAAAAAAAATTATTTTGATGTGGTTATCAACTGTTTGTGAGAGGTAGGCGATTTTGGCCATTTTTGCCAATTGGACATGCATGGATGGAATGGAAGAAAAGGGTAGGAAAGCCGAATTTGAGGACATAAAGGCATATATTTCTGAAAAAGTAGACAAAATTCCAAGTTTAGGAAGGGGTGATTTGCGTAGGTCAGGCAACAACTAGGTAGGGGAAAATGCCATAGATTGGGGGAAAAGCGGGAAAATGGCTTGTTACGGCAATGGCTTCTATGAATTTTGAAAAAAGCAATGCTCCAATACTTTCCCCTGACTCTTGCAGTTAGGAAACCTAGGAAAGAACACATTTTTTGTAGTGTTTTACAAAACGAGCCAAACACTGAGCCATGGTACACAGGAATTTTATGCTTACGGCCTGAACAGACGCACTTAGCATGTGTAAATTAGGAAAACCAATGTGGTGAGGAACGGCAAGCATACTTTTTTTGAAAGAGCACAGGCAGACCTTTTCAAGGGTAGGAGACTTGTGCAGGTTACAAAGGTGTATGGTGCCTAAAGCAGCGACTAAATGTAGGGCACATTTGGGAAATGAAAGGGTTGTGTGACAAAGGGCACCAGCAAATGGGTCAAAACGTTATGAAAACCACACAAACACAACAAATGTTATACGTTCCCACAGGTGTCCCAATGAAAACGGTACCTCACATGTGTGGGTGCACCTACCTGGGTGCCAAGCGGAACGCCTAAAACACAGGGAACCCCTAAAACACAGGGAACCCCTAAAACACAGGTAACCCCAAGTCTGTTTTGACACATGAATTTCACACTTTCGGCAGATGGGCACACCATACAGATATGGGCCTCGGGTGTCCAAGCTACCACGCAAAACAGGTAACCCAATGCATTTCCGAAAAGAGGACATGCATGGGAATCTGAAGAGGTAGGACTTGCTCAAATCGGCCCAGAATTTATTAACCAGAAGCCCTGACAAAGTCTGAAATGTGCCAAAAAACCCCCACATTTTTCACTTTGTCGAAGGTTCTGGGTAAAACATTCTGGTCCGCTTCGCGCAAGTTTGACCTCTGTGGATTCCCACTGGTGCCCTCTTTTCAGAAATGCATGGGGTTCCTAGTTTTCCTTGGTGGCTTGGACACCCTAGGCCCAAATTTGTAGGTTATCTCCCCAAACCCTTTTGTGGTTACCAGTGGGTTAGCCTTTTCCCTTTGCGGCTAGATTGGTGAACCCACACGTGAGGTACCGTTTTCGTTGGGACACCTGTGGGAACGTATGACACCTGTTGTTGGTGGCGTGTTTCGGTGGGTGAGCAGAGTGAAATGTATGGAAATTGTGTTTTTTACCCCCAAATTTGGACTTTGCCCAGGGGTTCTGGGTAGTAGATTCTGGGCCGATTTGCGCAAGTCAGACCTGTGGATTCCCACGGGTGTCCTTTTTTCAGAAATGCATGGGGTTCCCTGTTTTCGTTGCTGGCTTCGACACCCTAGGCCCAAATCTGTAGATTGCCCATATGAATAAATGTGCTGTGGCGAAAGGCTTGGGGTTACGAGCGGGTTACCCTTTTCCTTTTGCGCCCCCGGCAGGTTCACCCACACATGTGAGG
Organism: Ambystoma mexicanum; assembly: GCF_040938575.1. NCBI lineage: Eukaryota > Metazoa > Chordata > Amphibia > Caudata > Ambystomatidae > Ambystoma > Ambystoma mexicanum. The sequence continues at coordinate 536,557,679 of NC_090929.1, read as the reverse complement.
TACCATTTTTAGAAGTTATGACATCTGTTGTTGGTGACGTGTTTCGGTGAGTGGACACAGGGAAATGTCTCTGAAATTGGCTGGAAATGAAGACAATTCTCAGACATTTCGCTCTAGCAACCCACCGAAACACACCGCCAACAACACATGGCCTACCTTCCCGCGTCCCCACATGTGTCCCGATGAAAACAGTACTTCACGTGTGGGTGCACCTACGGGGTGTGCAAATGGAAAATGGTAACCCACTGGTAACCCCAAGCCTTTCGGCACAGTCCATTTTGTTCATGTGGGCAACCTACAGATTTGGGCATAGGGTGTCGAAGCCAGCAAGGAAAACGGGGAACCCCATGCATTTCCCAAAAGAGGACACCCGTGGGAATCCAACGGTCTGACTCATGCAAATCGGCCCACAATTTATTACCCAGAACCCCCGGCAAAGCCCCATATGGGAGAAGGGTGCCCAAGGTCAGGGATATTACTGCCGACTTTGCTGGAGCCCTGGCTGCCCTGCGTTACAGCTTCTCCCCACAAGGAAGTCTCTGCGGTGTGCCAATACCTCCCCGAAGGGAAAAGCTGTAATGCAGCCCAGCCGCAACTCCAGGACGGTTGGAGGTGATGTCCTTGGCCTTGGACATCCATGTACCATGTGGGCGTACCGTCCCATAAGCACAGCAGCAGCTCCAGGGAGCTCCAGCAGGATACCCATTCCTCCCCGGAAGTGACATTTGTAACGTAGTACAGCCAGAGGTGGAGCCTGAGCTTGCAGACGGACAACCCACATTGGAGGGATCCGCTCCCAGGGAAACGCCAATGTTGTGCTGGCATGGGGGGCAATTTGTGGCCTGCCCCTGTAATTGTGTCCCAGCCCACCAACATATCTGCCCAGACGGCCCATTCCCCATTCCCACCCACACCACCAACAATCCAGCCCCAGTCTCACCCGCACCACTGACAGTGGGCCCTGACCATAGAATAATAAAAAAAACAGTACTCACATGCAGCTGCTTGCGTAGAAAAAGCTGTAAACAAAACAAAAAACATGTTACCTATGGTCACACCAGCAAAATGTAGCCCTCCCTGGTGGCAGATAAGTGGGGGGGGGCTGTCCTGCACTCCTCCCTGGGCTCAGGCGTCCCTTCCTAGGAGCAGATATCTGGTCCCAGGAAGGGATGCATGACATGGCACCCACTCCGTGGGGGCAGGGGGTCAACGCCCCATCCCATTAGAAAATTCCCCATCCCTTTGGGGTGCCACACAGCCCCCCCTAAAAAGTGTTCCACCATTTTCACTTTTTTCCTTTGGTAACCCAACTCCCCTTGGCTCAGAGGGGCACATTGGTGTGCCAATATGGCCCCGGGGTGCCCAAACCTTACTGCCCCACCCACTGGGGGCCCTGTCCCACCATTTTTGGGGGCCCTCACCCCCCTCAACCAAAGTGGGTGGCGGGGGCACCTCATGCAGGTCTCCCTGGGCCTCCTACAAACGGATGCATGAGGTACACCCCCCCCTCCATTTGGGGTGGGGGAGAGGAACCCCAAACATTGTGGGACAGGCCCCCCAGTGGGTGGGGCAGTAAGGTTTGGGCACCCCGGGGCCAGATTGGCACACCAATGTGACCCTGTGTGCCAAGGCAGGTTTAGTAAACAAAGAAAATAATTCAAAATGGCAGGCTGCCCTTTAGCGGGGGTTGAGGGGCCCCCTAAACCCCCAGATCGTGTTCTAATGTACTGGGGGTTGACCCTCTCTCCCCACCCCAAATGCAGGAGGGGGCGTCTCATTCAGCCCTCCCTGGAGGCAAGTAAGAGGGGGGTACTCAAGCAGCCCTCCCTTGAGTTACGTGCCCCTTCCTAAGAGCAGATAACTGCCCCTGGGAGGGCTGTATGACATGACCCCAAGTCCATTTTGTATGTGGGGGGGGGGGACAACCCCTTTACATAAAAATAATTCCCTGGTGGTCCAGTGGGGGGGCACTCCCCCCAACACCAGCCATGCTAATTGTTTCTCCCCCCCCCACCCCTGGGGGCAGATGGTCACCCATACATGTGGCCCCATGCGCTGGGGCCACAGGTGGGAGGGCGACGCTTACCTAGTAAGCTGCCCCCACACAACTTCCCCTCTGTGTCACTTCCCTGGTCTCTAGTGGTCATTGCAGCCCCTGGATCGAGCGCCCTGCGCCCAATCCAGGGGCAGCAATGCTTACAACCAGGGTGTCGTTGTAAAGGGGAGAATCTCCCCTTTCCAACGACACCCTCCCCAAAAAAATCCCTGGTGACCTAGTGGTCCCAACCCCCTCCCCCCCTTCCCATTCCATTTTTTTTTTTCCTCCGCCCTTGGGGGCAGATGGTCACCCATCCGCCCCCAGGTGTCTCCATAAATGTGGGGAAGTACCTAGTAAGCAGCCCCCTCTCCCCTCGCGTCACAAACTGATCTATTGATCGTGACATTGCTGCCCACGGATTGTGCGCCATGCCCCCGATCCGTGAGCAGCAATGCCACACAAAGGTTATCGTTGGAAAGGGGAGAATCTCCCCTTTCCAACAATACCTGCCTCGTTCTCCGGCTTGAAATACAGCCGGAGATCGAGGGGGACAAAGAAGGGCTCTTACCTTCTCTCTTTACTGCAGCAGCCGAAAATGTTTGCTGCAGTGAATTTACTTTCAGTTTCACGCCGACGTGCTTTATGCACGCCAACGTGAAACTGAAAGGTAATCCATCCCCCTGGCAGTGAGGGGGGGACCTCCCCCTCACATAGCCCGGGGGTTGGATTACAGTTTTGAACGATCCCTGCTTTGCAGGGATCGCTCAAAACCAGGTGCCAAAAAGGACGAGCTATCTCGTCCTTGGCACTGCGGAGGTAATGTCAAGGATGAGATACCTCGCCCTTGGCACTTAAGGGGTTGAAGGAAGGCTGGCTGAGGCAAATATTTACGTGACTAATAAGGGTGGTGAACTTCTGTCATGGAGTGATCAAGCAGCCTTAGAAATTAGATGCCAATCATTTGGAACAGGTTTTGGCCGTGGAGGAAGTCACGATGAGGGAGAAGGTGACGAGCATTGAAGGGGATATCCAACATCTCTTTAGTGATACACTTGGGTGTCTTAAAGGTTTTGTACACAAAATTCGACTAAAGGGGCTGAATTCAGAATAGCAAAATTGTGCATTGTGCCGTTGGCATTGCGTAAAGATGTGGAGGAGGAAATTGTGAAGATGGAGAAGGAAGGAGTCATTGAAAAAGTACAAACATCTGAATAGATTAGTCCCATTGTTGTGAGAAAGTCGAATGGTTCGATTAGGTTATGCATTGACTCAAGGCATCTGAACAGTATGGTGATTGCGGAGAGGTTCCCATTGCCATGAATTGACGACTTTTTGACGAGAGTGGCAGGTGCAAAAATGTTCTCGATACTGGAACGCAAGACTGCCTATCATCAGATAGAATTACATGAAAGCTTGAGAGATCTAACCGCATTAATCACTCCAATAGGGCTTTTTAGATGTAAAAGGATGCCATTTGGATTGGTGTCAGCGCTGAGTGTTTTTCAAAATGTCATGCATAGTCTGTTGGGAAGTGAAGGTGGTGTTTTATTTTTTCTCAGGAAGATGTGTTGGTATGTGGTGTTAGTGAGCGTGAGCTTGATGCACAGTTGAAAAGAGTGTGGAGATATTGAGAGAAGCAGGTCTGATGATTGCCAAAGGGGAGTGCACGTTCAAGGCGGATAAAGTAGTATACCTCAGGCATGAAATCTCTTGTGAGGGGGTGAAGCCTAAGGAGAATGCAGGTCAAGCTATAAGGCAAATGGAGTCTCCTAGGTGTAAAAGTGATGTGTTGACATTTCTTGGATTGGTTGAATTCTATGTTAAGCTTATCAAGGGATTGTCTGACAGAACAAGAAACATGAGGAAGCTCACTCGAAAGGGGGTTTCATTTACTTGGGATGAGAGCTGTGTGAAAGAATTTGAGGATATCAAATGGGCTGTGGTTTATGCTCCCATGTTTGCCAGTTTTTGTGGAGTGTAGGAGGACGTTGATTTTTGTGGATGCCAGCAACTATGGCTTGGGAGCGGTGTTGATGCATGAGTGTGGGTCACAGTTGCACACGATTGCCTTTGCGTCAAGAACATTAAAAGAGGCGGAAATCGGGTATTCTCTGGTTGAGAAGGAAGCCTTGGCGTGTGTATGGGGGAGTGGAGAAATTTAAAATGTACCTATGGGGTCAGGAGTTTACCATTTGCACCGATCACAAACCTGTGATCCGTATATTTTCCAAAGGTGGTCTGGAGGCGGTGTCAAGACGCATCAGGAAATGGGTTAGCAGTTTACAAGGCTTGCAGTTCTCCATGATGCATGTGCAGGGTAGAAACGCGTGGTGGCAGATGCATTTTCCAGATCAGTGGAACAAGTGGGGGGCAGGGGAGGGGAAGTGCCATACGGGAGGAGGAAATGTGGGTGACATTTGTCAAGTACATGGTAGTTTGAAGAAGTCTGAATTGGACTTGGCTTGTATGGAGGAGGACACATTGTTTTGGGAAGGTGAGGAACAAACTTTTGGTCAAAGGTGACTACTTGTACAGGGGTCACAAACTAGTTGTTCCGAGGAAAATGAGGAGTACTGTGGTGGAGTTGGCACATGTAGGACCAAAGGCTTGGTGAGGGCCGATTTTTGGTGGCCGGGCATTGACAAAGATGTTGAAGAACAAGTCAGGATGTGTGTGGAGTTTGTGGAAGGAGACAAGGGTCTGAGAGTGCAGAAGACTCCCATGGTTGGAAGGGGAAGTCCAGAGGCACCATGGGATGAGGTAGCATTGGATCTTTGTATCCCTTTTAAAATCAGAGATTCGAGAGATGCTTATCTACTGGTTATTGTGGATTTGTTGTCGAAGTGGCCAGAAGTGTGTGTACTGAAGGACATAACCAGCGGTAGCATAATATGGTTTTTGGAACACTTGTTTTGGAGAGAGGGTTTCCCCAGGAGGTGTCTCTCCGACAATGGTTCACAATAGGTGTCAAGGGAGTTTAGAGAATTGTTAGAGAAGCATGGATTGCAGCAGGTAACCACATCATTATGTCACCCATAAGGGAATGGTTGTGTGGAGCATTTTAATCGCACCATAATGGAGGCCATTAGAATTGCAGTCGCCACAGGGGGTGACTGGGTACGGACTGTAATGGAGAGGACTTTTCAATTCAGGTTGGCGCACCATAGTGTCACTAGTGTGTCCCTTTTGAGTCACTACGTAGCAGGAATCCCAATTCACATTTATGCCCCAGATGGATGGGGAGATCACGATGCGTTGACAGGAATGTTGGAGGAGTAAGAGAGAAGTTATGGGTTAGTGGACACCGGTCAAAGCTACGCTGTGATGAGAAAAACTGTTTCAGAGAGCTGGTAGTGAAGCCAGGAGAATGGATCAAAGTGAAACTGCCTACCAAGGTGAGGAAGGGGTGTTCTTTGTATTCAGAACCCAAGGAGGTTGTTAAATATTTAGGATCTTCAATTTTGGTCAGAGGAGGAGCAGTATGGAATAAGGAAAGAGTGGCAGTGTTGAGAAGGAATGAGTCGGGTGTTGAAAGGGAAGAGAAGGAAGGGAAGTGTTAGAGGCGCTTGCATGCACGCTTGCACATCGATTTGTATTGAATTGTACATAGTTTACATATGTTCCACTGTTCACTGTCATTGGGTTCCAGGCTCAGCCTTGGTAGAATTTGGAGCCTAATTAAGCAGGTTCCTGATTCCAGCTGTCAGTTGAGTGGTTTCCCTGGCTGGGGGTCGTTACCGAGAAGGCTCAAAGAATTGTTCTAACCTTCAACTGCGTGAGCCTGTCCTTTGAACATAACACTGGTCTACTCCACATAGCCCTCTAAACAAACACTCTTATCCTCCGTATAGGAGTACTCATTTCTTGCCTCTGCTTGGGCACATTCTGTGTTTTTTGATAGATGTGTAGGCATCAGGGTTGTAATTAACTGAATGTCGTGGCACAAACCCCCCTTTCTTTTGTTTCCCAAAAAGAGCGCAGGCGGAGCATCCATTGCAGCATTCATTGATGAGAAAATATCAGCAAAGAGGTCCCGCAATACATTTTAACGGTGCATTTCCACTTCCTACAGCTTATATTTAAAGTTCAAGAATTAAAAGTCAACCATACTCTGACCTTCATGGACCTGTCCAATTCCCCAGATACTTGCTTTTTGCCACAAAATCCACCATAAAACATGGTTAGCATGTTTCACAGCTGGGTTTCTCCACAAACTAGAATCCACACACAGTGAATACTTCTCATCTCGAGTCTCATTACATCTACGCCATTTTTTCACAACATGCTTTATGAAAGGTGGAGTCGTACCAACCGTCAGCCTCTTATCAGTTAACAAAATAATATCTACGGTTGTTGGCGATAGTCTACCTTTCTGGTCAACCGAAGGCTTCCATACCAAGTGGAGATCCTTGATCTAATGCCCCCTAATATACAGTGCACCCCCACAATTCTGTCCAAGAAAGGCAGTTTGATTAAAACTTGAATTTAGTTAAAAAAAAAAATGAGTTAAAGGTGGTCCCCAGGCTTTATGTAGGGGACGTAACTACAATATTACACAATCAGTCAGCTTGTCCACTAAATGAAACTGAAATATAACGCCTGCTTGAATCTCACTATTGTTCATAAACGAAAATCCATTTACATAGTCTGATAAATATATAGTTCTGAAAAACAATAGGCCTTGTAATTTCACTTCTGCTGCTTATCGGCCAGTGTGTTCAAATTGTTTACATCCAAAACATTTCCAAATTACACTTACATTTCCATATGAATTAAATAATTTTGCTTTCTCCGATAGCACCAGCAAACTATGGAACAGAGAAATGTTGCATGACTCGCATTTCCCATATTAGCATGATGCTGTTGGTAGTTGGTATGTCAGTGCAGTTTAAAATAAACTCTTAATGAAGTGTATCCGAATTCTGCAAGATTAGATTATGATCATGTTAAACAGGTATGACTGTTCCTCTCCTCCAACCTCACTAATTGCGCCACTGTGCAGTTTTAAACATTCAGGATATATAGGATTTACATTTGAATCATTTTATGGGATTAGAAAGGATACAATTGAACACTCTCCTTTCCCATTCCTTATTAAATAGGTATGCCCTTCACATAACACACCTGATGAAATGTATCCCCTTTAGGCTCTGGTATGGCAGTCATCAAATCACACCTTAATGTTATTTATGTGAATAAACTCTGGGTAGAACGCAATGAGATTTAATTCACAAAGACTTGTACTCAAACTTCAAAGAAGTGTTATCTGTTTCACTGCACACAGAGTTCAACAATGTGTTTTGGGTTGGATTGAAATGAAGGAACTCCTCCCTTGCTTTTAATTGCAGTGAGACTGCCTTGTATTTCGTATTTAATCAATGTCTTTTTATATCACTTTCCCAAACCACTCCCCTTTCTTGGACTTGACAGGAAAAATAGAAATGGTGGCTAGAGAGCAGATATAATTTCATTTGGGGAATTGTCAAACTCCCTTTGGATTAGTCTTTAAAGGCGTGGAGCCAGCAGACACCCTCAAGTGTTCCCAGGGAAGTCTCGGTGAGCAGGCTCCTACAGATTTGAATCCATTAAGTTAGGACTGCACCAGTTTTCTTTCTCAGTAGGTTCCCTTTTAGACAGGGCTCATCTCCTTACAACAGGGATATTCCCATCTGCAGCCCTTAAGGTGCTCTATCTCATCAATTCAATAAGAACAGGTGGTGATCTTTCCTGAAGCTTTTCCAAGAATCTGAATAATATCTCCTCTGTGCTCATAGTTTTAAAAGTATAACATATTCCCATGCTTATGTGATAATGATGTTGCACAATGTGAGTAGCCTGATTTTTCCATTGCCCTGCCTGTAGTTCGACACTCCTATTGAATACACAGCTCCAATCTTGAATGGATGCTTATTTCCCTATTTGTGACCAAAAAAAGTGGCAGTCCCATCTGATCTTAAGACTTTAAATGCTAATTTCTTTTTCTTCATAATTAGAAATGTTTTTCTGAAATGTGTTTTCTGAAATCTGTCATTGCAGACTCATGCCTCAATTAATGCAATGATTGATTCAAAATGAGATGACAGGTCTGCGTCTAAGGGATGTCTAGTTTTATTTCTAGGCAAAGTTGAAAAGGTGATTTGCTAATTGCAAGAGCATGTTATAAGTTGCGTTATGAAGAACAGTGGTTTACCAACAGATGTTAATCTCTACATGCACTGCAGATCTCCAGTATTTTGATTTATGTAAAATGTCCAGTCTGCCCAGTCTCTACTACGTGTTTGGTGTGAGAGGAGCTGCAGCTACCTTGTCCTGCATCAAGAACGCTGTTTCTTTAACCAGGAACTCCTCCTACATAAACTGACTACTGGCGCGGATCGCTGCGCGGAGTACTGAACAGAGTCCAGTCTGCCCCAGGAGTTGAGGCATTTGAGCAATGGTGGATTTACTCCCCGTTTCCCAATTTAGAGGAAGTTTGCTCTTGCCATTGTTTGCCGTGTTGCTGACTGGGAGGACCCACAATCCTCACCTATTCTGCCGCCTGCTGCCCGCCGTAGTGTGTTTAGTCCTCGGCAGGCCGTTTAAGTTGATGGAACCTGCTGCCTCAGGCGCGAGCCATCCACAGACACGGTCTTTCCCCGCCTGCCTGATGAAGAAATGGACGGTTGTCGCCTGAGAAGCCATCGCATCCAAGTTTTAAAAGAAATCGCCTCCTCGTAGAGCCACCCACAGACACGGTCGTTCCCCGCCCACCTGCCTGATGAAGAAATGGATGGGCGTCGCCTGAGAAGCCATTGCATCCAAGTTGAAAAGAAATCACCTCCTCGTAGAGGTAAGACTCGGGACATCGCTACCCAAACAGGGGTGACTTTCCATCGTCTACACACCAACAGCTGTCCTGTTGGGTTATAGGGGGTGGCTCAGAGACTAGTATGGAGACTGACGTGGTTCTTCAGGTGCCAGACCCGTCCCAGTTAAAACCAGAAACCGCTCTTACATACCGCCACACGAGCGGACTGGCTGGGATCGAGGAACAGCGGGGACTTAGCTGCTTCCCGACCCGCTCTTGAAGCCCTGCTTCCGGCGTCTATCCAGTCTGAAGCGCCCACTCCTGTGCTGCATGTTTCTGATCTGTGCGCCCGCCCCCCTTCACCGAACTCCCACCGTGGCGAGTGAAGTTCTGATTGAGGCTATCGAAGGATGTCCTCTGTCAGTCTGTTTCGGTGGTGGGGAATGACATGGGATGTGGCGGTCGGAGCAGCACGACCAAATCCTTAGTTACTGGATGGGAAGCGCCCGCAAATGACTCGCAAGGGCACCAAATCTTGAGCCCAGCAGAGAGGTTGCGGGAATACATATTTCGATCGGAAAGAGCGGCTGGGGGTCCTACGGGGCCTGAAGTCCTCCAGAGTACAGCGACTCTGGGCCACGCTGAACAGGCGTATGTTTTAGCAGGAAAAATTGGTACATTGGCCAAAACCCCTACAAGAGTACCTGAATTGAAGAAATCGGCCCCTGACTTGGATATGCAAGACGACGCTCAATTGGCCAATGATCCAAATAAGCTAATTCCAATTCCTGCCGTTCCATGGCAGTCTTCAGTTTTGACTACCTCTAAAGTCACGAGAATGACCATGGCTCCATGGAAAAAAAAAAAAACATTTACAAAAAAAGAGGGAAAGGGAAATCCCAGGCCCTGTCAAACGGGGAAAAGTGTGAAACTCGTGCAAAAAATTATGAATTAAGAAAAGCCCAGAGAAAGAAACAGGCCGCGCCCAGCAGAAAAACTGAAACTGGGAAGAAATTTCTCCCAAACCCATTGCTTTCAAGCGCCTTAAACTTTTTCAAGAAGCAGCAAAAGCGCAAACTAGACGTCTCTAGAATTATCAGACGCTGAAATATTGGAGGCTATACAAGAAACGGCCCCAGTGAACAAATCGTGGAAAACAGAAGTCAAATCTTGCCCCCTCCTACCCCTTCTCAAACCTCAATCAAAAGTTTTCTACTTGATTCTCAAACTTCGAAACATAGAGCTGATCCAAGCCGCGCACAAATGAATTTTAAAATAACCAATGAGCCCAGTCCAACGGAAAACCCAAGCACACAGCTATGGCAAAGGAGCCTCAAATGACTGTCCCTGTTTCGCCAAGTAACCATGAAATGGGGGTGGCAGCACCACCAACTCGCACGGCCCTGTGGTTTGAAGACCAAACCAACAACCTTACACTACACCCCATCAGCACCAAACCAATGGAATATGTAGCAGCAATCTTGAGTAATCCCACTGGGAAAACTGGTGATATTCTGGGGAGGTCCCCTGCTAATCTACATGGGGTGGAAATCTCCCCCACCCCCTCACAAACCATGTCGGACCCAGAGGCCAGACATCAGGGCAAAATGTGAACTCCCCATCCACTACCAAATCATCACCGTACTCGTCATGTGCACACCACCGAGAAACGGAAGACTGAGTGAAATATCTACGACATTCCAAAACCCAAAAAGATTCTCCAAACAAAAAACCTGACCTCTTGACCATGTCAGCAGTGACAATCACCCTGGCTCCTTTTGGTAAGCTCTACGAGGCAATAAACGATTCTATGAAAGACAATACAACTGTCATAGCCATGATGCACTCAAAACGTATCTTTGTGGAAGGATACATAACAGCATTGGAACAAAAAAATGCAGACCAGCAAGCTTCATGGGAAACGAGATTTGCTTCACTTAAAGAACAACTAAAACCTCAAAGATGCGTTATTCCATCTCAAACAACCAAAGTGGAGAGAGAAACGCAAACACCTGCTGGCAACCCTCATTCGGATATCATTCCTTCCCTCACAAGTTCAGACCACAATGCAACTTACGCCACGACCTCGCTCTCGACACCTGATACCTCACGAGCAAACCCGACTCCCAAACTGGGTGTAACACATAAGCCCAAAGTGATACAACTACACAGAACTGGCGCTTCGATCCAAGCCAACCTATGCCAGTCGAGCACAAAGATCCCCTGTGAATCATCTAAGACCAGAGCCTCCAACAGCTCCATCGCCCTACGGGGAAACAGTCAGTCAGATCCAGGGGTGATGGACTTTGTTAAATCACCAACAACACTAGAAGATTTTATGGCAGACAAAGCATTGATGGATATTACACACTTGGATTCAGTGGAAGGATCACAAGATCTGTTAGATGTTGACCTTTTGCCAGATCACAGGCCAGAAAGCCCAGAGATCTCAGTGCCAACTTCTAAATCAAAGTATAAAGTCTCCACCTCCTCAGTTGTGCGGACCTCCTCTTACACTAGATCTACGAGCCCGCAACCCACGGATCCAGTTTCCAAGAAGAACATCCTCCTATCTTCAAGCCAAGTGAGCAAAAGGGGTGAAGCTCTTGTAAGGTTGAACCTGCCAACTGAACCTCCTCACCTGGCGAAACAACAAAGACAAGAAGTCCAGGCTGACAGTCAGCAATTTCATCCACAGCCAAACATCTCCCCCAAACAAACGGGGGTGGCTCGAACCTTTAAATTAGAGCAAATATCGAGCAAAGATAAATACATGGTCTTGAACAGAAAAACAGTTCTGAAGCTACTTGGCAAAGTACACAAACTGCAATCTCTAAATACTGACAATTTTACCTTGATCGAGCCCTATCATAGAGACGAGAAAGCCAAAGCATATCTACATATAAAAGCTTCCTCAGTCCGAGACGTGCCTCTGGAAGTTCACACGGAACTCAAATCCATGTGCCTCCGCCTTTCAGAACTACCGGAGACGCACCTGGAAAACAGAAACCTCCCTAAAGGGAGAGAAACAATAACTAAACAGCCCCGCTACATATCAAGAACCGAGGACTTCTACAAACATAATAGATGGAAGAAAAGTTCTAGATCCCCTGAAGCCAGGCAATATAAAACAAACCGGCTGCCATCGGATAGATCTGATACCTACAGACACCATCGACAACGATGGAACGCAAATGGAGAAACCGAGAGAATGACATATGAGAGGGGAAATGAAACCCAAGAATGAGCAAGCAACCAGGAGAACCAGCCATTATCGAAACTACCTGCGGCAAAAAATAACAATACTTCATCATACATAATATACCCACAAACGAAGCAGTAACCAAACCCAATGACGAAAAGGCAAAGAAGGGACCTTGGAAGTGGTTTCAAGCAGTATTAAACAATAAATCTATGAGATGGTAACGACAACTAACCACCAAATTTTCGCATGATCAGTTGCAACAAGAACATGAAATCTCATCTCCGAAAACTTTGAACATGGGGTTGTGGAATACTAGAGGCCACATGCACCTGACAAAACCCGAGAGCCAGGACTTGGTGGTCTTTGACATCTTGTGCCTCCAAGAAACCTGGCTGATGAAGAGGCCTTCTCTCGACGGTTTTTCCATCGAGATCTCCAGCCACCAAAGGCTTATTGGGCCGGCCATCGTCTGGCCTCTCATTAGCTGTTCGATCGGGCTCAGGGATCCGCATCATAAAAAAAAACTGGTTGAGTCATATGGACTATTGGCAGTCCTAGTATCGTGGCAGCATCTTAAACCGGGCTCAAAATTCCTCGTCACCACGCAGATGGCAATCATCAACCTCTACTGGAACCCATAAAGAACTACGACGAGAAACTTCTGTGCACCTGTGGCGGACGCCATTGACAAAATCTACATCGAGCATGAGATAACTCACATAATTATTTTTTCTGACCTAAACGCCAGATGCTTCGACCCCTGTTCAAGTGAGAACAAACAATTGCCCTGCTCTTTAGCTGAGGAACTGGGTATGGCATGGCTTACCCTAATGAACTCGCGAAATTTCCACAACGTAGCATGGCTACAGGACACCTACCCACCTGGGAACGCAATAATACAGCGGCAACCCTAGATTGCATATTCGTTACCCACGCTTTGCTCCCCCATATTTCAAGCTTTGAGGTAATTGGAACCAGAGCAAGCGACCACAATCTTTTTTTTTTTTTTTTATTGGTTTATTACAAGCCTTTAAAATACATAATTCGACCACAATCTGTTGACCATGTCCTGGACTACCATATGTCCTCCAAAAAAAAAATCTATAGGTTAAACATCGACGCATACAATCAGCAAACGCGCCTCCGCCTGATGGCATCAAACATAACTGACCTAACCGAAAAGTTTAAAAATCTAGCGTTCGGAGCTGGCAACTGTGAAACGTCAACTAGATTAAACTATTTGCCTCCTACTATCAATTTACAAAGTAGGGCTGATCCCTGCAAAAGAAGCCAACATAAAGACAAACAATCCTACAACAAGTCCTTGGTGGACAAACAGAGGGAACTAAGGAAATAGAAAAGACTGTCCAAAACTCTAAACACTGAGGCAACCAGTTGCACCCTTCTTGAGGAGACAAAGTATAATTCATGGCTCAAAAGCCACAAGATAACACTCTACCAGAATGGCGCAGAGGAAATGCTGAAGATAATACAGTAAGAAATCGCTGGAGTTTTGGCCCGTATCAAGAAAACAGGTCTTCTAACTGATGAGCAGCTTACAAATGCAGTATCTGAAACTACCTGGGTGAGATACTTTTCAAATCTGTTTGATCTCCCCTCGAACCGGGTTTCTACACCTGAGTCAAACTCATGGGCAGACTTGACAAACAAAGACGACATCAAAAGATCAATACTTAAGTTGAAATCCTCGAGAGCCCCAGGCCCAGATGGCCTGACCAACATCGACCTAAAACAGCACCCTGATGAGTGGACAGTCTTCATTCGTAAGATTTTCTCCCGCTGCATGGAAGCAAAGTCAATCCCAAACTCGTGGACACAAGCAGTGATAGTACCGATCTTCAAAAAGGGCAACCGAGAAGATCCTGCCAATTATCGGCCACTCGCCCTTTTAGATATTATCGGAACGATCTTCGCAACTCTACTGCTAACAAGATTTCAAAAGTGTGCCAGAGCCTTGCTCTGTGCCGATCCATTCCAAACGGGTTTTCAGAAAAACACAGGCACGTCAGTGAATATTCTCCTCTAGAATATAATTAAAAGTAACATCAGAGCTGGCGCCCCAAGCGTTTTCTTAGAATTCGTCGATCTGTCACAGGCGTTTGACAAAGTAGACAGACAGAATCTCTGGACTAAATTTAAAGCTTGGAACTATCCGCCTGCAATTCTGGAACCCATGATCGCTCTACACACTAACACCAAACTGCGAGTGCGTTTCAGTCAGCAAGGCCTCTTGTCAGAAGAAATATCATCAGAGCAAGGTGTAAAACAGGGCTGCCCCTTAGCACCTGCCCTTTTCATTGCCTTTTTGGGAGATTACAAAGAATCGGAGCTAAAAATAAGATCTTTTCCATCGAAAATAGGCAAAAGCCTGGTCTTGCGCATTCTGTATGCCGACTACTTGATTCTGTTGGACCAAACTCGGATCGCCCTTCAGCGCCAGTTGAACAATCTCACGCAATATATAGATGAAAACAACCTGAAAATAAACAAATTAAAGACAAAAATCCTGATTATAGAAAATCATCAAAAAAAGGAGAGTCCAGACTGGTTCCTAGACAACACGGAAATTGAACTCGTTCCACATTTCAAATACTTGGGAGTTTTGATCGATAGCTCTAAAAAGGAAGTTAAAATGCCACAAGCCCTCTGAGATAAAACATGAAATCTAAGAGCCCAAACTAGAGCTATAGATAAAAAAATACGGAAGATTCTCACTGCTCCCGGCAATCCAATTTTACAAATGAAAAGTGGTTCCATCCTTAGTTTACGGGATGGACGAGACACCTAACATACCAGCTTCAGTATGGCCTAAATTTGGAGGCTATCTGTGGAAATCAGTCCTTGGTATACCCAAATCCACCTCAATCACAGCGACCAGACGGGAACTTGTCTTACTTTCCTTGGCAGCTGCATTTGAGCAGAGTAGCATGCAGCTGTTCAGGAAAACCCTGATGACCGATAGCCCTTCAATATACCAGCTGATCGCAGAGGAAATCAAAAGTGGTTGCTGCGACTTGCTAAATTTGTGGGTGATAGCCCTTAGACCTAAATTGAATGACATAGCCTGTAGAGAGGAAGATCTGATTCTCAACCCTCAAAAAGTAAAATCAAAAATGGAAAACCTGGTCTGGTTTTAAACAAACGAATTAGCAGTAGCCAACAAACTGCTAAATCACCTTCCGACGGCATCCAAAAAACTGAAAGCCCCGCTGCCGTACTGTGCCAAATTCCCAAATAAGTCGTTGAGAAAGACCTTCATGAGAGTGCGATTAAATCTTCTACCAACTCGCAACATTTTGGCTATCAGATCCACAACTTGCTCCAACAAATGCAGATTATGTGAGGACCAGAACCAACCAGAAACTCTGACACCTGCTGATGTCCTGCCCCCAAATGAAGCAGGAAAGAACAGTGTACTTGAAACCGTTCTTCGTGGACTCGAAGCTTCTGGAAGAGGAGGTTTGGTGGCCTCGCTTGATCTCGGGTGAGAACACGAGATGGACGATCACCGCGGCAAAGATTTTGGAAAATGCCTTGGAGAAGATTAAAGCCTGCACAAACACTTCCTCTTGCGTCTGGTGACGAACGTGTGGACTGTATTTAATGACCAAAACCTTGAAAGTTTTTCTTTCTTTTTCGATTTTCTTGAGACCTTGTAAAAATCTCTGATTACACAAGTAATAAATAAAAAATGTTTTTTAAAAATGGCCAAGTGTGATGGGCTTGTTTGCTATGAGTCCAGGTCAGTTTGAAGTCTACACAATATATAGCTGGCATTAATACAGTGCTATTTAAACCAACACAGAACATTGCTTTTTTTTTAATTTACTTTGCAAAATATATTCTGTAATATTCACTATTTTTTTTATACACTTTGCACAATCTGTCAATGGTTGGCAAATAAAACATTACATTAAAAAGACTTTGACATTATTGATTTTTTTTTTTCGCTTGCTGTGCAGTATGGAGACTGCACAAGTGAACCATCCAGTGCACCTGCCGACATCCAACCACTTGAGGTTTGTCACTTTAAAGCTATTTCTGTAATCCAGGCTGTATTCTCTGGATATCGAAATTATAGTTATTACACATTTGACCCTTGTTTTCGGGTGTTCCGTTTTACAGCTTGCAAGGAATGAGTTTTCAGCCTGACCTGCTGTCGATTTTAAAACTCTTTCAAACCCCAGTATTTGGGGTCTGATCATATAGAAGTTTCTGGTATATGGGGAACTCCTTGCAACTTGTGGGGGATCCATTTCTAAAAGGAGCAGAGAATTATTGGTATTGGTATCCCTCCCATCTGCCTCACACTTGAAAGAAGCAGCACAGTTCAGTTTTCCAGCATGAGGTTGCTTTAGGGAAACAATTTTGACTTCCACTTATGATGACAAATCTTATAATTAAAGTTAATGCAAATATCCCAAGTGGCACAAAAATATACCATGTTAGCCCAACTTGGCGTGATTGATTATGTTGGTTTACCTATGCCTCTCTGCTCTCGTATGCAAAGAGAACGACTACTTGCAAACTGAATATCTGAACTGGTTAACCTAAAAGCACCAGCTGCAATCATTTAAAATAAATGTGCCTGTCACATTAGGAGTTGCTGACACTCAACACGATGGTGGTGTTTATCACTATTAAACACGCTTTCACGAGTGGATGAAACGCAGTTATGCCTTGCACAACTGGGGCCTGTATGGATGAATACATTGTCTAGCTTTGCATCGTTAATACTTAATGAGCAATTTGACTTGTCAAGGCGTTTCAAATACATTTTAAATTAACTAAGGTTATTTGTTCATTTGATATGAACCTTTGCAGATAGTGCAGTCTTGAATGGACTGGTCATAAAGACATAACTACGTTTTTGTTTTTTATTAAACCCATTTTCTTGGGTCTTTAGGAAGTTCGATTGCAGAACCAAGCTAGTGTTGTACATGTTTGTTTTCATTATCATTTTATAATGGCATATTTGAAATACTTATCCAACAGGATTGGATGTTTTCAGCATATGTACGGTTCATGCACTTGGAGGAATATACACACAAGGTTTAGCATACAATTTCCCCAGCGATACATTGTTGCATCAAAACCTGAGAAACATCTAGTAACGTTCTTTGAGAATACATTTATATTTGTAAATGTCCACATCAATAAATCCTATTGCATTTACTTAAATCGTTGGGATGTAATTGGTATATCCAACCTCAGAAATGTGTGGGGACAGTGTCTGCAGAGGTTGTTCTGCTTGCTTTTATATATATTTATGACCTAGATATCCATTGGTATCTACAGCTTCTAACCTCCCTAGAATAATGGGTACATTCTAGGGGACAGGGGGACCTAATGCAACTCTGGTCTTACCTATAATTCAATAGACTGTGGGAGTTACCTGCTTGTTTATACAGGGGGCGTGCTGCAGGATTTTGGCCTCCCCAGCTTGTTAAATGCCTTATACCTGTTGAGTTCCACTCCTAGTGCAGAGTCTACTTCTCAATGATGCTTAAGATCTTAAGATAAGATGCAGCAGTGCCTCCACCTGTGTCACATGGTGGCAGGCACCATTAAAAGGGAAAAACAAGTGTGGTGAATTATACAATAATACAGGTTTCAGTTCATTCAGAATCAACTAAAACAAGGATCACACACTTAACAGGCTGTAATTGAAGAACGTCTCTTATTAGACTACCCACACAATTGATCTCCTATAAGTCTTTGGGGACGATCCAATAATATTTAGATCTTTGTAAAAATACTGTTCTTGAACAAAGTGACATTACTTACACACAGGACACTGCTTCAGAGTTTTGGCTTCCTATCTGGGAATAAGGCATGCCTTTTCCTTAGGAAAAAAGACAGATGTTCCTAGAGGCTTTTGGATGAGGCCTCTCAAACTACTTATATTGTGACAGGCAGTGTTTAACTCTGATGCATTTGGGATTCAACCCACTGGCCTGGTGGAAAGGATTGGGAGACTCGATGCATTCTATTATCCAGGGAGAGCACAACTGAGAGGCCCAAGGGGAAAGACTTTCTCTCTAGCTGTATTCAGTTCTCTGTGGAGGCACTTCAGCTGGTCTTCCTATGGGAATAACACAAAGGGGGGTGGGGGAGTGGTGTCACATTTTATTCTGCATTCTCTCATTTGTCCAGATATCAGCCCCAGACTCTGTTAGATGCCAATGATTCCCCAGAGAATCAGACGGAACTAACCTCCGATCCATCTCACTCTCTTAGATGGGTCTCCAGAAAGATTCAGGGCTAACCATTGCTAGTCGCAATCATTTCTCACCCCTCCCTCTGCTGGCATGGGCCATACATCCCACCTCTCAAAAATACATGCACTGTTCCTTCTGCCTTCCTCATTCTTCTATTCTCTTTCCCACTCACTGGTATCATCTACCCCTGGCATCTGTGTCCTTCGGGGCTGGGGCCCTCCACAACCTCCTTAAATAGACCTGGTTATTGCTGGGTGCATCACCCCACATCCTGGTTTGCTCGTGCAGGCACAGAGATGCAATTAACCATTTCCTCACTGTATCATCCCAAGATTTTGAACCAAGCTCTTTGTTCCTTTTCAACACAATTTGCAACTTGTGTAACTCCCAAAGGGGGTGGAGGGTGGGAGGTGCACCAATAGTTTCTGTATTTGTGACACATTGAAACACACATTTGTTATAGGACTTTGATTCTTTTTTTTATTGTGTGTTTGTACAAAAAGTACTTTTACACACATTTATACACCAATATACATCATGTATACTAAAAGACGAAATCTAAAATCAGAAAAACAAGAAGGCACAGAAACCCAATAAGAATGCATTCCAACAAACCTTTGCCCTGATATTTGCATCCGATTAGTTCAAGATCTTCAAAATGGTGGTATTCTACCAGGATACCACACAGGACTCCCACATTCGACCACATCAATCCCCGCAAGATTCAACGCACCCTGACCCGATACCTTTTGTTAGTTCTGCAAAAATAACCATTAACATCTTAACCAAGGCTAAAGTAAGAGACAAACCAGAGCCAATCATTTGTCTGCCCCATAGATCCTGAGTTAAGATCTGGGAGATTGAATGGACAAAATGCCAGAGAGCAAGACATCTCAGGTCTAAAAAGGCAGGGCTGCACATCATAAGATGAAATAGTCTCTGAAGAGCCAAGGCAGCGTACTCTGCACGTTTGCATTTCACTGGGAATACCAAGCTTCGGACCAATGAACTCAAGAATGGGGAGACAGTTTAATCTAAATCTCATAGCCTCGGGAAGATAGCTCAGGGGCAATGCGCTCTTCTTGGAAGCAAGAGGTTTGATTCCCAGGTCTGCGCTTAGAAACCTCTTATAAATAACCAAATATATATATATATATATATATATATATATATATATATATCTATCTCCATCCATTTGAGCCAAGTGTCACATTCCACAACGCCACCTAGTAGCCATCGCTGGAAGTTCACCTCCAGTTCTGAGCCACAACAGTAAGGCATTGTGGGTATGCATATTAGCTGAAATGCAAACCCATGTCTCCAGGAAATTGTCTATGAGAGCAGTGCAACTTAATCAACTCAAGACTGACATTTGCAAGGCTGCCAGGACCACTTCCAGCGATGGCTACTACGTGAGGTTATGGAATGTGTGACTTGGCTCAAATTGACTTTCCTACATGAACATTTCCGGGGTGAGGTTTTTTCCAAACCTTTTTAAACTCTGTGTATGTGCTTTTGCTGCTGCCCTTTTTATTCAAAACTGATGTGTCAATAAAGGACTTCTTTGCACAGCAGGAACGCCTGGGATTTGACTTATTTTACTTCTGTGTGATCTCTCTGTCTCTCTCTCTCTCTCTCTCTCTGTCTGTCTGTCTCTCAAGCTTTTCTCTGCAAACTGCAGCGGAGCAGGCCTATCATTGCTCGCCCACTGGGTATCTTTGATCACTGCCACTTTATCAGTTCCTGTAGATCTCCCGGGTCAATATTGACCTTTAGTTTGCCCTGAGATAGCGCGCCAGATGTCCCTCTCTGGGACCTCTTGGCAGCAGCCACTAAAACAAGACTTGCCCCCTCCTTGAGGCCCTGTTGGTTTTTTTTAGGGTTTGAACCAGTCTCTGTGCATCAGTTGGGGTGGGGGTGAGGGGGCAGGAGTTGCCTTGGAACGGTGTCATCTTGCTTATCTACACCTGTACCCATATGGTTTACAGTACTCATCAAGCTCAGCATGTCGTTAGCAGCTAGCACACTTTCGCACAGCTCTGGGTGATGGTTCTCTGTTGAAAATACTTTGTTTGCTGCAGCAAGATTTTTCTTAGACGTTTCCGTGACCCTTTATTCGCAGATTTAGACTCCATTCATATTCCTAGATATTTATTTTGCTAGAATTTGCTATTTATTCAAGGTTTCTCAACCAATAGTAAAGCATCTAATTGCACGTTTTCAGTGGATGCATTTCCACCAAACGCTGACTCTTTAGGTTTGATTTCTGCCCATGATTTGGAACTCAGCAGGTTACACCTCAGGGGTCACCATTGCAGCTATGCTGCTGATTTCCCTTCAAGAGCAATCTACGTATCTCACTTAGTGCAACTGAGTTTATTTTAACTTCATGCACCACCTTGTCATATAGGCGGATAAATGATTGGATCACTATGTTTAGTGCTGCCAATGAACTTACACCTGTGTCTGAAGCACCTTGGCCATTAGAATCATCCCCTACGAACGGCAGAGGTATTCGCTCCCTTGTTTAAAAAAAAAAAAAAAACTTTGATTTGGCGTACAGGTATTATTTTGTCCGGAATTGCATCATCAGACGCAACTTTTGTTTGAAATATACCCGGAGATGTACTCAAACGGTCTTGCATACTCTGGTCAATGGTGGAAGTGTTTGCGTCGTGTTCTACTTGAGAGAGTACAATGCCCGATAGGTCGCAGTCCGCAATGCTCGCGTTTGCTGCTATGCCCAGAGTATTGTCTGAGACCATGCCCCCAGTTGTGTAGCCTGAGAGTATGTTTTTCGTGATTCCATTGGGAAAAAAAGTGATTCGTTTCCCCTTGTCAGTAGACGCCGTGGGCAGCTTTTGTTGCAGCGCAGCTGTGGTTATGGCAACTTCAGATATAGTGGAGTCTTCACTCCCTGAGATGACATCTTTTGGCTTTTCCCCCTCATTGTCGGTGTTCTTTCCACCAAAATGTGGAGCAAAGGGGCTTCCCCCACAGTCTCCACAAACAATACGCGGTTTGATGCTAATACTGGTCAGGTAGGACCCGGCCACGGCTTTGAGCACCGAGATGGCAGTTCTAAAACGCAGAAGGTGAAGCAGACGTTACTGTGCCAGGGGAAGCAGTATGCCGGGTTGCATTCACCGTCCTTGGAACCCGATTGCAGTGAGAGTTGAACATGCGAGGGCGCAATACTTTGCTCGATGAACTTCCTGCAACGCGATCAGCAATAGTGGCCAGCAGTGCTTCAGCTCACTGCGCTGCCTGCAAGGACTGCGCAGACTGCTACACGCTGCAGACTCTGAGTTCTGAAAGAGAGTCTGCCTCCAATAGCCAGCAAAAACAGACCAAACGAACAGCAGAGCAGAACCACTCGACTGCACAGACTGTTACACTCTGCTCACTCCGCCCTTGGTTATAATTTATGTATATAATTTGGTATTCATATAGCACTTTTGTATCCAAAGTGCTTCACATAGGATATATTTACATACATTATTATTACCCAATCGAAATTGGTACCCACTTCATCGACCTCGGAAGGATGAAAGGCTGAGTCGACCTTGCTGGTATTTGAACTTGTGACCTGCAGATGAAACCCGGATAACAGCAACGAGCGCTCCAATCGCTGAGCTATCTAACCGATTACCATTGTGTCTAGCAGGGGTTCACTTTGACACTTTCAACGTTCCTCAGAATTGTGACTGGCTCAGACTACTTGACTGTAAATGCCCTGGAAGTGATCAGGAAAACGGCACAGGAAGAAGAACTGGAACCAGCATGATTGTGCTAGCTCCAGCAGCGACTTGGAGGGGGGGGGGGGGGGGGAGGGGGAAGAATGGTACCCTCGGTGACCAGCATAGCCTTGTTGCAAAATCCATTTGAGGAAACGTGCTGTACGTGGAGCAAATGATGGCGTTTGATGCCTCGTCACATTGGAAGGTGCACTTGTATTCTGCCACATTCTCGCTTTAATTTGGCATGATCCAAGCATGCAGACTGAGCCAGTGAAAGAGGAGCAGAAAAGCACCCAGACAACAAATGCAGTCCTGATAGGGAAGTAGGACTGGCCTATAGGGCAATGCCCGATCCAAAAACGCAAAATGCTAATGTGGGCCAGTTTTATTGGTCAAAGTGGTCTTATTTTATGGCCCATGTGGACCAGTTTGATAAGTTACTTCACCATGCGGCTAGTAGTTTTGACAAGTGTTACTGAATGATATTGTTTAAAATGTACAATTTGCATCACATTTTAGCAACCTCCCTCTTGGGTACTACTCAAACAGTCAGGAACTCAAAAGGAATGAATTGCCATTTGCAACTGTGGGCCACTTCGAGGGGATTGGGTCCTCCGACGTATTCCATATCTATGACAGTAATCACCACAGCTGTGCTGCTTTGGAAAATCTTTCTGCGTCCTACGTCGATACGCCGTCCCCGAGGACCTCCTCCGACGGCCGACGTCACCAGATGTTATAAGTAGGACGCATGACGCCCGTAGCCTCAGTACCGTTTTTTCCACGAACGTGTTACCTTCGGAGATCTCGGCGCCTCGACTCTTTGGAGTTTCTGTTCTTTCGGTTCTTCGAACCTATTAGTTTGTGAAGTATTATCGGGATGTCTTCCTCTTCTTCCACCCTGCGTTTGGGCTTCAAGAAGTGTGGGGACTGCGGGTCCAAGATGTTGGTGACGGACTCGCACAACGCCTGCCTCTGGTGCCTTAGGGAGGCCCACGACACGGATGATTGTGTTGATTGCCAGTCGCTTACGTCCAAGACCTTGCGGGAACGTAAGAAGAAGCTGTCAGTCGGTAAGGTATCCAAGCCCCGGAAAGCGAGGTCCACTGGGCTTTCGACGGACGATTCGAGGGGCGACTCTCCGCATCGTAGTCGTAAGTCTAGGGGGTCTCGGTCCCGTAGTGGGTACCGCCACTCCTCTGCCTCTTAGAGGCACTCCTGGAAGCGCCATCATCGGTCGCCTTCCCCGTCCTCATCCGAGGACTCCGCCCGTCTGCGGGTTTCTTATCCCACCAAGCGTTTCTCTCCAGAGCAATGGGCTTCCTTTGGGAAGAAAATGTTGGCGATTCTTGAATTGCAGGGCTCCGGTCCGTCCGTGCCTCCGAGAGGAGTCGGTCGTGACCGTACTAGAGACACCGCTCGTACGCCTTCGGGTTCGGGTGGTCGGCACGATTCGCAGGAGAGGTCCCGCTCTGACAAGGGGAATCGTTCTAATCATGTCCGTTCCAGGTCCCGGTCCTCGACGCGCTCGAGCCAGTGTGCACCTGTGAAGTCTTCGAAGAAGACGTCGATGCTGGTGGCGCCGAGGTCGTCGACGGACTCTCTCGAGGCTCCGCCTCTGAGGAAGTCGTCAACGTCATTGGCGCCCAGGCTGTCGAAGGACACGCTCGGGGCTCCATCCTCGAGGCCTGTGTCGAAGCTGTCGACGCCGATTCACTCGACGTCTTTCGAGGCTGTGGTGTCATCAGAGGTACCCCGTGGCACAGGGGAACCCCCTAGAAAGGCTCTGGCCAAGGCAAAACATGTCTTTCTCCCTTATTCAATGCTCACTTTCCAGCCTATGGAGTATATTTCCGAGGTGGAAGAGGGTTCTGAAGATGGGTTGGTTCCAGACACGGTACCAGATGAGATTCTTTCTGGTTATAGCCAGATTGAGGACCTGCGTCAGTCACTGCATGACGGCAGTGGTCTGGACACCTCTCCGGAGGTGGAGTTCTGTAGGCCTGAGCCTGGCACCCATCCAAGTCATCATACTGGCGCCTTATGTTGAGGGTCACGGACTACTTGGGGTGTTCGGCGCCCCCAGTTTATTTTGTGCCGGATGACCCGACGGATATCCTCGACCAAGGTCCACCCACTGACCCGGTACTGCCATTCCATATGGCTCTGCAAAGAAGGGTTGCAGCGGCTTGGACTGCTCCTGAGAGTATCCCAGCAGTGGGCAAGTCTTTGCCACAAAAATACCACCCAGCCAGTAGTGACCCCTGCTACTTGACCACGCACCCCACTCCGGAGAGTTTGGTGGTGCAGGCGGCTACGGCCTCAGTAAAGCAGGCGTCGTATCCTACCATCCCTCCTGATAGGGACGACAAGCGTTTTGATGGCTGGGCGAAGAAAGTGTTTTTTTCAGGAGGTATGGCTCCTCAGGCGGCCAACTCCGTATGTGCCTTGTCACGTTTCACGCACACTCTGTGGAACTGTATTTCATTAGCGGCTGAACATATTCCCGAAGGGGACGAACGGGATGGTTTTCTTGCTATTATTCAGGATGTCAAGGGTGCCATGTGTGAGTCTGTTCAGTCGGGTTTGGACATGGCAGACTGTCAGCCGGTCCATGGCGGCGAGCACCGTAATACGCAGGTTTGCGTGGTTGAGGAAGTCCGGGCTTGCTCCTGATGTGCAAGTCAGGCTCCTCAACATGCCCTTTGCTGGTGAACATCTTTTTGGCAGCAAGGCTGACAAGATCCTTGCGAGGTTGCAGACCTCCAAAGCTGCAGCAAAGTCGTTGGGCGCTGCAGTCCGCCAACATCCGCTTTTTTTTCGTCCTAGGGGACAGCAATGGAGGGGAGGTTCCTTTCGTTACTCATCCTTTAGTAAAGCAAGAGGAGCTGCAAGTCAAAGGGGCAACGGTAGGAGTGCCAGAGGTGGAAAACAAGGTA
This sequence comes from Ambystoma mexicanum, assembly GCF_040938575.1. NCBI lineage: Eukaryota > Metazoa > Chordata > Amphibia > Caudata > Ambystomatidae > Ambystoma > Ambystoma mexicanum. The sequence goes on along the minus strand of NC_090929.1, from coordinate 536,532,728 downwards.
CTCGAGGTGCCAAAGCTGCGCGTGCAGTTCCCTCTTTGCCCTCAGGCAACACCGCAGCTGCTCAGTCATGAGGCCCATGCTTCACCGGTTGGGGGGGAAGGCTGGCGTAGCATCTTGTAGAATGGCGTGCCATTACTTCAGATGTGTGGGTTCTGGAGATCATAGCCCACGGCTACTGTCTTCCTTTCCGGTAGAGGCCTCGCGACAATCCACCAGGGATCTCTCTTTGAAGAGTCCAGATCTGCTCCTTTGCACAGGAAATTCAATCCCTGCTGGAGAAAAGCGCCATAGAGCTGGTGCCTGTAGCGGAGAGGAACATGGGATGGTATTCCCCGTATTTTTTGATTTCAAAGAAAGACTGGGGATTGAGACCCATCATGGACTTGCGCGGTTTGAACAAGCTCCTCAGGAAGGACAAGTTGAAGATGGTTACTCTCTCTCAAGTCCTCCAGGCCCTTCAACTTTAGGACTGTTTGGTGTCTCTTGACCTCAAGGACGCTTATTTTCATGTGCCGATCCATCCCAAGCACAAGAAGTACCTGAGGTTCGCGATTGTCGACTCGCACTTTCAGTTTCGGGTCCTGCTGTTCGGATTGACCTCCGCCCGAGGGTTTTCACCAAGCTCATGGTGGTGGTGGCAGCTTATCTCAGGAAAGGGGGGATTCACGTCTACCCCTACCTGGATGATTGGTTGATCAGGGCGTGCTCTCCCGAGCAAGTCCTGGATCATCTGTCCATCACCTGCCACTCCCTTCACAAGCTGGGCTTCTCCCTCAACTTAAAGAAGTCCCACTTGACGCCAACTCAGCGGCTCCAGTCCATCGGAGCAGTGCTCGACACGTCCTTGGGGCAGTGTTTTCCTCCCCAGGTGAGGGCTTACCACATTCAGCAGGTGGTGCACAAGTTTCAACATGCCCAGAGTCGCCCAGCATTCAAGTTCTTGAGGTTGCTCGGCCTCATGGCATCCTGCATTCTTCTGGTGCCAGAGGACAGGTTGCGGATGAGATCTCTGCAAAGGGTTCTCAAGCTCCAGTGGTCTCAGTCCTCCGGCAGGATGTCTGACCCCGTTCAGGTGTCACCCTCGATCGCCCAGCATCTTCTGTGGTGGGCCAACGAAGGCAGTCTGATGAGGGGGGGGGGGCTCCATTTTGGCTACCCTGGCCGGAGGTGACGATCGTGACGGACGCATCCCTCATGGGATGGGGAGCTCATGCCAACGAGTTGACAGTCAGCGGTCGTTGGTCTCCGTCGGAGTCCAGACTCCATATCAATTTGTTGGAGCTAAGGGCTGTCAGGCTTGCCCTGAAGGCTTTTCTGCTGACTGTGTGTGGAAAGAATGTCCTGATTCTGACGGACAACACGGTGGCCATGCACTACCTCAACAAAAGGGGGGGGCAGGGTCACTTCCTCTGTGCAGGGAGGCAATGCAGCTCTGGTTCTGGGCCATCCAGCAGGAAATGTCGATCTCGGCAGTTCATCTGGCCAGAGACGAAAACAAGACGGAGGATGCTCTGAGCAGGCAGAGCACAATCTCTCACGAGTGGGAGCTGGCTCACGAGATTCTCCTGGAGATCTTAGCCTTTTGGGGAACCCCTCAGGTGGATCTCTTCACCTCCAGTGTTAACCGGAAGTGCGAAAGGTTCTGCTTGCGGGAATTTTCCTCCAAGAGGAGCCTTAGGAGACGCGTTCGTGGTGGAGTGGTCATTCCCGCTGCTGTATGCGTTTCCTCCAGTCCCAGTCATCCCGCAAGTGCTGCTGCGGTTACGGAGGTTCGGTTGCAGGATGATCCTCATTGCTCCGGCATGGGCCAGGAGGGCGTGGTACCCGAACCTTCTCGACTGGTCCATCTGCCCTCCACGTCGTCTTCCCTACCAAGACGATCTGCTCTCACGGGAGGGGGGTCAGGTTCTCCATCCAGAGGTCAGATCACTCAACCTTCACGCTTGGCTTCTGAAAGGTTGAGATATAAGGATTGGGACCACCTTGAAGACGTGATGGAGGTGTTGCTTTCGGCCAGACGGCCGGCAGCGAGGTCCCTGTACCGTTGACGTTGGAGAAAGTTCTGCGACTGGTGCAGGGTTCAGTATGTGGATCCTCTTTCATGTGACATTCCTGTCGTTCTGTCTTTTTTGCTTTCTTTGGCCGACAAGGGCCTGCAAGTGGGTACCATTAAAGGTTACCTGGCAGCGCTGTCTATATTTAAGCGCTCGTCCGAGGAGTGTTCTTATTTTAAAATCCCTTTAATTTCTCAGTTTCTGAAAGGGCTCAATAATGTGTCCCCTCCGTCACCTTTCCAGGTGCCCAGTTGGGATCTGAACCTTGTTCTCAGGTTTCTAATGGGTGCTCCCTTTGAGCCTTTGCATTCTTGTCCTTTGAGACTGTTCACCCTTAAAACTGTGTTTTTAGTTGCGGCCACTTCCGCTTGCAGAGTGAGGGAGTTACAGGCACTTTCAGTTAAGCCACCCTTCACTGTGTTTCATAAGGACAGGTTTGTCCTTAGAGTTCGTCCTTCCTTTTTTCCGAAGGTGGTGTCGGAATTTCATTTAAGCCAGAAGGTTATTCTTCCTGCGTTTTATCCTTCTCCACATCCTGGTAAGGAAGAGGTGAGGCTCCATAGGCTGGATCCTAGGAGAGCTTTAAGCTTCTACGTTTCACGCATGTCCCGGGTCAGGGTCGACAATCAACTCTTTATTGGTTACGCTGGAGGCGTTTGGGACAAGCTGTTACTAAGCAGACTTTGTCTCGACGGATCATCTTGGCAATTTCCGAATGTTACCGCTTAGCGGGTAAGGACCCTCTGGTAGGCTTACGGGCCCATTCTACCAGGGGTATAGCTGCCTCTACTGCCCTGCAGAGGGGTGTTCCTATTTGTAACAGCAGCCACCTGGGCTTCGGTCCATACCTTTGTACGTCACTACTCCCTCGATTCTATCCGGGGGCAGGATCTAGCCTTTGGCAAGGCGGCCCTTTACTCTGCAATTTGATTGGACAGTCTAAATTTGTATATTCTAAATTCTTTTCCCACCTCCTTATGTTGGTACTGCTTTGGGAGTCTGTCATAGATATGGAATACGTCGGAGGGCCCAATCCCCTCGAAGAACAAGTTACTTTCTTACCTGGTAACGTTCTTTCAATGGAATGGTCCGACAACGTATTCCATATCGCTCCCTCCCTGGCTACCCCGCTACAGAATTTCTTATGCGATTGCAGCTTACGTTTCCGCAAGGCTTTCTGTGGTCATACTGGCAGAAGATTGGTGCCACACGTTCTGGGGAAAAAAACTACAACTGAGGCTACGGGCGTCGTGCGTTCTACTTATAACATCTGGTGACGTCGGCCGTCGGAGGAGGTCCTCGAGGACGGCGTATCGACATCGACGCAGGACGCAGACGCCGAAAGATTTTCCGAAGCCGCACAGCTGTGGTGATTACTGTCATAGATATGGAATAAGTCGTCGGACCATCTCATCGAAAGAACGTTACCAGGTAAGAAAGTAACTTGTTCTTTTTCATTGGTACCCGAGACAATTGTATGCCCCTGTAGGGAAGCTTGCCCTTCCAGGTGAGAGTTAGTCCTGCACATGTAATATAAGTATGCGATACGAACTTATACTGTGCAAATGGAGATAAGATTGGGAGAATGGTTACGTTTACTTTTCACTGCCACTTTCTTTTCACTTTTGGTTTGTAGGTAGGAAAATGGTGGGTGGACTGTACGTTTTGGAAAATGTTTTCAAACATTCAGACATCTCTTCAAAGACAGTCAGAATATAGTTTATTATGCGTCCAATCCTTGTGTTTCTACCAGTCTTGATTACCCACCTAGTTTACCAGGCACTGGAAAAAGGAAAGAAAGCTCATTGTTTTTGCTTTTATTTATAACTTTTCAAAGTGCAAGTTCTTTTTTGTTTTTTGTTGTTCTTTTTTTTTCCTTCTACTCAGTGTGTTATCGGGAGAAACCAGAAGGCTGACTTGAAAAACGTGTATGGGGGGAAACAAAAAGCATGTTATAAATATACATTAAACACACATGTGGGCACAAAACCTTGCCATGGATTTCCCAAAATGGTTCTCATCATGACTACAGTTTAACATGGATGATTCCAGAACTGATCGTTTCAGTCACTGCCTGGCACAGAATCTCTACCCTTTGAAAAATCAAACCCTTCACCCCACCACAAGACTTCTGGATAGTAGTGCAGGCCCTGGTTGTCTCACACATCGATTGGGGAGGGTTGAGGGGGTGGGGGCTGTCCTCTCTTGACAGAGCTCCCAGCTGTTCACTTGGCTCCCCTAAAAGCTGTCCACCATGCTGCAGCACATCTAATTATGGGAGCACGAAAATGGGACTAAATCACCCTCCTCCTCCGCATACACTGGCTTCCACTTCAAGCCAGGATATTGTTCATGACTGCATGTATCACATACAATGCAGTCATGAGTAACAACACACCAGCGTACCTGGAGGCTAAGCTCTGCATATCACGTGACACACGCTCCTCGTATAGCAAATCGGCGAACTGGCTTGAATTACAACTCTTCCACAAAGATAGTATCCGCTATCATCCTCTTATCTTGCACCCACCCTCTGGAACTCTATCCTGGTGTTGGCTAGGAATGCCCCCACAATTCTCATATTTTGATAATCTTACTTGCAACACTCTCAAAACATGGCTCATACAGACATAGCAGTACTGCAATACTGTTGAGATGCCAGGCCAAATGATTGCTACCCACCCATTATACACCGCTCTGCTGCACTCAATCTAGGCCTGTACTTTAAATCATAAAATAACATTTTGCACGTATATTTGATGAAAATAAGAGCCCCTTCTTTTACGCACATCACCACTGCCTAGTAAATAGTGTAAGAACTGCTGCAGTATTGGGTGCAATAAGCTTTTAGTCTGCAGCTTGCCATTCAAGCAACTAGCCTGATACATGGTGTACTTTGGAGGAGGGGTTTGCTCTGTAATAATGTGTTAGTCGTTTAATGAGCTTTATACTCTGCGTTTTTTTTTCCAGACACCTAATGGTATTCTTTCCCGTTGGACAGTCGACAGTTGGCAGTCAAAATTAGAAATTCAGGAAATACCTAGGGTTGGAATGGCGGTCGTGGTGTGGCAGGGGACTTGAATAGTAAGGTCGTGTGTGGGTGGAAGCACACAGCTCAGTAGGGAAGGGATTACCGTCACTGCATGTCTGCCCACCAAAGATTAGTGGATACATGTGTTCATTTTCGCCTGCACCCTTTTTAAATCTTCACTTAAAGCTCCAATTTACCACAGGTCGAAAGCATGGAATGATTTTCAGTTAAAATGGTGCACGAGTATAAAATGTGTTAGTGAAAGGCAAGCAAACGGTGAGAAATTCCCCTGGTCTGCATTGACACTTCCACAGGTGCGAGGGGCATGTCCATTACCTGAATTCCCTTGGTACATGTTCTGCATACCCCTCTGCATATCATTGTATTCATCACCATAGCTATACCTGCAATAATCTAAAATAACCCAGCGCACCTGATAATTAACATGCATTTTGTGCAAAGGTAGCCTCAGAAGAGAACTGAACCTTAAGCACATCAAGACACCCGTCGGCTTCCTTTTGCATTATTGATCTATACAAATGAGGGTTGGTTAAAAAAAAATAAAAAAAATACGAAAAGTAGCCATCTACTACTGGCCACGACATGCCTTTTTTTGCCACTCGGAAGAAGAAAAAAAACATTAACGAAGTTTTTTGGGAGCCATAAGGTTTATTAGCACACCAGTTATGCACAGCACATACCTGCCACTTCGCTCTTTGGACCATCCACACAGCCTGGCACCAATGGGCAATCCCGATTAGTTACACTGAACCGGAGCGCCCCATATAGCCCCTACTGTGGTACTAATCACCATAAGTCTCTGTTGGGAGGAGTGTTATACCGCCTTGTATTGTCCCAGGGACCTTGTTTCGGCTTTGGCGTCTAACTTGGTTGCCGTTTGACAGCAGGCAGTAAAGGGCCCCAATCGCCCGTGGGTTTATGGCTTAAATGCTAATGTAACGAGTTACTTTGAAAGACATAGCAAGCATGATCGATAGATTGGGAAATGCCTAAGTAAAAGCTGGAAAAGTGGCATTTCTTGATTGCATTCCTCGTCCTCCAAGCAGCTAATTTGTTTTTTGTGAATGCCCTTTTGCAATGTAAATTAATATTCTGGTGGTAATTGCTTTAGAAAAATAATACTGTCTAGCAGATGGTGGCTAGTCGTCTTCAAAGGAGTATGTACACTTTGGCCCTCAAGATGTTTGTACTGCAGCTCCCATCAGCAATAGTTCATAGTTAATGGTGATGGAACATGGAGTCGAATTCCAAAACTAAAACATCTGGAGGGTCGCAGGTTTTAGATCCCTGGTCTAAAATGCAGCTCAGTTCTAATCTACAGACGTGTAGGTAATGCGCTAATGTTGGGTTGTGCAAGCAATGCCTACATGCCTCTTTGAAGAGATAAGAATGAATTGTAATCCTTAATTGTAATCCTTAAACTTGTGTAGTGGCAGAGAATGCAATGTTCTTTGCACTGACTACATTAACATGTCTGCCAAGTTAGAAAATATGATTTGGAAGGATGCTGCCCCTGCTTTACCCACCACCCCCTCTCCCGACTTTTCTGGAAAAATGATCGGAGTCTACAGTGACAGCTCCTTGGTTGGTATTTTGTTCAGCTTAAACTTCGTTATTGTCGATTACATTTGTCTAATCCGATGTGGCAGCATTACAAATCAGTGCCTTGCTGTAAGGCGCTCTATAAATAAACCAATCAATCAAATAAGCGAATTGCCGTTTTATTTATCAAGATGTATGCATATATTTAGTAGAGTGATGCTGGAACGAACAATGTTTTAACACAGATTCGCACTTTTTTTCTGTATGCTGCACATTGATGGCATTAGCATAGTTTTTCAATCCTTCTCTGTATAATTAACAAGACCTTCTATTGTATTCTACTTTTATGGATATATGATGCTCTGGCGAGCTTTTAGAAACGAGCAACTAGGATTGGATCAGTTACACTTGCATATATCATACGTGCACTAGATTCCTAGTTGTGGATCTTTGGTAGAGGAGGCCCATCGTGACTGGGAAATTCAAGAGACTGAGCACGAATAATTTAGCATCAGACCCTGGCCTACTCTTCAACTGAGGCATAACTTGCAACAGTCCCATTTCGGCTTTGGAAAGGAAGAGAAACACATTGCACATACTTGGGTGAGACTCTTGATTTGTTACTGGCGTGTGTCCAACATAAACCTAATCTCCCTTTACCCTCACCACACTTCACACCGAGTCTGCACAACGGCCATGATTCGCCTCATCTTTTGAAAAGTTCACACTGCTTTTGAATGTTACTGGTAGATGGAGGAGGGGGGGGGGAACTTGCCATTCACTTCGACGCAAAAAGAATTATAGTTTGTTGATGACCTGGTTGTGGCTGCAGTTGAAGAGCAACCGGAAGATGCCAATTGCTTTATGCCAAACTACTAATTCTGCTGCACATTGAGATTGCATGCACGCATAAATAACACCGATAATATTTTTTTGTGCTTAATGTCGTTTTGATTTTAATAGAGGGAAAGGTGCTTTTTGGATCGCGTGTTTGTACGTAGCGCAATTAACCACACAGTTTATCTCCTCTACATCCATAGGAAGGTAATTGCTTTATTCTGCTGCATGTCATTTTGTGGCATCATGTTACAAATACGCACAATCATTTTTCGGGCTGACCTTTTTTTGTTTTATGTTAATGGCTAGATTAATTGGGGGAAAGGAGATGCTTCTGTCGGACGAGTTTTTAAAGTCTGGTGTTGTACTACTACCTTTCCCTTCCTGATAAACTGCTTGCATCTCAATCTTCAGTGTGCTATATTTAAGCCTTGGGTCCCTGGAGACGTTTGACCGGTCAGGTTATAGTGTGTTGATAGGAGGTCAAGAAGGTAATGTACTGTAACACGAGGACTAAAATGTCATGGTAGATGACCTAGAAAGTCTGTGTCATGTCTGGGTGAATTGGGTTGGCATTCAGTGTAATTCAGGGACATGACCTTAAATTGCAAAATACATTGCGTTTACGTTTAGTCTTCTAAATGTATTATTTTATAAATTTGTTCCAAGTCTGACTGCAATATGTAACTGACATGACGTGGAAAAGCATCAGCAGTTCCCTTATTATTTTTTTTTCCATTCCTTAACCCCCCAAAAGATGGCACACTAGTCTTTAAACCCTCATACTATAAACCTTGACAACTTGAGCCTGGGAAGAAACAGGAGGCATATTGCCGGCTACTGCCCATTGATCAATGCACCCCCATTTCTCCCTTAGAACTTCAAGCTAAACCCTTGAGTTCCATTGCTAAATGTGCGCAGAGAATAAAGGTGTATAGGTGCTAAAGGTGGTAGCCAGTAATGGCTAGAAGTTCTTGATATTGTGTGTGCGGTCAGTGCAGTTGCGAGGGCAGGACGTTGGAGTTTGTGGGAGAGCAGAATTAGTAATCATGAAAAGAGCAAAATCTGGTGCCTTTTTTTATTTATTTTTTGTGTCCTAGTTTGTGTCCTGAGTCCACTTTTGGCGCCATTCTGTACCTGGACTACTCCAATTTCTATTCCGTGTGCTTGCTCCCTCTGTCTCCACTGTCCTTACCTGCCAACTTTAATCACTGGACTCGTGTCCACCTTTGGCGCCATCCCGTTTCCCCTCCTGTCACTTTCCACTCCCCCTTCTCTCCTGGTCCTTCATTGCCCACTGCCTCCCCCTTCTGTAACTGTCATACTGGTCTCTACCCACCACATTCCTAACTCCTACAATTACGGCCCTTCTCTACTTGTCCCTCTCCTTGTCCTTTGGTATGCGATCTTCCATAACTTCCCTTACTCTCCCCCCCCTCTCTCCACCCTTCCTCCTTCCCCTTTCCCTTCTCTCCTCTCCTCCTAGTCCTAATGCCTAGTCCTCTTCACTATCATCACCCTTGCTCCTCCAGTTACCCCCAGTCCTTCTCTCACCGCCCTAACCTTCTTTACCCCCCCCCCCCCACTGCCCTCATGAACACTGCTCTCTGGAACGCCAGATCTATCTGTAATAAAACTGCAGCTATCCTTGATTTATTCTTTCGCCTCAACCTTCATTTCCTCTGTCCTACTGAAACCTGGATTCCCCCTCAACACCTCTGTCCCCGCATCCTTGACGACCTCCTCTTCCTCCTTCATTCACACCCCCCACCCCTCTGGCCGTGGCGGAGGCGTCGGTCTCCTGTACCAACCCAAATACATCTCCTCCTCTTCTTCTCCAACTCTCCCCTCTTTCCCTTCCTTTGAATTCCTCTACAGGTCCTTCTCCACTCCCCACCCTATTTCCTTCCTGATCATCTATCGCCCCCCTGGCCCTCTCTCTTCCTTCTATGAAGACCTAGATCACCTCCTCTCGCTTATCTCTCCCTCCCCCTCTCCTCTAACTGTACTTGGCGACTTTAATATCCATCTTCCTTCTCCCCCTCAATCTTCTCCCGTCCTCTCCATCCTCGAATCCTACCTCATCTCCCCCCTTCCCTCATCCCCTACTCATTCCTCTGGGTCAACTCTTGACCTTATCTTCAATTCCTCCTATCCCTCCTCCCCTATCTCTTCTCTTCCTGTTTATCTCCCAGACCATGCTTTACTCTCATTCTCACTATATCCTCTCGCACTCCACTACTGCTAATCCCTCTCCTCCAATCTACTCGCGTCGTGACCTTTGTAATTTTGACGCTACCCTCTTTTCTGACACTTGTTCAGCTTCTCTTCCATCTCCCCATGACTTTTCTCTACTCTCTGCGGACGCTGCTCTCTCTTCCCTTTTCTCTTCTATCTCCTCTGCCCTAGATCAACTTTACCCTCTTTCTCTCTTTCGTCCTACTCGGAAGCCTTCTCAACACTGGCTTACCTCCCATCTCTGTTCTATGCGGCGCCTTCTCCGGCGGTTAGAGTGACTCTGCCTCAAAACTCCCTCGCTTTCTAATCAAACTTCTTACTTTTCTTACCACGCACTTTATAACTCTTGTCTTGCAGCAGCTAAATCCTCCTACTACTCTAACCTTCTCCAGTCTCAAGCCTCCCTCCCTCGTCGGATTTTTCAAACTCTCTCCCGTCTTCTCTCTCCTCCAACTCCTGATCCCTCAACCAGCTCCACACTCTCTCCTTCTGACTTTGCCAATTTTTTTCTCCTCCAAAATCCTCACACTCCGGCAAAAAATTAACTCCCTCTCTGACTCCCCCCCTCTCCTCCCTCTTATACTATGTCCATCTTCTCACCTGTTTACCCTTCTGAAGTCTCCTCCCTTCTATCCAAAGCCCACCCCACGTCCGCCCCCTCTGACTCTCTCCCCTCCCTTCTTATCCCCAAGATCTACCCTCTTCATATCCCTTACCTTACCACCTTCTTCAACTCCTGCCTCTCCTCATCAACCTTTCCCTCTATGTTCAAACACGCAACGATTATTCCTATTCTAAAGCAACCCTCCGCCGATCCACTTCTTAGTGCTAATTACAGACCTATCTCTCTTCTACCTTTCCTTTCTAAGCTTCTTGAGTGCATTGCCTACTCTCAACTCTCATCCATTGTTACTTCTTCCTCTCTCCTTCCTCCCTTCCAATCTGGCTTCCGTCCCAAACATTCCACTGAAACTGCTCTCACCTCTATCCTTAACTCGCACCTCTCTGCTCGTCATGCTAAGCAATCCTCTATCCTTATTCTACTTTATCTCTCTGCAGCTTTTGACACTGTCGATCATCCACTCCTACTCCATACTCTTTTCTCCTTCGGATTTAAAGGCCCTGTTCTAAAATGGCTATCCTCCTACCTCTCCTCCCGTTCCTTTGCTGTTTTGTGGTGAGCCCAGTCCTCTCCTTCATTTCCTCTTATCTAAGGTGTTCCTCAAGGCTCTGTACCTTGGTCCTTTCCTTTTCTCTCTTTACACCTCTCTCATTGCCCCTGTCATCTCCTCATTTGGCATTTCCCATCACTTCTATGCTGACAATACTCAACTCTTTCTTTCTCCTCGTTCTCACCTGACCTCCACCTTAAACTCTCCTCCTGCCTCACTGCTATCAAGAACTGGATGTCCTTCCGCTTTCTCTCGCTTAACACCGATAAAACCGAAGTCCTTTTCTTCCCCTCTAATTCTTTTCCCCCTCCCTCCTCCTTTCATTCACTTTCCTCCCTCTAATCTCCCGATCTGCCCCCAAGCTCGTAATCTAGGTGTTCTTTTTGATTCCTCCCTCACCTTCTCACAACACATTTCACTCACCTCCCGCACCTGCCGATACCACCTCTACAATATACGCAAAGTCCGTTCCTCCCTCACATTCCACGCCACCAAACTCCTAATTTCCTCTCATCTTCTCCTGCCTCTTCTACTGCTCTTCTCTAATCTTTGGCCTGCCTGCATCTCAACTTGACCCTCTTAAAACCATATACCACTCTGCTGTCCGTACCCTCTGTCTCCTTTCATCCCGTGACTCCATCTCTTCCTCGCTCTCTTACCTTGGCTGGCTACCTTTCCACTCGGAGCTTAAATTCTACTTTCTCTGCCTTGTCTTCAAATCCCTCCATGGTCTTGCTCCTCCTTATCTCTCCTCCCTTCTCTCCTTCTACTCCCCATCCTGCCCCCTTCGCTCTGCTGACCATTTCCTCCTCACTGTTCCTCCTTCCCCCTGCGCTTCCTCCCGTTTCCGCTCATTCCAACTCCTTGCACCTCTGCACTGGAACTCGCTCCCTCTCACAATTCGCTCTACCACGACCTTCGCCTCATTTCGCACTTCCCTTAAATCCCTCCTCCTCCATTCTCCTCCTTGAAAACTTCCCCTCTACCCCGATTCCTCTCTCCTCTCCTACTCCTCTTCCTCTTCCATTTTCCCTCGCCCTGTCCAACTCCTACTCCCCCACCACCTCTTCCCTCTCCCCTTTCTACCCCCCCAGTTACTTGCTCTTTGCACTGTTTTGTTGAATGATTCAAGATGTAAATTTTGCTCCCATTGTTAAGTGTTGTTGGTTTTTTGTATTTTGTTCCATTGTACAGCACCTTGGTGTAAAGTGCTCTATAAATAAATCAATAAATACAAACAATGTTGTATTTTTATTCTGTTCCTCTCGGAGGCTTATTATTCCTGTCTTTTTAAAAAAATGAATGTAATTGCAAAAGGGCTAGAGAAATGTATGAGAAAGCTACTCCAAGTAAACTTTCTTATAACGTGTTGCAAAATATTGAGTCGTGTGCTCATGTTGTAGTGCTTTTCTGCTTAAAGAGTAAGTGCTGCTATGAAGGGCACATTTGTTTTGCTGTTTTTGTTCTTTTACTTGTACGTTAAGATATTAAAATTGTATCTGATGAAGTATATTTTTCCGCAAGTGGCTGGTCTACTTTAAAGTATTTTATTTGAGCAGATAATTATCGCCAAGTTGATTAACCACACGGGTTATGGTTCTATCATTGCATGGTTTCTTTCTGTGAAAAATCTGGTTCTGCATCTCCAACCCAATCTTCTTCCCTCACGACCATTCTTCTGTCTTCCCACCACATATTACCCCTTTCCACTTTCCAATTTGGGTCTCTGTTCTTCAGCTGTAAGCCACCTCTTAATCCTTCTATGCAAAAAAATCAGAGCATTCAACCTCCAACAATCTCGTGTTGTAAGCCATTGTCACCTAAAACATTGTCCCATTCCTCCTGATAAAGTGATTGTTACCCCTTTGTAAAGAAACCTGGGCTGGCCCACTTGGACTGCACCAACTTTCGACTCCACCCTAATCCTGCTTTTTGGTTAAGTTCCTCAAGTATTCCGTCTGTGAATAACTCTGAATTCACATTGAAGGCAGATCAATTGGTAATGAGGTCCAGGTGTGCTCTCACCCTGGTAGCTGTATCAAATAGATCACAATTTTGATTGGCAAGGCGTCTTTTCTTGTTGACTTCACCACACGTTTAAACTTGATTTTAGCTCTGCTTACATGTCCAAATGTTGCGATCGGTTTGTGTTTTTCAAGAGATTTAGATGGACCATCTGGAGGGAACAGGTTTGGCTTTCATGAAAATCCAGTAAGGTAGTCAATCAAATGAAAGAACAACAAATTAATGTCTGTTCCAGGCTCCTGAAGAATGAGCAGGCCACACCTTTGGAAGCTCTTTGGCAGTGCAGAATGTTAGAAAAAAAACTCTAAATGTTTTAAAATACTATTTAAAACTAAATTAAATCTATGGTCCTCCAGCATAAAAGCCAGCCATCTGTTAAGCTATTGCTGGAGAAAAAGGGAGGCTTGTTTGTTATCCCATTTGGAATCATTCACTGAACCCATTGCATAGACTTGTTTACATGAGTCTTCTTCTGATGCATAAGATGCTGGTCATAGGGCAAATGGAGGGCATGATTCAAATATTTCATTATACATGGAAGCAAATTTGGCTGATATCCTTGGAGCCAAATGTCTTCAGAAAAAAATCGAAGCGGGGTGCCTCCTCTTTGACGCCCAATTCACATAACCCATGATTTTTTTAAAATTAATAAAATGATGGACAATATATTTATGAAAAATTATAGCACAAATGAATGCTGCATTTGTGCATCTGTGATTACTGATTACAAAAATCCATATCTCGTTAATTTGCCACAGGAAACTTTTGAAGAAAAACACATTTGCAGGCAAATGAATTAGGAGCAGATTGCGCCTGCACCTTTTTTATATCCAAAGGTATAGAAATGTGTGTCTTCTAATGAAGATTGAGCGTGTGTATTCTCGTTCTGACACTTGGGCAAGTCAATGGAAGGGCTCAAACAATTAGGATATAAGCATGCAAATATTCTACACTTTAAAAAAGTAGGAGCACACTGGGGATGGGATTCTGGGAAAACTTGCAAGAAAGAACCATCCACGTTCCTATTTGATGAGGGCTGGATATGGATATTATCTGAAGATGACATTGCCCAACTACATGGCAGCAGATCAGGAGGGGGGCTTTGCTGACTAGGTTGAGCGGGTCTCTGATGGCTACATGCCATTCCAGGTCAAAGTAATTATGAGAGTTTCCCATTAGAAATGATAGATGCTCTCTAGAGCTATTCTCCCGCTAAGTCCCAGAACGTAGGTAGTTTGGAAAGAGTGCTACCAAAAAAGATTGATTTTGTAATGGGAAATGAAAAGTGCACCTTCCTACATGTAAAATTAAGTGGTGGGTGGTCATAATTTCGAAAAAAAATGTCGACAGACAAAAATGTCGACAAAAAAATGTCGAAAAAAAAAATGTCGACTTTCGTTTTTTTAAATTATATATTTATTTTAGGGGTTCGGGAGTTAAAAACAAGGGAAAAATTAAAAAAAATATTAAAGGGGGGTTGGGGGGGAACCCACCCATTAAAAAAAAAAAATGCATTGAAAAAAAAGTCGACATTTTTTTTTTCGACATTTATTTTTCGACATTTTTGTTGTCGAAATTATCACTGTAAACCAAATTAAGTTAGATGTCATTTCAGCCCAACCCAAACTACCTGTCTGAGCTGTGTACGCATTGGTACCAATGGCATTTTATGCAGTCTGCGTGCAGTTCTTTCTAAAGTATAATCTTGTTAATTCGTACTGTGAGATACCTGAAGGTATTCTCCCATCTACTCCCTAGGGATCTTCTGTTCAGGTGGCCAGGGAGGGCCATCACTTTTGGATCTTGACCCTGGGGGTGGACAAGCGAGGGAGGATCACATGGTTGGAGGGTCCTTGAGGATTGGGGAGAGAGTGCCTGAGGGTGAGTCATGGGATCACCCCCTTTCCTAACACTGACCTTTCTGACCTCTCCTCAGTCTTTATGGGTTATATGCAATCCTAACCCATAACTCCCCATTCAACCCGATCTAGGAGTAAAATACACTTCCTATGAAAAACACCACTATAGTACTGAAATGATGAAGGGACTATGAGTAATGCACACTTCCTATTTAAAACCTCACTATAGTACTGGGACGAAGAAGAGGAGTATGCAGCCATCCACTATTGAAGGTCAGGCATGTCCCAATAATTGGATACCTGAGACTTTTTAACAAGGCTCGGGTGTATACAAGGTGGAACTCAAATCATTGCAATCGGAGAGAGCTGCCTTGGTGCCGGGAGAGAGCTGCATCGGTGACGGGAGATCCGGAGGTCTGGAGACTTGCCACTATCCCAGCGTACCGACAAGACCAGAAGTGAGCGAGTTGCATGGTGGGTGCAGGACCGGGAACCCATTGCAGTGAAAGAGGACAGCAGGAGCTGTCAAAGCAGAACGGCTGCAAACCACCGCCGTTCCGGTCGCCGATGTGTGCCGAGGAGTGCCCAGTAAGGAGAAGTGAAAGCAGTCTGTAGTCGGGACCACTGCAGTGGAGTGGGAAGAACCGGTAAGGATCAGAGGACTTGGAAGCACTCCCAGGGACCCGCAGGCAAGTAACGGTTCACACAATGAATGCAGTTACTCAATCTTTAATACCGAACTAAACAAACAATACTGTTTGAACGCAATTACATAATTTTGAATACAGAACTGAATGACAAATACCAGGCAGAATGGAAAATTGTGTTTGAAGCAAAACCAAGGAATAATAAACACAAACCACATTGGCAAATAAACTGATGAGTGTCAGACTGAGTGAAAGCAGTAGTGCAAACAGAACTCCAGCAAAGAGGTTAACAACCCCGTATGGAGGAGACTTGCAAAAGGCTGTTGTCCAAGAGTGTAACAGAGGCAAAGTGGGGGCGGGGGATTTATGGTTGCTTGACTTTATGGGTGGACAGTGTGGTCCGACAACTGCGCCTAGAGAGTTCCCCATTGTGAAGTTCACGTACAGTGCAAAATCAGGTAAAGGAGAAGCATAGAGCTCCTGGTTGTGTGACCTGTGATCAGTGGACTATATGGTCTGACAACTGCGCCTAGACTAGTGGGCCCTAGATGGTGTGAATCCTGAGACTTTGTGGCAAGTCAACTGATTACTACAGTGCAATCTTGGGGAAGGGAATCCTGAGAATTTAAACGACTAAGAAACACTGTTTTTGTGAGCTGTGCTAAATTGAACAAGTAGAAGGCCGAAGAAGAACTTAAGCTGAGAATAGCTGAGACTTTATTTTTAACACTATTTTGGTTAAGAGAAATCCCTCACTTTATTTATAGATATGAGGGCAAGCATACATTTTGGGACACAACCAGAGCTTTGATTTGGACTTACAGATTCAGATACAGATTTGTCTTTAGTTTTCTTTAGGATATAGACATCTACACCTTAGTTAGGCCTTGCACCATCCTGACATTTTAATAAAAATAGTTGAAACAAGTTTTGTTGTCTGTCGTCCCTCTTGATACCATGCCTTCTCACAGTACCCAAAGTTTTTTCACAGAATTAGTAAACATGAAGCTATGATGTAAAGACGTCCGCACCATAGCATAATAATCTGCTTGATAATGTGTGTTCTGTAGAGGTCAGAGCTATTTAATAAGGAATGGAAAATGAGAGTAAGTTTAATTGTTATTTCTCTCCCTCATTTTTCAAACTGCACTGTGGCATTCTATTAGTGAGAAAGAGGGGAGGAGCCCTTATACCGGTTTAATGCAATTACCAAACCATTCTGTCAAATTGGGTGGCCGAAATAGTCTGTGCATTCTCATTGATAACATTACTTCCCAAACCTGCACAACGTACTTGCAATCTATCACAGCCTACATTAAATTTCATGCACAAGCTAGTGGGAATGAATGGAAGTAAAGTGATAAAAATATACCATTTTGAATGGATGTCCTCCCACGTATTCCTCATCTTTTAATAATCTTCCAGCTTCAGCTGCTTCAGAAACATTTTCGTGACAGAGGGTGCTGTGAGCAGTCCTGTCGATGTCCCTCGAGGGCCTTCATTCGACTGTCTACGTCCTCATTAGTATAAAATGCGCATGCAGCGCCCGTTGGCTTCAGTTCCGTTTTCCCGAGCTTTCGCTAGAAGAATTACAGCGTGCTTCGGTTCTTCGCTGATCTTGGTCACTAATTTTCTATACAAACATGTCTTCACCGTCTCATCCATCAATGCCTAAGACGAGCTTCAAGAAGTGTCAGGACTGTGGATTGAAAATGTCGATCCCCGACCACCACCGCATATGCCTGTGTTGTCTCGGAACCGAACATCGTTCCTCCAATGGAACTCCTATCAGGCGATGACAGACAATGCTCTAAGGGAGCGTGAAAGTAAATTGGCAGTGGGTAAGTTACCTTCAAAGACTCCTTCGAAGAGTTCCAAAAAAGAAAATCTGAAGAGTCGAGAGATTCTCCTCAGTGGAAAAGATCTAAAAGATCTCGATTGAGTAGTTGATCGCATCATTCTTAGTCTTCTTCCAAGAAGGTCAAGAAACGGCATCACAAGTCCCCTTCAAATTCTAGTGATTCCTTGGCCGAGGTAATCATATGTCCAACCAAGTCTGACTTCCCAGCAAAATGGTATGCATTTAGAAAAGAAATGGTAAAAATCTGTCGATCTGCATAAAGACGGCAAAGGTAAGTCTAAGACGAAACCCTATGAATCTCCGGGTCCAAGGCATCAACCGGAATTACATTGAGAGAAATCTCGATCAGACGAGAAATCGTTGAGGGCTTCAACAAGCCAAGACTCCAGCCATTCAAAGGTTCCTTCGAAGAAGCATAAGAAGTCAGCCACTCCGGTCTCGCAAATGCCATCAGTGTCGGAGCCGTCAATGACAGTTTCGAGGTTGTCGAAGCCCACAAATACGCAAGAGAAGGTTTTTAAACCCTTACCAAAAAAGGATTTTTAAAAATCTTTAATTCCAATTCATGAAGACAATGAACCCTCAGATGACGACAGTGCACCACCATTTCGGTTACAATTTGGTACCCCAAATGTGCCAGATTAATTTCTGAAGAGTCTAGGATGAAAGACTTATGAAAACCTGCCAAAAGCCAGTGGTATAGATACCTCTCCAGAAATGGAGTTTGGGAAACCAGATCCTTCTCACTACGCTGACTCCTCATACAGACAACTAATGAGCAAGGTAGTTTAATTTTTGGGTTGGAGTAGGCCTGCTCCATCTTTTGAGCAGGATGACCTAACTGATATACTGGATCAGGGTCCCCGCAGCCATCCAATTTTGCCCTTTCATATCGCCTTACAAAAAAGGGTCCCATCTAATTGGGAAACGCCAGAAACTGCAGCTGCAGTAAATAAAAACTTCTTCTCAAAAAATATAGGCCATCCAGCAGTGACCCAGAATATTTCACAAAACACCCAACAGCGAGTTTGGTGGTTCAGGTAGCCACTTCCACTAAGCATTCGGCATACCCTTCTATCCCTCCGATAGGGATGACAAGCGAGTGGATGACTGGGCTAGAAAAATATTTACTGCTGGAATTATGGCTTTAAAATCAGCAAACACTACTTGTGCCTTGTCAAAATTCAGGTTTACCCTGTGGGACTGCGGAGCTATGGTAGCTGACCACATCCCAGAAGGAGAAGAAAGAATCGGCTTCCTGGCTATCGAGGATAGTAAGGAGGCAATTTGCGAATACTTCCAGTCAGGCCTGGTTACTGCTGATAGCATTATCAGGTCCATGACAAATAGCACCATGCTGCGCAGTTTTGCGTGGTTGAGGTCCTGATTTGCACCCGATGTGCAATCCAGACTCCACAATATGCCCTTTGACGGCTCGAAGCTGTTTGGCAGCAAGGCTGATTAAAGTCTAGAAAAGCTGCAGTCCTCGAAAGCTCTTAGTTCCACCATTAGACAGCCTCAGCATTCATACCACAGTACATCATCTTGGAGTGGTAAGTCTTTTCAATTCTACTCCACAGTTGGAAGAGGGAGGGGACAGGCCAGTCAGAGAAGATTCACTCGTGGTCGACGAGGGAGAGGTACTAAATTAGCCCAGTCAGCCGCAGTTTTACCCTCAGCCACTGTTTCAGCTGCCTCAAAACTACTGAGGCCTTAACCCACAAGACCTCTGTGGGAGGCAGACTTTCTCAGCATCTGAAAGAATGGCAGAGCATTACCTCGAGTGCTTGGACACTGGAAACGGCAGCCCAGGGTTACTGCCTTCCTTTTTTAAAAAGGCCTCAATCATTCACTGGGGAACAGCTCTTTCAAAATTCCAGATCCACTCCTTGTGCAGGATATTTGGACCATGCTAGAGAAAGGTGATATAGAACCCCGATAACTGTGTCATATAGAAACGAGGGTTGGTACTCCCCCGTGCTTTCTAATTACTTGCAAGAATGGAGGATTGAGACACATCCTGGACTTAAGAAACTTGACCAGATTGCTCAGGAAAGACGAGTTCAAAATGGTTACCCTTTCTCAGAGCCTTCAGGCCTTCCAACTCCAGGATTGGTTGGTATTATTGGACCTTCAGGATGCTTACTTTCATGTGCCTATCCATTACAAGCACAGAAGGTACTTGAGGTTCGCGGTTGGTGGTTCTCATTATCAATTTCGAGTTCTGCTATTCAAGCTGACCTCCGCCCAAGGATTTTCACCAAGTTAATGGAGAGGGGGATTCACGTCTACACCTACCTGGACTACAGGCTGATAAGGGCACGTTCACCCAAACAAGCCCTGGAACATCTCAGCGTAACCTGCCACGCTCTCCACAGACTGGGCTTCTCCCTCAATTACAAAAAGTTCCACATGATACCATCACGTAGACTCCAATTTATCGTAGCAGTACTGGATACAATCTTGGGCTCAACACGTTCTGCAGATGGTCACCAAATTCCAGTAGTGCCCAGTGTCTTCCGGCCTTTGATTTTTTTTATTTGTATTAATTTATTTATTTTTGAGGTTGCTCAGCCTCATGGCATCCTGCATTATTCTTGTGCCAGAGGCTCCCCTGAGAATGAGATCTCTCCAATGGGCTCTGAGGACTTCAAAGGTCCAAATTCTTAGGGAGAATGTTAGATCTTCTTCAAATTCCAAGCATTCGTGCAGGATATTATGT
Source organism: Ambystoma mexicanum (assembly GCF_040938575.1). Lineage (NCBI taxonomy): Eukaryota > Metazoa > Chordata > Amphibia > Caudata > Ambystomatidae > Ambystoma > Ambystoma mexicanum. The sequence goes on along the minus strand of NC_090929.1, from coordinate 536,512,719 downwards.
GGTGGTCCTGCGAGGACAACATTCTGAAGGGAGAACCCTTTTGGCAGCAATGGCCAACAGTAGTTACGGACGCCTCACTCATCAGGTGGGGAGCCCACGCCACCGATCTGACCATCGGCGGTCGTTGGTCTCTATCTGAGCCCAAACTACACATAAACATATTGTAGCTGGGAGCAATCAGAATAGCGCTGAAGGCCTTCCTGTTATGTTATTGGAACTTGGATAGCACACGGTCGCCCGAAGGAATCCTGGCGCTGGAGAGGAAGGACAGAACCACAAGTCTCACCATAAAAACACAGCAGTAGACTAAAACAAGTATATTTTCAACACTTTGCTGAAAGCCAGATGGTTAAGCAATTTTTTTCACTGCCAACGGCAGAGTATTCCATATTCCTGCCCTCTGTATGTGGAAAGAATGTCCTGATAATGACGGACAACACAGTGGCCATGTACTACCTCAATAAGAGGAGACGTAGGGTCACTACCACTGTGCAGAGATGCAATGCAGCTCTGGTTCTGGGCAGTCCAAGAAGGAATCTCCCTGTCGGCAGCTCACCTAGCTGGAGAGGAGAACACAGTGCCGGACGCTATGAGCAGACAGAGCATAGTCTCCCACGAATGGTAGCTAGCTCAGGAAGTCCTTCAAGAGATCTTCACCTTTTGGGGAACCCTGCAAGTGGACCGGTTTGTGTCCAGTGTCAACCGGAAGTGAAAACTGTTTTGTTCCACGGAATTTCCCCCAAAAGGAGCTTTAGGGGGTGCTCGTAGTGGACTGTGATTTCCCACTCCTGGATGCGTTTCGTCCAGTCCCAGTCATTCCTCACATGATCAGGAGGTTGATAAAGTATGGGAAATCCATGATCCTAATTGCCCGGGATAGGGCCAGGAGGACGTGCTACCCAGATCTTCTGGACATGTCCATCTGCCCTCCAATGTGTCTTCCACAAAGAGAGGACTTTCTCTCATGAGAGGAGGGTCCGGTTTTCCATCCAGAGGTCAAGACACTCATGGAGATCTTGCTTTCGGCCAGAAGGCCAGCAACAAAATTTGTGTACCGCTGCCATTTGAACAAGTTCAGCAGCTGGTGCAGGGATAAGAATGTGGATCCTTTCCTGTGTGATACACCTATGATGCTTTCTTTTTTTGTTACATTTGGCGAATGTGGGGCTCTAGATTGGAAGAATTAATGGTTACCTGGCAGCGCTTTCAATTTTCGAGTGCTCTTCGGAGGACTCCTATTATAAAATCCCTCCGATTATTCAATTCCTAGAGGGTCTTACTGATGTATTTCCTCCCATTCCATTCCAAGTCCCTATATGGGATCTTAACCTAGTTTTAACATTTCTAACATGTATTCTTTTTGAGCCAATACATTCATGCCCATTAAGACTGTAAAACTGTTTTGCTAATAGCAGGAACGTCAGCCCGCAGGGTAAGCGAGTTGCAGGCACTTTCCTGTAAACCCCCATACAATGCTTTCTATAAACATTAGGATGTTCTCAAGGTGAAACCTTCTTTTTCTACCAAAAGTAGTCTCCGACTTCCACTTGTCGCAAAAGATTATTTTACCATCGTTCTACCCACCTCCTCATCCTGGAAAGGAGGAGTAAAGATTACATAGGCTGGATCCAAAAAGGGCTCTCAGCTTTTATATTTCAGGAGTGTCCAAAATTCATCAGAATGACCAATTATTCATTGGCTATACAGGTCCTAAATTGGGTTTAGCTGTGACAAAACGGACCCTATCCAGATGGATTATTCTGATTATTGGCGAATGATACAGGTTAGCGGGTGAAGACCCGCCAGAGGTTTTCGGAGCACATTCTACAAGGGGCATGGCAACCTCTGCTGCTCTTCAGAGAAGTGTTCCAGTAAAATACATATGTGCAGCAGACACTTGGTCGACTGTTCATACTTTTAAAAACATTACTGCTTCGATTCATCTTCCAATCAAGAAGGATAATTTGGAGAAGTGGTCCTTCATTCAGTCCATGATGACATTTAAGGTCGAAATAAAATTCATACTCCCATCACCAAATTATTACTGCTTTTGGAGTCTATCAAAAGATGAGGCACACGTGGGAGGACATAATCTATTTCGAAGAACAGATTAATTACCTGTGGTAACGTTCTTTCGATTGGATGTTTCTCCTGTGTATTCCTAATTCCCCCCCCTCCGAGCCTACCCCACCGTAGAGTTTACGTACCTTTTCACTTTACAGACCCTCACCGACATCCTCTTTGTTGTCCCCTTGCTGGATCTATAGACCACGCTTATGATCTCCGTGCTCTGTCCTGTGTCCTCCTTTCCAATTAATGGTGGCACTCGCTGGGAAGTCCTCATGGATTCCTTCGACTCCTCCAGAGGCATCCTTAATGTCTACCTAAATGGCACCGTCATGGTCCAAGGTCCTCAGGCCAATCGCCTCCTCTTCGATAGGTGGTTCCCTCGCCTCCTCAACTTTCTTTCATCTCCAGCTGTCATCTCCTCCCACTCCTTGGCTACCTTGCCCACTCATTCCTCCTCCTCTGCTCCACTTCGGGCTCACTCCACACCTCTGCAGGGCGTACCTCTGATTTGTACCCCACCCCGGAAGGTCTTTAAGGCTAGCAACCTTCTTCATCTTGCCACTCTCAACTCTCGCTCTGCTGTCAAACACTCCTATGACATCTGCCACCTCCTTGATGAACTGGACCTTGATGTCCTCGGTCTTACTGAGACATGGTTCACATCTAGCTCTGTTATAATCTTTGACGCTCTCTTCCCTGATGGCTAGAAGATCCTCTCCGCACCCAGATCCATCCAGCCCGGAGGGGGTGTGGCCCTGATCTTTCCTGAGTGGATTCCTGCCACTACCATCCCCACTCAAACTTACTCCTCTTTCGAATGGCTTGTTTGCAGGCTCTCAATCTCTCCTAGCCACTCTCTCACTGTTGCTACTCTCGACCGCCCCCCTGGTCAAATCACCTCTTTTCTCTGAGTGGGCTGACTTCTCCTCCTCCTCCTTGGTGACCTCAACATCCACCTTGATTCTCCCTGTCCCTCCGCTTTGCTCTTTCGCAACCTCTGCAATTCCCTCTCCCTCTCTATCCTCCCCTCTGGCCCAACGCACTCTACAGGACACACACTTGATGTCCTGCTCTCCTCTGGGCTCCCCCTCTCCATCCCTCTGTCCACTCCCTCTTGCAGTGACCACTGCCTCCTCTCCTCTCTCTCTTCCCCCCAAGCCAAGCCTACCCCAACACTGCCACCTACCTTCTTGAACATCCGGCCCATGAAGCGTGTGTCAGTCGAGGCTTTCGGTGCCACCGTCTCCTTTCCTCTTCCACCCCCACCCAATCCTCTGGCTGACTCACATCCTGACCCAGCCCTGTCTCTGCTCTACTCTTTTATTTCTGATACTCTTAATGCTCTTGCCCCTGTCATGAGGATCTGCCTGAAGTCCAAAGCCAAGTGCAATTCCTGGTATGACTCCGACCTAGCTGCACTTAAACATAAGTGTAGGGTGTCTGAGAGAAAATCCTGTTTATCCTCTGACAAATTGGCATGTCGCCTAGTCCAAAGCCAATACTGACTCTGTCCGTACCAAGAAGAGAGTCCACATTCAAGCCTGTGTCTCTGCGGCATCTAACAACTCGGCCAAACTATTTAAAATCTGCAAGGAGCTGGCCAACCCTGCTGCAGTTTCTACCCCTCTCAAGTTCTTTGCAATTCCCTTGCCTCTCACTTTATCTCAAAAACCTAGGACATCTTGTCCACCCTCTCCTCCGCTCCCTCTCTTCTCCCCTCTCCGTCTGTATTCGCTGACCCTCCTCCAACCATCCCCCCACCCGCCTTCTCATCCTTTCCTATTTTCTCCCCTGATGAGGTTACTAGACAAGTCCGAAGGACCACATTGAAATCCTCACTCCGGCCCTTGCCGATTTCTGCAACCACTCCTTTGCCTCAGGCTCCGTCCCTTGTGTATCCTCTTCTCAAGAAACCCACAGCTGATCTTTCTTGTCCGGCCAGCTATTGCCCACTTTCCATTACCCCCTTTTTGGGCGAACTCCTTGAAAAGCTGGCCATCTCTCAGCTACACCTTCATTCTGACTCTGTTGGCAGAAGCACGGAAACTGCTCTCCTGAACATCTGTGAGGATCTGCTTTCCAACCTTGACTCTATCATTCCCTCTGTCCTCATCCTACTCAATCTCTCCTCTGCCTTAGACATGGTGAACCATACTATCCTGCTCAACCATCTCTGTGATAACCTGGGTATCAGCGATCGGGCACTCCCAGGTCCAACTTGGGTCCTTCCTATCATCTATCTTCCTCTCCACCTGTGGTGTTCCCCAGGGGTATAACCTCTCGCCCTGGCTTTTAAACCAATACCTGGCAACTCTCGCCCGCTGTATTGCCATTTTCTGCTCAGAATTCCAGTGCTACGTGGACGACGCACAGCTCATTTTCAGGCTGCACTCTGCCATCTCCTCTAACTCTCTCATCTCTGATTGCCTAACTGCCATTCAAGATTGGTGTGCTGCCAACTATCTTTGTCTGAATGCCTGCAAGACGGAGATCCTCCTCATCGGCACACCTTTTCCCTCACTCTCTGGCCAGCCTCCCTTGGCCCCCCTCGTATCCCCAACTGCGAGGCCAAGAACCTCAGTGTCACCTTTAATTGCACACTTTCCTTCTCCGCCCACATCGCTGATGACTCAAAGTCAAACTTCTTACTGCACCTGCTCAGAGATACTCTGCCTTTCCTCGCCTTCCCCCCAGAAGCTCACGGTCTCCCAAGCTCTGGTTCACTCTAGGTTGTACTATTGCAACAGCCTCTTTCTTAATCTACCTGCCTCTACTCTCCCCCCTTTGCAATTTATCCAGAACAGGACTGCGAGACTTGTCCCTGGCCTCAAGCCCTGGGAGCGTATCTCTCCTGCTATGAAATCCCTCCATTGGCTCCCAGTGGATGCACAGATTAGATTCAAGACCCTCTGCATTATCCACAAGGCTTTCTGGGGCCTGGGTCCAACATACCTTCAGCTATCCCTCCGCAAATACCTCCCATCTCGAGCTCTCCGCTCCTCTACCTCTAACTTCCTCCGGGTCAATCGTTTCTCAAACGAGCTGGGGGTAGTTCTGTCTTTGGCTGGCCTCCCTGCCACTCTAGAACTTGAGGAGAACCATCTCCGGTTCCGGAAGCACCTCAAGACCTTCCTCTTTCATTCTGCCTTCGCCCCACTCCCTTTCCCCTGCTGATTCTGTGCTCCCTCTGCACCGTGCACCTGGCCACCCTCTGTCCTCCGGTCCCAGGTACCTGCACACCCCGCCAACATCACGCACTGCCTCTGGACCACCGCTTGCACTGGGGTCTGTATCTGTACCCATACAACCCCCCAACCCTCTTTTCTTCCTGCACTTATCAGACCGGCATGTGTGACCTTGCACTGAAGTCCTGTTAAAAACGAGCACCGGCAAAGCCAACAGTTTTGGCTTGTTAGATTCTGGATAGGTATTTGTCTGACACTTCTATTGTATGCCCAGGTAAACGCCCCACTTTACATCCGTTACCATCTTGCAGGCAGGTAGTATCATTATGACTGCACCTGGAAAAGGCCTGTCCAATGCATACAGAAAAGCCCAAACTTTTGCCATTGCCAATTCTTGTTTTAAGTGTTACTGATTCTTTCCCAGCGAACATCCGCAACTTTTCTTCAGATAACTATTTTTATTTCCCTTTTATTGGGAGAATGATCATGTGAAAAGAACGATCCAAACACTGAAGCCATACTAGATTGAAATTCTAGACCCCAGTAACCTTTTCATGCCAAGTATCAAACGGTGGAATTGTGATTTTTAAGTGGGCACATAGAGAACGATCTACATCTGGCGAACGGGATCCCAATTTTTTAAGCATATATTAAATCGGCGTGTAATGCGTGTACTTATTCGTTGACTAACGGCCCAGTTGTTCGTTCTGAATTCCGTGAAGACCCACAGATGTCCAGCAGTCTGTCCTTGGCTGTTGTCACTCGCAGTAGGCCCAGAGCAGCACGTGCGTGTGGACGACAGGTTATTTATTAGACGCCATCGGAACTCTGTTTGACCCTACAAGATTTCATTAAGGTTTTGCCAAGATTGCATCTGCGTCGGGGTAGATTTTCGCTTCAGCAGCACAGCTGTAAACAGGGTGCTAAATTAACTTGTATCAGACAGCTGGTTAGGTTATGTATTTGTGTCTGGGGTTTGTTTACTTTGTAGCACAGTAACTCCCCTTTCTTTAGGGGCAGACTTTTGGGCTACGTTTCAGACATGACTTCTCAAAATACTTAATGTTCTAGGACAAGGTGCCTCACTCATCTGAAATATCATTTAACAGCTTTTAAGGTTCCCTGTCAGGCTGTGCTTTTATTATTTGCTCCCTTGACGGTTTTAATCAACGCTTCCTAATTAATTATTCTTGTCGTCCAGCCAACTCTAAAATGGATTTAGAAGTGGTGTTCGAAAGGTCATGCTCCACGTTAGGTCCACATTAGGCTACTGCGTTCTCTTATCCTGTCACTGGTTTAGATGATATGTTAGACTGGCATCGTCCTTTTCAAATCCTGGATGTTTAAAATGTACTGGAAGTCTTTATCCATTCGTACCACGCACTTGCATCAGCCTAACTGAATATTTAAATATAACTTTCTAATATTCAGTTTTTAAAACTTCTATTGCCATATTCATTATTAAAACCCGTTTAGTCTATAATGATGAAACCATACAAACGTGTCTTCAGGAAAAAACACTTTGCAAAAATTGGTTTGAATAAATGGAATGATTGAAAACTTGATCTAGCATGCTCACATTCCCATTCTTGCTCACATTCCCATTCTTGCTCACTGGTACCTGCACGATGCCTTCATACAGTGCGTTCAGAGGGTCAGGTTTTGAAACCTGGCTTGTTTCTCCCTTATGTATTTCTTCTGGAAGGTTTAGCTTTTATCCTGTCTTAGTATTGTTTGCATGGTACTGCAGTTACACACCGATTATGTTTGTGAATGAATCTCCTTTCTTCTTGAAGTTGTTCAAATTGTTAGTAAATTCTACTAGCAGGCAATTTCTCTAATTTGAACAGAAAAAGCCTGGTGTTGCCAATGGGTAACCCACATGCACTTCTAACGGACTGAGTACTTCAAAACAATCTTCACAAGATTATGCATACATCAATTAGTGATTTTAATCACAACCTCGCAAACAATATAGTGCTATACTTTTAAACAAATTGCCCAATTCCTGGGCTTGTGTGTCTGTTAAATGGCTAATATCTTTCAAACAATTTTGAACTCCAAATGAAGTAGAAAGCAAAAAGACTTGAGCAAACAGTACAGCTTGATTATAAAAAATTGTATCAAATTTCCATTTGAAAGGCCAACGCGTTTCGGATATGCCATTGTATCCATTTTCAGGGCTATACGTTGTCCTTTCATTTGCGTTTAACAATCTTGAACATTCATCTGTGACTTACAAGTGATACATTATTTAGGCAATAAGCCCCAAGCCTGCGGGCCAATACTGCATATAGGAATGCCCCCGGGGCCCATAGTGAAGACCACTACGGGGACATTACCTTGAGCAGTAATGGCCCGCAGGCGTGGTGCTTATTGCTATTAGTACCCCTGCCTGTTAGACTGGGGTACTTAAGGCTTTTTGTCTGTTCCGAAACACTGGAGCATTTCAGAACAGAAAAAAAGGTCAAAAATACGGCCACCGGGGGATGGAATACGAAGTCAATTTTCCATTTCCATGGCGGCCATTGAAAAAATATAGGGAGAAAAGTAAACCAACAAAATGGCCGCCATGGGAAGGTAGAAGGGACTACACGTAGTCCCTTCTTCCTTTCCATGATGCTCTGTCACAGATGGGGAGCAGACGCGCTGGACTGAAGTGTTCCCAGCGCGTCTGCCTTTGAAATGGACAGAAAAAAGGTACGTGTGGGTGGGAGGGCTGTAAGGGAATTCGGGGGAAGGCGGGACTTACCTCATTTCCTGGCGTGGAGAGATGGTGGCTGCCGGCTGTGAGGAGGCTCAGAGCAGCAGGGTTTGCCGTGTGGTAATGCCCACATTCTGAGCCTCCCCATTGGCTGGGAGGCTGCCACACCCCCCTCGCCGGGTACCAATCTTCATGTCATTAACCTTTCATGCATGGCATGCTACGTAGTAGATCTAAATGAGGTAAAACTAACCTTAGATGCATGTAGATGCACAGAGATAGTCTAACCTGTTGTTAGGTAAACACTGTTACTAAAGACCATTGTAGAAAAATAAACTTTACACATACATTTCTCGCTTAAGCAACTTACCCAGCTTGTATCCATGCCAGTATGCTGGATATCACAGAGAATGTGTTCTTCCTCTCGGCGTTAAATCACTATTCTAACCTGGTACCCAAAAATATACAACTTATGTCCTATCATTAGGGTGACCTGTTGACCAGCACCACTCTCACCCATAGTAGAGTGGCCCAAAAATGCCATGGGGAATTATATTCTTTCGAAGGGTTTGTGTCCTCCGATGTATTCCTTATCTTGATAGATTACATTCCAGCTTGCCGGCCTCGGAAATTTTTTCAGTAGAGGGCGCTGCGCGTCGACTTGCCTCGAGCTGGTGTCCCTCGACAGCCTCCGTCTCGGCATCAACGTCATTGTGCGTATAAATAGACTTGTGCAGCGGCCGTTGCTCAGTTCCGTTTTTCTGCGCTTCGCGGGCCTCGGAATCGTGTTGCTCAGTTTTTTCTTCAAGAAGATTCAACTTATTCTTCGAAGATATCATCTTTATCCGATGGCTTCCTCATCCGAACTGTCGAACCCACGATCCGGCTTCAAAAAGTGTTGATTGTGGGAAGAAAATGTCATTGACGGATCCGCACAGGATCTGTTTGTGGTGCCTAGGATCGGAGCATCACTGTTCGGAATGCGAGGACTGTATGTCCATGATAGCTAAAGCCTTGCAGGAGTGTAAGGGGAAGCTTGAAAGAGGTAAGGCTCTTAAAATTTCCTCTACCCCTGACGGACGACCCAGCTGAACCGGAGGAGAATTCATCGAGCACCTTTTCAACCCTCTCGGCCTTCTCAGCCTTTGTCGCCTTCCCCGGTCCCGAGGGATGACACGGGAACAGACACGGCCACGACGGGGATGGATGACGATGGCGGTGACAACGGGACTGACCTCCCGTCTCCGATTCCTCGGGCGTCCGCGCCCGACGAAATTGGCTCCTTCCACGCCATGATTGCCAGGGCGTCCGAGCTTTTTCAGCTCTGCCCTGAAGAGAAGAAGGAAGGCTTCCTCTTCCAACAGTGTGAGGCCAGGAGGAAGACTGTCCTCGCGGTGCCGTTGCTGGATGACATCTGGGACGAGGGACTTGCCCTCCTGAAGAACCCGTCCACTACGCCTGCCAAGAGGGACCGGTACGAGAAGAAGTACCGGGTCCCCGACACCGCCCCGTTGTGCCTTAGGGCACAGCTGACCCCGGATTCGGTCGTCTCAGCAGCGGCCAAGAAGAAAGTGGGGGGGGGGGGGGCATCGGCTTCAACTTCCCCGCCGGACTGCGAGGGAAAAACTGGATGCCATGGGGCGACGAGTCCTCTCGTCTGCGGCGACGATTAAGGCTGCCAACGCCCTAGTGATTGTGGCCCGCTACGACAGGGAGTTGTGGTACAAGATCGCTCCCCTGTTGGACTTCCTCCCGGACGACAAGAGGGCAGAGGCACTGGCGATCCTGCAGGAAGGTGAGGTGGTGTCGGACCACGCCATAACAGTGGCCACGGACATTGCCGACACCGGTTTCTGCCAGTTGGGCAACAGTGTTTGCCTTCGATGGAGGGGGTGGCTCAAGGCGACGGATTTCCACCAAGACGTACAGGCCAAAGTTTTGGACATGCCCTTCGACGGGAACAATCTGTTTGGGAAGACAGTGGATGAGTCACTCCAGGCCATCAAAACCGACACGGAGATGGCGCGGGCCTTGGGAGTTCCGCAGCAACGACGGCCGCCCTTTCGGAACCCCGGAGGCAAGCAAGGTGCCTCCAAGGGATTCTGCGGCGGCTCCTCGACGTACCGTCAGGCGGCCCGCTCCACGTCGCAAGAAACCTACAGGGGTCAAGGCAAATCAAGTGGATCTCGCCGTCGTCGCCAAGGAGGCCAAGGCGGCAAGGCCGCCTCCAAGCAGGATTGAACCGGCCATCCCGTCGGGCCCCCACCGGAGCACCCCGGTGGGAGGCCGGCTGACTAAGTTCGTCAGCGTGTGGGAGTCCATCTCCACCGACCATTGGGTGCTGGATGCCCTGGCCCACGGGCACACTCTCGAATTTCTAAAGAAGTGTCCCTGCATTCCTCCCGTGGCCAGGAAGGAAAACCACGTCCCTCAACTACTGTTAGAGGTAAGGGCGATGCTCAAAATAGGGGCCATCAAGCTCTTCCCAAAGAGACTCCGGGGCTCCGTGGTATACTCTATACTTCCTCGTCAGAAAGAAGACAGGAGGATGGCGTCCCATCCTGGTCCTGCGTCTACTAAACAAATACATCCAGGCCCAAAAGTTCCGGATGGTCACCCTCCAGCATGTACTGGGCCAGCTGAAGGAAGGCGACTTCCTATCGTCGTTGGATTTGGAGGATGCGTACTTTCACATCCCCATTCTCAGTGGACACCGAAAGTTTCTCAGGTTCGTGGTCCAAGGGCAGCACTACCAGTTCAAGCCCCTCACATTCGGATTGAAGTTGGCGCCCAGGGTGTTCACCAAGTGCCTAGCACCGGTGGTGGTGCGACTGCGTGCCTGCAGGGGATCCACATCTACCCCTACCTGGACGACTGGCTCATCCGAGCAAGGACAAGGGAACTCTCCATCGAACATACAGTGATGACCGTCCGGCTGCTCCCGGACCTGGGATTCTCCATCAACTTCCCCAAATCACACCTGGTGCCGTCGCAGGTCGCGCTGTTTCTGGGGGCCAAACTCAATACAGAAGCGCGATTGGCCTCACCGTCGGAGGAAAGGACGCAGGCCATCCTGGGCAAGGTACAGCGTCTGCTGGCCACGGACGTGGCCAGGGTGAGGTCCATCGAGTCCCTTCTCGGGATGATCTCCTCATGCATCTATCTGGTGCGCCTGTGCAGGCTTCGGTTGCGTCTGCTACAGGAATTCCGCGACGCCCGTTGGATGCAAGCGACGGGCAGTTTCGAGGACAAGATCTCGCTCGACAAGGTTTTCTGCCAAGCACTTTGTGGTGGGGCAACAGCACGCATCTCGCTGCGGGCACAGACTTTCAGACCCCAGCATACCAGGTAGCGGTGACAACGGATGCCTCCCTGGAAGGGTGAGGAGCGCACACCGGAGATCTTCACGCGAGAGGCCTTTGGGTCCCGGAGGAGAGGCCACTTCACATCAACAGCTCCGAGCAGTGTTTTGGATCCTCAGGTCATTCCTCCCGTCCCTCAAGGACAAGGTGGTGAGGATCTTCACCGACAACACCACCACGATGTTCTACATCTGGAAGCAGGGAGGAACCAGATCCCCAGCCCTATCCAAGGAAGCCCAAGACCTGTGGCATTGGGCCGTTGCCCAGGGGATGTTTCTGGTACCTTTTCATCTGGCAGGGATAAAAAACACCATCGGCGACTCACTCAGCAGGGAGCTGCACTCGTGCCACGAGTGGGAACTACGCCAGGATCAAGTGCATCGACTCTTCCCGTGATGGGGCAAACCCCAAATCAACCTGATCGTGACAGCGACGAACTCCAAGTGCCAGAGGTTCGCAGCAGGTTCCCCCAGCCGAGGAGCATGGGCGATGCTTTCTCGTTGCCCTGGGACGGCCTTTTCCTGTATGCGTTCCCTCCCTTGCCGTTGTTGCTCAGACTCATCAACCAACTCAAGAGGTCCCGGTGCAGGATGATCCTCGTCGCACCGGCGTGGCCGAGACAGATCTGGTTCCCGGACCTTCTGGACTTGTCAGTGTCCCCACCAGTCAAGCTGGCGACGGACGCGGATCTACTCTCCAGAGAAGAAGACGCCTTTCTTCATCACGACCCGGAGTCGCTGAACTTGCAGGCCTGGCTCCTGCAGCACTATAGTTTGAAGGGTACGATATCCTGGCAGACTACAAGGAGGTTCTTGCAAAGGCCAGGGCGTCTGCAACCCTGAAGTGCTATGGACACAAATGGAAGAGGTTCTCTGTCTGGTGCTGTGCACAGAAGATTAACCCTCTACGGATTATGGCCCCTCAAGTGCTACCGTAACTACTGTCACTGGCCAAGGCGGGGCTAGCGCATGCTTCCATCGTCGGTGAAGGCTCCGGCCCCGGCGTGGGAGCTCAACGTGGTGCTGACCAGTCTCATCGGGGTTCCATTCAAGCCTCTGCATTCGGCACTGTTGAAGCTCCTGTCGTGGAAGGCAGCGTTCCTTGTGGCCATCACCTCCGCACGACGAGTGGGAGAGATCCAGGCCCTATACTGCAAAGCCCCATACTTAACTTTTCACGAAACAAGGGTGGTGCTGAGGATGAACCCCTCCTTTATGCCCAAGTTGCTGTCGGACTTCCACCTCAACGAGCCATTGGTGTTGTCAGTTTTCTTCCCATCGCCTTCGTCACCGGCCGAGAGGACTCTGCACTTGCTGGATGTAGCGAGGGCGCTGAAGTTCTACGTGGACCGCACGAAGAGTTTTCGGAAGACGTCACAGCTGTTTGTGAGCTTTGGACCTGTGAACCAAGGGAAGGCTCTCTCGAAGGCTTCCATTTCAAGATGGCTCTCCGGCTGCATCATGCACTGTCACCGGTTGGCAAACCGACCGTTGCCTGGCCGCCCGAGAGCCCATTCGACCAGAGCGATCGATGCTACCACAATGTTTCTGTCTGGTATGCCCCTGCTGGACATCTGCAGGGCTGCTACGTGGAGGTCGACGCACACTTTCACGAGATTCTACTGCGTCGACCGGGATTCCAGGGAGGAGTCCAGAGTCGGCCAAGCAGTGCTGCGCAACCTGTTCGCCTGAAGGTGTGCCTTGTGAGGAGGTAAGAGTTGCTTAATGTTGAGTTTATGTGATGCTTAATATTGAGCCTTTGCCACCTCCCGTGGTTGTGCATGTGTGTACTGCTATGTATTCTTATATTCATGAGCATGTGAATCCATGCCAGACCCCATGCTGGAGAAGGAACAAGTTACTTACCTGTAACTGTTGTTCTCCAGCATGGGTCTGGCATGGATTCACATGCAAACCCTCGCTCCTACCCCTCTGCAGCTCTTCACTTGGTCATACTGCCACTTTTCGTGCTACCAAATCTGAGGATGGCTGCCAGGGGCGAGGCTTAGGGAGAGTGCAGTCATTGGCTGGGGGCAGTATGACCCAGAGACCAGTGATTGGTTACTACTAAGAAAGACGGATCAGAAACGAAACTGATACTGATTTTTTTTTTTTACTGAGGATTCCCAGCCCGATGACGGGGACTATTCATGAGCATGTGCATGTGAATCCATGCCAGACCCATGCTGGAGAACAGCTGCTACAGGTAAGTAACTTGTTCCTTCCTCATAGTCTTCTGTCTCCACGGAAAGGGTCACCTGCCCCACGAAACACAGCTCTCCAGCTAAGTGGGAGGAATTCTGTTAGAAAATGCTTAGCGTCTTCGAGAAAGTGGCCTCGACCCCCTTGGAGACTGCTAAAGGTGATACCCTGGGTAAAAGACCCGAAACATCAAACCGCCGCAAGTCGTTGCATCCGGCGAAAGAAACTACCCGAGAGCGTCATGAACCCTCGAGTAAAGGCAGTAAATCCGCATCATCGACACCGTCCTTGAAGGGTCCGTCAATGCATAAATCGGGTGCGTCGACGCCGATAAAAGACAGACCTACAGCTGTCACTACATCTCAGACAGAAGAGGTGTCGAGGACCTCAACCATTACCTCGAGGATGCAGTCGACAACCTCGATGACTCCGAGTAGGATCCCGATCCTCTCAAGTACTTCGAGGTCTCTTCTAACTTTTTCGACGCCCTTTTCGGGTTTGTCGGAGCCTTTGACTTCCACGTCGACAACTTTGTTTTCTCAACCGGTGACAACCAATTTGGCCCCCTCTGCTCTAGAAATGGGTTTTAAACCATACCCTCCGTCTGATTACTTTAGAGCTTTGTCCTCTATATATGAGGAAGGGGAGAATTCCGACCATGAGAGACCTTTTGGTTTACAAAGGACCACAACACCTATACCAGAGAAATTTATCTCTGAAGAGAACAGGTTAAAACATCTTCAAAACTCTTTACATGAAGCAAGTGGTTTAGATACTTCTCCAGAAGTAGAGTTTGCTAAATCTGACCCCGGGGAGCATGCTGAGACCCCTTATAGGGTTCTGATGGCAAGAATAATAGAATTCATGGAGTGGTCTACACCTACACCTTCTTTTCATCAGGATGACCTTACTGACATTTTAGTTAAAGGTCCACAGGAAGATCCTGTTCCTTTTCATACTGCTCTGCAAAGAAAGATCTCTGCTAATTGGGGAAACCCCTGAAGTTATCCCTGCAGTTAACAAGTAACTATCTGCCAAGTACAGGGTATCTGCTACAGATCCTGAATACTTGAGCAAACATCCAAATCCAGAGAGTTTAGTTGTACAAGCAGCAATTTCATCAAATAGTAGATCTGCATACCCTACTATTCCACAGGACAGGGACGATAAAAGGTTTGATGCTGTGTCAAAAAAAGTCTTTTCGACATGTAGCTTGGCGCTTAAATCTATTAACGCCACTTGGACGCTTGCAAGATTCAGCCATACGCTTTGGGAGTGTGCTTCATCTGCTGCTGACAGTCTCCCGGAAGGAGAGGAAAGGGAAGCATTTTTAAACATCATCGAAGATGGGAAAGATGCAGTATGCGAGTCCCTTCAGACTGGCATTCATTCTGCTGACAGTATCAGCAGGGCCATAGCGGCAAGTACCACAATCCGCAGATTTGCGTGGTTGCGGAAGTCTGGTTTTGCTCCAGATGTAGAAGCCAGACTTTTGAACGTGCCCTTTGACGGCACTTCTTTATTTGGTAAGAAGGCTGATGACAGCCTGGAGAAGTTACAAACATCCAAGGCAGCAGCGAAATCTCTTGGGGCTGCAATCTGACATACTCCAAATGGTTTATAGTGATAATACCGAAAACAAAAATCTCAAACAAAAATCTCGAAAACAAAAGGCCGAAAAAAAAAATATCGAATTTTTTTTATGACGTTTTTTTCTCGAAATGGGGGGGTTCCCCCAAACCCCCTTTTTTTCTATTTCTTTTTTATTTTAACCCTTTTTTTTTACTTACCTGACCCCAAAAACACATATAAATAAATAATTAGATATTTTTTTTTCGGGATTTTGTATTCGAGATTTTTGCAGTTCGAGATTTTATTTTCGGTATTTTGACCGACCACCACTCCGAATCACCCCTCAGGAACCTCCTGGAGAGGTAGGTCCTTTCGCTTTTACTCCGTATTCGGAAAAGTCAGAGGACAGCCAGCTCAAAGGGGCCAGAAACTATTCACCCGTGGTAGATGGGAAGGGGGGGGGAGGGAGGTATAAAAACTGCGGCAGGAGGTGCTGCTTTACCCTCGGCATCTGCGTCAGCCTCTACTAAACCCCTCTGAGGTTTCCCCTCACAAGACACCAGTAGGGGGCAGGTTAACTCAACATCTGTCAGAATGGCAGGCTATTGCGTCAGATGCTTGGGCTTTGGAACAGTTGCCCAAGGTTACTGCCTGCCCTTCCTACACACGCCTCAGAGTCATCCACGGGGGAACAACTCTTTGAAGTTTCCAGACCCGCTCCTTATGCAAGAGATTGTAGACCTGCTAGAGAAAGGTGCCATAGAACCGGTACCTGTAGTGGAGAGGAACAAGGGTTCGTATTCTCCCTACTTCCTAGTACCAAAGAAGGACGGAGGACTGAGACCCATCTTGGCCTTGAGGGAATTGAACAAATTCCTCAGGAAAGACGAGTTCAAGATGGTAACCCTTCTCAGATCCTCCAGGCCTTCCAGCTTCAGGACTGGTTGGTATCTCTGGACCTTCAGGATGCTTATTTCCATGTGCCAATCCATCTCAAACACAGGAAATACATGAGGTTGACAATTGGCAACTCTCACTATCAATTTCGAGTTCTGCCATTTGGGCTGACCTCCGCCCGAGGGTCTTCACCAAGCTAATGTCTGTAGTGGCTGCAAGTCTAAGGAGGGAAGGGATCCACGTCTTCGGAACAAGCTCAGATCCAGCTAGAGTATGTCTGCCACTTCCTTCACAAGCTGGGCTTCTCCCTCAATTTAAAGAAGTCTCAGATGATACCATCACAGAGACTCCAGTTCGTTGGAGCAGTCCTAGACACTTCCCTGGGGAAAGCCTTGCCACCAGCGGTGAGGGCTCAAGATATTCTACAGATGGTCACCAAGTTTGAACATGCCCAACATCTACCAGCCTTCGACTTTTTGAGGTTGCTAAGCCTCATGGCATCCTGCATCTTCCTAGTGCCAGAGGCTCGCCTGAGAATGAGATCCCTCCAGTGGGCACTAAGAACCCAATGGTCGCAATTCTCAGGAAGAATGTCAGATCTCCTTCAAGTCCCGGACAGAGTGGCTCGAGACCTTCAGTGGTGGACCTGTCGGGAGAACATCTTGAAAGGAGAACACTTTTAGCAACCATTGCTGGAGATAACAGTAGTCACGGATGCCTCACTAACAGGGTGGGGAGCCCATGCCAACGACTTGACCATCAGCGGTCATTGGTCTCCATCGGAGTCCAGACTACACATCAACCTGTTAGAGCTGAGAGCAATCAGACTAGCGCTGAAGACTTTTCTGCCATCTGTTCAGGGAAGGAATGTCCTAATAATGACGGACAACACAGTGGCCATGCACTACCTCAACAAAAGAGGAGGCGTAGGATCACTGCCACTGTGCAGAGAGGCGCTGCAGCTCTGGTTTTGGGCAATTCAAGAAGGAATCTCTCTATCGGCTTCAAGAAGGAATCTCTCTATCGGCAGTTCACTTAGCCAGAGAGAAGAACTTGACAGCGGACGCTCTGAGCAGGCAGAGAACAGTCTCCCACGAGTGGGAGCTAGCTCAGGAGGTCCTTCAAGAGATCTTTGCCCTTTGGGGAACCCCTCAAGTGGATCTGTTCACCACCAGTATCAACAGGAAGTGCGATCAGTTTTGTTCAAGGGAATTTCCCCCGAGAGGAGCTCTAGGGGACGCGTTCGTAGTAGACTGGGAGTTTCCACTTCTCCAGCATTGGATCTTTTATGGATTCACATGCTTAGAATATTCCCTGTCGCCAGACTGGGACCCCTCGGTACACATATATAGCCTTTTCCTATAGGAAAACTTCCGACACTTTTGTGTCCTATCTACGTCCTTTTAGGACCCGCCTACGCATGCTCCGCAGGCCGTCCCAGTATAAGAGGCCCGCCCCCGCGGTTCCCCTTCAGATTTCAACCGTCTCCAAAGTAGTGGGATCTCCTCGTGTTGTCTTGCTATTTTGTACTAGGTTGCCTTATTGGATTTCGAGTAAGATATGTCCTCTGTATCAGGAAAAGTGCTGTTCCGTCCATGCGCGACGTGTGGCTTGAAAAAGGTTTACGAGGGGGACGGACATATGGATTGTATATATTGCCTCCACCCTCACCATTCGGCGGATGCCTGCGACATATGCAAGGGGTTTTCTCAAAAAACCCTCAAAGACCGGAACCGACGCCTGGTGGCATGGCTGAATGAGGGTGCGGGGGCATACCCCCCCCTCGGAGGTAGGCTCCACACAGTCGGCGAAAACATCACGCCGCGCGGCCTCGTCGGAACCACCGGCGAAGAAATCTAGATCGTCGGAAAGAGAGTCGTCTGGAACTCACTCCACTACAGACTCCTCGTCAAAGAAATCATCCTCATCAAAAAAGCATGAGAAGGAAAGGAAATCCTCCTCTGGCGATCATCACAGATCGACCACGAGTCGAGAGTCGAGTAAAAGCGGGCACAGTGTGGAGAAGGCGGGACCGCCAAAACCACCTGCGAAGCCTGCGTCGTCGACGGCGATCCAGTCACCGGCCGCCTCCCCGCCACTAGCGCAAGGGGCATCCTCCGTCCCGTCGACGAGAGCCTCGTCGACGGGGGTCCTACAGGAGGCCTGGAGGCCTGAAGTCCTCGACCCTACCCCCCAGAGGCTTTGCTACAAGAGCAAGCTATGTTGCTGTCCTCGGAGGACGAGAGCGAGAGAGTGGCTGGCCCAGCAGACCTAGGGCTACGAGCGGCTGCCAAGTCGTCGACGAGGGCATCCGTTACACCGGTACCTGCCCCTCTCCTCAATCCTCAATCGGTTTTGTCGTTGGATATTCTGTCCTCGCTTCAGTCCTTGCTACGGTTGTTGGACCAGCGACTTCCTCAGGTCAGCCTGCCACAGTCACCCGTCGACGAGCCAGGCCCGTCCCGTCAACCGCCGCACCCACGCACGCTAATCTCAACACTGGCGCAGGAGGAAGGTGAGCTGCCAGATTCGGAGTCGGACAGGGGAGCCATGTCGGAGGTCTCTTTATCCCCCTCCAGGGATCCTACCTGGGAGTCAGAGGCGGAGTTAGAAAACCCCAGAAGCCCAGCTCACCCGTCCCCTCCGGACGACATTGCGTCATTCCATTCGATGATGGAGAAGGCATGCAAAGAATTTGGTCTGTCCCAGGAAGAACGGAAAAAGGACTGTTTTTTGTTCGACCACATGGGCAAGAGAAGGAGGTCGGTGTTCTCGATACCGATACTTGACCATGTATGGAAAGAAGGGTTGCAGACAATGAGACGCCCATTCTCAGAACCAGCAGTGAAAGGACGCCTAGAAAAAAAGTTTAAGGCTCCAGAGTCTACACCCAAGTGTTTATCCTCTCAACCAACACCAGACTCGGTGGTGTCGGCGGCGGCGGCAGCGAGGAAGGCAAAGGCACAGCACAAGTGCACAACTCCACCCGAGAATGAAGCGAGACGCCAAGATGCCTTTGGCAAGAAAGTGCTCTCCGTGGGAGCGACCACAGTAAAGGCCGCAAACTCTCTGGCAATTGTGGCCAGATACGATAGGGAGATGTGGCACAGGCTGGCTCCGCTGCTTGATCATCTTCCAGAAGAACAGAGGAAGGCGGCGATGCTACTGGTCCGAGAGGGTGAGGAAGCCTCAAATCACGCAATAAACATTGCGGTGGATCTTGCTGAGTCTGGCTTCAAGCAAGTCAATAATGGGGTCGTATTACGTCGACAGTCATGGCTGAAGTGTACCTACTTCAGGCCAGAGATACAATACAAGGTCTTAGATATGCCCTTTGAGGGAGACCTTCTCTTCGGTGAGAAGGTGGACGAGGCCCTAAAAGGGATGAAAGAAGATTCGGACACGGCACGTTCTTTGAGTGTCCTCCAGAGTGGCGGGAGCTACAAGTCCTTTCGCCCCTTTAGAGGGGCTTCAGGAAATTCAAGATTCTCTTCTGGAGACAGATCCTTTGCCAGATCGGCTTACCCCTCCCAGGGGTACCGACGTGCCTCACAATCGGCTAACCGTCGACGAAACTTCCAGTCTTCCAGAAAACGACCATCATACCCATCGTCGGCGAGAGACCAGCAAGCTAAAGATCAGCAGTGACGTTCCACAACCCGTTCTGGGGGTGGAAGAGTTTCAGCGTATGTCGACGAATGGGAAAGGATAACGACGGACCAATGGGTGTTAGACACTATAAGACACGGACACTCTCTTCAATTCAAACACAGCCCTCCGCAAATTCCACCTGCGTTCACCGCTCAGTCCCATATGAAGGCACTGCAACAAGAGGTTACACTCATGTTAGCGAAGGGAGTGATAGAATTAGTTCCAACATCACAGAGAGGCCAAGGAGTCTACTTAAGATACTTCGTCGTAAAAAAGCTGAACGGCAAATGGCGTCCCATTCTAGACTTACGCGATCTCAACAAGTCCTTAAAGAGCCTGAAATTCAAGATGCTCACTCTGCAGGAAGTGATCCGCTCAGTTCAAAAGGGAGATTTCCTGGCGTCCCTGGATTTACAGGACGCGTATTTCCATATTCCAATGTGTCGGAAACACAGGAAATTCCTACGTTTTGTAATAGGGCGAACCCACTACCAATTCACGGTTCTTCCTTTCGGGCTCAAAACCTCCCCCAGAACGTTCACAAAATGCCTGGCTCCAGTGGCTGCCTGGCTAAGGAAGCAAAGCCACCATGTATACCCATACCTCGACGACTGGCTGGTAAGGGGATCCTCCCCAGCGTCGGCCAACACAAGTCTACAAGCCACGATGCAGCTTCTACAACGGCTAGGATTCGCCATAAACTTTGAGAAATCCTCTCTGCGGCCATCGAGAACGCTGGTATTCTTGGGGGCACAGTTCGAGACTCAGCTAGGGCTGGTGAAACCTTCTCTCGACAGGACCTCGAGACTCATTCAACAGGCGGCCCGGCTATGGCGAAACACCAGTATCTCAGTGAGAAAATATGTTTCGGTCCTAGGGGCCATGGCATCCTGCATCCATCTGGTGAGAAACTGTCGACTTTTCATGAGGCCAGTCCAAGAATTCCTCGCAGACCGATGGACACAGGCTCAGGGATCGTGGTCGGACAGGATAACCGTCGACGACAAGCTACTTCGGACCCTTCAGTGGTGGCAGAAGTCCCACAATCTGAACAAAGGTGTGCCCCTACAGGAGCCGGAGTTCCAGAGCACCATAGTTACGGATGCGTCCCTAACCGGATGGGGAGCGCACATGGGTGCTCTCCAAACGCAAGGTCGCTGGTCTCCAACGGAGTCACTCCTACACATAAACGTACTGGAACTCAGAGCGGTACGATGGGCCTTGAAGGCGTTCCTACCACACATCAAGAGGTCGCGAGTGCGAATACTGACCGACAATACAACAGCCATGTTTTATCTGAGGAAACAAGGTGGGACACGATCAAGGACTCTCTCCATAGAAGCCCAGAAAACATGGCATTGGGCATCGAAGCACGAAATCTCCCTCGTGGCTCATCACCTTCTAGGAGTGAGGAACTGCCAAGCCGACTCCCTCAGCAGAAACATGGCCCAGATACACGAGTGGGAAATGGACACGGGTCACTTGAAGAAAGTGTTCGAGAAATGGGGCCACCCCCCTCTGGACGCCTTCGCGACCAAAGAAAACAAGAAATGCGAGAAATTTGCAAGCAAGTGGCCCCAAGAGGGTTCGGTGGGGGAGGCGTTCTCCTTCCCATGGACGGACATGTTCCTCTATGCTTTTCCCCCGTTTCCCCTCATACGGAAAACAATACAGTGGATACGCAGATACAATTGCCGGGTGATTCTAGTGACACCATACTGGCCGAGGCAACCGTGGTTCTCAGACCTCCTCCATCTATCGCTGGAACATCCCATAGCGTTTCCGAAAGTCCCGTACCTTCTATCCCGGGACAGAGGCACGGTGTGGCATCACGACCCAGACAGTCTCAACCTTACGTCCTAGCTCCTGACTTCTCGGAATTCGGGGCTTTAGACATTTCAGAGGAGTGCCAAGAAATTCTCCAGGCGGCTAGAGCCCCTTCCACTAACAAATCCTACTCCTATAAGTGGCGGAGATTCTGTGAATGGTGTAGAAGACAGCGGGACCTACAACCATTGTCGGTGACATCGGAACAAGTTCTACCTTACCCGCTCCTCTTATATAAAAAGGGATTGTCCCCCTCATCGATAAAGATACACCTGGCAGCCATCTCGAGGTTCACAAGGAAGAGGCAGTCGCCTCCTCTATTCAGTGACAGACTGGTGAAACACTTCATGCGGGGTTTATTTCGAGCTTTTCCCCCGGTGAAACGTTTTCCCCCGGCGTGGAGCCTCAACACAGTGTTGGCAGGTTTGATGAAACCGCCTTTCGAGCCTATGGCCACGTCCGACATGAAATTCATTTCGTGGAAGTTGGCATTCCTGATAGCTATCACATCAGCCAGACGTATCTTGGAACTACAAGCGCTGGTCGTGGACCCGCCCTACCTAAGATTCTTTAAGGACAAGGTAGTCCTGGCGACTAACCCTACGTTCGTCCCTAAGGTTCCGACGGTATATCACAAACACTCATCCGTGGTTCTGCCTACTTTCTTCGCCACTCCATCGTCGGCAGCAGAAAAAACTCTTCATACCCTGGACGTTAAGAGGGCTCTGAAATTCTACCTACATCGCACACAAGACATCAGGGCTACTCGGCAACTGTTCGTCGCATATGGTCCGTCGACGAGAGGTAAAGCAATCTCGAAACAGGGATTGGCCAGATGGGTCTCGTCGACGATTGCTTTTTGTCACTCTAAGGCCGGAAGGCCACTGCAAAGACATCCTAGAGCCCATTCTACAAGGTCGATGTCATCCTCAACAGCGTTATGGGCCGGAATTCCGCTGACGGACATATGCCAAGCTGCGGCATGGTCAGTGCCCCACATGTTTACCCGCCACTACTGCCTTGCCGGGCAGCATGCAGATGAGGCGCAGATGGGAAGAGCTGCCCTGTGCCATCTGTTTCAGTAAGGTAAGCTCCACGTTGTGGAGAGTGTGTTTTCTACCTTTGATGACAGTATACTTTCGGTTGGAAAGGTTATATGAGTAAACTTATTACTGCTGCGCATATGTGTTGAGTAGTAGGGTGAGGGTACGTTACATTGCATTCTCACCACCGTCTCAAGTGTTACTGCTATACAATCTATTCTAAGCATGTGAATCCATGAAAGATCCAATGCTGGAGAAGGGAATAGTTTCTTACCTGTAACTCCATTTCTCCAGCATTGGTATCTTTCATGGATTCACATGCGCCCGCCAAGCCTCCCCGGGACTGCAATGTATGTGATGGATAAGTTTAACCCTTCCTACTTTGGAGGGGCCGAAATCTGAAGGGGAACCGCGGGGGCGGGCCTCTTATACTGGGACGGCCTGCGGAGCATGCGTAGGCGGGTCCTAAAAGGACGTAGATGGGACACAAAAGTGTCGGAAGTTTTCCTATAGGAAAAGGCTATATATGTGTACCGAGGGGTCCCAGTCTGACGACGGGGAATATTCTAAGCATGTGAATCCATGAAAGATACCAATGCTGGAGAAATGGAGTTACAGGTAAGAAACTATTCCCTTCTATACACCTTTCCTCAAGTCCCTGTCATTCCTCAGATGATCAGGAGGTTGAGAAGATTCCAGAAGACTATGATCCTAATTGCCCTGGATTGGGCCATGAGAACGTGGTACCCGGACCTTCTGGACATGTCCATCTGCCCTCCGATTAGTCTTCCGCAAAGAGAGGATCTTCTCTCGCAGAAGGGAGGTCAGGTTCTCCATCCAGACATCGGAACCCTCAACCTTCACGCTTGGTTTCTGAAAGGTTAAGATACAAGGATTGGGACTTCCCAGATGACGTTGTGGAGGTGGTCTCTGAGTTCCACATCACTCAGAAAATAACCTTACCTTCATTCTATCCTCCTCCCCATCCAGGGAAAGAGGAAGAGAGGCTACATAGGTTGGTTCCAAGGCGTGCCTTGAGTTTTTATATCATCAGACTTGCTAGAATAAGGCAAGCAGACCAACTGTTTGTAGGTTATGCAGGACACAAAATAGGATTGCCAATCACAAAACAGACCATTTCAAGATGGATTATTTTAGCCATTCTAGAATGCTACAAATTGGCAGGGAAAGAGCCCCTGAACACCTTAGGGCGCATTCAACCAGGGTTATCGCAGCCTCTTTGGCTCTCCAAAGAGGGGTACCGATTCGGGACATATGTGCGGCTGCCACATGGTCGTCCGCACATACCTTTACAAAATTCTATAGTCTGTGGATTCCTCCTCTAGCCAGGAGACACGATTTGGCAAAGCTGTGTTACATTCTGTTCATTCTGAAAGGGGAATATTCCAATTTTACTCCCACCTCCTCTTTCACACCACTGCTATGGGAGTCTATTAAGATAAGGAATACGTCGGAGGACACAATCCCTTTGAAGAACAAGTTACTTCTTACCTTGTAACGTTCTTTCGATGGGCTGTTCCTCCGACATATTCCTTATCACCCCTCCCATCCATCCCCGCAGTAAAACTTCCTTTGTAGTTGCAGTTTATGCTCCTTCAAGGTCCATAACCAATTCATGCACAGCTAATTTCAAGCTTCAAAACGGAACTGAGCAACGGCCGCTGCGCGAGACTATTTATACGCACGATGACGTCGAGACGAAGGCTCTCGAGGGACACCAGCTCGAGGGAAGTCGACGCTCAGCGCCCAGTACTGAAAAATTTCCGAGGCCAGCAAGCTGGAATGTAATCTATCAAGATAAGGAATACGTCGGAGGAACATCCCAACGAAAGAATGTTACAAGGTAAGAAGTAACTAGTTCTTCTCCCCCACGGGGATATAAGTGCATCTAAAAAGTACCTTACCCATACTTCAAAGTGTAAGAGTTCTCATCGCTACCATGGCCGCATACTTGTTACTAGGTAGCCGGGACGCTCTTGTCGGTATAGTGAAAAAACAGGATGCAGGGTGTTAGGCTCAACCCTGTAAGATCAAACAATCTTGCTGGTACTTACTGTGGTTGTATTGTACAGACAGATTGCTCATTCCTCTCCAAGTATAGCTGAGGGAGATTCACTTTCCTTTCTTTGTACTCATGGCACTGGTCACTTCTCAGTTTACACTTTTTATTTTGTATTCTTTTTTTTCTTCTGGCGCCTCCGCTCGGTTGTCTGTCTGCCTAATTCCAGGTAAATCTGTTTTCTCTTGCACCAGTTGCAAGCAGCAGATTCCAATGGTGGATCCTCATTCATGTGTGTTGTCAAACACGTATTGTGCTTCACAACAAAGGACGCGCTAGAAGGGTGTGATTCTTCAGTTACTCATCCACAGCATCATTAAGGTTTTATTGACCCAACAGAAAAGACTGCAGAGGGACCCCCCTTTTTTTTCAAGGCACCCCAGCCTGGTGATTCCTTCATGGGTTACACTGGTTCCAGAGGGACTCTCCTGATCCTTGTCTAACAAGTTACCAGTGGTGAACCACAGGTTTCTTGTTCTTCTGCAAACACCAGGGATTTCCAACTGAATCCCCCAATTGGGGCCAATAGTACTCCAGATATGTATTCACTGGAGCTAATACCACAGTACCGATTGTGGTTTGTGACACCAGAGCCAAATTGTCTAATGTCTTTCCTCATGCCCCCATGAGCCACCGGGGACTGAAACCATTTTGCAAGCTTTTGACACCTCAAGACACACATCGGCAGATAGTTACTGGACAACGAGAAAGCTGCTCTCTTCCAAGTGATAAATTGAGTAGAGACCCAATGGCACTGCGGATGGAGTGATCGGCACTGACTTGCATGTCGATGCCACCTATCATTAACCTGCCAACTACTTTGTCACCTGTACAGCGCTCGGACAACCTTTGGCTTTCCAGTCACCAACTCCATGCTGGTAGATCAGCCTGCTCAGTCAACTCACCAAGTCTTCTTCAGAGGATTGTTTCATTTGTGACATTGCCGGGCCACTCGTACTCCTCGTTGATGCAGCCTTACTTCAAGGAAATTCTCCCTTAGCCACATGCTCCCTCACCCTCCCCCCAATCTCACCCAGTAACCGAATGTCTCCCGGTTACAGCAACAGACTCTCTCCCACATGCCCACTGACTTCCGTGTCCATCAACATCATAAGCTCATCATAATCTCATCAGTCATCACCATTGTGATAGCAATAACTGACCTACTTTGTTGGACATATTCATATAATGCCAAAACCTGCCAAACAGTATACTTAGACCTAAGTAAGGATGCATTTCCTGCAAATTATGGACCTCAACATTTGTCGAAATTACCTGTCCTATGGAGTACATAACTGGGCATATAATTCCAATATCAATATATGTGATGATGTAACAACCTAAGCACATTAAGACAATATATTTATATGATATGGCATTCGTAACGTGCCTATACACAAGTGTTTCAAGGCGCGACGAGGCAGGGGGGGCAACAGGGGGAGACAGACAACGATCCTACTAGGCCAGGTGTCATTCAGATCGCGCAAGGGTAGAGGGGAAAGGGAAAAGTGCAAGTGCAAGTGCAAGGGGAAGGGGAGAGGGGAAAGTGCAGTACATGGTTAGTAGAATACAAGATAAATAATAGGGCCAGCTGGTGGCAAGTGCAAGGTAAGAGCCGGGAGGAGGGGCTGTAGGATACAGAGACAGTCCCGTAGTGCAGGTAGGCAGTGCAGGGAAGAGTGGCTGGGCCAAGGACTGAGATCGGTGAGTGGCCCAGTTGCAGATTCAGTGCAGGTTTGCTGATTTTAGCAGGGGAGAGAGGGAGAGAAAGCAGAGGCAAAGAGGAAGGTTTTGAGGTGCTTCCGGAACCGGAGATGGTTCTCCTCAAGTTTCAGGGAGGCATGAAGGCTGTTCCAGAGGGAGGCCCCTGCTGCGGAGAGGGATCTACCCCCAACTCGTTGCTTGGAGAAGCGGCTGACCCTGAGGGAGTTGGAGGTGGATGAGCGAAGAGCTCGAGAAGGAAGATATTTAGGAAGAGAGTTGAAGGTATTTTGGCCCAAGGCCCCAGAAGGCCTTGTGGACAATGCAGAGGGTTTAGCAAATTATGGTCTTTGTCTCGTATATATTATGGCAATGCCTGACAAATGATGATTTTATTTCTCATTTGTCAGTTGATCATCCCCATTTTGATGGCGTTTCTGTGCTTGATGATGCTGGATCACAAAGGCCTGATATTCCCATCGAAAGATATCCAGACCTTGCTGGGGCAACAGACCTTTGGAAACTGTGTGGTCAATGGGATTTAACCTGTTTGACAGTAACATCTGTTGGGCAATGAACAAATTCATCCTGATGTTCATCTGAGGATATATGTTGGAATTACTAATTAATATAACCCCTTTTGATCTGATCAGACGTCATCAATACTGAACGGAGTCCCCCAGAGCATTTTGAAATGGTATGTCCGACCCAAGAAGGCTTGTGTTCAGCCTAATGGGCTAGCTAAGCCCAGCCGGCATGAGATATCTTTAGAAGCCCATTTTCCTCCTTTGGTGATCGGTGATGACCTTGACACCTGCACTAGAAGCATCATTTTCCTTCCCTGGTGAAGGATGCTGAATGTGCTCCTCTTTTCAAAATGCCTGCTTGTAAGAGCCGGCATGCTCTATGGCAGTCTGATGAACTTGACTCCTGTGTTGAGATTTTCAAAAGAAAATGTTTTGCTGTGTTAAGATTCAGCTGGAAGCCGTTCTGAGGATCTGTCAACCTGTTCAAGTAAAAACACATCTTTTACCGCCATGAGGTTTGACCTCACAGAATCATCCCACTGAACTCTTAAAGATGGCACACAGCATGATTTACTTAACTGTGTGACTATCGATGGCTCCCAAATTTAGATTGAGTGCATCTGGGTATGAATTAACCCAGCATTCATGCCTAGCGGAGCAGAGCATATGTATGCCAAATTGTCCTTTTGCTGTTGCCGACCTCACATCCATATGGTAATCAGTCACTTTCGACAAGGATGGTGTCAACACCGTTGGATCGTGCCCTGGTTTGACAACTTCCCTAAAAGTTCAGGCCTTGAGTAGATGGTATCTCCCAATTATTCTGTCCAATCTTCAACCTGGTATCATTGGTGCATACTTTTATGACTGGGTTTTATTGCAAAAACACGCTCTATTCAAATATGGCTTTGTACCTTCCTCCAAATCTACAGTTGGTGCATAAAGTAGCTGCTTGAGTGCAGAAATTGTTCCCCCACTTCAAGCATATTACCCGCATTGTCGGCGCTCAGGGGTTGGTGCACAGTCTTCCGTGTGAAGTGTGATTTGGCTATTATGATGGGTTGGAGGGCCATATTCTGTCTCTAGTGGAAAAGGGGTACCAATATTTTAAGTTATTTCAACATGGCACTGCCTCCAGACACCGAATTCAGCAAGTGAAGAAGTCCACCATGAGGTGACGACTGAACATGCAATGTTGGTTTTGGATAGCGGACACCAAATCAAACAATTTGACACTATGATCTCAGGCTTGCGAGATATAACCAGTCAGGCACACCTTGGAAAAGATTTTAATTATTAACCTGGTAGAGTAGATGCGCTAAGGAATATATGATCAATATTTGTTAAATGCATTTAGTGTCTCAGCTCAGAGTTAATTTCAATGGCCAAAGTGGGATGGGCTGTTGTATTACTATTATTTGTTTCCATTTAAAACAAAAATTGTATTGAAATAAAATCAATAACATTTTTGAAAAATAAATATGTAGAGACTGGGATAGAGGCATCCATGTGAGCTGTCTTAAGAAAGAAGGCACCAGAAGTGTCTTGGTAAGTCGATTCATCCTTAGGCCATGATGGCGAGCCAGATGGCTCAGCAAATAATGAGCTGGCCACTGGCATAGGCATTAAGCTTTCAGGATGGGGGTGTGGCCAGCTGCCTGAAAAATGGCTGCCTAACCCAGGAGCTGTCTGGCTGGTGTCCGTTTTGCCCCTAGTATCCCCCTTCTTTTGCCCACATCCTGGCTCCCAACTGATGGAATTGTCCCAGGCATCCTCCGTGACTCACCAGGCGAGGAGCGGCTTGTGTATGCAGCAGGTTGGCAGTGGACGCGGCAAGATGGTGGTTCGGAGATCTGCGGGATAGCTGTCAATGTTCCGGGACTACCCTGTGATGAGATGCTTGCGTTGGCACTGTTGGCCAGATAGCGGGTGCAGCGGGACCAGCATAACAGGTTGGGAACCCGTGGCCTAGTAGCGACGAGAGGCTGGTGGCGCAGAGGGCAGGTGGAGTGGCTGAGGACAGTGGAATATGCTGGTGCGCTGCTCAACACAGCCCGCCCATGCATCTGAGCTGACTCTACATACAGCTGGGGAAAGAAAGGCAGTACCTGGAGAATCCTGGCTAGGGGAAAAATGTGGTAAGAGGTCGGGGGCATCACTACCCCCTTGCTCCTTACCTCTTGAAAGTCAAAGAGGGGTGAGGCAGTGCGGATAAGGGGGTGTGGCCTTGCAGGAGGAGGGCAGGTGCAGATTGTGGAAACCCAGGGAAGAACCTGAAGGGAAGGCCTGATAGAGGCTGGGCCCATACCGGCCATGATGGGCGCACAGAAAGACTCGATGGAAGCAGTGACGATGGATGAGTGAGACCATCTCCGGTATCGACTCCAGGGTGAAGGACACACGTGCTGCAAGTAAAGTCAGAGATGGGGAAGTTCAATGATGGACTGGTGGATGTCGAAGGAGGAGTTGGACGGGTGGAAGAGGTGGTGGATCGCGTCTACTCTCTGCAGCGCAGATAGACGAGCTGAGGGTGGCAAAGATTGGCCTGGAAGACCGCAGCAGAAGGTCCAACATCTGCTTCTCTGGCTGCATTCTTGGAGCAATGGATTAGCACAGCGATGCAAGTGGACTTCACAAAACTTCCCGAAAACCCCTGGAAATACAATGTGCCCACAGAGTGAGGAAGAAGGAGGCTTCCTTATCGAACGCGCCTTGGCCACTGATAACCTGCCTGCTCAGGGTAGAGAGAAAAGCTTGCAGGAGATTGGAGGAGAGTGGCGGCGGATAAACGCCACACACAGGCATCAGGGTTGCAGGCACAAGCTAATAAGTGAAAAGGGGAGTCGGGGACGAGGGAGAAGGGGATAGACCCAGGGAGAATTCTAGGTCTCTGATCAAGGCACATCCAAGAGACTCTGCCAGTTGAAATATTGTAGAGAGGAACCTGCGTTTAGAGACATGGTAGCATGGCTGGCCCCAAGAGAAGGGTGGGGGGGGGGTAATGAGCCAGCTTGCTGCGGGTGGGTCGAGGCTGTCTGACGGAGGGGTGAAGGGTGCAGTGGTGTGTGGGTGGGGGAGGGAATGTGGATTGGGGCACAGGATGTTCAGGTTGTATCTTGTGACCGGGGGGACTGAGGGAGGAGGAGGTGGGGAGCCTGGTGGGAACCGGCAGACAAGGCAGGCACTAGTCAGTTTGGTTGCCAGTCAAAGGATCGAATCTAAAGGATCGACAGGTGAAAGGATCGACACCAAATGGTCGACAGGTCAAAGGATCGAATTTTTTTTTCCACATTTTTTGGGGGGGGGTTCCCCCCAACCCGCTTTTTTTGCTAAAAAAAAAACTTTTTTCCCTAAACGAAAACCTAAAAAAATATATATAATTAAAAAAAAAATTGATCCTTTGACCTGTCGACCCTTTAGATTCGATCCTTTGACTAGACGCCAGTCAGTTTGCCAGCCAGAAGCCGGTATGGGATTAGGGAATGGGTGCCGTCAACCCCGAGAGGGTCAGTCGTGGTCGAATAAAGGCCAGCGATGGTCCAGGGGGAGACGGGAGGTGGGAGTGAAAGCAGGAGTAGACCCTATACAGGCAGTGGGATATGGTTTTAGGTTTACTCAGCACTGAATATTAGGATAGATGCGCTCTAGGGTTAATGGGAGGGATGAATACACCAGCAGAGTTCGGCCCTGCAGGCAGAATGCTCAAGGGGAATGACAGGAGGGCTCTCGGACCAAGATCTTCAGTTGGGGTATGACGAGTAGGGATCCCCGAATCATCTCCCCTGAATGTGAATGACCTCAATAGCTATATTAAGCGGGCAAACATCTTTCAGTATTTGAAAGCGCAAAGGGCAGATGTGACCCTAATACAGGAAACACATTTTAAAGCGCTAGAGGCACAAAAAGTGAGGAGAGGCTGGGTGGGGAAGGTGTACTACAGCTGTAGGAAAGGGGAGAGGACAGAAGGGTGTGGCCATACTGGTGAGTGGTTTCCTTCCTGTTAGTCTCTAAGATATGGTCTGATGGAGCGGGGTGGTTTGTGACAGTTAAGATGCATATAGGGGATTGAATGGTAGTGGTTGGCTCCATCTATGTCCCATCTAGGGAAAGGCAGGCATTCCTCTCCTTTCTGCGTAGGGTACTTGCTGAAATGAGTGAACCGTGATCATGGGTGGGAGGGGAGGGGGCCGGAGTCTTCCCCTGGACCCATATGTAGATAAACTGGACAGGCACGTTGATGGGTACAAAAGGTATAGGGAAATACTTAAGGAGGTTTTTGGGGACCATGTGCTAGAAGACCCGCTAACCCTACGCCCCGAGATTGCACCTTTACATCCTGCGTGCATGGTAGATGTCTGCGCATAGATTATTTTATGGTGTTGCAGGAGTTGCTCTTTAAGGTGTTGCGCTGTGATATTCTTCCAGGTGGCATGTCGGATCACTCCGCCATCACCATATAGCTAGACCTACACCTAGACTACCAGCGAGATAACCGGTGGTGGATGTAAGTTGGCCTCCTAAAGACCCTTTGGGGGATTGGACCGGGGTTACAGAGCTGGTTGTGAGAATACTTGCTTAATAATGTGGACTCTATGAGCTCAAAGGCTACGGTTTGGGTGGCCGGGAAAGCTTCTATCCGGGGCAGGCTAATCCATAAGGGCGCTTTGGAAGGAGGAGGACAGGGAAAGGATGAAGTCGATTGAGAGGAGTGTCACAGCTCTGGCAAACTAATACGAGCGACTACCTACCAGAGACAAACTGCTCGAGCTTTGGGGGGCGAAATTTGAATTAAACACTTCACAAAAAGGGCAGAATACACCTTGTTTACACTGAAACTGACAAATTATGAACAGGGGGAGCAACCAGGGCACCTGCTGGCCCAGCCAGTTGAGACGGAGGGCAGCAGAGCAGAGGATAGCAGGAATTCGATGCCCAATCTCCGGGAAGTGCATTACGAACTCAAGGGAAATCTTGAATGTGTTCAGAGCATTCGATTAACAATTATATACAGTCGAGCCTGCTAAGGAGCTCTCGCACTAGGAGGGTTTTATAGGGGTTGGCGATCCTGCCTTTGGACTTGGAAGACCAACGAATGCTAGGGGGGCCCCTTACGGTGCAAGAAGTGGGGGATAGTATATGGGGCATGAATAGTGGGAAGGCGCCTGGGGAGGATGGCTGCCCGATAGAATTTTAGAAAGCAGGGTGGAAAATGGTAGCAGAGCTTCTGGCGGGAGTGTATAATGAGGCGGCAGAGAAGGGGACCTTGAGGGGGGAGCTCAATGCATCGGTCATCAGTGATCCACAAACCGGGCAGGTACCCACAGCAATGCGGCAGCTATTGGCTGATCTCATTATTAACGCTGACATGAAAATCCTAGCAAAAGTGCTAGCCACCAGACTAAGAAAGGTAGTAATGAAACTAGTGCAAGCCGCAAGGGACAATATACATCTGCTACTCATGTGCTGTTTCAAGAAAGGGAAGGAAGAACCCTGACAATGGTGCTTTCTCTTGACGTGGAGGAAGCATTCGATTGGGTGGAATGGGGGGGGGGTATGTGTTCCATACATCGGGGAGATTCAGGCTGGACGAAGGGTTCTTGTGCAAGGTTAGACGCATATACAAGGGCCTGTGTGCTAGGGTAAGTAGTGGGGGGAACCGCTTGGATACTTTTCACATCGGCAGAGGGACAAGGCAAGGCTGTCAGCTGCTTTTTATCCTGGCTCTGGAGCCCCTGGCCTTCGCCTGGCCTTCACCATCAGAGGGCACAGCGGGATCAGGGGAATCGACACTCCAGTCGGCGAGCTGAAGGCCTTTTAACGCTGGCTACCCCGGACACCACCCTGCTGGCGCTGATGTAGCTCATACAGGACTTCTCAGTCTTCTCAAGCTACAGAATGAACTGGTTATAGTTATAATTTGTCTCACTATGTGAGAGTGGGTATTCCCAGAATTGGGTCCCTTGCTCGCGGCGCCATGGGGAACCAAGCTGCACCTCACAAGGCCGAAACATGTCTAGGGTTGCTCGTGTTTCCGTGCAGAGGGTGCATTGCCCTAGCAGTTCAGGCTGGGCTGCTACCATTGTTGGCAGTACTTGACTGATTTCCATATGGCTGTACCCCTTTTGCAATGGTGCAGACGGGCTGAACAACGGTGGTGTGGAAGGCTGCCCAGAGCATAAGATTCATTCAAAACCATCCACCCAGCACTTTTGTGGTTACAGAATGTACTGGCATAAGTCCGAAGCCATGCCTCTCAATGGGAGCATGTTTAAGAGTTGTATAGGGGATGGGCAGATGAATTGGATGACAAAGCGACTTAAGTACCTGCATATGTACCTGCATGGATACATGGGAGAGGTCATTAGCTATAACCTGGAGGGAATGTGGGAAAAAAATCCAAGGATATCTCGGTAGGTGGTCGGCCTTAAATGCCTCGGTGTGGGGCAGAATCCAGATGGTCAAAATGGTAGTGATATCAAAGCTGAATTACCTTTTCGGAATGCTGCCCTTGAGGGTCCCACCTAATACCATGGAGAAAATGAAGTGCAGCATTGGGTCATATGTACCTGGCACATCAGTTCTCCCAGGCGGCTGTCCAAGGCCCAGCAGGATGGGCACCTTTGGGTGTGTTGGGAGTAAATCCTGGCTGGGAAGTATGGGCCGGCAAAGCTGTACTACGCCACCCCAGTGATGAGGAAACACCCCATTATAGGGACCAATTTGCAAGCATGCGACAGGGGGCACGTGGGTATCAGTTGATGGCCACTGGCACCTAGAAGCGCCAGTGTGGAACAATGCATTGAAGATGGGGAGTAGGGTGGTGTGGGGTGCATTGGAATAGATGGGGGATCCACTTCATTGGAGACATCTGGGAAGAGAACCGCTCTAGAAAGTGGGGCGAGATGGCGAAGGCCTTTGATCTTGATCTTGAGGATGAGGAGAGGTGGCGGCATGGGCAATTAGCGCATTGTTTATCTGCAGCGCAGGATCTATGTAGCTCACCGCCCAGAGGTTCGCTGGTTGCATTGCTTACAGGTTCCATGAGTGGGGGAAGAGGCCTGGTCGTCAAGTATTACGCTATATTGTTGCCAGTCCTGTATAATGCCCTGAATAAGGAAGGATAGATAGGAATTGGAAGGGCTTGCTGAGGCAAGGATCACCAGAGGCCAGGTTGAGTATGCTCTGCAGCTTTGAAAGGGGGGGGGGGGGGCAGAGAGTCGCGACTTAAATTTATACACTATAAGATACTGCAGAACTAGTACTAGATGCCCCATATACTCATGAAGGCAGGACTCGCAAGGACTGATAGCTGCTGGAGGTGTCACAAACCCTGGTGTGGGGGCCTGTTGCACATTCTAAGGCCATACCCCAGGTTAACGAGTTACTGTGCTGGCATCCTATCTAGGGTGGAGGACATGCTGGGGAAGGCACTGCCTCCGGACCTGGCAGTGTGTGCTGCATGACCTGTCTGTGTTAGTTGCCAAACAAATAGTGCTAAGGGTGTGGAAGACAGCGACTTTCCCAACGGTGGATATGTGGATTGTGGAAATGACTACGTCGGCTTCATATGAGTGAGTCATATTTAGGATTTAGGATACAGAGTTAGACTTTAACTAGACTTGGTGGTGGTACCTGCAACATAGCAAGGGGGGGGGGGCCTGAAGGCCTGGGTCGGGCCCCCCCACCCCCCTCTCAGTAATGTAATTGCGTGAGTCTAGGCTCCCCTTAGGACCTCATGGGGAAGTGGGTGCGGCTGGAGGGCCAGATGATCTAGCGGCACCATGGAGCCTAGCTGTGTCTTTGGTTTAGTTGGGTTATATAGTTTGGTCGTAGGCAGTGTTTCGGTACAGACAGTTGGGTTTGCCAGGAAGTTGGAATGGGGTCACCTCTAGCCTGTTAGATGAGACAGCAGTGATAGCATAGTAAGTCTGGTTTGTAGCCACGGGAATCTGTCATAAGATCTGCAGTTGGGTAGGAGACAGTGAGCGTTTGACCCCGACCTGCTGTGGGTAGTCTGCAGCGGGTGAGCATGGCTTGTCAATCTACACATCCCATCATGTGCGGTATGAGGAAGGAAAGGATAGGAAGAAGGGGTCAGCAAGCATGTGATGGTTTGCTACATGTGCCTTTTAGTCTTGTCCTGCATCGATAAGTGGATACGATAGACTGCAACATGGTACCAAATATACTCTCCCTTCTGATGTGGCTAGTGATTGCACCCATATGTAATGAAATATTGTACTTTCTTTATATTGGTTTTTAACTTTTAATAAAAATTAGAGGTACAAACCCAAAACAAGCTTGCAGGTTAAGTTTGAATTCCTGATGACTGCCTATCAGCCAAACCATTATGAGACATGAGGTGTACAATTCTCCAAATAATATGTGACATTTAAAAACTGCCTTGCCAGGATGGGGTTTCGCAATTGCTGGGAGCTGTGAGCTAGTTGGCTCCTATTTCTATCCTGGGAGCCTGTTACCTTGACACCAATAGCAAACCGGAACTACTTTCCTCTCCCCAGGCCAACTAGTGACATACCAATGTGACATTACCTTTACATGTTTGTCAGTGTTTATCGAGACACTTTAGGGCACATCTAGAACATATTTCACTCGCTCTTGTCGCTATCACCTCTTTAATATCCGTAAAGTCTGTTCCTCTCTCACTTTCCATGCTACAAACTCTTAATCTCTTCCCTCATCTTTTCTTGCCTCTTCTACTGTTCTTCTTTCTTTTTCTCTCCTCTTCCCATCTCGCCCCCCTTAAATCCCTTTACCACTCTGCCATCCGTACCCTCTGCCTTCTCTCTCCCCATGATTCCATCTCCAATTCACTTTCCAACCTAGGCTGGCTTCCCTTCCACTCCCAACTTAAATTCCACTTCCTTTGTCTCGTTTATAAATCTCTTCATGACCTTGCCCCTCCTTATCTCTCCTCTCTTCTCTCCTTGTATGACCCCTCTAGCTCCCTACGCTCTGCTGACCTCTGGTTACTCTGTTCCCCCATCTCCTTGTGCCTCTTCCCGTTTCCGCTCCTTCCAGCTGCGTGCCCCCCTACATTGGAACTCCCTCCCTTTCTCCATCCGCTCCATGTCCATCTACTCCTCCTTCCGTTCCTCCTTAAAATCCCTCCTCCTTCACCCTCTCCGACTTCTCTCCCCTTCCTCCTCTTCTTTCTCCTTCCCCACTCCATCTTCCTGTGTGTTTCTCTCCCCGTCTCCCCTATGATCTCCACCCTCCCTTCTACTCTACTCCCTTTTCCCTTTCCTCCATCCCATACCTCTCTTCTCTTCCTCCCCAAATGCAAATTGTTCCACATGCTGTTTTTCTCATTTGAATTATGTATATTTTATTGCTTCTATGTTCCATGTTTGATGTTTCTGGTTGTTATGCTGTAAAGCGCTTTGGAGTAAAACGCTATATAAACAATAAAATACAAATATTTCGAGCACAATAGATCATACATAATGGACAAAAGGTTTATTTTGAAGGGTTTGTGTCTCTGACGTATTCCTTACCTTAATGGATTACATTCCAGCTTGCTGGCCTTGAAATCTTTTCAGTTGAGGGCGCTGCGCGTTGACGTCCCTCGAGCTGGTGTCCCTCGACAGCCTCCGTCTCGGCGCCAACGTCATTGTGTGTATAAATAGACTTGCGCAGCGGCCGTTGCTCAGTTCCATTTTTCCGCGCTTCGTGGGCCTCGGAATCGTGTTGCTCAGTTCTTTCTTCAAGAAGATTCAACTTTTTCTTCGAAGATATCATCTTTATTCGATGGCTTCCTCATCTGAACCGTCGACCCCACGGTCTGGCTTCAAAAAGTGTTGTGATTGTGGGAAGAAAATGTCGTTGACGGATCCTCACAGGATCTGTTTGTGATGCCTGGGATCGGAGCATTACTGTTTGGAATGCAAGGACTGTATGTCCATGACGGCGAAAGCCTTGAAGGAGCGTAAGGGGAAGCTTGAAAGAGGTAAGACTCTTAACTTCTACTCCCTCGAAAGTTTCTTTGGCAGAGTCAAGACATCCGTCTCCTCTCCGCCACATGAAACATTCCCGTTCAAGGTCTCGAAGCTGTTCCCATCAGTCTTCGAGATCGAAACACTCTATAGGTGTCGTAGATCTCCCTCTTCTTCGTCTTCTTCCGTCTCTCCGGAAAGGGTCACCTGCCCCACGAAACACAGCTCTCCATCTAAGTGGGAGGAATTCGCTAAGAAAATGCTTAGCGTCTTCGAGAAAGTGGCCTCGACCCCCTTGGAGACGGCTAAAGGTGATACCCTGGGTGAAAGACCCGAAAAATCAAAACGCCACGAGTCGTTGCACCCGCCGAAAGAAAATACCCGAGAGCGTCATGAACCCTCGAATAAAGGCAGTAAATCTGCGTCATCGACGTCGAAGGTTTCTTCGACTCATAAATCTGCGTCATGGACGCCTTTGTCGAAGGGTCCGTCGACGCATAAATCGGTTGCATCAACACTGTCTTCGACGCCTATGTCGACGCCAATAAAAGACAGACCTACAGCTGTCACTACATCTCAGACAGTAGAGGTGTGGAGGACCTCAACCATTACCTCGAGGATGCCGTTGACAACCTTGACGACTCCGAGTAGGATCCCGATCCTCTCAAGTACTTCAAGGCCTCTTCTAACTTTTTCGACGCCCTTTTCGGGTTTGTCGAAGCCTTTGACTTCCATGTCGACAACTTCAACGTTTTCTCAACTGGTGACAACCAATTTGGCCCCCTCTGCTCTAGAAATGGGTTTTAAACCATACCCTAGGTCTGATTACTTTAGAGATTTGTCCTCTATGTATGAGGAAGGGGGGATTCCGACCATGAGACCTTTTGGTTTACAAAGGACCACAACACCTATACCAGAGGAATTTATCTCTGAAGAGAACAGGTTAAAAGATCTTCAAGACTCTTTACATGGAGCAAGTGGTTTAGATACTTCTCCAGAAGTAGAGTTTGCTAAACCAGACCCTGGGGAGCATGCTGAGACCCTTTATAGGGTTCTGATGGCAAGAATAATAGAATTCATGGGGTGGTCTACACCTACACCTTTTTTTCATCAGGATGACCTTACTGAAATTTTAGTTAAATGTCCACAGGAAGATCCTGTTCCTTTTCATACTGCTCTGCAAAGAAAGATCTCTGCTAATTGGGGAAACCCCTGAAGTTATCCCTGCAGTTAACAAGTAACTATCTGCCAAATACAGGGTATGTGCTACAGATCCTGAATACTTGAGCAAATATCCAACTCCATAGAGTTTGGTTGTACAAGCAGCAACTTCATCAAATAGTAGCTCTGCATACCCTACTATTCAACAGGACAGGGACGATAAAAGATTTGATGCTATGTCAAAAAACGTCTTTTTGGCATGTAGCATGGCGCTTAAATCTATTAACACCACTTGCACGCTTGCAAGATTCAGCCATACACTTTGGGAGTGTGCTTCATCAGCGGCTGACTGCCTCCCGAGGGGGGAAGAAAGGGAAGTGTTCCTAAACATCATCAAGGATGGTAAAGACACTATGTGCGAATCCCTTCAAACTGGCATCGATTCTGCTGACAGCATCAGCAGGGCCATGGCGGCAAGTACAAAAGCCGGAGATTTGCTTGGTTGCGAAAGTCTGGTTTTGCTCCAGATGTGCAAAGCAGACTTTTTTTTAAATGCCCTTTGACGGCTCTTCTTTGTTTGGTAAGAAGGCGGGTGACAGTTTAGAAAAACTACAAACATCAAAGGCAGCAGCAAAATCCCTGGGAGCTGCAATCCGTCAGACACCATATCGCCCCTCAGGAACCTCTTGGAGCGGTAAGTCCTTTCGCTTCTATTCCGCATTCGGAAGAGGGAAGAGGCAGAGGACAGCCAGTTCAAAGGGGCCAGAAAAAATTCACCCGAGGTGGACGGGTTAAAAATACAAAAGCCGCAGCAGCAGCAGGTGCCTCTTTACCCTCGGCATCTGCATCAGCCGCCTCCAAACCGTAGGGGGCAGGTTAACTCAACATCTGACGGAATGGCAGGCTATTACGTCAGATGCTTGGGTATTGGAGACAGTTGCCCAAGGTTACTGCCTGCCTTTTCTACGCATCCCTCAGAGTCATCCACCGGGGAACAGCTCTCTGAAAGTTCCAGATCCGCTCCTCTTGCAGGAAATTGTAGACCTGCTAGAGAAAGGGGCCATAGAACCGGTACCTGTAGCGGAGAGGAACAAGGGCTGGTACTCTCCCTACTTTCTCATACCGAAGAAAGACGGTGGACTGAGACCTATCTTGGACTTAGGAGAATTGAGCAAGTTCCTCAGGAAGGACACATTCAAGATGGTAACTCTCTCTCAGATCCTTCAGGCACTGCAGCTCAGGACTGGCTGGTATCTCTGGACCTCCAGGATGCTTATTTCCATGTGCCAATCCATCTCAAACATAGGAAATGCCTGAGGTTCGCAATTGGCGGCTCTCATTATCAATTTCGAGTTCTACCATTTGGGCGGACCTCTGCCCCGAGGATCTTCACCAAGGTAATGTCGGTAGTGGCTGCAAGTCTAAGGAGGGAAGGGATTTGCATCTACCCCTACCTGGACGATTGGCTGATCAGAGCTGTATCTCCGGAACAAGCTCAGATTCAGCTAGATTATGTCTGCCACTTCCTTCACAAACTGGGCTTCTCCCTCAATTTAAAGAAGTCACAGATGATACCATTATAGAGACTCTAGTTCATTGGAACGGTCCTGGACACTTCCTTGGGAAAAGCCTCGCCACCAGAGGTGAGGGCTCAAGATATTCTGCAGATGTTCACCAAGTTTCAAAATGCCCAACGTCTCCCAGCCTTTGACTTTTTGAGGTTGCTAGGCCGCATGGCATCCTGCATCTTCCTAGTGCCAGAGGCTCGCCTGAGAATGAGATCCCTCCAGTGGGCACTAAGAACCCAATGGTCGCAATTCTCAGGAAGAATGTCAGATCTCCTTCAAGTCCAGGACAGAGTGGCTCGAGACCTTCAGTGGTGGGCCTGTCGGGAGAACATCTTGAAAGGAGAACACTTTAGGCAACCATGGCCGGTGATAACAGTAGTCACAGATGCCTCACTAACCCATGCCAACAACTTGACCATCAGCGGTCGTTCGTCTCCATCAGAGTCCAGAATACACATCAACCTGTTCAAGCTGAGAGCAATCAGACTAGCGCTGAAGGCTTTTCTGCCATCTGTACAGGGAAAGAATGTCCTAATAATGACGGACAACACAGTGGCCGTGCACTACCTCAACAAAAGTGGATCACTGTCACTGTGCAGAGAGGCGATGCAGCTCTGGTTTTGGGCAATTCAAGAAGGAATCTCTCCATCGGCAGTTCACTTAGCCGGAGAGAAGAACTTGACAGCGGACACTCTAAGCAGGCAGAGCACAGTCTCCCACGAGTGGGAGCTAGCTCAGGAAGTCCTTCAAGAGATCTTCGCCTTTTGGGGAACCCCTCAAGTGGTTCTGTTCGCCACCAGTAACAACAGGAAATGCGATCAGTTTTGTTCAAGGGAATTTCCCTCGAGAGGAGCTCTAGGGGACGCGTTCGTAGTAGACTGGGAGTTTCCACTTCTATACGCGTTTCCTCCAGTCTGTCATTCCTCAGATGATCAGGAGGTTGAGAAGATTTCGGAAGACTATGATCCTAATTGTCCCGGATTGGGCCAGGAGAATGTGGTACCCGGACCTTCTGGACATGCCCATCTGCCCTCCAATTCGTCTTCCACTCTAGGAGAATCTTCTTTCACAGAAGGGAGGTCAGGTTCTCCATCCAGACACCAGAACCCTCAACCTTCATGCCTAGCTTCTGAAAGGTTGAGATACAAGGATTGGGACCTTCCTGCCGTTGGAACAAATTTTGCAGCTGGTGTAGAGAAGAGAATATCGACCCCTTTTCATGTGATACACCAACGGTGTTATCCTTTCTACTCTACTTGGCAAATTCAGGCCTTCAAGTTGGCACTATCAAGGGCTATCTCGCAGCGCTATCGATCTTCAAGCGCACTGCAGAGGAGCCATCGTATTTCAAATTACCCTTAGTAATACAATTTCTAAAGGGATTAACTAATGTCTACCCTCCAAGACCGTTTCAGGTTCATTTATGGGACTTAAATTTAGTCTTAAATTTCCTGATGGGTACTTCTTTCGAACCACTCCACTCTTGTTCGCTAAGATTTCTCACCCTTAAAACTGTCTTATTAGTGGCTTTAACATCTGCTAGAAGGGTGAGCGAATTACAAGCTCCATCTTCTAAACCCCCCCTCATACAATTTTTCATAAAGACAAAGTTGTCATACAGGTGAAGCCTAATGTCCTCCCCCCAAAGGTGGTTTCTGAATTCCACATCACTCAGAAAATTACCATACCTTCATTCTATCCGCCTCCCCATCCGGGGAAAGAGGAAGAAAGGCTACATAGGCTGGACCCAAGGCGGGCTTCATCCGAATGTAAGCTTTTACATCAGCAGACTTGCTAGGATTAGGCAAGCAGACCTACTGTTCGTAGGTTACTCAGGACACAAATTGGGACTACCGATAACAAAACAAACCATTTCCAGATGGATTATTTTGGCCATTCTGGAATGTTACAAACTAGCAGGGAAAGAGCCTCCTCAAAATCTTAGGGCTAATTCAACCAGGGGTATCGCAGCGTCCTCGGCCCTCCAAAGAGGGGTTCCGGTTCGAGACATATGTGCGGCTGACACATGGTCGTCCGCACATACCTTCACAAGATTTTACAACCTGGATTCCTCCTCTAGTCAAGAGACTAGGTTTGGCAAAGGCGTATTACATTCTGTTCATTCCAAAAAGGAAACATGGCGTTTTACTCCCACCTCCAATTATACAGCACTGCTATGGGAGTCTTATCAAAGATAAGGAATACGTCGGAGGACACAATCCCTTCGAAGAGAACGTTACCAGGTAAGAAGTAACTTGTTCTTCTGAAAGGGTTAACTAATGCCTATCCCCCAAGGCCGTGAAATATAGTCTTACATTTTCTGATGGGTACTCCCTTTGAACCGCTCCATTCTTGTTCATTAATATTTCTCAGCCTTAAAACAGTCTTCCTAGTGGCTCTAACATCTGCCAGAAGAGTGAACGAATTACAAGCTCTATCTTGCAAACCTCCTCATACAATTCTTCACAAAGTTGTTTTACAAATGAAGCCTAATTTCCTCCCAAAGGTGGTCTCGGAGTTCCACATCACTCAGAAAATAACCTTACCTTCATTCTATCCTCCTCCCCATCCAGGGAAAGAAGAAGAGAGGCTACATAGGCTGGATCCAAGGTGTGCCTTGAGTTTTTATATCAACAGACTTGCTAGAATAAGGCAATCAGACCAACTGTTTGTAGGTAATGCAGGACACAAATTAGGATTGCCAATCGCAAAACAAACCATTTCAAGATGGATTATTTTAGCCATTCTAGAATGCTACAAATTGGCAGGGAAAGAGCCCCCTCAACACCTTAGGGCTCATTCAACCAGGGGTATTGCAGCCTCTTTGGCTCTCCAAAGAGGGGTACCGATTCGAGGCATATGTGCGGCTGCCACATGGTCGTCCGCACATACCTTTACAAAATTCTATAGTCTGGATTCCTCCTGTAGCTCGGACACAAGATTTGGCAATGCTGTGTTACATTCTGTTCATTCTTAAAGAGGAATATTCCAATGTTACTACCACCTCCTCTTTCACACCACTGCTATGGGAGTCTATTAAGATAAGGAATACGTCGGAGGGCACAATCCCTTTGAAGAACAAGTTACTTCTTACCTTGTAACGTTCTTTTGATGGGATGTTCCTCCGACGTATTCCTTATCGCCCCTCCCATCCATCCCCGCAGTAAAACTTCCCTTGTAGTTGCAGCTTACGCTTCATCAAGGTCAATAACCAATTCATGCACAGCTAATTTCAAGCTTCAAAACGGAACTGAGCAACGGCCGCTGCGCGAGTCTATTTATACGCACAATGACGTTGGCGCCGGGACGGAGGCTGTCGATAGACACCAGCTCGAGAGACGTAGATGCACAGCGCCCTCTACTGAAAACATTTCCAGCTGGAATGTAATCTATCAAGATAAGGAATACGTCGGAGGAACATCCCAACGAAAGAACGTTACAAGGTAAAAAGTAACTTGTTCTTTTGTCTCATGTGAAAGTTAAATTTGCGGCATGCTGTGTACTAGCTTCCGCCATCCCAGAGGTAGCTCTTGCCTACCAGCTGTTGCCCAATACCCAGGAGCTGGTTTTAGCTCCTGCTTATCAGATCTCAATTTCAAACTCTGCATGAGCCATGTTTGGCATGCCAAGTACTCGTTGAGCTGACAATTGGTGAGCTACAGTGACGGTCTTACAGCACATCCATCCACCAATACTCTTCTTCTCCCCACCATCCACCACTACTCTTCCTTGCCCCACTTAAATGACTGAAAGTTCAGGCAGGACTCTCTTGCCACATACCTTGATAATGTGAGGACCTCTCTCCTGGCTCTCTCCCCTTTTCATGCCTCCTCTGTTAATCCTGCTTTCTCTGACTTTCACTATCACTTTTGACTCCATTTGACCAACAGTATCCTGCTCACACATTCACACATCGTTCTCTGCCTCGGATCACCTGAGACCCTCAAAACGTGCGCTGGCGCAAATTAAAGACACTTGCCTTACTAGTCTACAGAAATTCCCTTGCTACCTTAACCTTTGCACTAGACGCTGACAAATCTTCCTACTTCTGAAACCTAACCTCCTTCCTTTTCAATCACTCCTGCAAACTGCCATCTACCCTCCAAGCTTTGCATAAACTTCCCAATCCAATAGCCATCGCTCCTCCCTATCTATTAATGATTTTGCTTGCCGGTTTTCCTCTTAAAATGGGACTTGCTGCCCATCTCCTCCTATCCCCCATACACGTTTCCTTTCCACCACCTCACCACCACCTCTTTTTCTACCTTTGACTACTTCTGTGCTACCTCTTCTTTTCAATAAGCACCCATCTTTTGTAATGCCAACGCATCTTGCACTTCTATCAAACCTTATCTCCCCAACTGGCCAAAGACCTAGTCTCATTCACTTACCCTTATCCCTC
This sequence comes from Ambystoma mexicanum, assembly GCF_040938575.1. Taxonomy (NCBI): domain Eukaryota; kingdom Metazoa; phylum Chordata; class Amphibia; order Caudata; family Ambystomatidae; genus Ambystoma; species Ambystoma mexicanum. The sequence goes on along the minus strand of NC_090929.1, from coordinate 536,468,812 downwards.
AGTGCTCTTTAACCTCACTCTGCTGGACTATTCCCTGTCTCCTTCAAATCTGCAACTGCCTTATCTTTATTAAAGAAACCCTCTGCTGACCCAAACTTTCCAGCAAACTATTGCCCAGTTTCTCTCCTTCACCATAGTTCAAAAATCCTTGAGCGGGTGGTCTGCTACAGGGTCACTCAGTATCTTGAGGATAATGGTGTTCGAGAGCCACTTCAATCTGGCTTCAGTAGTAAACATTGCACCGGGAAGACTACACTCATGCATTTCTCCAGCTTTCTCTTCATGCTCACCACTCCAAACTCTCCTATTCTCGTCTATTTGGACCTATGACACTTTTGATACTGTCCACCAAAATAGCTCCTCACTCTGCAGGACCTTGGATTTTGTGACTTTTCTTGCCTGAATTGCCTTTTACCTGGAAGGTTGGTCCTTTTTAAAATCTCTTGGAACTTGCAAACCTCTGACTCCACCACCTATCCATGTTGGCAACCAGCAGGAATCAGTCCTTGGACCTCTGCTCTTCACCCTCTATACCTCTGCCATAGGAAGACTAATATCCTCCGTTGACTTTCTGAATCACCTTTTTGCTGATAACTAATAATTTTTTCTCCTTTCCCTGAGCCATTCGGAAAAGATTCCAAATTGTCTTACGGCAATTAGTCACTGGATGGCTCTTAGCATGCTGAACTCTTCAAAATGAAAGTCGTCTTTCTGCTGGCTTCCAATAGCATCCCTACAATCCCCATACCTATGTCCTCCCATCCGACAATCTTGCTCCTTCTCCCAAGGGACGACATCTTGGGGGTCTTCTTTGATGGTGTCCTTAGACTGCAACTATTCCTTACTACCATAACCTCTGCTGCTTGTATTAACATCCCCAACATTCAGCAAATGTGTCCCTTTCTTACTAACCACTCTACAAAACTGTGCCCGCTCATTGGAATATACTCCCCCTCACAATCAAAGCAAGTCCAACAGTGGATCTGTTGAAAGCTCTGCTTAAACCTGCTAAAGAGGCAACTAACCCTACCCTTTCCCACATTATTCCTACCTGACCCCACTACTGCCTCCTGTGACCCTTATTAATGTAATGTTTCATATTTACATAGTACTCTTTAGTTTGAAGAGCTTGCCTCCTTGGGTTAATGTTACTTTTGTAAGGTGTGTGTGTGTGTATATGTTAAACAATATGGCAGAACCCATTTGATTAACGCACTGGCGCCATAAGATCGTGTTTATTTTTCGAAATATACGTTTTAGTAAGGCGAAGTGACTGGCAAAAGCCTGTGCGGCAGATTGCACAGATTTTATTAGCTTTATAGCAGAAAGCCTTTCCATGTTAATTAAATTAAAATACGAGTGCTATTGTACACTAAAAGATGGCAGGTCTGTTATTTGCACATGTGATGTGCACAGCCTAACAGGGTGTAGTCAATCGCCCGCCTCACGACAGTTATAAATACACAAATAAACGCACAGAATACTTAGAAGCCTGAGGAAGCTTGCGTTTTCCACCCGCTGCGTGCAAGTAAACATTTAATAAAACGTTTTTTAGAATACAGCTTGATCGAGGGTGCTTGGGCAATGCTTTTGTGTTTTGTTCAGTGAATCCAATATCTTGGACTGTGCACGAACCCATTTCCCCTCTTTTTTTCAATATTTTGAGCATAGCCTGCTCTAGCCCATTAGCACCAGCCCTGCAAATAGGTAGAGCGCATTTGAAAGGCTAAAACCTATTTTTCATATATATTTCTTTTTTTCCTGAGGCTTGTGGAATCTACTTAGATCACATGCTGTACATTGGTTTACATCTAGTTGAAGCTGCATACTATTAGTTGTTGTTTTCGAAACTCGAAAAGGGACGTCAACAGGGTGTGCCAGTAATACTATCCCTAGTGTGACGTCCACTGTACCCATGGTACTTCACGTGTTGAGGTCCTTCAGATTGTTTTTTTCCGCCATCATAGACGGACGCTATTTCGTGGAGTTCCCTTTCGGCTTATCGCCATTTATTATTCTACAATCAACAATAGTTTTTCTTACTATCTTTTATATCCACCGGCAATGGAGACCATCTGACGGCGGTGGAAAAACAAACGACCATTGAAGACTCCCGTCGACTGCTCTGTTCCTGCCTTGGAAGGCCGCTCCGGGCTTCAGCCCACACAGTAGGGAGAGACGAGGGAGGACGTAGTAGAATGTATATACCCCTTTTCGTACAGTACATTCGCCTAACTGCCGTGTCCTTTCATTATGGAAAGGACCCACTTTAAATTGTGCCCTAAGTGAAACAAAAAGTTCCTGTGGGTCGACAAACACCTTGTGTGTAACCTGTGTCTCCCTCAGGACCACGTTCAGGGTTCCTGTCGAGCGTGTAGACTCTTCAAAGCCAGGACATTGAAGGACAGCTTTACTAAACGCTGGGCCCACCATGCCAGGCCATGGAGGTGGAGGGTGCTTTCAGCGACGGCAGTAACGCTGCAGTATCCGATGGCAAAGGCGACCGGGTTACTCCGGTTTCCCAGGCGCAAGCCCCGACCCCAATAGACAGGCCGGCGGCCATGGTATGGGGACGACACCCGGTGGTTAAAGCGCTCGCACTTCCCCCCCTCCCCCCAAACCAAACACACAACTCACTGCTGAGACTCGACACACGGGTCAAGCAAACGGCAACACGCGACGTCTAGGGAGAAGCCAGTTGAATCTGTGTCCTCTGTTCGAGATCGCCACATGACAGGTCCCAACTGTCAAAAGACAGAACAGACTTTGCACATAAAAATATTCCTGAAGATCGTGAGTCGGCTGATGAGACTTCAGATCTGACCATAGCCGAGATTCAACGTTCTGCGTCGATGGTGGTAAAAAAAACCATACAGGCCAGACTAGGACAGTTAAGCATGTACCGGAAGGCCTTGTAAAGTCAAGGGAGTCTAAAAAGCACTCCCCTAAGACCCCTCATAGGGATAAAACACAGAAGAGTAAGGAACCTCAGACACAGGATTTCCTGTCTTTAGCCCTAAAGAATAAGGCTACACCTTCTAATGTAATCCTACCCACTCCAGAAGATTTAGGTCTCCCACCTCAGCCTATTGTCATTCCTTGTTCTGCCCCAGTGGCCTCTGGGTCGCAGAACCCTGTTGAATCCCCTGCTAAAAGGTCTCGCCCCGGTGAGCCAGCGCAAGATCCAATTATAATTGACCTATATGACCCGGACACTGATCATGAAGACCTCTATGACCAAGAAGCTGCAAGACCCTTCTAGAGATAATGAGGAGGATGAGGGTGATCCAGATAGACATGTACATCATAGACTCACCAGTTGATAAAGACCCCCCTATTGTAGATTCACCCATAGATAATCAACCTCTTCTGAACGCGGTCATTATCAAAGCGGCTGAGCATGTCCAAATATCTACCCAAGAGGACCCACAGGACAAGGATTTCGTTGATGAAATCTTGGGAGGGAAAAAGGCTGTTACTCAGTTTATTCCACTGCTAAAGTCTGTCCAGCGAAAGGTACAACCCTTGCTGGAGACACCCAATCAGACGAGGGCAGTAAGCCCACGCATAGAAAAACCTTTCAGACCTGCACCATCGGACATTAGGGGGCAGCTAAGGCCTGACTCACTAGTTGTTACTACAACAAGAAAAAGAGCAGGTACTCCCCTAGTTTCCTCTGAGGCTCCCCCAGACAAACAAAAGCAAGAGGCTATACACAATGGGCAGGAAGGTGGCGTCTTCTGCTGCATTCCAGCGCAGGATTGCTAATAACTCTACCTTATTAGCTAGTTATAACTGCCATAAATGGGACGAAGTCTCAGCGTTGCTCTAGTCAGCCCTGGAACCCCTCAAGACTCAATTGGCACTGGTGGCTGCAGAAGGGAGGTCACTGTCAAGCTGCCTGCTATAGAGCGGTCTTCATGCCGCGGACACTGCCGGCAGAATCATAGCTGAGGGAACCATTCTTGAGCGTAACGCTTGGTTACCCCAATTCGGGTTTAAGCCAGAGATGCAGGCTACTCTCATTAACATGCCCATCGAGCCCAATATACTCTTTGGCAAGGCTGTCGTGGACGCCTTGAAGACAACCAATGAAGAATATGATACATTGAAATAATTTCAGCAATTGACCATTAAACCTCCTGGCCAAATGGGAAACAGCAATTTTCGTCACACACAAGGACAATTTTCCCAGAGGGGTTCCTATAATCAAAATCAGGGTACGGCCCGGAGGGGCCAATCCAGGCCAAGCCCCTCAGAATTACCTTAGAGGACCGCACAGATCACGCAGTCTGGGAAGGGGTTCTTCCTCCAGAAGTGGTACTCCAACACGGAAGCAGCAACATCCCGCTTCAGGTGCCCTCCCATGCCTCTCCAGTAGGAGGGCGCATTTCCAACTTCACCCAAGCATGGGAGGGAATCACCTCAGACAGATGGTTGCTGTCCACCGTAGCAGGCGGATATTGTATAGAGCTTCTTGAGCAACCCTGGAATCACCCCCCACACCAGAAAACCCACTCCAAAGAAGACCAACACATACTCCACGAGGAAATCGTCACGCTGCTCCTACAGGACACCATAGAAATCATCCCGGCCAACCAGGTAAACAAGGGTATTTATTCAACTTACTTCCTTTTGCCAAAGAAAGTTCTAACAATGCGCCCAGCATTAGATTTGCGCCCTGCAAACAAATATGTCAAGCCACAAAAATTCTGCATGACTACGCTACAAGAGGTAATCCCTCTACGAAAAAAGGGGGATTAGGTGGCATCACTGGATATGAAAGATGCCTAGTTTCATATTTCAATGTTTCAATATTCCCAGCGCACAGAACATGCTTGCATTTCAAAATAGTGAACCAGCACTACCAATTCAAAGTGCTGCCCTTTGGAATAGCATCTGCTCCAAGGGTATTCACGAAGATACAGGTGGTGGTTGCAGCACACCTGCGCAGGGAGGCAATCTCAGTGTACCCTTACCTGGACGTCTGCCTGATTACAGGGCAGTCTCCCCTGATGTGCAGGGAGAATATTCAAAGAACTATCAACCTTCACTTTCAATGGGGCTTCTCCATGAACGAGAAAAAATCAAGCCTAGTGTCAAGCACAACCAAACAGTACCTAGGAGCTGTCTTAAACACAGAAGGGGGGTTGGTCTGTCAGAGGAAAGAGTCCAAAACATGGTAATGCAAACACCACATTATAAGGCCGGCCGCCAGATAAGGGTGTGCAAAGCTTTGCTAGGCATGATGGCATCTTTGCCTGGTACCACAGGCGTGCATGCGACCCGTGCAGGAGTGGTTGGCGAAACAGTGGTCTCAAGCAAATGGTCAGTGGGACGATCTAGTGGTCGTTTTGCCAACACTAGTACAAAATCTTTGCTGGTGGACAAGGGAAAAGCTGATGAAGGGGAAACCTTCCACGATCCGGAAGTACAAGCAATTGTCACGGCAGACTCCTCACTCGCCGGGGGATGGGGGGAGCTCATTACCTTCACCACACAGCTCCCGGTCTGTGGTCTCGGGCGGCAGCTCAGAACCACATCAATCTGCTTGAACTACTGGCAGTATTCAAAGCCCTTCAGGCATTTCGAGTGTCACCTAGCGAATCAATCTGCAAGTGCTGACAGAGACAGCACTACAGCGATGTTTTTCATCATCAAGCAGGGGGCACACGTTCTCCAAATCTGTCCAGGCTTGTGCAACAATTTTGGAGATAGGAATATCTTCCGTTTGAGTGCCCATCATCAGAGCACATTCCAGTGGAACTCAACACTGGCAGACTCACTGAGCAGAGATCCCCTACCAGAGGAACAAGAATGGCGACTACACGCAGGGGTCATAGAGCACCTCTTCTCTCAATGGGGTTACCCCACAATAGACTTGTTCGCTACAAGCGAGAACAATCAATTCCCAGACTTCGCGTCCAGATTCCCCCAGCCAGGCTCCAAGGGGAACGCCCTGTGGATGAACTGGTCAGGGAAATTTGCTTGCGCTACCCCCTTCCCACCCCCCCCCCCCCACACCTCTCATGAAGAAGGTGGTGAACAAGATCCACAAAGAACAGATGACGCTCATCCTAGTTGCTCTTATTTGGGCAAGACAACTTTGGTTTCCACATCTGCTCAAACTGGCGATGTGCGATCCCATCAAGCTCCCGTGCCCGACCAATCTACTCACTCAGCACGGGGGGCTAACAGTGCACCCTCAACCCCACTCAATGAACTTGGCAGCATGACTACTGAAGTTAGAGTTCGGACATCTTAACCTATCACAGAGGTGTGTGGATGTCTTGAAAGAAGCAAGAAAACCTAACACTAGGCACTGTTACTTCGACAAGTGGAGGGGATTTGTAATTTGGTGCCAGTCTAAACAAATTAACCCTATAGAATGTACTCCAGCCCACATTCTAACTTATATGCTCCACTTGCTAGATTCAGGGTTAGTATTCAACTCTGGTCCACCTGGCGGCCTTGTAGGCCTACACCACCTCCCACAATAAGGTCTCATGGTGGAAGGTGCCTGCCATCAAAGCATTCATGGAAGGGGTAAAGGGACTTCACCCTCCAATTTCTATTCCACTGCCAGGATGGGATCTCAATGTTGTACTCGCTAAGCTCATGGGACCTCTTTCGAGCCGATTCAAATGTGTAGCCTTAAACACCTAACTTACAAAACTGCCTTCTTAGTGGCTATTATTTCCATAAGAATAGTTGGTGAAATACAAGCATTGTCAGTGCAGGACCCTTTCTTTGTTTTACACAAGGATGAGCTGGTTTTACATACTCGCCGTAGGTCCTCCCCTAAGTTCATCTCTAAATTTCATATAAACCAGTCTATTGAGCTACTGGCTTTCTTTCAGAACCCCACCACCTTGGTTGAGGTAAAACTCCACACACAGGAGAAGGTAACCCAAAAAGTGTGGAAAGAAAATGGCTAGTCTTAAGGAAATCTATTGACTCGGAAGGAGGGAGATGTGTGGAGGCTAAAATTTTGGCTTATAAGACCTCCAGAGTTCCTTCCATGCTGTATGCATTAGCAATTTCCCCATGGAAATGGGTGGCCACCTTGGGCAGGCTGGAGGGAAAAATATTACGATCAATGTTAAACTTAACATTGTCCACCGCGGTACATGCAATCGGGCTCAAACTTTGAGTGCTCTCCCTGTCCGCCTCATTGTCATTGGACTCTGCTAATTTATGGGCCAGGATAGCGTTTGAGCTTGGAGGGCTAGACTCCATGCTCTCTTTCCCTCCTACACGCTCATCGACACTCTAAGAGCGAATGGTTTACTAACCTGGACACACAGACTACGCAATATCTGGAAGATATAGGGGTGACCCCTGTGCCAATGTCTTGGTTGGAATACAATATAGCTAAGATCCCGCCAAAAGCTCATGACATGGAACTTGCACTTAGTCATCTTAATTATTTGAGAAAGGTCCAGGAGTATACACATCAGGCATTTGTGATAGGGTGTCCTAAATCGTATTTAATAAAAAGAAGATGTCCGGGCTTGATGAGATTCATTCTCTGTTAGTCTCTAGACAATTCCAGTCTTAGAAAATATTGGGGCCTGGTCGGGGATTCCATATGATAATAGACTCTGCAGATTGTGCGGGAAAGATATTGAATCCGCCTGACACATCCGAAACTCGGTGTGAAGCCCTTGAAATACTATATGAACGAGCATATGCAAAAATTCAAAATTATGCTTCTGAACAGTTTTGGAGTACTCTGTTCGGTGCGGAATCATTGGTGACCACTGCTGCCGTCATGCATGTCTGGGGAAATAGCTTATGGGAAACTCTCTTAGAGTAAAGGGACAACAATAAAAATATGAAGGTCGAATCTAAACCTACTGCTGCTGTTCGTGATTTGGATTCAAGTTAGTATTTAAGTCATTGTGATTGTTGATGATGATTTTATTGTGCACTAGATGATATTGTGCATTTTATTGTATACGGTTGTTATACTTTTAAGTGTCATTTTTCTTTTAAACAGTGTAAAAATGTAATGGTGTGAAAAGGTTGCTTGGCAACCAAATGCACTTTAAACTAATACAAAAATAATCGTGAGAACCAGAGTGTGCACTGTCTAGTCTTCTTTATCACCTGATTGGCCAAGACCTATTCAAAAGCAGAGGGAAAACCCAGAATGAGCCTTTCTACTGGTGTAGACTGACAGTTTGGCAACAAGATGCACAAACGCACGGGCTAGCTTTTCTCAACCCTTAAAATCAGGGAAGATGAAAAGGAAAGCATGAATAGGCCAAGCATCAAGCCAACCCTGGAGGAGCGAGGAACCACAGACCCAAGGAAGAGCGAAGAGAGCGTCGACTCCCCAGACATTGCGTAGTCTTAAAGAGCCAGTGGAAGGAAGCCAATTCCTCTGGCATTTGAGGATAGTACCAGAAACAAGAGGAGGGAGACATCATTTTGGTCTTTTCTTATTTTGGAACTTTTGTTGTGCAATCGGTTTTGAATTGTGCATTGAAAAAACATTTATGATGTACCATCCAAAGGAGAGTCCTGTACACTTTATTCCAAAGTTAAGTGGGAGGGTCGGAAACAGGTTTATCGACACGACAGTGGACACACTGTTTATTATTTGGAGGTAGTGATACCCCTTTTAGCTTTAGGGAAATATGAGTCCCCCCCCCCCCCCAATCCACCTTTTACTTTCAATAAGATTTTGACAACCAACTTACCACATTACCACATGGAGTTTCACATTGACGAACGCCCATATTGTGAATTGATTCTTGGAATTAAGTGAATGTAAGAAGTGGGAGTATTTATATGCGAGGAAATGGTTGACATGTTAACTGCTTGTCATCTGATACTTTAACTTTTAATGCACCAATGTATAAATTGTAAATGTTTTATGGAATCACAATTTGAAACTTCAACTGATATTTGAGCTAGTGGCTTTGTTATAGCATGTTCATTTGTGTTATGTTATTGTTTATGAAGCTCGGGGAACTTTTTGTGCAGTCACTATTGGACCTCCGCGACTTGATACAGCATAAAAGTGTTAGTGTTGCACCAGTGGGAGCAGAGAACGGAGACATAGAGTTCCCCCACTCTGTTTGCAAAAAGTGAAAAAAGGTTTCTGCGCCCATCTATTTCTGCGCCACAGTGAAGTTCAGGTATCAACCAAAACCAGTTTATCTTAATTCATCTTATATTTATTGATAGCCCATAAGGATGACACGTGTTTCGGCACCCTAAGTGGGCCTTTTTCAAATCTGGGCCTTAAAGGTCGCTTGATAAACTATATACAAGATAACAGAATTTAAATAAGAATAAAGTTAAAAGGTAATTTTTGTGATGTATAGATAAAACAGATTCCCAGGGGTTCCCAAAAGTCCAAATGCATAACAATCATATTATCCAGCATATGACACGAACAGATCAGTATTTTTGTTAATAACACAAAACAAAATATATCACCCGTTTGTTTCCACACCATTATGATTCCGAGAAAACATGTGTATATCCATAAAAACATAAAAACATAGAACATACCATTATGGCGCCCAAATGTAATGACGGGACATGAGCGATCACCGTGGGAGAGGAAGGGGAGGGAGGGAAACATCATTGGTAGAACAGGAAAAAAATAACAAAAAAGAACTACAGATTAGTTTATATTTCACTTGCTAGTTAAATTTAAAATAGATCCATCTCCAGATGGGGCTTACCTATCGTCGGAATGCGTGCACTGATCTTATGTTGTCAGAGAGTCTCCCATCAGACTCATAAGCTCTGCGAGCACTTCAACCAGAAAACCATGATGGTATGTTCTATGGTTTTATGTTTTGATGGATATATACATGTTTTCTCGGAATCATAATGGTGTGGAAAAAAACGGGTGATCTATATTTTGTTTTGTGTTATTAACAAAAATGCTGTTCGTGTCATATGCTGGATAATATGATTGTTATGCATTTGGTATTTTGGGAACCCCAGGGAATCTGTTTTATCTATACATCACAAAAATTGCCTTTTAACTTTATTTTTATTTAAATTCTGTTATCTTCTATATAGTTTATCAAGCAACCCTTAATGCCCAGATTTGAAAAAGGCACACTTAGGGTGCCAAAACACGTGTCGTCCTTATGGGCTATCAATAAATATAAGATGAATTAAGATAAACTGGTTTTGGTTGATACCTGAACTTCACTGTGGCACAGTAATAGATGGGCGCAGAAACCTTTTTTCACTTATGTTATTGTTTGGAGAAACAATCTACTAGTCTAATGTATTTTTGTTGACTAGATATCAGTGAAGATGGCTTTTGTTTTCTGCCCTTTCATTCAATTCAACATCGGCAGATAACTTTTTGAGGTGCGCGTGCATATAGGGCATTTGTTTTTAGACTCTGCTTTATGCCTATTCCTTTAAGTGAGCTTGAAATGTACTTGTCCTTTGCTTTCAATTGTCAATCAATTTTAAATAATTTGCAGTGACCACTTTCGATGAAGCATACATGGCCCCTTAGTGTTGGCATTCTGTGGAAACATTCCTACATAGTCTAGAGCAAAGCATCTTCCTTTTTGAATACTGGGTTCATCCCCACTCTTTAAATCTTCTTACTGGAACTGTATTATTAGAGCTTCTTTCTAATTGCCTACTAACATGCCCCGTTTAGAAGGTTTTAGACATTGCATCATCATGCTGTTTATTTGAAATGTGAGTTGCTGACAGTATGTATTTAGATTAGTAATGCATTGTGTACTCCCATGTCCCATCCCTCTTCCTTCATGCTTATGGGAATTCCCACTAGCAAAGACGGGACTTGAGCATGCTGGTGCATTACAAAACATCACTCATTTTTGATTGCTCTTCCAGCCATTGCTCCCGGCCTCGCCCTGCCAGTCCTTTTGTCCACTCTGTACAAGGAGGAGCTAGGATTCCCTTTCCTATTTTCATGAATCAGGTTGCACAAAGTCCTTTAACCCAATGGATTAGCCAGAGAAGACGCGATAGCTACTCTGCTGGCCACCCAATTGGGCAAAAGGGAAAAAGCATATCGGGTAAGGCTGCCAGGTAACTTCTGCTTCTGTAGGGAAATGCAAGGGACAGATTTTAGGTTTACAGAATAATAACAACCCACTTTCACTCTCCAGTGGACCATTTATCCTATCTGTAGCACCCAGATGCGGCCAGGAGGAGAGGTTGGGAAAGTCAAACCTTACGACCGGCACAAGGGCACAAAGCTTGGAAGGGAATTTTCCTACCCGGGCAGCACTTGAGCGCAAAACTAGGGGCAGGGGAACAGGGAGGCAAGCCCCTCCAGGGACAGCATCAGAAGTCAGTTTCCAAATGATACAGGATCCAAACTCCAAACCAATCCAGTATCCAAATCAAAGTGAAGTCCATGGGTCTAAAGCTGTCCAAAAGCACCACTGCCAGAGGGTAAAAACAGAAGACAGAATTCTTGGTCGAGTAGCCGAAGTCCAGAAGCCAGAAAAACAAAACCATGGATGCAAGGTCGCCATACAGAACAGTTGTGAAGCACTGAAGCTAGGAAGCAGCTTGATTTAAATACTTCTGGCTTCTTGACCTGAGTCATGCGTGTGCCTTGTGTTTCTTAACCGTGCTACATGACTGGAAGCTGAGGTGCAATGCTTCTAGAACAGTCTCTGCGGCCCATCAAGAAGAAGCCAGGGCAGCCGCTAGGAAACTGTCCTCGGGGAGGAGGTGTAGTTGCACGGGAGCAGAGGTAAGCGCATGAAGCGGGAGCATGACTGAGCCCTTACCCACTGTCCAGGGGGACCCTGTAGGCATCCGGGATGCAACCAGTGAAACTATGCAACGAGGCTGGCGGCATGCATGTTCATGTAGGGTTACCATGACCGCTCCTCAAGTCCATACCCTTTCCAGTCTGTGGTAGAATAGGAAGCCCGACAAAGGCACAAATCGAGGATCATCCGCACCTCCTATTGCTCAGCGGAGTCCAACTGGGTAGGAGGTGGGTGTGCCGAGAGACATGTGGTGGACCTGTACGATTTCAGCAAAAAGGAGTGGAATACAGGGTGTATACGCCATGAATGGGGAAGATGCAGCCAGTAACCCACAGGGTTGATGGATCTTTATATCTTGTAAGGGTCAACAAAATGGGGTAGCAACTTATGGGAAACAGATCTATGCAAGCATGTGGATAGCCAAGCTTTGTCACCAGGTTGATAACCGGGTTACTGGTGACAGTGACAGTCAGCACAGTTGCTAAGCGTTGATGAGCTTCCTCCAAGTTGGAATGTGCTTGCGCATATACCTCCTGCAGGTGCTGAAAGCAGGCATCAGCTGCAAGGACCAGGAACTGGGAGGATCTGCCAACGGAAAACTATAGTGATGTTGCCCATAAAACACGTAAAAGCGGGGAAAACATGTAGATGAGTAAGGCGCATTATTCTAAGCGAATTCGGCAGAAAACAGCACAGAAAGCTAAGTGTTTTGGTGCTGCGGACATAGGCATCTGAGGAATTGTTCCAATGGCTGACGCGTTATTTGCACATCGGTTTCTAGGGGTACCCTGAAGTAAAATGGGAGTCTATGCCCATAAAAGCAGCAAGATCTTCCCAAAATGGGAGGTCAACTGGGAACCTCGGTCCGATGACCAGTAGGGGTAGACCGAATATGTGTCAAAGTACAAACTCCCCAGAACAAAAGCTGATGGGAGAACTGAGGAAGGGATTAACCAAGCCATTTTAGTTAAACTGTCCACTACCACAAGTATGGTGTCCTTCTGATTCACTCTCGGGAGGTCCATAACAAAGTCCATTGTGACTATATAAGCATGACTTGTGAGGAATGGGTGTGGGTTGGAGCAATCCCACAGGCTTTACCTGGGTGTTTTTTACCATGTGCTCCTGTGACACATGTCTGCACATAATTTATGGCAACCCATTTTTCATCGTAGGCCACAAGCACTTCAATATAGCAAGAGTCTTGGTTTGCCCAGGGTGCCCATTGATCTTGGCATCATGGGCTGACTCTAGGGCTTTCCGCCTGATGTCTTACGTTGGGAAGAGCAAGCAGCCTTGTAATGTATGGTAGCCCCTCTTGATAGTCCACGTTCCAGTCATCCAATTAACTGGTAGGGGAGGGCAACCATTCTATACTGGTAGTGTATAAAGGAGGTGGTGTACAAAGACAGTGTGTGTTTCGGTCGTCGGGATGGTGTCTGGATAACAGGGCATGTGTGTTCATAAAGATGGAGCCTGGTAGGCCTTGATCTTCCAGCCGAACAATCACATATATTAAAAAGCAATGCACAAGGCCTTTATGTCACACTCTACTGCTTCAGTTGATTTAATTAGATATTCTGATTATTTTACCCAAAAATATAATTCTTATTCACATTACAACAATCGTTAAAACAATTCTCATATCCACATTTGACCTACCACATTTAGACATTAAGACATGTATGTGTAACCAACATTAACAATTAATTTCATTTATCAGAAACAAAACAAACCAATGATTGCAATCTTGGGACCGATCATCCACATAGGCCCGACATCTATGTTGTATCTGTAACGACAACCGTGGTTAATTCCAGAGCTCATTCAATCTGAAGTTGTTTTTTTCGTATATATGACCTGCCCCTTGTTTGCAGTGTAGTTTTACATTCATCAAAAGTCGACATGGTGTGTTTTCTGTGTCTTGGTAGTAGCCAGTCACATGTAGGTGGCCAATGTGGCTGATATGCCTGTACCGCAGGAGGTTTCTGGGCCTTCAGGTCTGTTGACAGTGTCCAACACACATAAGGACCCAGACCTCTTTCCCCCGGGGCGGGGGAGAGGATATTGGTCAGTACCGACAAGGATGTCCCTCCCCTCCTCGTCCTCACCACCAGTGTTCATTGACCTGTGGTTGTCTGGGAAGGAAAAGGGTCTGAGGGCCTTCCTGTTTCTCAGTCTGCCAATCATCTTGGTCCTGGCCAGTTCAGTCCCCTCAATCCTTTTCAGATGACTGATTTCTGGCACGTTTCAACTGATCAAGCAGTCTTCGGCCAGGCAGGATCACTTCCAGGGCATCATCCGTGACCTGTTGCTGCCTCAGCCAGCACACTTTGTGAATAAGCTGGCCGGCAAGCCTGTGACAAGTGGTATTCTCATGCTTTTGGTGGGGGTCCTATGCCTTACCCCCCCCTTCCTGTGTCACCACAGCCTAACTTAACTCCTGGGCCACCTCTGGCATCCCCACCTGCACCTGCTTCCTCTCTCCACCGTTTGCATCCCCATCCGATGGGGCTGACTTTGGCGACACAGGAAACAATCGGGAGGAGGAGTTGCCTTCTTCCCCAAGGGAATTTCACAAGCAGAGTTGTCTGTACATACAAGCCAGAAGTTGGGCTTGCCGCTGCTGAAAAATGCTTACCTGGAGGCCCTCCGAACATGGCTTGAATCTCATTTGGATCTCTAGGTAAATAGACGGATTGAAATGAGGTACTGGCCTTTGTCCATGAAGGCTATATTCCTCACCCATCACCCTTGCACCCTTCCTCTTCGTGGTGGTTGCTGTACTCTCCAATCCAGATCCTCAGCAGGCTCTTCTGTGATCTCGGTGCTTTGGAAGGAAGAAAAGCTTCTGGACCCCTATTGCCACAAATTGTATCAAATCTCGGCCTTCCAACTTTTCCAAGCTAACAATGCAGCATGGTTCGCCATGACCAACTGTGTTGTGGGGGGTGCAAGGAGTGCAGATTCTGACAGGTTACTGCCAGCCTACAAGCTTGAGGCCTTCCATCTCGTTCGTTAATGCCAAACAAGTTGCTGTGTATTTTTTACAATTGCTGGCAGCTGACGATGTGAACACATCGGAAGGAGGCACTGCAGTGGTGGTTGATTTGAGAAGGCAAGCATATTTGAGGGCCAATAGGTTTGTGTCTCACACGCTCAACCTTCCCATTGAGGGCTATGATCTGTTCCACTCCACTCCACTGCAGAAGAGAAGCCTCAGAAGAAGGCTAGTTCTCAGACAGCAAGTCTCTATCAGTGTTGGCTAAGCCAGCTCCCAAGGCCACTTCCTCGCAAAGATCTACGGAAGGCAAGTCTCCCTCCTTCGGGGGCGGGGCGGTGAGGGAGGTTCAAGGGTTTCTTGTAGATGAAGACCAGCCAGGCTGATTACTCACCCTCCCAGGCCACAAAGGAGCAGCAGAGCTCCACCCCCATGCAATGCTTCTGCTTTCTCCTCCTCAGACCCAAAACGGAAACGGTGACCAGCTAGTTCGCACTCATTTCATCCTTGTTTGAGGGCGAGTGTCCTATGTCAAAGAATGGAGGGAAATGTCCTCAGCCCGTTTGGGACCTATTGTTCGCCAGGTGGGTATACCACCTTTCACTGACAAGTCTTGCTTGGCTTCCTGTGCTCCAGCCCAGAACGCTGCCTTTAACATAAGAGGTTCTGCAGCTCTTGGGCATGAGGGAAGTGGCGGTTTCTCACAACTTGGTAGGCATGTGCACCATCTTAGACCAGTCTCCCCTTAACACCTTCTTCCCCTTGGAGCAGTTCATGATGATGACACCAGCCCAACCCCAAGTTATCTCCCGGCCGGCAGGCACCAGAAATCATTGGGGACAGTTTGTTTCTTTGTGAGCTGATGGCACTGTATGGGTTTCCCCCCTTCCTCCTCATCCACAAGGTGATCAGGAAGTGTATAGCATGCAGGGTATGCGCGATAATGTGGATGGTGCCTCTTTGGTCAGCAAAATTCTGTTTTTCATACCTGAAGATCCTGACCAGGATGCCTCCGGTCAGGCTTATCCAGCGACTGAATCTTCTGTTACAGAAGGGTGGGAGGGTTTGGCATCCCAACCTTTACTCTTTTCAGTGTTCAGCCTGGTTCCTGAAGAAGTGACTTTGCGACATCTGTTATCCAGAGAGAACATGGAAGCCATCATGGTCGCTCGTCGTCCATCTAAAAGTGCTTAGTACAAGGGCAAATGGGCAATATTGACAGTACTCGGTTGTTTTGCTTACTTAATCCTGTTCTCTTCCCTTCCTTTTCCCATTTGGCTTTATCGGGTGTGTCTAAGCCATGCATTGCCATGCCATACCTTCCTCTCGGCAATTGCAGCATATAAAGATGTGTAAGGGGAATTCTTCTCCCTATCTAATGTGATGGTGAAGCGACACTATGGGCTTCAGCCTGCAGAGTCACCACGCTCATGCTGTTTCAGCTAATTTATTGAAAATTGGTTTTGAATTAATCTATACATATATTGCTTTAATTCAAATATAGACTGGCAATCCGCTTTACAATAATCTTTTGGGAATTGCATTCCGTTGAGTGTGCTACACTGCTTACAGCCGTTTGTCATGCAACCCATATTTAGGTTGCGAGGCTGGGAGCAACCATGTTGTTTTGACTTACTTATCTGGTAAATGTGAGTGTTGTGCGCCACATTTTCCTTTTTTACATGCTTTACTTTTCTGCTAGTTAACATTTAAATACTGCAACTGTCTACACGTATCCTATTTACTTCTTGTTTGCTACATATTTTAGCTCTAAATCTGCACTGCTGTTTTGCTCTGCCAAACATCCATCCTGTTCTTGTGAGCCTACAGTGTACTTGATTTTATTTGTTAAATTCATCTGGCAGTGTTTTGTATATGCTGTACTGGGGAGGATTCAATGTAGGACTTTTATACTATATTTTGGTGATTTTATTTTTCTATGCTTTTATGGACTTTCGAGTAAAGCTGAACTGAACTTGAGCATAGTTTTAGGAATTCAAAATCATTCTAATATATTTCCAAATATGCTAGACTAGACCATGTCAAAGTATGCCTTACAAAGTGTGTGCTTTGCTTTCAGTGTCTAAACTGGACATGGAACCTTTGCCGGGCAATGTCGTATCGTTCAACAACGAATAATTTAACTTTCAATGTGCTGATAAAGGGCTGTGCTAAATAAGCCTAAAAACAGCAAACCTGAGGTTTCAGTGTCTTTCTATTCTAACTGTAGTTTTCCATCGTCGGCCAAATGAGAAGTCTTCAATCACCACTGAAATTAAAATACTTCCAGTGTCCCCGTTTCCCCTCTGCGAGCTGTCAGGTTCGTAGCTCAGTTTACCAGTTAAGCGTTGATGAGCCTGTTGTTCAACTAGAGCAAAAACCACCCTTGTACTTGTGTGTCTGCATTGGAAATCATCCATAGTAATTGTGAATGAGACTGTTGCCTGCAAATGGCTGAAGCTGAAGAATGTGCACAGAATAATCTGCTGCTGACAGATGTAGTTATACGGTTGGACTGTGTGACCCAGTCCCGTCTAGGACACCACCATCTGACAGTCACTCGAGTGTCGAAGTCATTTTTTTTTTTTAAGTGCGTTGGGGTATGGTGAAAATCACCACTCCTGCACCTGTCAATCGTTGTCAGACCTAACGACGGAGTCGCTCAGCCCATCACATGGAGACTGTTTATCACATTAAATGGTCTAAATATTTCTCGTGCCACAGCTGTTTTTGGTGGTCTAGTTCGGAGGTACTGCCGCTTTAATTTGTTTTTGCCAAACAAATCAGCCGATGTTTTAATGCGATCCAATTAGGATTTAAGTGTTTTAAGTATAGGTTGTAACCTTTACCAATATATTTCTTCCATGGTTAACTGGCCTGTCTTAATTGGAAGTATATATTGTATTTCACGAGTCACGGTTCTGAAATAATGTATACTTAAAGGTAGGAGTATTTTATTCCGTAGCTATTAGAGGAACTTGGGTGCCTCGGGATTCTGTCTCACTGGTTAAGGAATTAGCATTGGAAAAACATTTTACACCGAATGACATCTGGAATCGGTTTACAATGTGTCTGAAGAGAAAGCGAGCCTTGTGTAGCTTGGTTCACTTACTCCCGATTGAAATAAGTTTCTCCTATCTTGTCCAAAGCTAGAGTGGCACACCACTTTTTGCTATAGGACACCTTATTAAATGAAGACATATGCAGTTTTTCTCCTCACTCCATCCTCTTGTCCATACTCTATAACCATGGTATTACAGTCACCCACTGTCCCTCATCTATCTCAATCCAGGGGGAGATGTTATGCCACGCTTCAAAAATAGGTAATTACTTTATTTTTACAATCCTATGTTGAGGTTAATGTCGTGCTGCTGTAGTCTTTTGGAATGCTTTGGTTGTTGGCTTTCAGGATTTAAGCAACTTTTCTGCTTTTTCTCAGCACCTTGCTCACAATCGGTGATTTTATTTTCAAGCCTTTTAATTGATTTCATCATAAACTACTTACTTATTTTCTTTTAGGTTATTGATGCTTAAAGTTATAGTTATGTTATTGGGATTTACAGTGCGAGCCACAGCCATTTGCATGATCTCCCGGAACTTACGTGCATGTGCAAGAGAATAGAGTGGGTCAAGTTAGTGAGGAGTGAGGGAAAATGCAAGACCGCTTTGCGGTTGTGTTGATGCATGCAGACTGCAATTATCTTGATCTGTGCATGCAGGTCTGGTTCGAAGTATCACGTAGTGATTGCACAGAGGCATGTCTGTCCAGAAGCACCTCTGAAGCCTGTGGTGCTAGGATGTATTTCCCAGGACTGTGATGTGCAAGTTGATTGTAGAGGTATAACAGATCTACAAATTTAAAATTGCATGCAACTAGCCAGACACAGGCAGTCACTCGCCCACTCCATTTCCTTTATATGCACAGCACACCATTTCTTACTCGCCAAGAGTCAATAACTACCCGATGGAGAGTGCACTTTTTGAGGCCTGGGTTATAGCATTCTGCTTGGTGTGGGAGGGGGGGCTCAGTGTTATCGTAGTGCCTCGAAGTGACCAAGTCACAGGTGGTGCTTTAAGAAATATACTATCAAAAAATATTCCATGTGTAAGTGGATACATTGGTATGCATGTCAAGTGTATGAATTTCAGTGCAGGGAGGCTAGTGGGGGGGGGGCAGTGGGCAAAGCTGCCAACACATTGGTTGTGGTCATAGCAATGTCTCTGTTGTGGTGCCCTTCGTGTCAGGAACTTGTGCATATATGTTTTAAGACACCCTTGTATGGCTATTTTCTTTGGCAGTGGACAGGGAGCAGAAGCTGGTTCTGCATGAAGAGCGTGAGAGAAACCTGTACAGGAGCGGAAGCCTAGGGAGCATGCAGCAGTGACTAGCAAGTAGGCATTGGGTGAGAATAGTTTCGAAAGAAGTTTTAAGTAAGTGCTCCAGAGAGGCAAGAGGCCTGTTGGGGACCCTTGGAGCAACTCAGCAGTCTGAGGTCAAGATGCAATATCTAGCAACCAGTCATGTGCATGTGAATTAAATTGGGCATCGGAAAGCAAAAACATGATAGGGCACTAATTGATTTCGGCACCAGAGGGTCTAATCACAGTGGGACATCAAGGAGCAAAACATCAGAAGGGAAAAATCGCTGTGGAACATGGGAGCAAAATTACGTTGGGACATTGGAGGAAATCCGATTGGGCAGAATCAGAAGGGCACCTAGGAAAAGAATAGTAGAAGGTGCCAAGTAAAATGTTGAGCAGGTTAGCAAGGTGCACAAACAAACAAGCCAGATCTATTAAGGCATAACATGGCATAGAATGGCGTGATAGGGTATTACCAGGTCTAACAAAGCATTAGACATCGCAGCAAAGCATTCAAAGGCCTAACATGGCAAACTAGCTCGATATACACTTCCCACACTCCTACCACTGGCCGCTGCAGACAGCTGCCGTTTCACTGTGCCTCTTCCCTCCCTCGCTCCCTACCCTGTGACCCTTAACACAGTGGGCATGGTCTCCTGGTTTGGTTTGGTATGCTCCTTTTTGGATTCTGCCTCCAATCCTTCTCTCGGCTCAGAGTTGCAGTATACTACTTTTGACAACTTATGTTGGGATGAGCGATATCTGACCTTGAGCCCATTCCCACTTAGGTTTAGGGGATTTCTTGAGGGCGAGTTAGCCGACCCTCTTAGGCTGACGGGAGCTTGATTAACACCTGCAATCATGTCACTTTCATGTCTGGACATCAAGAAGATACCTTCCAGCTCTGAAGTGTTGCAGCAAGTTAGAATGTATAGAATAAGAATGAAGAGGCTTCAGTCTATAAGGGACACTAAAGAATGCGCCCACACCACTCACTGCTCCACCTCTTGGGCCCGAGGAATAACAGATGCCCGTCTAGAATACATACTTGCTAAAACTCGCTCTCCGTAAGCACCAAGCCTTGAGCTTCTCTACCTTTCAGCCATCCCAGTAGCTGTGCATTTCTAGAAGCCAATCTTACAGCTTATATTGCAAGTCCCAGTGTCTGCTCACAAACTAAGAAAGCAATCTACTTTGAAGCAGCAGAGACTGTACACCCCGTGTACCGTACCATCGCAACTCAAAGCCAAATCTTGGGGCATGGACCAATAGAAGTGTGGCTCCACAGAACCAATCGTCGCCAACCCCCTCCAACCAGTGGAGAAGAGTTCATTACTGATGGGGCCAAAAGCTCCTTCAAGCTTCAGATTTCATGCTCGGCGATCTACATTGGCCCAGCATGCAAGCATGGCGTCAGCCCTGCTTTACATGTAGAACCTTAGTTTACATTAATTCTGTTATGCTCCCATTGAATACAATACAATGTGCAATAGACTATTGGATTCTAAAGAACTCTCTTGCAGAAGACTGCAAATGCAGAGTGGCAACTTATTACAGCAACGTGCTTCACCATGATTCACCATCGCTCTACCGGCAGAATGGCTCCCGAGATCCTCGAATTTGACCAAGTTTTGCAGCAAGACTGCATTCGTGCTTCGGAGCATACAACGTTTGTGTCTACCGGATACACTTAAGTGAAAAGTGTGAAGGTTTCCACCGCTGTTGCATGCAGTTCGACCTGTTCCCAATTCACTGTCTACCACATGAGATACTGCCCTATTTATTATATTTGGCTCCATCTGGCAGGATGTATTGATAAAGGTTAATTTGGCTACGATCATAAGATGCAGAAAGACTAGGCCATCAATCGTTGTTAAAGGTCCCCTTCGTTGTTGCGTTTCCTAACGTTCTGCTTTACAGATTCCTACCTATACAGCGACTTGCTCTGGCACCAAAAATATAATGTGGTACTTCTAAGCTGATGAGATTGCTGTTCAAGCCGATTCGTCGTTTATAGCTCAAGTATCTGTCGTGAGAGATGGCTTTCATTCTGCCTGTTTTATCAGCACAAATGGTGTCATAATTGCAGGCTCAGTCATCACATAAACTGTTCATGAAGTTCTTTCGGGACAATGCGGTGCTGAAGACAAATCAGCGCTTCGTTCCAACAGTGGTGTCAAGTTTTCACATGACTAGGAGTATGTCTTTGCCAGTGGTCTTCCTAAACCTGGACAGTTCAGCAGATGGGATGCTGCATACGTTTGTGGCATAGGGAGCGCTGACGT
Organism: Ambystoma mexicanum; assembly: GCF_040938575.1. Classification (NCBI taxonomy): domain Eukaryota; kingdom Metazoa; phylum Chordata; class Amphibia; order Caudata; family Ambystomatidae; genus Ambystoma; species Ambystoma mexicanum. The sequence goes on along the minus strand of NC_090929.1, from coordinate 536,447,414 downwards.
TTTATTTGGACAGCATGAAGATTTTCAGGCAATCTTGACAGTTGTTGGTTTGCTACTCAAACCAGAATAAAGGGCATGTTGTCTAGAAACAGGGCATTGCCCTTTGGATTGTAGATTGAATTCAGTTTTGTAATGAAAAGGCTGTTGCCATGACAGAAAGGTGATGGTGCACTCAATGATGGGCAAGGGTGCAACTGTGCCTTGTTTGTCAACATGCCCCTCACAAGAGATTGCAAAACATTAAAGGGGCACCTGGCAATTCCATGATCTGACCAGGTGGAAATGTGCATAAATATATCAAAAATGATCAGGGCAACCCAATATTTTATTCCATTTACAGTATTTACAAAATGGTGATAGTTCAAATAATAATTTCGATCTACAAAATCAACATGTGGCACATTCCATATATACACACATATACATAAAATCAATCGATGATGCTTATGAACAAAATAAACAGAAAAAAATTGTATCAATGCAGGACGGCCCCATAACATTATCTGGAGCCGTGAACTTGTGTGTATGCTCAATCAGCTCGGTCTACAGTGTTATGAAGTAGACACTGTGTTTTGGTAGGATTGTCGACACAACTGTGTTTCGGCCTTTCCAGCAGTTGTGGAGTGCTGTAATTACATCGGCCATCATAATTGTAAGGAAGCCTCATAAGAGGGGTATCCTGTGGTGATGATCTACAAAACAAATGTCATACTCTGTGGGAAGGGGTCTATATCCGGAACATATATTGAAAAGCACCTAGACTGGTGAATCTTTGTGGAACCCCAGTAAAGGGGACTTATCATGCTTGAGAAAATTCTGGCACGTCCGAGATAAATTTGGACGGTGCGTGAATTCAGAAGAATGTTTTAATATGGGTATACCGTGCAAGACTAAATCGAAGCAAAGAAACAAGTGGGAGTAAGTTACCTGAATACAATTGGGTCAAGGAATCCACTACAAATAGGTTGGATTCAAGAAATCCCTTCCGTGAGGACAAACGAGCAACAGGTCAGAAAGTACCAGCTATCCAAGAACTGGGAGAAATGGAAAGAAGAGGTAACACAAATGAAATACCTAGCTTGGTCTAGGTGCGTTCTATATCTAATGTCAAACACAAGTAGGTCACATACACTAGACACCAAAGTGCTGAGTGTTAATTGAGAGAAGTTCACGTGCCCTAGAAGTCACGATGCAGAGTGTCTGTGTATAAGATGAATGCAGCGATCTAAATAGATAGATAAATAAATTAAGGGACCTATGTATCCCCCACAGAATACGCATGCTGTGCAACCGGCAAAGCTATTACCATGTGGGGCAACCATACTGCTGGAGCGCGGAACACTGAAGCGCGCCCAAATAGTCGTGAATAGAACAAACTATATGGCCAAGCTGGATATAAACGATAACATGCATGCTGGTGTGCACAATCGCTATCATGCTGCGAGAGTGGAGAGCAATACAAAATAAGGAGGATCCTTACAGGGGTAACTCGGTGAAGTCCTTGCCTCCTGGGGCTGACGTCCCTTCACTGGCAATCAAGGTCGCAGTGACAGTGCAAGGCGAGATATGTTTATGCTGTTGCCATAGAAACCGGGCAGCGCAAGGGTTTCGTGGCGGTCATCTTGTGTTGGTTAATTCCGAATATGATGCTGATGCATCGTGGGTGAATCAAATAGAATTGTAAATGATGTATGTGCCCCCACGGGGGTCTGTAGTATGACCAAGTTAGCGGTTATGCTTTCTTTAAAAAAACAGGATGCAATGTGTGTATAGTAAACTTGAAATCACTGGTCCGGTCTTGGATTACTGGTATAGAGCAACACAGTTCATTAATGCATAGTTACATTTCGAAGTTAGAAATTGACACTGCATGGTGCCTTATGAAATTCAAGTTCAATTAAAAAAGGAACAGTGTGTGTCCGATCTAAGATTACGGGTACAGAGCAACACAGTTCATTAATACATTGTTGCATTGAAACTGCATGGTGCCTTTTGAAGTTCAAGTTGTACATAATATGTATGTCCTCCAGGGGTGGGTTGTGTGACAAGTTCATGGTTATGATTTTTACAGATTAAGAACAGGATATGTGTAATGAACCAGGAATCGTCAGGATAACCTTGGTCCTGTCTGAAAGTTAAAGGTCAGAGTGAAACCGATCTTCTACAGCATGGGGTTTGGCATGGATTCACATGATCATGAACATTCCCCGTCAGGCTGGGAATCCTCGGTAAAAGAAAAATATATTCACTTTCACTTACAAACTGTATTTCTCCTTTAAACAAATCAGTGTCCTCTGGTTCATACTGCCCCCATCCAATGGCAGTCCTCTCCCTAAGCCCCTCCTCTGGCAGCTGTCTTCTGATTTTTACCACATGCTTCAGTGTTGGGAGTCCTCAAGTTTGCTCTGCGAGCTACTTCTATGTTTTTTCATGTTTTCTACGGAAAAAGGTTCTATTTTTGTTCCAAAAGAGCCTGTGTGCTCTTTTCTCCATCTGCTGACATCGGGATGGCTTGATTTTTCTTGGGGGGGTTCCCCCGAATCCCCACCTGTTTCTACAGCCTTGTTACCCTCCCCCCACCCATTTTAATCCTTTACCCTACCCCATATATACTTTTCCCAAAAAAGTGACTTGTTATTTAGGTATCATTTGAAATGCGTCATTTTTTCGTTAACACTGCATACCTCAGAGACCCGTCGTTTGTGAATTTCAGTGTCCCTCAAGGTTGAAGATCCTCAAAGTTTCAAGAAGGCCATCGTGCCTACTTCGCACCCTCTGACCATGAAAGAGGGAACGTCCCTCTTCAAGCCCTGTGCTAAGTGCTGGCTGCAGAATGTGTTTGTGGAAGATAAGCACCTACAATGCCTCTACTGCCTGCATCGGGACCATAAGGAGGTGGAATGCAAGATATGCCCCGGTTTCTCCAAGAAAACGAGGGACAGGCAAAGTAGACTGGCGACATGGCTTGCCACAAAGGCCTCTGCCCCGTGCCCCGAGCAGGGTCATGCCTCTCCCAGGATCTGCCGGTCTGAGGAGCGCAGTCTTCTAAGTCCTTTTGAGGGTGCCTCATCCGTGAGGGCCCAAGACAAGACCAAGAACTGCAAGTCTGAGTCCACCAGGGTCGCAGCGGAAGCGGGTCCCAAGGTGGATAGGGTGCGATCGACATTACCCTCTGCCTCCATTGCCAGCCGGCAATCGAGATCCTCCTCAATCATCTACCCAGCTACACTGCGGGAGAAGTCTCAGAAGCCGCGGATGGAGGAGAAGGCCGATCTGCCCAAGCAGGCCCAGTCAGCAAAGGATAAAACTTAGTCGACGATAGTTGGTGGCAGCTGCTCTATCGACGGCTAAGGGAGCTGACTATGTGAAGGTAGCCCCCGCAGCACAGAAGGTATCTTTGACCCCTAGGCGCAAGACCGCTGCAGTGACTTTTGCAAAGTCTGCAGGCACGCCAGAAGGGGGGGAAACCGCCACAGACCCAGATTCCAGCCCAACAGGCGGGGAAAAAAGGGAGGTGGGGGCAAGGAGGCCCAGAAACAGCTCTCTCAGGCTGTGGCTCAAGCCATGGAGGTCTTGTCCACAGACGAGGAGGACCAGGAGTCCTTGCACATGGTCCAGGAGGACGTGGAAGAAGGAGGATGGCGCGGGGCCTAGTTTTCCGATCCCGCCAGCTCAGCCAAGTGATGTGTCTCTAGACATTCTGTCGACCCTCTATACCTTGGTGTCATAGATCCAGAAGAGGATACCACTGTGACCATCTCCAGTGGTCCCCCAGTCACCCTTTCAGCCTCCAACTAAGAGGAAGCGTCATCTGATGCCCCCTTTTCAACCTCCACACCGCGTTGGTCCCCCTTTCCGCCAGTGGACCAGACACAGGAACTGATACGCCCACGACTACGGACGACTACTAGGCTTGTCGCAGCGGATCTCCGCGTTTGTCTAGAGCGTCCCCACAGTATAAATTGGGGTTGTTTCACTCTATGATCGCCAGACCCTCTGAGCTTTTCCAGCTTGTGCCCGAAGAAACCAGGAAAGAGTGTTTCTTGTACCGGAGGCGCAAGACCAGGAGGAAGACTATCATAGCGGTTCCCCTTCTAGATGACGAAAGGGAAAAGGGCCTGCCCCTCATGAAGAACCCTTGAACGGCTCTAGCTAAAGAAGTATCGGGTGCTGGACTCTGCACCGGTCGCAGCCATTGTCAGATTAAGTGGTATCAGCGGCCGCAAGGTAGCAGTCTATTAAACTGTCCTCATCTTCGGTCCCTCCGGACAGGGAGGGGAAGAAGTTGGATGTCATGAGAAGGGGGGTGATTTACACTGTTGCATCCACTATCAAGGCGGCCAAAGCACTGGCAATCCTGGCCAGGTACGACAGGGCAATGTGGTACAAGCTGGGCACTATGCTGGAGTTCCTCCCAGACGATGGATGGAGGCAATCGCTCTTTTCCAGGAGGGGAAAGTTGCGACTGATCAGGCCATTACTGTGGCATTGGACGTCGCCATGCAGGGTTCTGGCAGATTGGGAACAGTGTCTTCCTTTGTCTACAGGGTTGAATGAAGTCCATGAATTTCCAGCAGGAAGTCCAGGTGAAGGTGTTGGACATGCCCGTCGACGGAGAGAGCTTGTTTGGGAAGGTTTTCGACGAGTCCCTCCAAAACATCAAGGCGGATATGGAAACGGCCCATTCATTGGGCAACCACAACAGCAGCACTCTTCTTTTCACTCCTCCAGGGGAAAGTCGAGCAGATCGTCCAAAAGTTTCTCCTCTTCGTACTGCCAACCTTCCACATCCATGACCCAGGAAGCCTACAGAGACCATTCCCAGGCCTACAGTAGCGGAGGACAGCATCGCCGTCGCCCACAGGGCAGGATGCCGCCACCAAAACAGGCCTGAACTGACCAGATCATGGGAGCCCCCCACACGTGCACCCTGGTGGGCGACCAGCTGACTAGGTTAGTCAGCGAATGGAAGATCACCGACAGATGGGTGCTGGACGCTCTCGCCCAAGGAGACACTCTGGAATTCCAGTGCAGGTATCCATTGATCCTGCCCTTGGCCCATCAGGAGCAGCACATTACTCAGCTCCTGGAAGAGGTGCGGGCCATGCTGCGAAAAGAGGCGATAGAGCTAGTCCCCCAACGGCTCTGGGGTCCAAAGTCTATTCCAGATACTTTCTGGTCAGGAAGAAGACAGGGGGTGGGGGGGGGGCTGGAGGCCCATTTTAGCCCTGCGACGTGTCAACAAATGCTTATATTCCCAAGTTCAGGATGGTCACGTTGCCATCAGTCAGTACGTTCTCGGCCAACTGGAGGAAGGGGACTTCTTGTCATTGCTGGACCTGGAGGACACCCATTTCCACATCCCCATTCACAAGACTCAGCAAGTTACATTTCGTAGTTCAGGGCCAGCACTACCAGTTCAAGGCCCTACCTTTTGGGATTGAAGTCGGCCCACAGAGTGTTCACAAAATGACTGCCACCAGTGGTGGCCCATCTACGTCCGCATGGTATACAGGTATACCTGTACCTCGACTGGCACATCCGGGCCCGCTTGCGGGAGGTAGCAGTCAGCCACACCAAGACAGCCATCCAGCTACTGACTCGTCTGGAAGTCCTGCTTGACACCATCACAGAACGTGCTGTTCCTAGGAGCCAGACTCGATAGTGTCCCGCTTGGCATCACCCTCAGAAGAGGGGGTAGTGGCCATTCAAAAGAAGGTGCAGCGGCTGTTGTCGATGAAGATGACCACGGTGCAAACCATCAATTCATTGCTCGGCATGATGTCGTCCTGCATCTACCTCATCCGGCTCTGCAGATTGCAAATGCGACCTCTTCAGGAGTTCCTGGATGCTTGCTGGGTACAGGTGTCTGGAAACTTCGCGGACAAGATCCTGCTCGACATGTTCCGTCGGACGATAAAGTGGTGTGGCGTCCGCTCCAACATCGCCCGGGGCACTGGGTTTTGAAAGCAAGCGTCCCCAAACAGCACGATCCTCCCCGCAATGAGAGACAATGAAGGACTCTCCCAAAATGGGAATAAGGCCAAGACAGAGTGCGGGTGAGCGTAAATGGGAGTTTATCAATCAGAATAGGGCATGCAAAGGACTCTGCAAACTCCGAGAGCGCTCTGTCTGACAATAGCAAAGACAGGCGTATATATTTACAAAAAGCGTCATAAAAACCTACACACTATAGGGGGCACAAGTTCAATGGGATTGGGTGGCGACGACTAACTATAGGTGCTGCTGCGATGTGGTTGGCTTTGGCTGGAAGACGTCACTGGTCAGCCTCGTGGGTTGGGCTGGGCCTGGCAGGGTGGCGGAGTTCATCCAGGCGGTGTTGTGGGGCCGTCGCAGCCTGTGGCAGAGACGAATGTCTTTTCCTGACTTATTAGCCCTAGGCCATGCACACCGCAGTCACTCAGGCATTTTGATATTATCTTCTTTAGTAAATCTTTCAATAGGTTATACAACAGGTTAATGCAACACAGGAGGAATGTACCTTGTGAGGGGTCTGGAGGTAATAAGTCAGGACATGGTTACCAGTGTCCTGTTGACCGGGGGCCATAGGTCGGGGGGCTAAGCTTCAGGGCCTGGGACGGGTGGTACTGGTCTGTCTGCCTTGTAAGAAGTTGTTATGGATGTTCCGCTGTGTGTTGTCAGTGTTGGGTGTCCTGATTGTACAGGGCCATAAGTCTGAGATGGTCCGGTGGGTTGCGAGGTTTACGAGGGGGCGCGTGTGTTCATGCAGAGGTTTACTGCTGTGCTGTAAATAATGCAGGTGGCGGCCTTGGGTGCTACAGAGGGGGTCACAAGTCTTTGAAGCGGCTCCAGTCCGGTTGGGGGAGGTGAAGCAGCGCGGCGCGGTCTCTGCTCTCATGCCTTGGCAGCCTTCGCAGGGTGGGAGGGGGAATGGCCTTGCACGTAGTTCACAAAGGTATCTCCCTCGTGTGTTGCTCATTTAGGTAAAAACATCACGAACATTTGAACACTCTATAATACTTATTCTAAGCAATACAAAACATGCATTTAAGCTTTGCTGGATGTGTCTCGATTGTATCCAATCTGAGCACCTTATTCATACATTATGTTTTAGCAAGTACAGTATTTTAGTTATATGCATATATATATATATGTGTATTTGCAATAAGTGAGGTAGAATTAGGATTGGTGGAGAACATAGAAAGTAACCCGCCACTTTTTGTGGCGGTGGTGGCACATATGGGCCTAGACATGCACATATGACATGCGCCTTCTTGTGCATCCTTCATGTGGGCCCTCGGTATGGTTACATTCATCTTTCTTGTGTCCTCTAGCAGCATTAGTTCAGTTGAGGCGTAAGCCCATGGGGTGTAAGTCTCCCAGTGATACACGTGACAAATAGATTCCTGGTGCGTTCCTTTATTATTAGCACCCAACTGCAATGGTGTGGGCTCGCCATTGCTTATATCAAGGAAGCATGCTTTCTTGGAGTTATACATTCTACAGGCTTTTGTAATAAAAAGGGATCTGGTGGGGGAAAGCATACTTTGCGAGTAATCTTGACATTAATATATAAAGACTGTCTGCCATCTGATGACCATTTTACTTGTTCTTTTCATTGCTCAGGCCTGCTGGCCGAGTAATGCTGGGAGCGATGGTACACTGCGTGAGGTGAATTGTTACAATGTTAGTGTATTACGCTCGCTCATGTCCGTTTTGTCCGTGGGAACGTGCTCGCAGCGGATCTGCCATGGTGCTGCGGCAACAAGGATAACTGGAACCCTCCAAGGGTGGGGGCCGCGCTACAGAGCGCTGAGCTCACACCATCTTTACCAGACAAAATGGTTTCTGGGCCTAGCTAAATTTTACTACAGGTGGGCAATTTTAATACGTGTGGGCAATGTCTCCAGTGGGTGAACCCTCCACCACCTGGGCCCGGGTGGCATGAGGGGATGCCCAGAAGAGCCATAGTCCTCACCTGGGGAGAAAGCGCAGGCGAGGGGGGTCTCCTGGACCAGTCCTCCCCTACATTTCCCCCCTTTCGTTACTAAAGTAACGAATTCTTTAAATCTTCTATCCTCCTACATTCTGCCTCGTCAATCACCGCCTCATCCCATGCGGGAGTTCCTTTAATGGGCATCCATGCTCTGCACACCCCTCTTAGGCTTTCGCCTCTCCGGGCGTATTCATCTGGGGTACACATTAGATATATACATCCACCATCTCCTTCCAAATCTACCCAGACTTCCTCATACCATTCTAGTATACGGGGCTCTTTGATGGTGGTGTGCCACAACTTATCTACAATATCCTTATCGTGGTACATAGGCACCAGTTGGTACCTGGGTGTGTTGTCTATCCCTGTTTGTACTTGTGCTTCTTGCATCGTTTTTATTGTACCATGTGAGTTGCCCATTGTCACCATCATCATTGCACCATTTGGTACTGCGTTAGCACAAACTCGAAGACCCACCTGGCACAGGCAAAAAAGTAAAAGGAGGAACACGACAGCTGGTATCAAAAATTTCACAGTCATTCCAAGCCATGAGGGAACCCAGGAGAAGAGGTTGTCGAACCATGTACTGTCTTCTGCTCCACCTTCCATTTTCATTTTTTCTCCTAGGTTATGGACTGCTTCGATCACATGGGACAGGGAGCCATTCTCTGCGTCTTCAGAAGGTACGAAAGTGCAGCAGGCACTTCCTATTTTTCGGCAAACACCGCCGTCCATCGCCGTCAACAGGTCCAGGACATACCTGTTTTGCATGGTCATTAGTCGTAAAGCTCTTAGTTCCACTTTTATTATATTGAATCCCTCTTCAGTGTCGTTTGCCAGCTGAATTAATTCCCAGCGGGTTATCTGGAGCCACTTTGCGTTTGCCCTTGCTTGGACACTTGAGACGAGTGAGGCAAAAAATGTTTCTGCTGAGCTGAATAGTCGATATTTGTCTGGGATCTGAGCCAATAGTTCTGATGATGCCTTTGATATGTAGTTTGATGCTCTTCTGTTACGGGTCAGCACTTCTCCCTTGCTTCCGGAAGACAGGACATATATTTGTGACTCTGCTGTTGGTTGAGCCACACTCTGTTTCATGCGATCCTGGGTCTTTTTGTTCCCATCGATGTGGCTTGCTGGTATCACCATCAGGGCTGAGTGCAGAGTGGCCATTGAGCAGCTGCCACTCCATGATTGGGGGAGGTGTAGGTATGCCTGGTTGCCGCATACCCAGTACGTGTCCATGAGGGCTGCAGTACCTTTTCTTAGATCTGGGATGGTGAGGGTCTTGTTACAGTTCTTGTTCGTTCCCATGGGGGTTTTCCCTTCTCCTTTAAAACACAGTTCATAGTCCATTTCACTCTGTAGTTTGAACGGTTTTTCAATGGCAGTTACCAAAGTTAGTTTTGAAATGTGTTCTCTCCATACTGGTGTACATGTTTCTTCTATCCACTGCAATTTCTCCGGTGCCAACCCTCTTAGTGCCTCCGCTTTGCACAGTACTTCTTCATCCTTCCGCTTGTTGTCAGAAAAAAATGTCCCTTCTATTACAAAAAATGGTTCTTTCAAACATACCACCCCTGCCGGTTTTGGGTAACACGTTTTCTCGTTCTGCAGCATTTGAAAAGTCACTTCGTGTGCCTGGAAGGTGTTCTTAATCCTGCATAACGTGAGATGAAGGAGACACTGGGCATCTACAACTGGCAGTTCTTTGGGTAGTAATACTTTGGGTGTACCTGATGCGTGAGGGATGAGGGAACAGACATAGCAGCTCTCGTTGGTTGTTTGTTTAGCGGTGGCGCTCATGTCTGCATACCATTTATTTGTTTGGTGGGGGTGTCGTGGGTCTTCCATCTTATCTAAACCTAGCCCATAGTACTCATCATACTTCCTCCTCCCTGCTTCCCTCTTCCGTCTGTTATTCTTGTTCCTCATGTATTTCCCACCTCCCTGGGCAATGGACAAGCTGGACCCCCCTTTCTCATTCCCGCCCCCCTTAGCCCATTCATCATATAATATTTCGTGCATTTCTAGTAACTTTTCGTCATTCTTCCTGACGTTAGCTGGCAGGTTGTTTTTTAGTATGGGGGCAGGCTGGCTGGTGAGGGTGTTGTACAACCATGATATGGCAGACGGATTTCGGTCATTTAGATTGTGGGCATTGTAATTAGATACCTCTGGTGGGGACACTGTGTTGTTCTGCATTTCACCTTGTTGCTTTTTTCTTTGTAAGGTGACAACACTGGATGGTGTGGTATGATGCCCCCATACAAGTTTATTTCCGTCCCATATCAAAAAATCACCTTCCTTGGTATCGACACCTGTAGTTGCATTGGGCCCTGTAGTACTGTTAATCCCTCCCCCCTCGTTCATCTCGATAGAGATGAACGCTATAAACCGATATGTAACCAGGCCAAACATTAGCATAAAAAACAATGTGATGCATACAGATAATCCACACTCATACGAATATCTGCATCTCTCATGTACTAAATTTCTTATTCTACTAATTCTATCCGTTGCAGGCTGCCTGTTAGATGCCATGGAAGCTCCTGTTTGAGATATAAAAGTGCATTAAGTGCATGGATGTAAACATTTTGCTAGCACCATCGGTGCCAATATAAACTTGACGGGGAATGGAAGCGGGTGGGGATGCGGAGAGGGTATTCACAGACAAGGGTGTATACAGGTTATATTTTGGTTATTTCATTAATTATATACCACTCAACAAGATAAAAAGAAAACACATTTTTTTTTTTTTTTTGAAATATCCTTATCAGTTATTCTCCCACCGTAGTCCAGTGCTGACACACACACACACACACACACACACACTCTCTCTCTCTCTCTCTCTCTCTCTCTCTCTCTCTCTCTCTCTCTCTCTCTCTCTCTCTCTCTCTCTCTCTCTCTCTCTCTCTCTCTCTCTCTCTCTCTCTCTCTCTCTCTCTCTCTCTCTCTCTCTCTCTCTCTCTCTCTCTCTCTCTCTCTCTCTCTCTCTCTCTCTCTCTCTCTCTCTCTCTCTCTCTCTCTCTCTCTCTCTCTCTCTCTCTCTCTCTCTCTCTCTCTCTCTCTCTCTCTCTCTCTCTCTCTCTCTCTCTCTCTCTCTCTCTCTCTCTCTCTCTCTCTCTCATATATACTTGGGCATCCTACTCATTTGCTTTGTTTGCTGTTGTCTGTGCCTCCTCATCTATTTCCTCTTGTACATTGCTGTATGCTTTCCGTACGTCGGTCAAGTGCACCCAGTACCTCAAGCCCTTCACCTTTACCGCCGTCGGCGTGCAAAATATTACCTCGTATGGGCCATGAAATCGTGGTGCATTCCACCGACGCACAAAGCTTCTGACATAAATTGAGTCGCCTGGCATCAGCTGTAGCTGTTGCTCTGGCTCCGTGACAGATGTTACGTTTCCCTCTTCTCTAGTGAAGGGTGGGGAGAGTTGCTTTGAAATCGCGCGCGCTGCTCTTGTCAATTTTCGTAAATAGTCTGTAAACTCATCTCCCAATATTGTGGCGCTTCTGTGAGCATCTGAGTGTTCGCGCAGTGGGGAGTGTGCTGTATTCATTATTCTCCCGGTCACGATCTCGTGCGGGGACAAATGATGGTCTTTGCTTGGCTGATTTCTCAATTCCAAATAGCGCCAGGGGTAGACAGTAAATCCAATTTTTCTTTAATGAGAAGCATAGTTTTGACAACCTGCCCTTTAACAGTCCGTTCATCTTTTCCACTAAGCCATTACTTTGGGGATGATAAATCGAACACAATTTATGTTTTATACCCAATAGTGTGGTAACTTCTTTAAAAAGTTCATTCACAAAGTGAGAGCCGTTGTCTGAGCGAATCACGTCACAAATTCCCCAGCGTGGGAACACTTCCCTTACTAGGAACTTGGCGGCGCTTTTGGAATCAGGTCGCGCACAGGGTCCTGCTTCTACCCACCTTGAAAATGGGCACACAACCACAATCATATACCGTGCGCCATTGCACCTTTCCCCCATGTCTGCATAATCTATATGCAGTTCTCTGAATGGGCCAAAGGGTTTGGGAATTGTTCCCCGGAGTGTACGTAATGTCATTCCTGAGTTGTATGTTTGGCATGTTGTACATTCCATTGCTAATCGAGACACATGCTCCTGGAGACAGGGCACGAACCATTCTTCCTGTATTTCTGCTGCGATGTGCTGTTTAGTATTATGTGCAGGGAAGTGTAGCTGTTGAAATGCAATTTCTAGTAACTGTAGTGGCATTACCACTTTCCCTGAGTTATTTTGCCGCCATAGTAGGTCTGTTCCCGATTGGCTGCATCCCCGTTTTGTCCATGTCAATTTTTCTTCTGCACTAGCTCCTTCCTGTAATTCTAGTATTTGTGATACGGACATCATGTTGTACCCTTCTGGGAGTTCTTCGGTTGTTTTGTTCTTAATCATGAACTCACCTGTGTCGTATTTCTGAAAATAGGAAGCCTCCTTGGCGGCAGCGTCCGCTGCCGCGTTCCCTAAAGACACAACGTCTGTGTTGGATGTATGGGCCTGGCATTTCACTATTGCTACTGCAGTAGGGTTTTGTAGGGCCTCAATTAATTCTTTTAACAATTCTGCATGCTGTACTGGTGTTCCGTCTGCCCGTCTGAATCCCCTACGCCCCCATCTTGCTAGACCTCCATGTACTGTCGTCGTCATGTAAGCTGAGTCTGTGTATATTGTCACTGCACAACCCTTTGCTGCATGTAGTGCTTCTATGAGCGCAATCAGTTCTGCGGCTTGTGCAGAGTAATGTAACGGGAGGCGGTATTGTACTAATGTCTCATACTCACCCTCTTCTAGCCTCACTACTGCCATGCCAACGTGTTTTTCTCCCGTGTCCACATCAATTGATGCAGACCCATCCACAAAGTACACTTCCCCTTCGCTTAGAGCGTTCTCACACACCACTGTGTTGTCCCCCCCTTCTTCCGTGTAGGTTGCGCAATCGTGGTTCTGCATATCCTCTAATGTGCATGCCTCTGTGATGAATGTGGCGGGGTTCACTGTCTTACATCTCACTATATGGATGTTAGCGCTGGACAATATAATCTCGTAGGCTGTTGCTCGCTGTGTGGTCAGTGTGCTTTTTGACCTCTCAAGTATTGCAAATAATGAGTGTTCCACAAACAATGTCACAGGACAACCCATTACTATTGTGGCACTTTTCTCAATCGCGAATGCGGCTGCGGCGAGTGATTGTTCGCACGCGAAATGACCTTGCATCACAGCATCCAAAGTACCACTATAGTAAGCCAATGGCTTGTGTCCTAAGGATGTTTTTTGTGTCAGTACCGCTGTCATAAGTGTTCCCTTGCAGTGTGAGAATAGGTAAAATTCGCGTCCATAATCAGGGTTTGCTAGTACTGGAGCGCTTGAAATTAACTCTTTCAGTGATTGAAATGATATGCTCATTTCTTCTGACCATTTTATTTTTTCATTCTCCTGTTGTGCTTCTTTGAGTGCTTGTAGGAGGGGCCTCGTGTATGCTGCATAATCTAGTATCCATGCTCGGCAATAATTGCACATCCCCAAAAATTTCTGCATATCTTTCACTGTCGTGGGTTCTCCTACTGATCTTATTGTCTCTACTCTGTCAGGAATTATTCTTTTTCCATCTTTGGATATGAGCTGCCCCAGGTATAGGACCTCAGTCAGGCAGTACTGTAACTTCTCCTTGTCTACCTTGTATCCCTTGTTTGCTAGTAAGGTCAGGAGTGTTGTTGAATCTTTTCGACATATTTCCTCATCTTGTGCACACACTAATAAATCGTCTACGTACTGAATAATCGTGCTCTCAACTGATAGATTTCCCAAGTCTTCATGCAATATGCGGTTGAATATGCTCGGGCTCTCGCAGTATCCCTGAGGTAGTCTGCAGTGTTCATATCTCTTTCCCCCCAGGGTGAAAGCTGTAAGGTATCTACTCTCTTCAGCCAGGGGTATTGAGAAAAATGCATTTTTCAAGTCCACTACTGTGAAATGTGATGCCGCTTTTGGGATGCTGCATAGTATTGATGCAGGGTTCGGGACTAGAGGGAACTCTTTCTGAATTACGTCATTGAGGGGGCGTAAGTCCTGTATCATCCTCCAAGATCCCCCTTTCGCTTTTTTGATTGGATAAATACATGTGTTACATGGGGAGTTTGATGGCACTATTATCCCTTGTGCTAGTAGTGCATTTATTGTTTCTTTTATCCCTTCTTCAGCTTCACGGGACAATGGATACTGTTTGACTCGGGGTAAGATAGCTCCTTGTTTTAGTTTTATTATCACAGGTTGTACTCCATGCAACAGCCCGACATCATGGGGGCCTGTTGTCCATAAATTGTTAGGTACGAGCCTCATGTCGTCATCAAAAAATGACGGTGGTGTTCCTACCACTGCCATCAATTGGACGGGGATCTCCCTGGCTTGGATCAAAATGTCACAGGGCATCGCTATTTCCATTACTATCTCACCATCTGCTTCCGTGTCTGAAAAGAGATCCTCATCTGTTACTTCGCGTAGGGCGAGGTTGGCGTTTGTACACAGCACTGTGCGCCACTCACATCCTTCCTTGTCCATTCCAATCAAAGCAATCCTTTTCGTTGATACCTGCACAGCGTGCAAATCCAACGATACCACTGATCCTGGTGCTGTGCTTGGACACACTATGGGGCGGAAGAGGAACTCTGCTGGAATCCTCCAATCCATGTTTCTTAGCTCTGGAATTATGAGGGCCAAAGTCTTTAGCCCTTCAATAAACATTTCCCCATTCTGTGGCAGCCCTCGTATTTCCTGTGTGGTTGTGTAGGCTTGTACTACCAACATTGCACGCAGGGGGCATATCCCGGGTGTGGAACACACTATTCCTCCTTCAGTAAATGATATGGTCATGTTAAGTTTACTCATAAGATCCCTCCCCAACAAATTTATCGGGGACTGTTCGTAATACAGTAAGGGTGCCTTTACAGTCTTGCCCCCCACTGTTACATCCAAAACTTCTGTGTAAGGAACTTCAATTACAGCCCCAGAGAACCCCTGCGTCTCTAACTTCCTGTTAGATAACGGGAACCGGCCCTCTCTGACACATGATTTCTCTGCTCCCGAATCAACCATGAATATAAACTGCTTGTCTCCTATCTGCGCCCCTACCAATGGTTCCTCAGCTGCACTGTAGGTGGTAGATAGAACTGGACACGCAAGTGTTCTCTGTGGGCTGTCCTATGCGGGGTGTCTCATCGCCCCCCCTTCATTAAATACGTTTCCTGAGACCACTGACATGCCGTTGTAAGGTGCCGGTGCGGGGGCCCCGTTTGCTGTTGTCGCGAAAGGGTTACCTGGTGTATATTGCATACTGTCGCTGCTTTGTGGGTGGTTCTGTATTCTATACTGAGGTCCCTGTTGTTGGCCGACATTACCTTGGCCTGGGTTCCTTGGTTGTTGTTGTCCCATTGGGAAGCCATATGGGCTTCCCGGGTGGGGATGGCCATATTGTTCTACCTCTTGGAACCCGCTATTGGGTCTGCTTCTGCACTCTCTAGAATAGTGCCCCCATCGCCCGCAGTTCCAGCAACTTCCTTGTGCACCTCTAGGACCTTGCCATCCATTTCCTCCCATTCCCCCGTATCCCGTTCCACCTCCCCTTCGGCCCCTGTACCCACCTCGTCCCCCTCGAGGGGTCCACTCTTGCCACTGCGGACCTCCACCTTGCTCCTGCTCATTCCACTGCCGCTGTCCTGTTCCCGCCCAATTAGTTGCCATCCTTCCTTGTATTGCTATCAGCCCCTCCTCCTCGTCCTCTCCCTCCCTGCTGTGTGGGAGCGCAGCTACTGCTGTTGCGACCTTCACCAGTTTTGTCTGTACTAACTTTGCTTCGTCTGCCAACCTTTTCTGCGCCACCTCCTTCTCCCTCTCCTTTATTCGTTTACAATGGTGTACTATTATGCTTTGGATTTCTGGCCATCCCTTCGCTTCAATGCCTGCAATCTTGTCGAGCGCTTTCTGCACTTCCTTGGGGAGCCCTCTTTTTATAATGAAGTAAAATAAAGATGTCGATTGATACCAGGGCGTGCCCGTCTCCGCTCTCCACATCTCTTGGACCCGAAAAATGTAATCCATAGCCTCCTCCCCCTCATTCATGGTACATTGCATCACTGACTGTAAGTCCGGTGTATCTGGGAATGTTTCGCGTAAGGCGTCCCACACCCTGGCCCGTACTGTGTTAAAGGAGGCCCCATCATGGCGGTCACAATCCTAACGTTACTCCCGGGAACCCTGCTTTGACCCATACTCTTTCAGCCTGATCACTCACCGCTGATACGAGCAGACTTTTCACATCTCCTATAGCTAGGGGTACCCCAGCAGTATGTTTTTCAAAGGCGTATATCCACTTACTTGCCCCTCCTGATAAAGGGGGCAATAGCTTTAATAAATTGGCTTTATCCATTTGTGCCCATGGGATATAGTTAGGCCTCCCTCCTCCTCTGTGTATTAGCGGGAGCTGTAGCTTTCCTTTGTTAGGGCATCCGGACCAGATTTGGATGCTGATGTTTCTAGTGATGCCATTTTCCCCACTCTGTTCCTTAGTCGTCCCGTCCACTCATCGTCCAGTGTTCTCACTGAACATGTGCCATCCCCACCTTCGCTTCCCCCTCCCATAGCCATGCTCAATCTGTCACTTTCTTCTAATTCGTCCCTTATGTCGCATAGTAATTCCTCTCGATCCCCTATAGGCCTTTCATCATTGTCAGTATCTCCCTCTCGTGTCTCTATTTCAATTATTCGTGTTGGTTCTTCTTCAATTCTAAACAGTATCTCACCTTTCTTCCACCCCTCTTCAGGTTTTCTATTCTCGCCTGGTGCTCTAGACGTGCCCCCTGATCTAGCCGCATTAAGTGCTGTTTGTCCGCACATATCTTTTATCCTTGAGAGCTCATCTTTGGCTATTGAGAGTCTTGACTGTAAATCTTCTGTGAGTTTCTCTATGTCCACCCTTTGTGTACTCACCTGGCCTCGCTCCCTTGTATTTTCATATGGTGGGGGTGCAGTGGGCCGGTGGGGTGTAGTGGTTGTCTGGGGAGGCACATACATCGGATCACTGTATCCTTCTGCGGGTACAGGTTTTCTTAATATTGGGTACAAGCTTATTACCTCTACTGGTGGCGCTACACTGGACGGTTCTTTGACATCTTTCTGTATCATTAGTGGATTGTCGGTGGTGGACGGGAGATCAGGATTTAATGCTGGAGCTTTAGGTGGTGGTATCTCTTCAAATAACCTCCAAAGGTCTAATATTTCCCTCCTATTTTGCAACTGCTTCCCTTTGTACTTCAAGAAAATGCATGTGACCACCATATCCAGAACACTTTTATAAAATGACCCTCCCTCTGGCCATATCTGGGGTAAACCCTCTCCCTTCAACTCAGTTACCCATTGGTCGTGATATTTTTTAATTCGCTCCGCGTACCCTGGAAGACTTTTACAAATATGTGATAAGGGTGTTTCAGCCCCCATCTTTATACTCTCCTAGGGCTTGTGTGTCTCTGTGCGTCTGCCACTACAAGGTAAATGGATTATCAATATATATATAAAAAATATATATATATATTTTATGCTATTTCACATTCAATGTTGGGCTCGTTTGGGCTCTCCCCCCCTTCCTCTGATTGCACGATGGAAAACTAGCTATACACAGCCTCTACTCTGTTCTGTTGGAGGGGCACATACAAGGGCAACCCATCATGTATTTTGACAGTATCAATCTGAAAATCAAAACATGTACGTCACGCTTACCAGGACCGTTTAGCTATTATACATTTATAACCGTTATGCACATTCACAACCTCAAGTCGTCCCCTGACACGTACGAGGTGCACACACCTCTTGGAACACTCAATGCACCATTCAAGCTGTCCTCCCTTTCCTCCCTAGCCGGCTGTCCCTGTCCGTCTTACTTAGATAGATGGATGCGCATATGCATATATTTATATTTTTTAACCTTCTCTCCCCCCTTATAGTAGGACCCGTATCTCTTTTACCTCCTTCCCAGGTTCGTGCTAACCTTGTTTTTATTCTCCCCCTACCCTTAAAGAAAAAGAAAAGAAAGAAATAATAGCGATCACTAATATATTCTCAGTGTCCCCTTTTGCTGAACACTTTTATCTTGTATTTCACTTCATCATATATTCCCAGTACTAGTCAATATAGCATTATGCGGCGCCGCCTTCCACCCCCTTTCGGAGCTAGGTTCCCGTCACTTTTATCTCTTATTCACCTCTTATCCTAATGGCCATATGCAAAGAAAAAGAAAGGAAATTTTAGAATGATCTTTAGTATATCTTTGTACCCCCTTCTCGTTCCCGGTTCTACACTTCTTTCCCCGCTCCCTTTACAATCGCTCACACTCAGTACTCACGTGCCCGTCTTGAACCGATAGTCTCCGAAACTGGGTCCGTCCAGGCAGTGTCGCCGTCAGCTCAACAGTCAGCCCCGGCTCCGGCGAGCGGTACTCAAAGGGGATTTTTCAACCGGGATCCCGTACCCTTTCTCTATTGAGTGTGCACTTCTTAGTGTACCGGTCGCCGTTGGCGGGCAGCCTCCCGGAGCCGGCTCACCGTGCGTATCCCTTTTCGACCGGAGATTCTCGTGCCAAAAAGGGGACGGTTATAATGAGTCAGGAAGAAGTAAAAATCACGCTATCGGGGTCACCACTGAAAGCAAGCGTCCCCAAACAGCACGATCCTCCCCGCAATGAGAGACAATAAGGGACTCTCCCAAAATGGGAATAAGGCCAAGACAGAGTGCGGGTGAGCGTAAATGGGAGTTTATCAATCAGAATAGGGCATGCAAAGGACTCTGCAAACTCCGAGAGCGCTCTGTCTGACAATAGCAAAGACAGGCGTATATATTTACAAAAAGCGTCATAAAAACCTACACACTATAGGGGGCACAAGTTCAATGGGATTGGGTGGCGACGACTAACTATAGGTGCTGCTGCGATGTGGTTGGCTTTGGCTGGAAGACGTCACTGGTCAGCCTCGTGGGTTGGGCTGGGCCTGGCAGGGTGGCGGAGTTCATCCAGGCGGTGTTGTGGGGCCATCGCGGCCTGTGGCAGAGACAAATGTCTTTTCCTGACTTATTAGCCCTAGGCCATGCACACCGCAGTCACTCAGGCATTTTGATATTATCTTCTTTAGTAAATCTTTCAATAGGTTATACAACAGGTTAATGCAACACAGGAGGAATGTACCTTGTGAGGGGTCTGGAGGTAATACGTCAGGACATGGTTACCAGTGTCCTGTTGACCGGGGCCATAGGTCGGGGGGGCTAAGCTTCAGGGCCTGGGACGGGTGGTACTGGTCTGTCTGCCTTGTAAGAAGTTGTTATGGATGTTCCGCTGTGTGTTGTCAAAGTGTTGGGTGTCCTGATTGTACAGGGCCATAAGTCTGAGATGGTCTGGTGGGTTGCGAGGTTTACGAGGGGGCGCGTGTGTTCATGCAGAGGTTTACTGCTGTGCTGTAAATAATGCAGGTGGCGGGTGGCGGCCTTGGGTGCTACAGAGGGGGTCACAAGTCTTTGAAGCGGCTCCAGTCCGGTTGGGGGAGGTGAAGCAGCGCGGCGCGGTCTCTGCTCTCATGCCTTGGCAGCCTTCGCAGGGTGGGAGGGGGAATGGCCTTGCACGTAGTTCACAAAGGTATCTCCCTCGTGTGTTGCTGATTTAGGTAAAAACATCACGAACATTTGAACACTCTATAATACTTATTCTAAGCAATACAAAACATGCATTTAAGCTTTGCTGGATGTATCTCGATTGTATCCAATCTGAGCACCTTATTCATACATTATGTTTTAGCAAGTACAGTATTTTAGTTATATGCATATATATATATATGTGTATTTGCAATAAGTGAGGTAGAATTAGGATTGGTGGAGAACACAAAGTAACCCGCCACTATTCGTGGCGGTGGTGGCACATATGGGCCTAGACATGCACATATGACATGCGCCTTCTTGTGCATCCTTCATGTGGGCCCTCGGTATGGTTACATTCATCTTTCTTGTGTCCTCTAGCAGCATTAGTTCAGTTGAGGCGTAAGCCCATGGGGTGTAAGTCTCCCAGTGATACACGTGACAAATAGATTCCTGGTGCGTTCCTTTATTATTAGCACCCAACTGCAATGGTGTGGGCTCGCCATTGCTTATATCAAGGAAGCATGCTTTCTTGGAGTTATACATTCTACAGGCTTTTGTAATAAAAAGGGATCTGGTAGGGGAAAGCATACTTTGCGAGTAATCTTGACATTAATATATAAAGACTGTCTGCCATCTGATGACCATTTTACTTGTTCTTTTCATTGCTCAGGCCTGCTGGCCGAGTAATGCTGGGAGCGATGGTACACTGCGGGAGGTGAATTGTTACAATGTTAGTGTATTACGCTCGCTCATGTCCGTTTTGTCCGTGGGAACGTGCTCGCAGCGGATCTGCCATGGTGCTGCGGCAACAAGGATAACTGGAACCCTCCAAGGGTGGGGGCCGCGCTACAGTGCGCTGAGCTCACACCATCTTTACCAGACAAAATGGTTTCTGGGCCTAGCTAAATTTTACTACAGGTGGGCAATTTTAATACGTGTGGGCAATGTCTCCAGTGGGTGAACCCTCCACCACCTGGGCCCGGGTGGCATGAGGGGATGCCCAGAAGAGCCATAGTCCTCACCTGGGGAGAAAGCGCAGGCGAGGGGGGTCTCCTGGACCAGTCCTCCCCTACAGTTTCAAAACCCTCCATACCAGGACACGGTCACCACGGATGCTTTCCTGGAAGGTTGGAGGCGGGGGGGACCCACACCAGACGTCTGCATGCCAGAGGCCTGTGGCTGCCGGAGGAGAAGGCCCTCCAAATCAACATCCTAGAACTGCGGGCAGTGTTCTGTGCCCTCAAGTCATTCCTTCCTTCTCTGAAGGGCAAGGCAGTGAGGATCTTTACGGACACCACCACCACCATGTTCTACATCAGGAAGTGGGGTGGGAGGGGGGCACAAGATCCCAAGCGCTCTCCAGGGAAGCGCAGGACTTGTGGCGCTGGGCCATCGGACAAGAGATGTTCCTCGTTCCTCTTCACCTAGCAGGAGTCAAGAACACCATCTAAGATTCCCTCGGCAGGGAGTTGCGCTCCTGCCATGAGTGGGAGCTGCGGCAGGACCAGGTGGACCACATCCTCGTCAAGTGGGGCAGGCCCCAGATCGATCTGTTTGCGACGGCGGTGAACTTCAAAAGCCAGAAGTTTGCCAGCAGATTCCACAAACCGAGGAGCCTGGGTGACGCGTTCTCCTTCCCGTGTGAAGGGCTGTTCCTGTGTATTTCCTCCGTTGCCTCTCCTGCTAGGAGTCATCAGCACACTTACGCAGTGCCAATGCAGGATTATACTCATTGTCCCGGCATGGCCGAGGCAGATTTGGTACCCAGACCTTCTCAGCCTGTCGGCGTCTACCTCCGGTCTGGCTGCAGTTCTGTATCTTCTCACCTGTGAAGGAGGCGCAATCCTACATCACGACCCAGGATCGCGGAACCTGAGGTGAGGGCTTGGCTCCTGCAGACCTAGAATTTGGAGGATACGAGTTGCTAGTGGACTGCAGGGAGTTCCTCGCAAAAGCCAGGGCGTCGTCGACCTTTAAGTGCTATGGTCACAAGTGGAAGCGTTTTGCTCCGTGGTACCGGTCACAGAAGATTAAACCTTTGAGGGTCACTGCCCCACGGATCCTGCCATACTTGCTATCCTTGGCCAAAGCCGGACTGGTGGATGCCTCCATCAAGGTGCATCTGGCGGCCATCTCCTGCTACACCAGATCGACGGGAAGATCGTCGCTTTGGTCCCATCGACTTGTCAAGGAGTTTCTAAAAGGACTTTTCAGATCTTTCCCGCCGGTGAAGGCTACTGCCACGATGTGGGTACTCAACGTGGATCTGACAAAGTTCATGGGGGTTCCCCTTTGAGCCCCTGTATCAAGCTCCACTCAAATTCCTCTTGTGGAAGACAGATTTCCTAGTGGCCATCACCTCTACCAGGATGGTAGGTGAGATCCAGGACCTATCCTGCAAACAGCCATACCAGACTTTCCACGAATCGAGAGTGGTGCTACGTACGCACCCCTCTTTCATGCTGTTATGTTATGGTAACCTGTAGAGCGCAACGTTCACCCCGAGGGATCTTGGCGCTAGAGAGGGCAGAGACTGAAGAATAGGTCAACGCGAATAGGCAGGCGCTAAAACAGAGTGGTCTTGAGTGCTCTCCTATACGGTGTGATTTGACATATTTTTGACTGTCCTAGGTAGATGTTCCACATTTGGGCGGCAACAACCAAAAAAGCATGACCTCCAATACGAAATGTGCAGAACTTTAGGACGACCAAAAGGCCGGCCTCAGCAGAACGAAGGTGGCGGGCAGGGAAGTAACGGGTTAATTTAGATTGAAAGTACTCTGCCCCCTGCCCTTGTAATGCTCTGTGCACAAGGCATAAGGCATTAAACCTTATCCGCTACATGACGGGGAGCCAATGAAGGGTGAAATGTGAACCCCAAAAGAGGTCCCCAGGGCCACCCGGGCAGCTAAGTTCTGAAGACGCTGCAATCGCTGGGTGGTGCCTTTTTGGGTGAGCCAGATATAAAGCGTTTCAATAGTCGTCTGCTCAACACTAAGGCTGCCACCAACCGCGGATGAAGAGTTACAGGTATCGGAGGGAGGACCTTTCTTAAGATTTTTTAGATGAAAGTGACCCGCTTTGCAAACGGCGGACACTTGGTCTTTCATTGAAAGAGAGGATGGCCGGATTACTCCTAGATTCCCCACCTTGGACACCGGGATAGGAAGGACACCAAGTGAAGGCCAGAACGAGGACACCTAGACAGTAGGATCAGGAGGGGCTCCAACCACCAACACCTCTTTCTTGTCTCCATTCAATTTCAGCCAGTTGCGACTCATCCACTCACCAACGGACGTCAGGCACTTATGGAGGCACGATGACACCTCAGTCCGATCAAGATCTAGGAGAATCAGGACCTGCTTGTCGTCAGCATACGAATAGCACCAGACGCCGAGGGAGCGGATGAGACAAATGAATATGGCCAGATGTAAATATTGAAAAGAATGGGGACAAGGCGGATCCCTGTGGGACACTGCAAGATAGGTGGCAAGGGCTCGAGAGAAAGGCAGCCAGAGAAAGCACCTGGCAGCGATCAGCCAGGAAAGAGAAAAACCAGGAAAGTGCATGGCCTGAGATGCCCATGTCAGTTAGGCAATAGATGCTGAAGGTTCCGTCAGAATTCCACCTCAATGAGCCTTTGTTACCTGTTTTTTTCCCGAAAACATCACCGGCAGAAACGGCATTGCATTCGCTGGACGTTGCTCGTGTCCTGAAGCTCCATGTCTCACACACATGTTCGGAAGACTTCAGAACTGTTCATAAACTTTGGTCCTGTGAACCATGGGAAGGCCTTGTCCCAGATTTACATTTCAAGATGGCTCTCCAGCTGCATCACACAATGTCATCGGTTGGCTAAACGACTGCTGCCATGGCATCAGAGAGCCCACTCCACCAGAGCGATCGCTGCGACAACAGCGTTTAATCAACACATCTGAATGTTATTAATCATTTTCAATGGTAGTATGCCAACACGCGTTTCGACCTTCCCATGAGGTCTTCTTCAGGGCGTTTCTTGTTCCTAACCGTATTCAAGCTCTAAGAATTTTTCAACCACCCTTTCTAGCTCCAGCCGACTATGTAACCATTTGTAACTGGCAGAGAATTTGTGCAGACTGCCGCAGGTCGAGCCATTGGGCTGTTTGGAGCGTTATCGCTCACAAGAATAAGTATTGAACATTTTAATGTTGAATCAATAAGCACAGACGTGTATGGAAATCAGAAGGGAGATGCATAGTCGGCTGAAGCTTGTAAGGGAGGTTGAAAAATTCTTAGAGCTTGAATACGGTTAGGATCAAGAAACGCCGTGAAGAAGACCTCGTGGGAAGTTCGAAACACGCGTTGGCATACATACATAGAAAATGATTAATAACTTTCAGATGTGTTGATTAACTTTTAAAGGATACAACAATTTGAATAAATAATTGTTGGTGTACGCGCAATTGGTCAAGGACACACGTTTTTTGTATATTTGTTTAGTGGCTGGGGGCTCTAGTCACTTGTCAGTGACCAATGCGGCTATACACCACCCAAGTCAAATTTCAACTTTGTAAATATAGTTACCAGCTTGGTGGGGTAGAGCCTTGTATGTGAATCCATGCCAGACCCATGCTGGAGAACAATAGTTACAGGTAAGTAACTTGTTCCATCATTGCATTTTTACATTGGTTCAAAATGGTTCCAAAATGTGCTGTATACAGATCCAGCACAATTACATATGTGCAATTAATGTGGTGGAGCTGTCCCTTAAAGGACAACTCAGTGTCTTATCCCATCTGATAAGAGCCCACCCCGGCAGACACAGGCTTATAACCGCATGAATGATGTTAGAATAAAGGGGCCACATTTCAATAGCTGATTATATTATTCCACTTCATAGCGACATTGGGGCCTTTTGGGCAGTTTAACAGCAATTATATCCATCACTGGTCCAGCTTCCCCAGCAGTTTGTCACCATCTCCCCCTCTCCTGTTGGGGGTTAGCATTTGTATGACAAACCATTTGAGATCTTGATCATGGTTTTTTTGACTATTATGTTCTACACAAGGTTTGTCAGGGACCTTGTGCTGTATACAGGAACAGTGTTCTGAAATTCACTATTTTACTGGTCTTATGGTCTTGCCTACATACATAGGCACTTAATGATGTATTTGACCGTCTTACTATTGCAGTTAGTATGTGTCTTGAGAGTCCAGTAAATGTTACCATGGTGAGTGTCTGGTGTCCATAAATTGACAGGCCACACATTGTCTGTATTTATGGTGTCCCTGAACTGGTGGAAGCCCCCAGGTCCTCTGCAGAGACTGTGGTTCTTGGTAAGTATGGACCAAATGTACTCGTAGTTTCTGATTATTCTTAAAGGCGAAGAACGCTTTTTTGGACAGAGTCCCAATGTTCTGTATGAGATCCCAGTTTTTATTCATGGTACTGTGTCTGTCTTTTTGGGTTATCCCCTCTGTAACAGCCTCTCTGGGACGCCCTCTGAGTGTTGCTCAAATGTATCTTTGGCCATGCAGTTCCTTCGGATCCTTACAAATTGTCCATATGGTAAGTTGTTTTTCAAACCCGCTTGATGGTAACTCGTGAAGTGTAATAGACTGTTACGGTCATTTTCATTTATTTGGGCGAAAGAGATCCGTTTTAAATTCAGGGTTAGATGTGCATATGTGGCGGTCCAAAAAGATCGATCGATCGATTGATTGATAGCCACATCCATTTCACCATTAATTAGGACTATGACACATATTGAGCCATGGGTCTACAGAGCCTGTCCAAATAAGCACATCGTTGATATATCGACGCCAGACCTTGATGAATGGCTTGAAGGGGTTAGTGTCAGCATAGATGTGGTTTATCTCTTATTGCGTCATGTATAAATTGGTGACATATGGTGCAAAGGTGGCACCCACACTGACACCTTTTGGTCTGCCTGTAAAGTAAAAAAAAAATAATAAATCTCGGTCATGTAGAGCCTGATCCAACCAAGAATGAGGTTGGTATGTACTGTAGATGTGGTGGATCTCTTATCCAGGAAGCCCTGTAGTACTTCTAGACACTCAGTTGATGTATACAAGGCCTCCACATTAAGGGTTGCCAGGATATAGGGGCGAACTGTGTTTATGGTCAAAGCCTCAGTCGTGTCCTTGATGTAAGATGTCATATTGGTGATGAAGGGTTTGAGAAAATAACGCATGTATAAAGATAATGGTTCCAGTAGCGAAGCGCATGCTAATACTATTGGTCTCCCGGGAGGACTGGTGACGTTTTTATGCACCTTCGGGAGGATGTAAAAAGCTGGTATCTTCGGATGGGCCTTAAGAAAAAGCTTTTTGTCTGTGCATATCCACCCCTCTTGTTCTGCGTGTAGAGTTAGACCGATTTTATTCTTGTAGTCTGCCCATAGGGTTCAGTCCCAATTTTTGATTGCCGTGGTGTCAGACAAGAGGCATAGGCATTCTGTTTCATAATCACTGGTATTTTGGATCACAATCCCACCACCCTTGTCTGCTGGTTTTATGGTATTGGCTGAGTTCGTACTCAGTGTTTTGAGCGCATTCCTTTGGTCTCTCATAAGGTTGTCATTATAAAAGTTCTTATTTTGGTTGGTTTTCATTACTTTTTTTGTCACTGTTTTCAAAAGTGACAAACTCTGCGGGTATAGTGTATGGAGGTGGAGTTAAGTTTGACTTCATCTTCAAGCCAGTGATGATCTTACTAGTTACAGGTCGTTGATCATGGTTATGGTCCAAATGATGCTTGGTTAAGTACCACTCGAAGTATTTCAGTCTAGTATTTCTAAAAAATCTTTAATTCCATTTCTGTCTCAAAGGGGTTGGTCTTGGCTGCTGGTGCAAGTGACAGTCCTTTCCCTAGAAAGCTCATTTCCATTGTGGTCAAATAGGTGTGTGGATAAATTAAAGATGGGAATGGTTTCTGGGTTCATTGGTTTGAGTACCACGGGCGTGTTCTCATGCTCTGCCAGGCTGCTACATGGAGGTGAGTGCATAAATCCAGTCCGCATTACTGCTTGGACTGGATAGCAAGTGAAGTTGCACAGGTTGGCTAGACCATGCAGAGGAATGTATTTGAATGAGAGGCCTCCTTCTCGGTATGGATCAATCTTATATTTCTGCCTTGTGTTTAAAATGTATGACACATAGTTATTGCTTCCATTACTGCTAGGTATTCTAAAGTATGTGAATCTATGAAAGATCCAATATTGGAGATTAGTTACTTACCTGTATGCGTTGATCTCAAGTATTAGTGTCTTTTATAGATTAACATATGCTGCCCTCCTCCCTTGTAATGCTTACGTTGGTTGGTATTTTGGTCTTAACATACATCCAGATAAAGAATGTGAAGCTGTAGGTTTTGGAACGTTTGCTGGTAGCACTGGGTGTGTCACATTGGCATTGCTGTGCATGATTTTGTAAAGGAGCAGTAGCCTGTTTGTGCAGGCTTTGTGAATTAAGAGAAGAGGAAAATAGATTTTCCGGGGTTTCCAACCCGAGAGGTTGGAATAGTATGTGAAACAATAAAATAGGCCAATACTGGAGCTCTACACTACAAATGTGAGTTGTAGGCCAAAACATCCGGAGGGCTGACAGTTTGGCTACCGTGGTCCTAGATTTTTAGCAGATATATTTAGATATCAAGGGTGGATGGAAGCTTGACTAGTAGATCTGAAACTTTGTTTTTTGTAGTAGATCGGAAATGTGTTTCGAATGGATTGTGTCCTCCCACGTATTCCACATCTTAGATATAATCTGCCAGCTTGCTGCTTCTTCGGAAAAAAATGTTGGCAGAGGGCGCTGTGCTCGAGGCTGCGTAGCTTTAGTCCCTCGGGGGCTGCCGTCGAGTGTCAACGTCATCCGTCGTATAAAAGGCTCGAGCAGCGCACACTGGTCTCAGTTCCGTTTTTCCGAGCTTCTGCTTCGCGTTTCGAAACGGAGCCTCAGTTCTTTCATTGAGAATGTCTTCATCTTCAACTCCTACCACACCCAAGACGGGTTTTAAAAAGTGCCTAAAGTGCGAAAGGAAGATGTCCATTACGGATCCTCACTGCAATTGCCTTTGGTGCCTCAGCCCTGACCATCGGGTCGACGAGTGCGGTTCGTGTCGGCGATGTCGAATAAGGCTCTTGAGGAACGCCAAGGTAAGCTAGCAGTGGGAGAGGAGTATTTTAAGTCTGCAAAAAGGCAGACTCAGAGTCGAGTAGAAAATCTCGTCACGGGTCGAGGTCGAAGAGTCGCTCGAGGAAATCTTCCTCCTCTTCATCTAAAAAATCAAAGAAACAACCTCACAAATCTTCTTCCTCTTCTTCCTCCTCGCCTGACAGAAGGTTCATTTCATGTACTCCTGAGCATGATTCCCCAAAAAAATGGGAGGCCTTTAGGGCTTCAATGCTAATGATTTTTGGGAAGGCGGCCCGACCACCTCAAAGTCGCGTGAAGAGCATGCCCCTGTCCACTCCAAGAGTGACAGAGTGAAATCTAAAACTGTACACGCAAAATCCGACAAAGTTGAGGGCGTCCTCGGAGGATGATTCTCCAGCGCCTCATTAAACGAGAGAAAAATCTTTTGGTGCACAAATCTAGGTTAACAGAGGACAAAATGACATCCTCGTTGTCGAAGTCAGGTATTGACTCGAAACGTCCTTCGACTACGTCGAAGCCAAAGATGGCGTCAATATCTTCGACCATAGTGTCGAAGCCTCTCTCGACGACATCGAAGCCTTCCTCGATGACATCGAGGATTCCTTCGAGCATATTGAAACCAGCATCTATTCCATCGACACCTTTGTCGGGGAAATATTTAATACTGATGCCTAAAATTACCTTTATGGCTAAACCTAGGTCAATGCCACCACCTTTACCAGAAAAAATCTTCCATCCTCAGCCCAGTCAGAAATTGTTTTAATCTGTCTTCTATTTTTGAAGAACAATCCTCTGATGAAGAAATTACATCAGCTGGTGTTAGATTTGGGACAAGATAAGTTCCTGAAGAATTAATAGACCCAAGTACCAAAATGGCAGACCTTTATGACTGCCTACAATCGGCCAGTAGCCTAGATACCTCACCTGAGGTAGAATTTGAAAGACCAGACCCTACGGACCACGCAGAATCTGGGTATAGGAACCTCATGGGAAAAGTCATCGACTTCATGAAGTGGAAGACGGTGTCCCCGAGTTCTGACCAGGAGGACATGACAGATATTATGGATGTAGGACCTCAGAACGATACGATCCTTCCTTTCCACAAAGCTCTACAAAAGAGTTATGGCAAATTGGGAAACCCCAGAATCTTTACCAGCTGTAAATAAAAAAATGTGTGGGAAAGTATAGACCTTCACCTTCAGATCCAGAGTATCTGTCTAAGCATCCCTCACCTGAGAGCTTGGTGATTCAAGCTGCGACTCCAAATAAGCAATCAGCTTATCCCTCCATGCCCCCTGATAGGGACGATAAAAAGTTTGATGGTTGGGCGAGGAAAGTGTTCACTTCGGGCAGTATGACCCTTAAATCTACTAATGTGACTTGTACATTAGCTAGATTTACTTACACCCTGTGGGACTGTTTGAATGCAGCGGCTGAAAACATCCCGGAAGGTGAGGAACGGGGTGGTTTCCTGGCAAAAGTAAGAGATGGAAAGGAGGCTATGGAGGAGTGCCTCAAGTCAGGACTGGACACTGCTGATAGTGTGAGCAGGTCCATGGTGGCTAGCACGGTTTTACGCAGATTTGCTTGGCTGAGTAAATCTGGTTTTGCATCTGATGTATAATCCAGGTTACTCAATATGCCCTTTGACTGCTGGAGGCTGTTCGGCAGCAAGGGGGACGAGACCTTGGAAAAGCTGCAGACCTCAAAAGCGACAGCAAAGTCACTCAGTGCCGCTATAAAACAGCCTCAACAACACTATTACGCAGGCTCATCTTCTTGGAAGAGTCACCCTTTTTGCTTCTATTCCTCTTTTGGAAAAGGGAGGGGGGCAGGCCAGTCAGAGAGGCCAACAGAGAAAACCTTTTCGTGGTGGAAAAGGGAGAGGTGCTAGATCAGCCACAGCAGTGGCTACTACCTCCTCTGCCACTTCTGCAGCTGCTGCAAAGCCACTTTGAGGTCTTAACCCTCAAAACCCCGGTGGGAGCCAGAATCACTCGCTATCTGGACGAATGGCAGGGAATTACGTCAGATACCTGGGCACTAGAGATGGTGACCCATGGTTATTGCCTTCCTTTTCATCAAAGACCTCAAGATCATCCACCGTGAGCCAATTCTGTAAAAATTCCAGGCCTGCTCCTTGTGCAGGAGATTTTAACCTTGCTAGAGAAAGGTGCAATAGAACATGTACCTGTAGCGGAGAGGAACAAGGGTTGGTACTCTCCTTATTTTCTCATCCCCAAAAAAGACAGAGGTTTGAGACCCATCTTGGACTTAAACTTGAACAGGTTCCTCAGGAAGAACAAGTTAAAGATGGTGACCCGTTCTCAAATTCTTCAGGCTCTTCTGCTTCGGTACTGGCTGGTTTCATTGGACCTTCAGGATGGTTACTTTCATGTGCCAATTCATCTCAACCACAAAGTACCTGAGGTTTGCAATTGGTGGATCTCACTTTCAGTTTTGAGTTCTGCCATTTGGGCTGACCTCCGCCCCTAGGGTTTTCACCAAGCTGTTGGCTGTAGTGGCAGCGAGTCTCAGGAGAGGAGGGATTCATGTCTACCCTTACTTGACGATTGGCTAATCAGGGTGAGTTCACCAGAACGAGTCCAGGAACACTTGACCATGACCTGCCACTCCTTACACAGACTGGGCTTCTCCCTCAATTACAAGAAGTCACAAATGATTCCAAGCCAAAGACTCCAATTCATCGGAGCAGTCCTGGATACTACCTCAGGGAAAACCTCGCCTCCCGATGAGAGAGCTCACCACATTCTGCAGATGGTAACGAAGTTTCAAAATGCCCAACATCTACTGGCTTTCGACTTCCTAAGTTTGCTAGGCCTCATGGCATCCTGCATTTTCCTGATGCCAGAGCCTCGACTGAGGATGAGATCCCTTCATTGGGCCCTCAGGACTCGATGGTCGGGGGAGATGCAAGGAAAATATCCTCAAGGGGAGAGCAGTTTTGGCAACCATGGCCGGAGATGACGGTAGTGACGGATGCCTCACTCACAGAGTAAGGAACCCACACCAACGATCTGACAATCAGCGGTCGTTGGTCTCTATCGGAGTCCAAACTGCACATCAACCTTTTGGAGCTTTGGGCAATCAGACTAGTGTTGAAGGCCTTCCTGCCCTCTGTACACGGAAAGAATGTCCTAATAATGACAGACAACACAGTGGCCATGTATTACCTCAACAAAAGAGGAGGCGTAGGATCACTCCCACTGTGCAGAGAAGCAATGCAGCTCTGGTTCTGGGCAATGCAAGAAGGAATCTCTCTATCGGCAATTCATCTAGCCGGAGAGAAAAACACAGTGGCAGATGCTCTGAGCAGGCAGAGTGCAGTCTCCCATGAATGGGAACTAGCTCAGAAAGTCCTTCAAGAGATCTTCGCCCTTTGGGGAACCCCTCAAGTAGATCTGTTTGTGACCAACCGAAAGTGCGAACTGTACTGCTCAAAGGAATTCCCCCAGAGAGGAGCTCTAGGGGACGCGTTCGTGGTGGACTGGATGTTTCCACTCCTATATGCTTTCCCTCCAGTCCCCGTGATTCCTCAAGTAATCGGGAGGTTGAGAAAGTTCAGGAAAACCATGATCCTAAATGCCCCGGATTGGGCCAGGAGACATGTCCGTCCATCTGCCCTCCAATACATCATCCACAAAGAGAGGATCTCCTCTCGCAAAGGGAAGGTCAAGTTCTACTTCCAGAGGTCAAAGCTCTCAGCCTTCACGCTTGGCTTCTGAGAGGCTGAGATATAAGGATTGGGACCTTCCGGACGATGTTATGGAAATTTTGCTTTCGGCTGGAAGGCCAGCAACAAAATCCTTGTACCGGTGTCGTTGGAAGAAATTCTGTAACTGGGGCAGGGATAAGAATGTGGATCCTTTTCAATGTAGCAATGTACATTTGGCTAACTCTGGGCTCCAAGTTGGTACTATTAAAGGATATTTAGCAGCACAATCTATCTTCAAGCGCTCCTCAGAAGAAGTTTCATATTTTAAGATGCCTTTAGTTGTCCAATTTCTTAAAGGGTTAACAAATTTGTTCCCTCCTACACCTTTTCAGGTTCCCATTTGGGACTTAAATTGAGTTTTAATATTTCTTGTGTGCCCCTTTTGAGCCTTTACATTCTTGCCCTTTAAGGCTCCTATCTTTTAAAACTGTTTTACTAGTTGCTTTAACATCAGCCCACAGAGTTGCAGGCGCTCTCCTGTAAGCCTCGTCACACTATTTTCCACAAGGATAAAGTTATTTTGAAGGTCAAACCTTTTTTCTTACCTAAAATAGTTTCAGATTTCCATCTGTCACAAAAGATAACTTTACCTTCCTTTTACCCTCCTCCGGACGCTAGTAAAGAGGACGAAAGGTTTCACAGGCTAGACCCTAAAAGGGCTCTCGGCTTCTATATCTCTAGACTTGAAAGATTTAGACAAACTGATCAGTTTTTTGTCAGTTACACTGGACACAAATTGGGTCTTGGTGTGTCCAAACAAACCTTATCCAGATGGATAATCCTGGCAATATCTGAATGTTACAGGCTGGCTGGGAAAGAGCCT
The DNA here is from genome assembly GCF_040938575.1 of Ambystoma mexicanum. Lineage (NCBI taxonomy): Eukaryota > Metazoa > Chordata > Amphibia > Caudata > Ambystomatidae > Ambystoma > Ambystoma mexicanum. The sequence goes on along the minus strand of NC_090929.1, from coordinate 536,415,027 downwards.
CAAGATGGTTTAAGGGCACATTCAACCAGGGGCATAGCAACTTCCACAGCTCTTCAGAGGGGTGCTCCTGTGCAGGACATTTGTGCAGTGGCCACCTGGTCATCCATGCACACCTTTTGTAAAACATTATTGTTTAGATTCCACTTCTTACCAAGGAGGCCTTTTTGCAAAAGCCGTCCTTCATTCAGTGCATAATTAAAAACTCTGGTAGTCCCTCCTCCAAATTACTACTGCTGTGGGAGTGTATCTCAGATGAGGAATACGTGGGAGGACACAATCCATTCGAAGAAAAAGTTACTTACCAACTGTAACATTCTTTCCACTGGATGTTCCTCCCACGTATTAATCATCGACCCTCCCAACCTACCCCTCCGTACAGTTTTTATGCTTTTTGCACTTGTACTTCCGAGCCTGACATTCTTCGATGCCTGATACAACTGATGCGACCATTAATGCAGAAAAAACAGAAATGAGCCCAAAGGGCGCAGCTCGAGCCCTTTATACGACGGAAGACATCGACACTCGACGGCAGCCCTCGAGGGACTAAAGCTACGCGGCATCAAGCACAGTGCGCTCTGGTGAAATATTTTGCCGAAGAAGCAGCAAGCTGGCAGATTATATCTAAAATGAGGAATATGTGGAGGAACATCCAGTCGAAAGAATGTTACAGTTGGTAAGTAACTTGTTCTTATGATGATCTTGAAGTTATGATAAAAAGTTATTTAATGGACTTTGGCACTGGTTGGCAGATCCAGAGGTCTTTATTTTGTGGTTGCCGGTTTCAAGGATGTTTGAGTGTCGATGTGATAACAGATTGTTCTGTTGATACCTTGCGAAAATATACAGTCTACTATCCAGCAGAATAAGGTCTAATGTCCATATATTCAATAGATCGTACCTTGTGTCAAAATATTGGTTTTATTTTATTGCAATTAAATTTAAAAAATCGAAGTGTACCAAGTGGAGAAAATATGTATGAAATGTCATTGAGATGCCTCCTTAATAGGGGATGGTCTGTGGGGAACACAAACGTGCATAGAAAGAGTTCTGAGAATTCTGATTGTAACACCCCACCACCTCCTTGATGACCTTTCAGAAATGTGCCCCGATTTTGAAGACTGGAATAGCCACATGCCTTTCCTCTGTCTGCAAACCGCAAAGAGGAAAAGTGCTCTTTTGTAAACCAGGGTTGGAAAGAAATCATCCTAACGCTAATTAAAATCACTAAAATGAGGTTTAAATTGGGTATTTGGTATTTCCTTTGTTCAAATGTTATTTTGTTTAAACATTCTTAATCATTTGTTAAATTGTTTAATTGGTAAAAACACATTTTCACCATTATACCTACTTTAACATGAGTATATTATTTTGACAGTTATTTTTTTTAACTCTTTTGACCTACTCAACATAATACATTATTTATTTGGCCTGATTATATATTGCATCTGTTTGGCATACCATCAATTCCAGATGAGGACGTATGTTTATTGTTTGATTTAGAGAGGTTGTGGATGATGGCGCTAATTCATATTGCCTTATTGTCATCTTCTGGTTGACTCCAATTGCATTTTGTTGTTGCAATTTGACATGTTGATGCATATTTGCTCTTTTAGTATTTTCTAAGTCTTCCAGTTTTCATCTGCTAGTAGATAACTGCAAACATTCGAATTATAAACCGAATTATAGTGGACAGTGTTGCAGTTCTTCCCCAGGGTTATATTTCTGACTTTGTAACAATGTTATCCTCTTATTGTTTTTTACCGTGTATGCCAAGTTAATGTACCTGCCTGTGAATGTTGCCATTTTCTTCTTTTTTTGCATTTATTTTAGTGCTCTGCATTATTTTTCTTGTTGGACCACAGTCCAAAAAACAGTTATGCTACCAAATAAAATGTTTTATTTGGCAAACACGCTGTCGAGATGTTGTAGGAGTTTCAATTAAAACACCATAATAACAATAGATCAAGTGAGGAAGGTCTCGGACAAGACTACCCAGATAAACGAGCCTGCTTCAGTACGTCTGGAATTTTCCACGACTGCACTGAAGTTGGTCACTGTATCCTGGTAGTAACACAACCCAGATGCTTCTGCTTGGAAAATATACTGTAGAACAGAGCATTTAAAGCTAGCAGCTGTTGTGCTTCCGGTGAGTGGGTACTACTGAGAATGCATGTTATGCCGAGGTAGGCGGAGTGGGAGTTCAGTCGGTAGAAGCTCATTAAACAGTAGAAGCACATTAAACACTCTTGTTCACACGAACAGACCTTGCCAAATAACGACAAGTAGGCGGCTTAAAGTTCACTATATCTGATTCTAGCATAAAGTGTAAGACTTGAATTACAGTATTTGGCATGCATTTATTTGTTTCTGTACGTTTGTATTTCTCCAAAATGAAAACTGTGGCTGACTGTGAATGTAGTCCTTCTCACAGGTAAGATCAACACGGTATACAATGTGAAATGCAACTGCAGAGTACATGTGTATGCTTAATAACAGATGTATGTAACAGGATCATCACTTAAAACGTGTTTTGATATTTTTACATATAAAAATATATCTAAATGACAATTTCCCGCTCAATTTAGGAAATAGTATAAAAAAGCAGAAAACAGCATTACCTAATTTAAACCTTGCATAAGTATGAGCATATATATATGACCCCCTTTGAGGTGGTAACGGAATTACCACCTCTTCATCAGGTATTAAAGGAATCCAGTATAGGATTGTAACCCAAAAAGGTACTGTGGGATTTTCTGCCAGAATGTATGACCTCCTTTTTGATTGACATGTGATGGCCAATTTGTGTGATCGCGCAGGCACGTGAACTGTGAAAGGCAGTGGAAAGATGGTGGGGATTCCGCAAGAAATGAGCATGACGGGACACCTCGAGTGGCATGAAACACTATAAGGGTGCAGCACCATTAGGGTCGGGTGCACAGTGCAAACCTGCAGGAATGAAATAACTATTTGAGAGATGGTGTGCATAGTTGTGGGCCAGGGCTGCTTTGAGAGAGATTAGCCTGCCAGGTGTACTATGAGGGGAAGAGGACACACTATTAACAGAAAATGGTGCTGCAACCAACTGGCGTGGATGGCGTCACATGCTGTGATAAGCAGGAGCTCTGTGTGACCATGGATGTTGTGAGGGATATGATGTTGTGACTGGATTAATGACTGTTTTTGAGATGCACAGACTTTCCCCAGAGATAAATGTTAATGTCTCAGCTAGATGCTCCTGTGATTCAGACCTCTGTGATGAAGATGATCTTCCCTAAGTGAGATCCCCAAGCTTAGCATGATAAACGCTCACAAATAATTTTCTTAAACAAGCCCACTTGAGTGATGTACAATCTCTGATCAAGAAGATGATCAAGTACTCCGCATTGGGATGGAAATTCTCAAAATGAACATGCCCCCTACGAGAAGTGCAACGGGTCCTTTTATTGAGATGCACAAACAATCATCAGTGAGATTCATGACACACATGTGCCCCTCTGTGGACTGTACAAGCACCCCAGTCTGTAAGTGTGACCTTCGTCGCGCCACACACCCACACCTGGCTGCGTTCTCCTGCTTTGCTCGGAAGACACCTTTCTATACACTAACTAGATAGGCAGACTTACACTGGTATTTATCTTTTTCCTGCTTCTCTCCATGTTTACAGTTCACGGGTGCATGATCTTCGGCATCTAGAGTTTCCATCAGCCTTATGCCATATAAACATCTTTCCTTCACCATTTGGAGAGATGGATTCCAGCCTTGTAAACCCACGGATGGTTTCTGGAAGGTTTGGGCCTGAACTATTAGTTCTCTGCTTGACTACGACACATTCCTGGTGCACTCTGGGAGTGTGACTTAAGGTCTGGAAGCGTTTTCTTCAATGTCCGCTAGTGTCTGCGCTTATTAATTGTGGCAAGGGAAAGCTAACCTTTTTTTCTTTAGCACCACATGGATAACACCTTGGTGTCTCTGAATCTGATAGCGATTCCATGACACTGTCCACCGTTACATCAGAGACCAACTTAATGCTCATCTGTCAAGGGTTTATCTGGTCGCCGGCAGAGGGTTCTTTGAAGCCTATTTAACAGTCTGAGGTGACACCTTGGCATCCTAAAAGCACGTCAGGCTTGTACTACAGACCATGTCCCTGAGAGCATTACAGAGGTTGTCTGCAAAGCATCCCTAATTCTTCCTGAGAACACTTAAGAGTCTATTGTGTGAACAGCGAATGTGCCAAGCCATAGCTCCTTCGCCTGCAGTAAAATCACTTCACACGCCAGTGATTTGCAGAACAGCCATTCGTGCTAAGTCACTTGAGACACATTCCGGCCTTTCGAACCGCTAATGCACCATCCTGGCCATCAGATCCATAGTCCTCAGGAACGATTGCAAGTGAAGATGGGGGTGGTGGGGGGATTAAGGTCATTAGGTTTTGGAAAAAGCAGAAAGGGGCACTCAGTTAATGCTTACTCCCCTTCCCTTGTGGAATACACAATCTCCTCAGGTGGAGTGGACACCAGCTTCATCTGAGAAGGTGATGACACAAGTGCAGACTGACTCTCATTTCTGTTCTATGGTCCTGCAAGCCCCTTCTACTAGAGGGCCGTCTTGATTGCCTCAGTGAGCAGTCCGGTCTGTATCGGCTTCCTCCCAGCATTCCCGCAAAGGCAGATTCTTCAAGTTTAAAAAAGCGATGACCTCTCTAAACGCAAGGATATTTCATGCATCTTCTAAAAAATATATCCACTTAAATGCCCACTCCAGCAATACCACCCCTTTTTGGCCACAACATAACTACCAACATTGACATTCTCCCTCCACCACATTAAATCCACACACGCCTTCTGACTTCAGTGATCCTATTGCAGATCAACTGATCTAGAACCTTCAGTGGTGGCTACTTCTATCCTCCTAGGGAAGTAGCACATCTACTCCTTGTTTCCTTCTCAGTACCTCAACCAAAAGTTGGTTAGCACCTAAATTCCTCCCTCTGCGCTACTTCTGCATCAAGGGAAAACGTATATTTACAGTTAGCTTCATGTAAATGGCATCACTTGCAAAAGTTGTCCGACTTCAAGATAGATCTACCCTCTGACAAACTAGCCCTGTTTAAGTTTGGTCTGATGTAGGGCAAACAAGTAAGATCAGACATAATTGAGCCTTCCAACTACTACATTAATACTGAAGTGAGAGCATTATGTAGAGGTACAGCTATCCGCCACCAGGCTTGGCAGAGGGTCTCAAAGTTTCAGTTAGGCATACAAGAAAAGACATTAGACTTGCAGTTCAGGGCAGATTTTTTGCTTTCGTCTTTAGACCAGGACCTCACCAAAAAGGCATATGTGCACTCAAACCACTAAATCCCTTCTCATCCTACTGATGCTGCCCTCATCCCCACCAAAGGCAAGTGTGATCTTGGTTTTTATTTTGATGTTTATTAAAATATTTTAGAAGTACAAATTATTCATATACATAGCTAGAGTAACATATTAAAAAGCAACATTTCATAACAAGGAAGTGAAATGGAATGTAGCATTTAATTTGAAAATTAATCAAACTGGAAATCACTTTATAAAAATGGATAAATGTAATACAACCAGTGACTAAACTATAAAAAGGACACACACGATGGGAGGGGCAAGACAAACGTAAAGAACACGACCAAAATGTTGAACACATTGATAGAATAGTAAGATTAAGAAATTCAGTAAAGGGAGTCCATCTACGTTGGAATTTTAGTATTAGATTATTTTGTTTTGCAATGCAAGATGAAATTCGGTGAGTAGAACAAAATAAATGCCACCATGCTTTAATATGTAATCCCTGAGCATTTTTCCCGTATTTAGTTATGCGTAAGGGTACAGTAATAAATTAAATTAGTTTGAGGAATCGATATTTAACGTCGGGTGTACCAGAAGTATTAATACAAATATTCTGTAAAGATAGAAGGGCATAACATGAAAAAATCTTGTTTTCATAAAAAGGCCATCATTGAACTTTAGAAAGTTTGGGACAGTGAAGGGTTTAACCAGGTGTGACTCTAAAATGCACCAGGAGGGGGATTTCTTTATTGTGCGGGTATAATATATGACAAAAATAATGTCTATGGAAGAAGAGTATTGATATGAGCAGAAATTCAAAAAGGTGATGCCACTTTTTCATTTAGGAAGTTTACATTTATTTAGAGCCATATGAGGTTGTTTATCATTCCAAAGGAATTTTGATAAAATTGAGTCAGCAACATCAACAAAGGATATAGGCTAATGGGACTAAGCATCATCTTAATGGTATCTAGACAACTCCACCCCAATAGGTGATCACCTGTTTGTAAGTTCTGTGAGCTTGTCAATGAGTCGATATCTTTGGTAATAAGACCCATATAATTTAGATGATTAGTATTCCATTCCAGAATTATGGATGCGTGCTTGTGTGCAAGTAATTGAAAGGGGGAAAATGTGTGATTTGTTTGCACTGTCTATATCCAGATGTAATACAATATTTTTTGATGGTCATTAATAAATTGGGATTCATCTGGTTTGGTAAGATACAGTATAATATCAGCATATGATGAGTTTAAATTCTAAATTAATCATTTGAACACCATTAATGTTGGTATTATTATGAATATTTTTAAATAATGGTTCAAGTGCTAAAATGAAAAGAGGGGATAGCTGACATCCTTGTCCAATTTCTCTACATAAGGAAATTGGATTAGACAGTGTTATCAAAAATAGGGATTTGGGGTAGCAGCATAAGATTTTAACATATTAGATGAATTTATGGCCAATAGCGTGCCAGATTAGAGATTGAAACATGAATTGCGATGAGACATGGTCAACAGCTTTTTAAGCATCTACGTCAGGATAGCTGAATCTGTGGTTTTTAGCTATGTCAATAATTTGGCATAGGAGACAAGAATTGGAAGCCTCATGTCTGTTTTTGACATCCAACTTGATCAGGGTGTACTAACAATGGTATAGCCCGCGCCATCTTATTAGACACTAGTTTAGCGAATATCTTGCATTCAGTATTGGTGAGAGAAATGGGTTGATCATTTTAAACAAGCCGACAATCCTTATTAGGTTTAGAAAAAACGGATCATCAATGTGTCAAGAAAAATTACCATAGGTATGTTGATCTTCTGTAAAAGTGTTAAATAGTAAGAGAATAATGTCTGTAATAAGATCAATAACAAAAGCATACCATTCAATAGAAAAACCATCGGGGCTGGGTGTTTTACCTTTTTTTAAGATCAAGGATGGCTTGTTTGTCTTCTAGGGCAAGATTGTTGTCTAATGATACCATATTAATTTTATTCATGACAATGTGAGTTTTTAGTTAAGATTCATAGACAGGCTTCTAACGGATTTCTTTTGGTTTTAGGTACGCTGCTAATAGGTTACCTTTTTATCCTCCATAAAATGTAGTTTTTATCCTTGGCAGGCCAGTTATTAGATTTTCCATTAATGTATTTATTATATGAATTTCTTTCCTGAATAAATGTTATGCATAAACTCCTTGTGAGTTTATAATAAGTTTAACAAAATCAGGATCAGTAAGTAGAAAATTATTCTATCTCCATAATGGCTGTTAATTATCCTGAAAATCAATCAGTCATGATTCAAACAAATGGGGGCATGGTCAGATATAACCAGAGCTTCAATGGTGTAATCAATAATTGTTGACAAAAAATATAATAATTTCTAGAGAAAGATTTATGTACAGGTGAATAGAAGGAATAGTCAATGGAATCTGGATTAAGAAGACATCATGTATCAATTGGGTCCAGTTGGTCGCTAAATTGCAGAAATTATTTGCTGGATTTTGAGTGTATACATTTCGCTTTTGATTTTCTATCCAAGGAAAAGTCTACAATCTGATTAGTCACCACAGATAATGCGATTGTCTAGATGTAGGGTGAAGACAAATTGATAAAGATCTTTCCAGACTCAAGGATCAGGAGCATTTGGACTGTATACGTTGTTTAATGGTGCTCCATTAACATCCAAGGAAGCCAATGTCCATCTGCCAAGATCATCCTTATATTGTAGTACTTTTTGAGCAGGAAGCATTTTTGATTGTAGAATTGCAACTCAATTTTTGTTGTCTAGAGCAGGTGAAAAAGAAATCTGTTTAACATATCGTTTTCTTAATTTTAAGTTCTCCGTTTCATTAAGAGTTTCTTGAAGGCATACAATATCGAGTTGAGCTTGGCCAAGTGCAACAGGATCTTCTGATGTTTAATGGGACCGGAAATACCCTTGACATTCCAGGGTACAATTTTAAATGACCTATTCATATAAGCAGAATGAAGATTGCAATAATAATCGAGAATCTATGATGTATCTATGATTTAGTATTGCAATAAATAGTAATCACAGGGTTCGGTATGGAGGGGAGCTGGGAGCTATTTAGCTCCTGCTTGTAGCCTAGAAGAGCCAGGCTAACCTGTCGCCAGCAAAAAGAGGTGGGGGCCTACCACTGGTAAATTTGAATATTTCATTGATCATAATTTAGATCAGATTCACTTGGGCTGTCGATTTTACCTTGATTGTCCCGCTTATCAGTTGCAAAACCACTCTGCAGACATAAAATTAAGTATATTTTATTTATTATTATTTCTTAGGTAAATTAGTTTGTATATCATGGTTCAAATTTAAACCATGTGGGGAAGATGAAACCATATTTAACAAAAAGTAAGCAAGCAATTCATTAATCCATTTATCAATGTTTCAAAGGTCATACAAATCAACCTGTGAACAAATCTCTAAAGTTATGAACCCGGGGACTGACTTACCCTAGGATTCTGACTCCATATCTTGAGCCCCTGGGTGGGGGCAACTGTGTCCAGTTGACGGCGTGGGTATCCAATAGTTTGTGCGGACTGGTTCACTTATCTGGCGTCGGACAGAAGGGGATTCAGGGCTCCTTGTGTGTCTGGCTTCCAGTTCCTAAAAGAGGAAGAGGAAGAGGTAAAGTTTGGATGAATTACGAGTTGGTATAAGTGCCAGAATACTCTATACCGTCCCTGCTGTTGGCGGGCCTGTATTGTGCCTGTGCTTGCTGTAGATATTACTATTGTAGATACCAACAGCTACCCTTTGGCTCCCCAGGCCAAATGATACCACACACACGCAGACCTAAGTGAATTTAACTCTGTATTTGAGACAATCTATAATTAACATTAGGGCAGATTTATACAACGTTTAAAGCATAATGGGTCATAAATAATGGACAAACCTATTTTTCCATCTTATGTGGTAGTTGGATGTACTAGCTCCTCGTTCCCCAGTGGTAGCTCCTGGTCACTGGTTGGATACCCAGGAGCTACTTTTAGCTCCTGCTTATCCAATCCTAATTTCGAACCCTATCATAAGTTAATAGCATCACTATATAAATTGAATAAAACACAGCTGGTGCTAGGTAGTTATGTATATAGAACAAGACTGGTAACAGAAATGAGGGAGATGAGACACAATATATAGGTTGTAATAAATATATTTGATAAATAGCAGTACCTAACTGAATTGTTTTATATTTCCATCTTAACGTTAGCAGGATGTGACCGCCTATTGGTCCCAAGATGTTACTATGGGTTAAGGGAGTAAGGGAACGGGAGAAGTATATTACAGATCAAGTGCAATTAAATTTTCCTAAACTTCTTTCCGTGTACAAACTATAATTATGGATTTCAAATTATACATTGTTTTTTTTTAACTTTGAGGTTATATTCGATGAACAAAGAATACAAATAAGTATGCTTGAGATAGTGTAACAAGGAAGGAGATTGGAATGAACATTTAATGTGTGATCTAGATTTATCACAAGACTTTTCACCGTTTAATAACTATGGGTTGAATCAAAACTATTGCGGATAGTGTTGTACATGAGCGATTTGGGATTGTTATGGCGAGATTCTTGTGGAAGTCTGGATATGTAGTCATGGTCTTGTTGGTCCGTTGTGAGATTAGATGAAGCAGTCTCCATGCGATTAAAAGAGTATGCATTGATGAATTCCGCTAATGCACAAGTTTCAAAGAATTCTCTGGAAACTCCTTCAGTAGTGGTGACAAGTATTTCGACAAGGTTGATCAGACCATATCTAAAGTTAAATATTTTAAGGGCAGGGTGCAAATCTATGGGCTGATTTCTTTTGTTTAGGGTTTGTTTGTAAAACTCGGGAGCAATGTAAATTTTATTACCTTCAAATCAGTATGAATTAGTGGCCTTTGCAGCTTGCAAAATAATTTGTGTATGTTGAGGTCTCAAAATACGCACAATCGGGGGTCTCTGAAAATTGATTTGTGAGGGATTGCGAGGTGTAATTCTAGGGGCTCTTTGAATCTCAAATTGGTTCCTAGAGACCCACCAGGGAGCATACGGATGCTGGTAGCATAGCCACATCGCTCGGAGCACTCCAGGTGCTTTAGGGTCCGAGCCCCTGCTAATGCCCCCAACAAAGAGCTGGAAATGACGCCAAAGTGTTGGGAGTGGCCCCTGAGTGGTGTTGCAAAAATTGAAGATCGTCCCAGTATTAGGGAAGTTATTGTAGTGTAGCGACTAGTCTATGTATTCCAGGCTGTGGTTGGGCTCCACATCAGTGAAGCGAGAGCGGGGCCAGCCTGCCAGTGCACACAGAAGCAGTCTGGGCCCTCTTAGAATGTGGAACCGCCTCCCCCACCTGACGAACCAGTCGGGGTAGTTTCGCAGACCATGATCTGAGGGAGGAGGTGCGGCACCTCACCAGCGCATCCTTGGCGCGGCAGAGACTGGTGAGAGCAGTGCAGGTCTCCCACCAAGCAGCAGGGAGCACCCGGGAGACGTCTGGACTCCAGACCTGCCAGGTCCAAGATTGACCCTGGCAGACCTCAACATAAGTAAGGGGCCCCTATCAACAACCCCCACCACTGAGGGCACACGGGCGGTGTCGGGCTTTTACTCATTGATGCAGTTTGAGCTGTGGTGGCAGACAGTGGAAGGAGCCCAGTGGTGACTTTGGAGAGGGCTGGAACCTGCCACAGCATATGCAGCCCGGAATCGGAGCCTTTGATAAGGGTCCTAAGGAAGTGTGGAGTGGTCTGCCACAAATCCGTTCTAACATTTCCAGGAGCCCCAGACCCTATTGCAGTGCACTAGTAGGTGGGATTGGTGGTTCACAGCAGCGGAAGCACACCAGTGTCCCAGACAACTGCCCTCGGGGTAGAAAGCCTGTAAAGTGGGGGGAGCACAGAGAAGTGCAACCCCAGCCCTGGCAAGAGACATCCCGGTACCTCCGACCCCTCTGCATAAGGGGCACCTACTCACATCAGAGGTGAGGGCCACGCATAAAGCGAGTGAGCGGTTGAAAAGAATGTGGGTACCCCAGCAGTGATTATCCAACCACAAGATGGCAGACAAGAGTAGTGGACTGAGCAAGGCTTCAGCATAGTGGCAACCCCCCGGTGGTTACAGAAACTGGGTCCGGAGAGAGAAACTGCAAACCTGTTCATCAATAGGGATCCGGCTACAGAGAGTGAATTTATGGAGAGGACCACCACCCGGGTACGGACCCCTTGCTGGAGTCCTGTACCTCCCCTGCCGGGACTGGGGAGTGGCGGGTGCCCTGGGTTGCGGTGGGAGGTGCCAGTCTTTAGAACCCCTCGCCCTGCGCTCAAGAAGACATGCGGTCCTACACCTTACAACAGAGTAGGTGGGTTGCAACACCCCAGTGGTCTCTTTGTATCTCCCTTTGCCCAACAATTTGGGGATTCAGTCTTTGCGGATGGCCTGAGCTCAGGGAACCAGGTTCTAGAGTTGAATGGGCCGTTCAGACTCTGTGCCTCTATTCATGGGCTGGAAGGCGATCTCTTCAGGAATTCAGATATTTGGAGGGGTGACATCGGGTATACGGAGATAGAGGAGATACACTACTGATACACTGGAAGGAATGGATACAATGGAGATGCACTCCTGATCCTTCCATTGCCTCACCTCTCTCAGCTGCTGATCTCGCTAACTTCTTCTCTTCGAAAGTGCACACTCTTCGTCAAAACATTCTACAATCCCCCTCCACCATCATTTCCAACTTCACTCCTGTCTCTAACTCTCTAAAGTCTCCCTTCTCCTATCCAAAACTCACCCAACCGCTGCTCCTGGTGATCCCCTTCCCACCTCTCTCACTCACAAAATCTACCCGCTCCTGGTACCTTACCTCCTTTTTCAGCATCTGTCTTGCTATCTCTACCTTTCCCTCTGTTTTCAAGCATGAATAATCATTCCCATTCTCAAAAAGCCCTCCGCAAACCCTCTCCTGGTTTCAAACTTTCGCCCCATCTCCCTCTTACCCTTCCTATCCAAGATCCTTGAACGTCTTTTTTACTCTCTACTCCTGTCTCTAACCTCTCTCTCCTCCCTCCCACTCAATCAGGGTTTCGCCCCCGCCACTTTACTGAAGCTGCCCTCTCCCCTGTCCTTCACTCCCTCCTTACAGCCCGCTACTCCAAGCACTCTTCTGTCCTTATTCTCCTTGACCTTTCAGCCGCATTTGACACAGTAGATCACTCTTGACTTCTTAACTCTCTCTCCTCCTTTAACCTTCATGGCTCCGTCCTTGACTGGTTCACTTCCTATCTATCCAACCACACCTTTGCTGTGTCCTGGGGCTGCTGCACCTCCCCCTCTCTCAACTATGGCGTCCCCCAAGGCTCTGTAGTTGGCCCTTTTCTCTTCTCTCTGTACACCTCCTTTCTCGCTCCTATCATCTCTGCTTTTGACGTATCTCACCACTTCTATGCGGACGACACTCAGATTTCTTTTTCTTTCTCATCTTTCACCCCCTGATATCCATCACAAACTCTCATCCTGCCTCACTGCCATCAAATCCTGGATGTCCTCCCACTTTCTTACCCTGAACACTGAGAAAACTGAAGTTCTATTCTTTCCTGCTAACACCCTCCCCTCCTTCTCCCCCTTCCATTCTCTTTCCTCCCTCCCATCTCCCTATCTCCCCCTCTGCCCCCAATCTTAGTCTCCACCTCGATTCTAACCTCTCCTTCAATCGCCACATCTCTATTACCTTCCGAACCTGTCGCTTCCACCTTCACAACATACGCAAAATTCGTCCCTTTCTCACTTTCCACACCACTAAACTTCTAATTTCTTCTTTAATCTTCTCGACTTTTCTATTGCTCTGTTCTCCTCTTTGGTCTCCCTTCCTCACACCTAGCCCCTCCTGAAATCCATCTACCATTCGGCCATCCGTTCTGTATTCTCTCACCAGGACTCTATCTCTTCTTCCCTCTCCTCTTCGGGCTGGCTCTCCTTTCACTCTCAACTTAAGTACAACTTCCTCTGTCTTGTCTTCAAATCCCTCTATGGACTCGCCTCCCCCTACCTCGCTTCCCTCCTCTCCTTTTATTCTCCCTCTCATTCTCTCTGTTCCGCTGATCACTTCCTACTCACTGTTCCGCCCACCCCTTGTGCACAATCCCATTTCCGTTCCTTCCACCTTCTTGCTCCCTTCCACTGGAACCTTCTCCCTCTTGGCTCCATCACCTCTTACTCCTCCTTCCACACTTCCTTAAAATCCCACCTACTCCAGTCACCTGTCTGACAATCAACAGCTGATTCTGATCACAATCCGTCTATGTGCAAGTCTATATTACTGTCCATTCACAGTAAATTGTTCTTTATGTTGTTCTCTACTACATGATTCATGAATTGTATTATTCTTGCTTTGTAATGTAATACTGTTGTTCTATGTAAAATGCTTTGGCTAAAAGCAATATATAAAATTCAATAAATACAAATACCTTACCAACAGTGGCAAAGGGGGCAGAGGAGGACTCCATGTCCGCTAAGAAAGACTTTGCAGCGCTACTTGATGAAATGAGGGGGATCCGATCCGACCTTGGCCACAGATTGGACAAATTGAATAGAAGAGTGGACACTATATTCCTGGTACAAGGCCTGGAGTCTAACCAGACATCAGTGGACACCCTAGAAAACCCAAATGGATAGGAGATTGTCGGAGTTGGCAACCCTAATGCTAATGGCCCTCAAGATGGATGATTCGAGAATAGGAAATGGAGAAATAATCTCATTCTTTGGCTTCCCCGAGAAAGATGCTGGGATGGAGAGGAACATTGTTAGAGCGGTCCATGTGGTCAAGTTACTGTTTGGGGACGTCGCTACTAACGAGCCTACCATCGACTGGGCGCACAGAGCCGGTGGGGTTGCAATTTGTCCGTGGTCGATCCTCACCGCTTCCATTGTTATGCTGAGAAGGCTGCAATCTTGGAGAAGGCTACCTGTCGCATACAATAATATCACGATATTCCAAGACCTCGCCACGTTCACCTTGGCAAGACGGAGACTGTGCACCCCACTCGCACAGTGACTCAAGGGGAAAGCGGTGAGAGACCGGTGGGGGTTCACCTTTTTGGTGGCTTTTGAATATGAGGGATATACATACAAGCTGCCCGAGGACATAATTGATCCAACAAGTGGCCTTGAGCAAGTTCCAGAGGGCAGCACCAGAGAGGAATCGTGGAGAGGGAAGTCGACAGATGGGAGACTAGGAAATTCCAGAAATTGAACACCCCTCCCCTTGGCAGAAATGACCATGATGCATGGACAGGGGTTTGAGGCATCCACATGTGCTTGGGTATCTTTCTAATTCTTTGAGTTGGGGGGGGGGGGTGACTGTTCGGGTTTTATACAGAGCGTGTCAGGGGGTCTCTCCGGTATTGAGGGGAATGAATGGAGGAGTCAGTCACAAACAAATGAGGTGCATGGGGGGGGCTCAGGATGCAGAGGTGCGTGACTGGACTCTGGGGGAGTGTAGATGGGGGTATCGGGGACAGTGCAAACCAAAGAAAGGGATTCAAAGAGATTTAAGCGGATAAACCAGGCCCAAAGGTGTTTTGGACTCTCTAACCCTTCCGGCTTCCGGAACACCCCCACCCCCCACCCTCCACCTCCTACTTTACATACTACTCCCAGGTTCATGATTCGTATTCAAGGATGGACTATATCCTAGTGGATGTTAGACTGAGGAGTCATGTTCATGGATCCAGGATTGAGCATGTGCCATGGACAGACCATGACTTAGTGCGACTTTAGGTGAGTGATGGGTGGGGCCCAATGCGGAAAGAAAGGTGGAAATGTAACAACGGCCTCCTAAAAGATAAGGAAATCGCAAATGCTGTGGGGAGGTTTTAAGGTGACAATCGGTGGGCTGGGGGGGGGGCACTAATCTGGATTGTTGATTGGTTTTCAAAAGAAAAAGGAGATGCTGTGGCAGGAGAACGACCATAGCCAGGGGGAGCTTCCAGTGGATACCTGACCCCCCCCCAAGCCTAGCAAATAAACTTAAAAGCTGTAAGAACTAGCTCAAGATTCTGATGCTCCATGATGCAGATAGGAAATTGTTGTTTCTTAAGCAAAAATACTATGAAGAGGGGGACAAGGCGAATGGGATTCTAGCCCAGAGATTGAGTGTGTGTCCGAAAAATAAGACGGTATGGGGTCTATCAGATTGGCCGGGGGCATTATCCACTACGATACTGAGAATCTAGGGCCGGAGTTCATAACATACTTTGAAACATTATTTAAGTCTGAATATGGGGGGGATAGAACAGATATAAATGGTTATCTGGACTCGTTACCCATTCCTGGGATATTGGGGGAGAAAGCCTCCCTACTGGACACAACCATAACAGAGGAGAAAGTGATGCACATGATCAAGAAGATGAAGGGGGGGTATGGCACCAGGGGAGGGTGGTTTCTTGTTTGTGTTTTATAAAACTTATCTCTCTACCCGCACCCCATTTTTGGTTGAGATGTTTAATGCAGTGGAATGGATGGAAGGAGGGAACCTCCCAGACACAATGATGGGTGCCACTATAGTGGTTATTCCCATGGCAAGGCAAGACCCTGCGCTCTGTTCTTCATACTGTCTGATCTCTCTATTAAACTTGGACGTTAAGATTTTGGCTAAGGTTCTGGGGAACAGACCCAAAGGCATTTTCCCGATTTCGGTCCATGGAGACCAGGTGGATTTTGTTAGAGTAAGGCAGGCGTTGGATAATATCCATAAATTGATGGACATGATGCACTCCGCACAGGAGTCTGATCTCGATGCGTGCCTGGTCTTCTTTGACTTGGAGAAGGCCGTTGACAAGGTCAAGTGGAGGTATATGGCCAAACTCCTGGAAAAGATGAGATTGGGGGGGGAGATCTTCCGAAGGTGGGTGGTGTTACTTTACAAAGCCACAATGGCGCAAGTCCAGGTTAACAGTTTATCCTCTCCGTTTTACTTGACCAGAGGAACGAGGCTGGGATGTCCTCTGTCCACTCTTGTATGCTCTCACAATGGAGCCTTTGGTGATTGCATTTCAGGAACAGAAGTAGATTCAACGTGGGGAAATGGAATTCAAACTGTCCCTATTTGCGGATTACATTTTGGGATATCTCGGGCAAGGTCCAAGACTTCCTTCCAGCATTATCTCCTCTTATTGAAATTTTCGGGTCCTTCTCTGGGTTGAAGAGTAATATAACAATAAGGTTATAGTGGTGTAGCGATACGGGAGATAAAAGGGGCGCTGAGCTGACTGGTCCCTGTACTTACTGCAAAGGGGCTTGGGCGCCGCCACTTGATGCTGCTCAGGTTCGCATTGCCTGCTGTGTTGTGCCTTGCTCATGGTTAAAGCAGGTGAGAGCTATTAACCCTGGTTTGTGCAGGTTATAAACTGTATTACGGTGACCTGTGGTACTGCTGTTGGGGTAAGGCATGCTCCTACCCCAGAGTAACAGCGGTGACTGCCTTTAGAACAGTTTCCAGAGGAACAATATACAAGTGCAATTTGACTTTGTTTGAGATTTACAAAGTCCTAGTTATAGTTTCGTCCTTCATTTGGTCAAATTTTCATCTGAATTGGTTGCCCTGTTGCTTTGGATTTCCTTCACTGAGTTTCACCTTCTCACAAAAACACTAAAACGACAAGTTAACGAAGCCTTGGCAGCACGTCTAGTGAAGCGGGCGGCCCTTATACAATCTGGCTTAATGGCCAACCAAGTTTTGACTGTCACTTCGCTTGCCAAGGTTTTTGATCAAGATTGTATTACTTGTGTTTACGATCAGGACGTAACTCCAGCAAATGTTGCCCATTTCTCTGTCCCTGTGAAGAATACAAGTCAAGCAACTCAGACTTGCCTACAAAGAACCGTCAATTTGGGGAGCTTAAATAAGGGTACCCCTATTGAACCGAAAATAAGATTCATTTTCAGTTCATCGCTAGGACACTGTTGAAGGAGTTATTTATCCTGTCTTTAGTGTTGGCTTATCTGAGGAATTTTCAAGCTCACTTTAGGAACTAAGACTATTAAAACAGTGTTTAGGGTGGTAATGGCCCAAAATGTCACCCTCACAATTACGACGGCCGAAAATGCTGACTTTGATTTTTTTTTTAGACCCCCCCCTTACACCACATATGTATATGGGGGTATATATCATATTGATATGGGGGGACTGCAAGGGGTCTCCCCCCGCATATATATGTGCTGTAAGGGGGTTTAAAAAAAAAATAAGCAAAATAAGTCAGCATTTTCAGTTGTCGTAATTATGAGTGTCGCAGTGATCACATAGATCCGTTAGGGCTTTAACAGACCATACTCATTCAGTGCCCTCCATTGTTTCTTCTATTGTGTCCCTGATTCGGTTGAAACCTTTTGCCCCTGACTCCATCGGCTTACTCACCGCCAGCTCTCCGTTGTTTGGTACACAAAAGGAGGATTTGAGTGCTTTGTGGGGGCACAGATTGAATGTCTCCAACGAGGCCACTGCTGAAATAATGCCCCAACATTGCTATCGGACCATCTGAAGCATGGTCTTCATTCCAACATAATCTTTATTCGACAGTAGTGGAGATTTGGAGTCGGATAATATGACCGGAGCTCCTTCTTAGTTGAGGATAACTAGTGTGCCACCCTATCAGGGCACTTCTCCAGCATCGGGTCGGCATGGATTCACATGCTCGTGAATATTCCTAGTCGTCAGGCCGGGAATCCTCGGTAAAAGAAAATAGTTTCACTTTCACTTAAATTGTGTTTCTCCTTTAAACCAATCGCTGTCATCTGGGTCATACTTCCCCCCCATCCAATGACAGTCCTCTCCATAAGCACCTCCCCTGGCAGACAGCTTCAGATTTTTACTGCACACTTCAGTGATGGAAGTCCTCGAGTTTCCTCTCCGAGCTATTTGTAAAAGTTTTTTGTAGTTTTTGACAGAAAAAAAGTTATATTTTTGTTTCTAAGGAGCCTGTGCACTCTCTTCCCCATCTGCCAACAGCAGGGTTCTGTTGTCAGTGAATTTCAGCACCCCTCAAGAGCGAAGATATTCAAATTCTAGAAGTCCATCAGGCCTACTTCGCCCCCTCCGACCATGACGGAGGAGGATGAGGGAAGGTGTTTCTTCAAGCCCTGCACCAAATGCGGGCTATGGAACAGGTTTGTGGAGGACAAGCACCTACAATGCCTCTCTGACTGCACCCAGACCACAAGGAGGTGGCGTGTGAAATTTGCCTCAGGTTCTCTAAGAAGAAAATGAGGGACAGGCATAGTAGACTGGCAGAGTGGCTCAACGCCAAGGCCTCAGACCTGTGCGGCAAGCAGGGTCCTGCCTTACCCAGCCCGGCCAGTCCGATGAGCAGTCTTTTCAGTCCTGTGATGAAGGGGCCCCTGGGGGACCCTCGCGTGAGGAAACACGGCACAATCACCACACATGAACTGATACGCCAGACACAAGGTTGTATTCCCAAAATCTAGGGTTTATTGCAAAGCAAAGTAAATTCAGTTGGCCAACTGGTCTCACGCCCCGCGACGTGTGTCTATCAGACCTCGGGAGACTCAAGAGCGTGAAAAACATACATCGGTTACATATGTACAAAACAAGCATCTTGTAATCAGTAGTGTCGCATCCAATACCGCCCCTCGTACTTTTCCTTTGGATTGGGCACGATGATTGACAACGGTGATGAGTATGACACCTTAAACATTTGTTTTAGCAACAATTGCAATTTCCTAAGCCGCAGACATAAGTCTTTGTTGAAGAGAACATAATGCTTCTGTTCTCTCTAGCAAGCTGCGTGCGGGGGAAGAGATACATTCCAGGCCTTCCTATCTCCTAGTTTTTATTTGGATCCTGGGGGTCGACTCGCTCTCCGGGACTCTGCATGCCTCGGGGAAGGGGGGCCGCAAAGAAGAGCATAATTCATGCCATTTAATGTTTGCTTCTAGTATTACTACCGTGTTTTCGAGACTTGCTGGCACCTGTGAGCTGATTAGGATGCCTCGCTGCTCTCTTTCAAGGATAGCGCAAGGGAGGAGACCGGGCATTTCTATCTGGTTGCTACGTTATGTTTCAGCATGTCTCCCTCGGCCTTGCATTGTGCACTAGCAAAGCAGAATATTCTTTCAGCGAAGCAGTTTAACAGAAAGCAAAAAGCAAAACGTTAGAGAAAACAAAATGCCGATTTCAGTCACCTTAAAATGGCCGCCCTTTGGCAAGCTTATGGTTATATATCTTTAGTACTGAATGCATGAGACGGTTGGTCTTCGGCCAACATGATACATAACATCGTGATCGAGGGGTGCATACTTTTCTAGATCGACAAACCCTCCTTTTGGCCGTATGCCAAATGTCTCATCTGTGCATTGCATCCTCTTCTGACCAAGTATCTGACTCTGATTCTGACTCTTGCGCATCGTTAGTTTTCTCTTCATTGTCATCTATATTGATTGACATGAATTCTTGAACTGTTTTTGTTTCCTCATTACCATGGGTACTTGGTTTAAAGGTGCTCTTTTGTCCTAGCATCTGTACGCATCCTTCACTCATTTCGGTGCATATTACAGGTAGACAATGTATGCAGCAACAACATGTCATGAATATTCCTAGTATTGTTATTAGGATCGCAAATAGTTTCCATCCCCATGAATATAATAAGTCCCAAAACCAGGAACTTATATCCCAACCACCTTCTTGGGTATGGAGTTCAGAGCGCAAAACGTGTAATTTTCTTATTGCTTTGAAAATCGTGGGAGATGAGTTGTTTACAAATACGCAGTACGTTGATCCCACGATTTTGCAAGCACCGCCACGATCAACCAGGATTACGTCAAGAGCCATTCGGTTTTGAAGTGTCATTGATCTAATCCCTTTCTCCTCTAATGTCATGTTGTATAATATATCTGTTCCGTTTATTGTTTTTTCTAAGATTCTGGATAATCGTCGAATATTATAGGAGTTTATTGCTTGGGCCAAAAATGGTATAAATGATTTTGCTACGTCTACTGCCATTAATCCCCCTTTAGTACTTCTTCGTGGCCTGGATCTAGATAGTTTGGCTATGTCTGCTGTTTCTAAGAAAAACACTCCTGGGAACAAAAGTCCTAAATAACATGTACCTCCCCAGTTTCTAGGTAACCAGGGATATACTTTTTCTCCACATATAAAATACACACGGTCACCTACATACACTGGTCCGACTTCCCTATTAAGAATCGCTGTATTCATACATCTAGTGAATGTCCCTACTAAATAGGAGCCCTTCTTTTGTAAACAGAAAGGAACAGAACGTGGGCTGTAGTTTACTGTGTAAGAGGGGGGCACTGCAACTTTATTTCCTTCTGATCTTATGCGAAATATGATCAGATGATTTTTCTGGGGGAAACAATCTATCTTGTGGCATTGGGTTGGGCGTAGCTTTTGGTATTATCATTCGTGCTCTATGGAATATAGAGCAACCTATGGGTCTCATGATAATCTCCTCAAATTCATTCATGTTCGTGCTATCTAACTGACCCGTTTCACTCTTATTCCATTTTCCATAATAATGTACTCGGAGATGCACTGTATGCAGAACTTAATGTTAGTGGTTCCACGTACCAACCTATTCCTTTACCGCCATGTTGTGGCAGATGAGCACACACCCAACAGTTATTCTTTTTCAAAATTGAATGTGCCATGTTCATTATTTGTAGTAATGCGTTATTCCCATACCCCTCTCTGTCTTTCTTGCATTGGGGACAGAGTGTAAGTAATTACGTGGACAAGACTTTCAGTGGTGGAAATGTTTCTAATGGGCAAGAGGATTTCTAAGGGGTGCATTTCCTCTAGATACCACAATACTAATGCTGTCGTTACTGGGGCTATTATACTAATTATGCACATGATTACTGTTAAAATCAACATACAATTTTTCCGATAACCCTTTTTGTGCAATTTTTCAGTTTCTATGTTTGATTCATTGTTAGCCTTATCAGCAGTGGTGCAGGAGGGGGCAAAAGCTGGTTTTGGCATTCTCTCTCACGGTCCGTCTTCCTCAGCAATTTTCGTCATGGATATCTCTCCTCGCGGCACTCGTCCGAATGTCAATGAGTTCGATAAATGTCAACTGTCTATTCTGCCAGTTCTCAGCAAACTGGATTGCTTATACGTTGGGCAAGATCTCTATGCGTTAGCACACTGCTTAAGGAACTCCGGAGCAGGTATCAATTGCCTTTTTGTACCATGTGCGCCCCGCTTGTCCGCTCGGGTTCAGGACACATGGATTTATGTTAGCACCGAGGAGTCTGGTTGTTGGGCTTTCTGATTTGCACAACCCTCACGCCACTCTCCTCTAGGCCTCCAGTTCCTATTTCATCCGTGAATAGGGAACAGAGGCAGCAAAAAATCAACAAAATGAAGATTTGATCACTCCTTCTTTCGGCGTCGTAGATTGTACCACCTTGCTCCTGGTACCGTGTGATCGATGAACAGTGCCGGTGCACTTCCAGACTCAAGCTCGGAGTCAGGCTGTGGCACAATGGCAGATGCTGGTGGGTGCCAAAGTGGTACACGTTTCGTGTCATCCAGCAGTGATCCAGATTCTGCTGGCGAACATTGGGGCACTCTTTGCCCATCCTCTTTTACAGCAATCTTTTGAGGCTTTCTTTCAGTATCAGGCAGATTTTGTGGCAAAGAACTGGCAACTGTGTCTTTTGTTTCGGGAACCGCTGCTTCTTTCTGGTCACCTCGATCAAACAGTTTTTCAGATGGTGACGGGGAGCTTCTTGGCGTGGGTTGTGTGTATCCACGCCTTGCGCCCATCCACTCGAATGGCCGTCTGTGTTGTCAGGAGTATTTGATAGGGACCACGCCACCTGGGTGCTAACAATGTTTTTGTAACGCTCACCTGATTCCCACGGAGGCGCAGGTCTGGCTTCGAGTGCTGATGCTTCTTCAATGGTGAAGCGCAGGACTCTGAAGATGGACAGGAAGGGCCCTCTACTCTGGCTTCTCCGGCTCGCAGGAATATTCCCCTGTGCGTGAAAAGGGAGTATTACCTACTGACTGAGTTATGATCAAGCCTCCCACTCTCTTCCAACCCTCCACGATACCCTTCCACGATTCCCTGTGAAGTCTCACCTTAGGGTCAGGAAGGATGAGCTCTCCATCCTGCTTCTGATGCAGGGGCGCGTTGAAACCCAGTTACTTCACTGGATTGAGGATTGATGGGAGTTCAGGTAAGCTTGACTATTCAGGTAAGGCTCTGTAAAAGTTCTGTTGCAAGTTCAAAAGTCCAAGCTTAATAATAATGTTCATTGTCTTTTTGCAGCAAGCGCTAATGTTTGTCCTTTTTTCCACTTAGGGGCCGGGGTTCGGAATGCCGGAGATATGGCACCGACCCGAAGTGAAACATGCAGTTCCAGTTCCAGTAAATGGCAGGTTAGTTCTGGATGAGCGCTCGGGAACTGACTTTGCATACGCTCATTCAATGTCTTTGTCTTTTTTCCCCATAGGGGCCGGGGTCCGGAAAATGCCTGGAGGCGGCAAGACCCGAAATGAAATGAGGTAAGTCTTATTCCCTTCCTTCTCTCACCTCTTATTCTTGTCTTTTTCTCTAGGCTCTGGGAAGTGGCTGTGTATCCGGATGATCGCTGCTGAAGATGGAGGAACCCAGGAAAGGTGAGTGAAATGCAGCGCTGCAGGGATCGTAACGAAATGGTTTTAAAAATAATGTCTTCCCTTTCAGGATCGTCGGTGATGTCTCCGTGGTGCAGATGTAGCTGGTAAGGTCTCTTGTCTCCCTTTGCAGGTGACCCAGGATGCTGACAGGCGTGGCTGAAGTCCAGAAGCAGGAGCTGACACGGTGAGCATCCAGCTGCGAGGAGCAGAACAACGCGAAGCGTGAGTTGCTGATCGGGTGTGGTTTAAATAGCTTTGGCAGAAGTCCCAAGTGTGTATCCTTCCTCTGATCAGGTATGTATCCTTCCCCGGCCACACCCGGGTGGAAAGTAGTCCCACAGGTAAAGTAGTTCCATTCAGGCCTCAAGAGGGCCTGGATGTGGCAGCATGGTCTGCATCAGGTAAGTGCACATGAAAACACTTGCACACATGTCTAGCTTTATGAGCCTGGCGCCTAAGGCGCCAGGACAGAGGTCCAACATGAGCCTGGCACCTAAGGCGCCAGGACTGCGTCCAAAGGGCCCCAGCTTGGGCCCGCTGGCACTCCCCTGGGGGAAATGATGCCTGCCTCTGGGGTCGCTGGGTCGGACCTGGTTCCTTGGAGGTAGGCATCATGACAGTACCCCCCCCCAAGGTTCTTCCCTCCGGGGGTTTGGGCTTGTTCGGAAATCTCCGGTGAAACCTTTGTACTAATCGAGGTGCATGGACATGGTTACTAGGTTCCCACGATCTCTCTTGAGGTCCATATCCCTTCCAGTCAACAAGATAGAAGAGTTTCGACTTTACCACCTTGGAGTCTAAAATGTCTTTAACTTCGAATTCTAATTCCCCTTCAATTTGAACTGGATTTGGAGGCTTGGA
The DNA here is from genome assembly GCF_040938575.1 of Ambystoma mexicanum. Taxonomy (NCBI): domain Eukaryota; kingdom Metazoa; phylum Chordata; class Amphibia; order Caudata; family Ambystomatidae; genus Ambystoma; species Ambystoma mexicanum. The sequence goes on along the minus strand of NC_090929.1, from coordinate 536,391,179 downwards.
CAATCGGGTTCCTGGTTGTACTGGCTTCAAAAGTGATGCATGAAAAACTGGATGAATACGCATGTTGGACGGTAGATCCAGTTTAAAGGCCACTGGGTTGATTATAGCTTTGATGGGATAAGGTCCTACGAATCTGGGATTGAAGGTTTGCGGGCCCTTGAGGGGTAAATGTTTTGTTGCTAGCCATACCTGGTCTCCTACTTGGTAAGGAGGAGTTTTACTTCGGTGCAAATCAGCGTTTTCTTGAAACTTTTTCTTGGCTTGCTGTAAATGAGTTGCAGCTTCTTTGAAGGCTCGGGTTATTGTGGAATGCAGATGATTTACTGCGGGCATTTCCAGGGTCAGAGGTGGATCTAGGTCAGTGGTCCGAGGATGGTGACCATACAAAGTATAAAAGGGGGTTTGTCCGGTTCCAGAATGCACTGAATTGTTGTATGCATATTCTGCGATCCAAAGGATGTCTTTCCAATTTAACTCTGATTGGTGTAACATGCACTGAAGATATTGCTCGAGAGTCTGATTGGTTCTCTCGGTGTGTCCGTCGGTCTGGGGATGGTGGCTGGTGGATAACCGCACATCTATTTGTGCTAGTTGGCAACACTTCTTCCAAAAATGTGAGATAAATTGACTTCCACGATCCGAGACTAATATGGAAGGGAAACCATGTATGCAAACTATATTCTCCAGGAATTCCTTGGCCAAGGTGGAAGCTGAAGGCAAACCCTTTAAAGGGATAATGTGGGCCATTTTGGAGAATAGGTCCACAATTACAAGGATTGTGTTGTAACCAGCACAAGGAGGCAGATCTGTTATAAAGTCCATTGACAGGGTGTGCCATGGCGCCAGTGGAATATCCAAGGGTTGAAGTAAGTCGGCTGGCCTTTTCTTTTGAGCCTTGTTTTGGGCGCAAATTCCACAAGACAGTACAAAAGACTTTGTCTTTTCTCCAAGAAGGCCACCAGAAGTGGCGTTTGATTTTTTCCTCCGTTTTAGCGATACCAGGGTGTCCTTCCATTAAAGATTCATGATGATGGGTAATAACAAGTTCTTGCAATTCTTTACTTGGCAGAAACAACCGCTCCTGGAAGTAGGGTAAGTTATCCTTAACGGTGTAATGAGGACCATTTTGACTCCATTCCAGTAAGGCTGAAGAGTCTAGAAGTTGTTTTACTTGCGTTTGGATGTCCTCAATAGTTTGCAATGAAGTTAAGCCTAAGATTCTTTGCTCAGGTATGATGGGCACAGGTTCTAAGCTCAAATTAGGTTCTTTCATGCCAATTCGGGATAAGGCATCCGCTTTTCCATTCTTGCAGCCAGGGCGATAGGTAATTACAAAATCAAATTCCGCAAAGAATAGAGCCCATTGGAGTTGTCGTGAAGATTGAGCTTTGGCCGTTTTTAAATACTGTAAGTTTCTGTGGTCCGTAATTACGGTGATGGTGTGTCTTGCCCCGAGAAGGTAGTGACGCCAAGCCTTGAAAGCCGATTTGATGGCCAGTAACTCTTTATCGGTGATTGCGTAGTTGATTTCAGGAGGAGAAAATTTTCTGGACCAAAAGGCCACTGGGTGTAGTTGGTTAGTTTTTGGGTCTCTTTGCTACAGGACAGCTCCCATGGCCAAACTGGATGCATCGGTTTCCACTATGTACGGGAGATCTGGGTGTGGGTGCTTCAATACAGGTGCAGGGGTGAATTTGGTTTTCAGGTCCTGGAAGGCTTGTTCGGCCTCAAGAGTCAATTTGAAGCGTTTGTTTTTCTTTAGGAGAGCGGTGATGGGTTGGACTGTTCGGGAAAATTCCGGGATGAATCTTCGATAGAAATTGGCAAAGCCGAGCATGCTCTGAACTCCCTTCACTGAGCTTGGAGATGGCCATTTGAGGATGGCGTCCACCTTTCGCGAGTCCATTCGGACTCCTTGAGGTGTCAGGATGAATCCGAGAAACTCAACTTCTGTGGTATGAAAAACGCATTTTTCGAGTTTTGCAAATAATCTGTGCTGGCGCAGTTTCTCAAGAACTGCCTTAACATGTTTTCTGTGCTCAGATTCTGAAGAAGAGTACACCAGGATGTCGTCAATGTAAACAATGACACAGACATCGATAACTTCCCGAAGAACATCATTCATAAAGTACTGAAAGGCGGCAGATGCATTGCACAAACCGAAGGGCATCACCTGATATTCGAAGAGCCCAAACTTGGTGCGGAATGCAGTCTTCCATTCGTCGCCTTCTTTTATGCGCACCAGGTGATAAGCTCCTCGGAGATCTAACTTGGTGTACACACAAGCGTCTTTCACCTGGTCGATAAGCTCAGGGATCAAGGGCAGAGGATAACGATTCTTAATCGTTATTTGATTTAGGGTGCGATAGTCTATACACGTTCTAAGGTTGCCTTCTTTTTTCGGCACGAAGAACAGAGCTGAAGAGACAGGAGACTTGGACGGGCGAATAAAACCATTGGCTAGGTACTGATCTAAATACTGACGCAAATGCAGGTTCTCAGGTTCCGTAAGAGCATAAATCCTACTACAAGGTAGTTGAGCATTGGGTACCAGATCGATTTGGCAATCATAAGACCGATGGGGACGTAACGTGTTAGCCTGTTCTTTCTGAAAAACGTCTTGGAATTCTTGGTATTCTGACGGTAGCTGTACAGGGGTGGAAGTTGCTGAGGATAGACCCATAGCTGGATTTCTTGGATAACAAGTTGGTTCACAATCAGGAAAACTTATCTTCTTTGCTCGCCAGTCTATTCTGGGATTATGTGTTTCTAACCAAGGAATTCCAAGAATTACTTGAAATTGTGGGGCCTTGATCACATCAAACACGATTGCTTCCCGATGTCCATCCTGACCCACCAGTGTCACTTCAACAGTGGAATGCGTTACAGGCCCTGAGGCTATTTCGGTTCCATCTACTGTAGTAATGACATCTTGGGTTACTTTCGGGCGGAGAGGAAGCTTAATCCTGGAAGCCAATTCACGGTCTATGTAATTTCCAATAGCTCCACTGTCGATGTATGCTTTTATAGCATGCAACTGCTGAGGCTGTTTTGGGTCCACAAGCACCATTGGCATGACAAAATGCGAGGTCAAAGAGTTAGTTTTCAAGCTCGGCAAGCGGACCCCTACGCTTGCCGGGCTAGGTCGTTTCCCGAATCAGGTGTCACTAATTCGTTATCAGTAGCTCCAACCACCTTCTTAAGCGGTTTAACTGGACAATTTCGAAGAAAGTGACCGGAAGTCCCGCAATACAGACAAAGTTGCATTTGCCGCCTTCTCTCTCGTTCTTTCTGCGTTAATGGTCCTTTAACACCACCGATTTGCATAGGTTCAGATACGTCGGTACTCTTGGAGTTAGCGTGGGTTTTGATCGGTGCTCGGCTTTCATACTTGAACCGATCTGCTTTTCTATTTTGAAGTCTGTGATCAAGTTGAACCACCAAGTCAATGTAGTCTGCGCAGACCTGGGGTGGGTTTACTATCTGAGCTAGAACATCCTTAAGCTCTCCGCGCAGGCCTCGATGAAACAATGTGATCCTTTTGCTTTCTGGCCATCCAGTTTCCACAACCAGTCTGTTAAAGGTGACTATGTAGGACAGAAGATCCTGATTACCTTGTCGTAAGGATAGCAGTTCATTATCAAGGGCCTGTCCTTGAGAGTGTCGAGCGAACAATCTTTCCATGCTGGCCTGGAAGCCCTGAAAATTCTGGAGAATGGGATCATCCTGATTTACCATTGGAATAGACCAATCGGCAGCACTACCACTGAGGTAAGATAGTATAAAGGCTACCTTGGTCTGGTCGTTAGGGAAGGCTCCGGGTCTGCATAGAAAGTGTGAACGACATTGGTTCATAAAGACGGCATATTTCTTGGGATCCCCCGCAAAACTTTCAGGCGGGGCCAAAGGCATGTGTCCAGGTAGATTAATTTGTACCGGGTTACTCAAACCCATTGATGTGGAAATGTCTCCGGAATTAGGTAAAGGAGTGTGCCCTGCCTGGGCCTGTAATAACCTTTTGGCTAGGTCATCTGTTCTTTCCTTGGATAAGATCAGTTCTCTTTTGAGAGCGTTAGTCTCCTGGTGGGCTGAGTGCACCTCTGCCCGTAATTCCCCCAAAAGCTGGGCCAGCTGGTCAGTCTCGGAAGTCTCCATAGCGCCCGGGTGGGAAATTGTGGGTAGGCTTCGCGTTCTGTAACGCTCACCTGATTCCCACGGAGGCGCAGGTCTGGCTTCGAGTGCTGATGCTTCTTCAATGGTGAAGCGCAGGACTCTGAAGATGGACAGGAAGGGCCCTCTACTCTGGCTTCTCCGGCTCGCAGGAATATTCCCCTGTGCGTGAAAAGGGAGTATTACCTACTGACTGAGTTATGATCAAGCCTCCCACTCTCTTCCAACCCTCCACGATACCCTTCCACGATTCCCTGTGAAGTCTCACCTTAGGGTCAGGAAGGATGAGCTCTCCATCCTGCTTCTGATGCAGGGGCGCGTTGAAACCCAGTTACTTCACTGGATTGAGGATTGATGGGAGTTCAGGTAAGCTTGACTATTCAGGTAAGGCTCTGTAAAAGTTCTGTTGCAAGTTCAAAAGTCCAAGCTTAATAATAATGTTCATTGTCTTTTTGCAGCAAGCGCTAATGTTTGTCCTTTTTTCCCCTTAGGGGCCGGGGTTCAGAATGCCGGAGATATGGCACCGACCCGAAGTGAAACGTGCAGTTCCAGTTCCAGTAAATGGCAGGTTAGTTCTGGATGAGCGCTCGGGAACTGACTTTGCATACGCTTATTCAATGTCTTTGTCTTTTTTCCCCTATAGGGGCCGGGGTCCGGAAAATGCCTGGAGGCGGCAAGACCCGAAATGAAATGAGGTAAGTCTTATTCCCTTCCTTCTCTCACCTCTTATTCTTGTCTTTTTCTCTAGGCTCTGGGAAGTGGCTGTGTATCCGGATGATTGCTGCTGAAGATGGAGGAACCCAGGAAAGGTGAGTGAAATGCAGCGCTGCAGCGATCGTAACGAAATGCTTTTAAAAATGTCTTCCCTTTCAGGATCGTCGGTGATGTCTCCGTGGTGCAGATTTAGCTGGTAAGGTCTCTTGTCTCCCTTTGCAGGTGACCCAGGATGCTGACAGGCGTGGCTGAAGTCCAGAAGCAGGAGCTGACACAGTGAGCGTCCAGCTGCGAGGAGCAGAACAACGCGAAGCGTGAGTTGCTGATCGGGTGTGGTTTAAATAGCTTTGGAAGAAGTCCCAAGTGTGTATCCTTCCTCTGATCAGGTATGTATCCTTCCCCGACCACACCCGGGTGGAAAGTAGTCCCACAGGTAAAGTAGTTCCATTCAGGCCTCAAGAGGGCCTGGATGTGGCAGCATGGTCTGCATCAGGTAAGTGCACATAAACTCTTGCACACATGTCTAGCTTTATGAGCCTGGCGCCTAAGGCGCCAGGACAGAGGTCCAACATGAGCCTGGCGCCTAAGGCGCCAGGACTGCGTCCAAAGGGCCCCAGCTTGGGCCCGCTGGCACTCCCCTGGAGGAAATGATGCCTGCCTCTGGGGTCGCTGGGTCGGACCTGGCTCCTTGGAGGTAGGCATCATGACAGTTTTCTGCTCAAAGTTTTTAATTAGCACCCATTTTCCTGGTTCCAGTGTGTGTCCCGGGCCAGTGTATCTGATCGGTAATGCCTCCTTCAGCTGCTGATGAATCAAATGCAATGTTTGAATCAAGAGATTACAATAAATGCTGAGCACAGGGTATTCAATCTCCCTAAGCCTTTTCGGCTGAGGTGCACACCAAGCATTCGCCGGTCTCCCCATGACTATTTCATATGGGGAGAGCCCAGTTCTTGCCTGCACAGATGTTCGCATGCACAGTAGTGCTAATGGTAACGCATCTACCCAACTTAGCTTGCTTCCTGCGCATATCTTGCTAATCTTAGATTTCAAGATTCCGTTGTGGCGTTCAATAAGACCGGCTGACATCGGATGTCTCGAACAATGGAATCGCTTATCGATTTGGAGACCTGCACAAATCTGTAATATTACTGCGCCCACAAAATGTGGACCGTTTTCTGACCATATGACACTGGGCAAGCAAAAACGGGAGAAATACTCCTTTAACATTACTTTCGCCGTGCTCATGGCAGTGCAGTCTTTCAATGGATATGCTTCCACCCATTTGCTAAATGCACATATGACCACTAGGACATACTTCAAGTTTTGGCATCCCTCCATCTCTATGAAATCAAAATGGATTACCTCAAACGGCATAGAGGGAAGGCCAAAACTGCCTGTTGGAGTAACCGTTCCCTTCCCCACATTGTGTTGTAGACACATTATGCAATTCTGCACCAACCTTTCAGCATTTTTCTTTGTGTGCATTCTCCCATACCGTGGCTAGATGCTGGACTATTTTTTTGGCACAAATGTGAGTGGGGCTGTGGGCCATCGTGACCATCACAGTTACATAGGAATTGGGCAGCATCCAGTTCCTACTCCTATTGTCCACCCAACAACCCTCTAGATCTAATTCTGCAGAGCCCTCAGCCCACCGTTGGATCTCATCAGCAGTAGCTTCTGCCTGCATCTCTTTGACAGTGGCAATTCCATTTTCTATCATGCAGGGCACTTCCTTCGACTGTACTGTCAACATTTTGGTATTCAAGTCAGTGGCAGTTTGCTTCGCAATCCTGTCTGCAAATGCATTTCCCTCTCCCACCTTGCATGTTACTTTTTTATGCGCCTCGCATTTCACTATTGCCAGGTGCTTTGGACACGTAAGTGCAGACAATAATCGCACAATCAAAGGGCCATGTTGTATTCTAGCCCCATGTGATGTTAGGAACCTCTCTCAGCCCATAGTCGGCCTAAGTTATGAACCACGCCGAAGGCGTACTGACTGTGAGTATATATTTTTACACTCAAGTTCTCTGAAATCTCACAGGCTCTGGTCAAGGCAATTATCTCCGCTGCTTGTGCAGAGTTGTAGGGGATTATTTTACTCTCCACAATACTTTTCAATGTGGTGATAGCATAAGCGGCAGCTGATGTGCCATCCGGCAATTTAAAACAAGAGCCGTCACAAAACTCCATGTTCTTCCATGGGCAGTGGCATTAATTCAGCAGGATTCAAAGCGCTACACCTCAAAATCTGGATGTGTGGAGCGAATAGGACAATTACATATCTAGTCAATCTAGCAGATGTGAGGTGTTGTGTCTGCGTTCTATTTAATAGAACGTCTATAGCATGTGGCACCATCAAAATTAAGGTGTGCCTCAATACCATCCCTTCTGTTTGTTTCACTGACGCAGCAGCCGCTGCAACAGCTCACAAACATCGTGGTAATGCGCGCGCTACAGGGTCCAGCGCAGAAGAAAAATAGCCGCACGGCCTATTTCTTCCACCTTGTTCCTGTGTTAAAACTGCCAACGCGCAGCCCACATTCTCATGCACAAACAATCTAAAAATCTTTTCATAATTTGGTGTGCCCAAAACTGGAGCAGAACATAAGGCAGTTTTGAGCAAGTCCAATGCTGTCTGACAATCTTCATTCCACTGCAAAGGCATCACAACATCCTTTTTTGTCAACTCCACCATTGGTTTTACAATTAAGGCGAAATTGCCAATCCATTGCCGACAATAGGAAGCCATGCCTATTATGGCTCTGACTCCTTTCTGTGTTTTTGGAATAGGCATACCAGAAATGCTTTCTATTCTCTCTGGCGTCAGTCTTCTCCCTTCTTTCGAAAGTAGGTAGCCCAAATAAGTCACCTCCTTTCAACAATACTGAAACTTCTTTAAACTCGCTTTGTGGCCATGCGCTGGCAAATGAGTTAACAACAAAACAGTTCTCTTTACAAATTTCTTCTGTATCTGGAGCAATCAACAAGTCATCTATATATTGTAGCAATACGCATCCTGTTGGTAACTCTAGCATATCTAACTGTTCTTTCAATGCTCTGCTATAGATGCTTGGACTTTCTGTGTAGCTTTGAGGAATGTACGTGAAGGTGAACGTTCGCCCTCCTAATGTGAAGGCAAACAGATATCTACTTCCTTGGTGTAGGGGAATGCTGAAAAAAGCATTCTTCAAATCAATAACACTAAAGTATTCTGCTGAAGCTGGAATAATTGTCAAAATTGTGGTAACATCTGGGACCAATGGAAATTGAGGATCTACTACCTTCTTTAGTGCACGCAGGTCAATTATGAAACGATATGGTACCTCATTACCTCCTTTCTTATACACTGGAAGAATGGGGCTGTTACACATGCTGCCTGTAATTTCTTCAATCACCCCCAATTTTACCAAATCAGACACAATACTTTTCAATCCTTTCTCTCCTTCTGCTGAAATTTTATACTGTGGAATACGCTGCAATGTTACTCCTTCTTTTAACGTAATTTTCTCTGGCTCTATTTTCAAACATCCCACATCATTATCATTTGTTGCCCATATACAAGTTGGCACTTCACTCAATTCCCCTGGCAAAGGTTTGGACAAAAATTCTGATACTGGTACATTCTGTGGCGAAATAGTCAAAATACTCCATCTGGTGTACAGTGTATAACTGCACTGAGTTTTTTCAACAGTTAACTAATTTTCCCCTCAGTTTTTTGTTAAGAGAAATGGACAGTATTCAGTGAATGGACCTAATGTTACTGGTACTGGTTGAGACTCTGGATTGATTACTGGGGTACCTGAAAACCCTACTGAAATATTTTTATGCCCTGACAGTGGTATCTTCGTAAACAATTGATGGTCTATTGAACACTTCTGCACCCCCTTATCCACAAGGAAGCTGTGCTCACTATTCCCGACTTTCATTTCTATGTAGGGTCCTTTCTGATTCACGGGAATAGACACTGGTTCCAACCCCTGTGTTGGGCTGTCCTGTTGGGGAAATAACACATCATCCGATGTGTAGTCGCTGCTGTTATTATAGTACGCACTCGAATATGTTTCGAAAATGTTCCCGCCCCTCCTCCTAGTTCCATTTTCCATATTCTGCTGGCTCTGATTCTGAGGAGGGGTTTGACTTTGGGTTTGGGCACTATTCCCTTGACTATTTTGGTGTTGCTGCACATTATTCCTGTTATGCCCATTTGCTCCTGGATGCCCTCTATGCTGTCTTCTCTAACCGTACCCATTTCTATTTTGCAGGTGTGGACATTGCGCTCGCCAGTGACATTCTCTACAATATGCACATTGATTCAATCCCAGGGGCCCTCCATGCATGTTCAAATTACCTTTGCCCTGGGCGTTTCCTCTCCATCTATTGTGTCCCGCTACTTGTTGGAGTAGCACCTCAACCATTGTTCGTAATGCTTCTACTCTCATTGGCAAGGGGTATTCATTACATACTTCATTTATCTCCCTTAGAGGAATACTAAGATCCGAAATCCATTTCAACGCCTCTCCCATACACACTCTTAGTCTGTCGCCTGTCTGTCTTGACGGCAGATATCGCTGCTGTATATCTGGCTCTACCGCTTCAGTTCTGTCTCTCCTAATATCTCTAATATCCCTACACCCAGGTGTGGCAAACATTTCAGTATGTTCATCGTCAAGTTCACCTTTTAGTTCAAAAAGCCGATCTACATGTTCCCTCACCTCCATCTTTCCCTCTACAATGGGCCAAAGCATTCAAATCTAGCAATCATTGTGGTGGTAACTTCCCAAGTATCTGTTTCCATCTTGCCACCAAATATTCACCCATGCATTCCAACAATACCTGTTTTTTGTTGCTCCTCCTGAAGTCAAATATCGAGACCATCACTGCCGTTTCATCATTCCCATCTATATAAATTTCGGCCTGTTTTCGGAACTCTTGCTTTCTCTCCTTACTAATCGCACTACAAGTCACTCTCGCACATCCACTCTGTTAGACCCCTTCTTTCTTTTCACCAGATTCAAGTTCAATTGGGAGGATAGCACAGCGGCAGCGTGCGCGTCTTGGAAGCAAGACGACACAAAGCAACAACAGGTTCGATCCCCGGGTCCGCGCTTAGAAACCTCCGAGTGTTTAAGCGCGTTATAAATACGTAACTAAGACAAAGAAAAAAAAAAATCTAATCTTAATCTGTGTTTCCTCTGTAACAGCGCCTCGATGCCTCATGGGCTGCAAGTGCGCTTAACAAATGCAAAATAAATAAAATAAATAAATAAATAAATTACAGTGGGGGCAGATAGGACAGAAATGATCTCTACTGAGGGAGGTGCAAATGGGGCAATGTGAACGGGCTGTATCTGTTGCGATGCTGATTGGCTAACCAGAGGCGCCATGTGTGCAGTCTGTGGCTGTGCTAGGTTCTGAGCAGCTAAGAGGGGCTGAATACCAGGAGGGGGTAGAGTAACAGCTACTGACAGTCTTTTGAGTTTCTTGCCTTGGGCCTTGTTTTGTATCTGTCAATATTTTTTCTATCAATTCATCTGATGCATGCAAATCTTTGTGGATATATTTTCTCTATACTCAACTGATCGCGTCTATTTGATCTTCTCAAACTAGCAGTCCACTCTTCCTCCTCCTTCTCTTCCGCTTTCTCTACTTTCGATTTATGCCTGCGCGCATGTTTCTCTCTACTTCTCCAACGAAGCATAGCTTCCCTCCTCCAGTCCCTAAGAATGTCAAATGCTGCAGGGCGTGTTTTCTTTTGTATTAACACCTTTTCCAAATGATCTATCCTATTCATCTCAAAACTCCCATGCTTCGGCCACTGAAGGTCTTCCTGCTTTCTGGTTTGTCTATGCCAAATCTCACAAAACATTATTGCTCCCTCACCATACTTCACCTACACCTCATGCGCAGGAGTTCCCACCAGTGGCGCGACCTAGCCAGTTTCCAAAGATTGTCCGCCGCAGCGGAAAAATCCCGCTACCGTGGACAATACCCCAGGCATGTTTTAACCTTACCCTTGGCTAATCAAACTTATACTGGGCGTTTGATTTTGCAAAATCAACTCTCAACCAATATCGGGATTACTTACGAATCGGGGCACAACTCACCTGATTAATCAATTTGTCTTTTCAAGATACAATTCGTCCGTATACTGACGCAACCAATGACGTCGTGTCTGCGTATCTTGGCTCACTCTGCCTCGTTTCGGGACCCTCGCCTCCTTGTTCTCTGGCCGGACACTTCGATCAGGGATCAGATGTGTGTAGATCTGCAAAAGAGCCCTCACCTTTTCGCAGGGGCACCCCAAACACCTCTTGATCCCGGCTCTAGGGTTTATTGCAAAGCAAAGTAAATTCATTTGGCCAACTGATCTCGCGCCCCGCGACGTGTGTCTATCAGACCTCAGGAGACGCAAGAGCGCAAAAAACATACATCAGTTACATATATACAAAACGAGCATCTTGTAATCAGTAGTGTCACATCCAATACCGCCCCTCGTACTTTTCCTTTGAATTGGGCACGATGATTGACAACGGTGACAAGTATGACACCTTAAACATTAGTTTTAGCAACAATTGTAATTTCGTAAGACCGTAGACATAAGTCTTTGTTGAAGAGAACATAATGCTTCTGTTCTCTCTAGCAAGCTGCGTGCGGGGAAGAGACACATTCCAGGCCTTCCTATCTCCTAGTTTCTATTTGGATCCTGGGGGGGTCGACTCGCTCTCCAGGACACTACAGGGCCCGGGGAAGGGGGGCTGCAAAGAAGAGCAGAATTCATGCCATTTAATGTTCGCTTCTAGTATTACTACCGTGTTTTTTCGAGACTTGCTGGCACCTGTGAGCTGATTAGGATGCCTCGCTGTTCTCTTTCAAGGATAGCGCGCGGGAGGAGACCGGGCATTTCTATCTGGTTGCTACGTTATGTTTCAACATGTCTCCTTTGTGCTTGCATTGTGCACTAGCAAAGCAGAATATTCTTTCAGCAAAGCAGTTTAACAGAAAGCAAAAAGCAAAACGTTAGAGAAAACAAAATGGCGATTTCAATCACCTTAAAATGGCCGCCCTTTGGTCAAGCTTATGGTTATATATCTTTAGTACTGAATGCATGAGACGGTTGGTCTTCAGCCAACATGATACATAACATCGTGATCGCCTGTGAGAGCGCCTCATCCGCAGGGGTCCAAGATGAGGCCAAGAACCGCAAGTCCGCACCCACCGGGTTCGCTGCAGAAGCAGGTCCCAAGGTGGATAGGGTGCAATCAACATCACCATCCGCCTCCATTGCTAGCTGGCAATCGAGTTCCCCCTCGAAAAGGAGTAATCTACCCCGGCTAACTTTGTGAGAAATCGGAGAAGTCGCGGATGGAGAAGGCCGAACAGCCGAAGCAGGCCCAATCGGCGCAGGCTAAGTCCTTGTCGCTGACAGAGTTGGAGACTGCTGCAGCTAAGGGCGCTGGCCCTGCGAAGGAAGGCCCGCAGCACAGAAAGTGTCCTTACTCTAGGGATGTAACGGTATTACGGTAATCCGTTAAAGATACCGTGAACCACTTAATTGAACAATAATAACCGTCACATTGTTTATACCGGTATACCGTTCATACCGTTAAGTGTGCTTTTCAATCTGATTTGGAAAGGCTGCAGTAAGTAAGTGCTGCGCAGTCTTGGTCTTGCACTGTTGGATGTGCCGTCTGCCAAGTAGTTTCAGTTGGAGCAGTTTTTAATGCCATTCCATAAACCACACGTGCCTGACACAAAATCAATATGTTAGCAATAGGAAGAATAAATACAGTGCCAAGAAGGAAAAGGGTTTACTTTGGGTTGGCGGTTTGGGGTTTATATATTTATAATGAATAATGTTTTCTAAACATATGACAATGGGGGATTTCCCTGGTTCCATCATTGAATTTACATATAATAAGTCACAGTGCGAAATTTACTCATCTCTGTGGGTATTCCCTGCTGCCATACCAAAGTGAAACATGTCCGTGATTACTGAACACCTTTTGGCCCACAAGTAAACTAAAGGCTGTAATGTAAAGAGAGTGCGTTTGTGCGCGTGTGTATGCGCACAAGCGTATACTACCATCAGACTCCATTGATCTGTGGCATGCAGGTTATCAAGATGGCAACATGTTCATCTTCACCAGTAGCCAGTGGGGGGGCTAAAAGCCGAAATGACCACTTAAGAAAAGCTATTCAGTTTGCTTTGCCAGTCGCAGCAGGGCTCACCCCCTGCCCCTCCTCCTCTCCACACATGTTTTTGTGTTTGGCGGAAGCAAGGGGTGGCATTTCAGTAGAAAGTATGTTGAAAAGCCCAATTCTGGCCCTGGGTTCCTGGTTTTGTTTGTGATGATAAATCTGACAATTTATGACCTTTTAGAAAATATTTGTTAAGATTAGTTAACTCCACCTGCTATACCGCGATAACCATGATATACCGTCATTTGGCAAGAAGGTTATTGTACCGTCCTAAAACTAATACCGTGACACCCCTACCCTACTCCCAAGGCACAACACCGCAGCAGTGAATTTGTCAAAGTCTGCCGGCATGCCAGAAAGGGAGTTAAAAGGGGGGGGGGGGGGCAGGGCAGGGTGAGGAGGCCGCAAAACAACCCTCACTGGCTGTGGCCCAAGCCAAGAAGGTCTGTCCACGGATGACGATGCAGAGCCTAGATTTCCTGTTCTGCCACATCAACCAAGGGATATTTCCTTGGATATTCTGTTCACTCTACAAACCTTGGTGTCTGAGATCCAGTTGTGGATGCCTCTGGTATCTGTGCTTCCCCAGGACCCTGATCAGCTGCTAACGAAGAGGAAGTGTCATCCGACACCCCCATTTCAGCCTCCACCACATTGGGTCCCTTCTCCCCCCAGCAGACACTGGTACGGGGACAGATACGGCCACAACGACAAGGATATCATCGCAGCAGATGGCGAATCCCCGCATTTGGATGCCCCACATAGGGTGTCTCGGCCGGATGAAGTGGGATTGTTCCACTAGGGCCTCTGAACTATTCCAGCTTGTGCCCGAGGAAACTAAGAACGAGGGTTTCTTGTAACAGGCACGGGGCAAAGAGAAAGACTGTCATGGTAGTACCCCTTGTGGACGTTTGGGATGAGGGCCTGGCCCTCATGAAGAACCCTTCCATGGCTCAAGCCAAACGAGATAGGCTGGAAAAGAAGTATCGGGTACTGAACTCTGCACCAAAGTGCCTGAAGTTGCAACCATCTCCAGATTCAGTGGTATCGGCGGCCATGAGGAAACGGTCAGCCATCCTGTCCTCGTCTTCGGTTCCTCCAAACATTGATGGGAAGAGGATGGGCGCCATAAGAAGGAAGGTGATTTACACCGCAGCGTCCACTATCAAGGCGGCCAACGCACTGGCGATCCTAGCCAGCTACGACAAGGAGTTGTGGTACAAGCTGGGGCCTATTTTGGAGTCCATCCCCGACAATAAGAAGATTGAGGCAATTGCTCTCTTCCAGGAAGTGGAGGTAACATCTCATGGCGCCATCACAGTGGCATTGGACGTCTCTGACAGAGTTCCGGTAAATGGGGAACAGTGTCTGCCTTTGTTGCCAAGGCTGGATGAAGGCCTCGAATTTCCACCGGGAGGTCCAAGCGAAGGTGCTGGACTTGCCCTTTGGGTATTACCCAAATTGTTCACATTTTGGTCAATTGTGCAAAGGTGAATTGTAATTCCAACAATTGTATTTCGAACAATTTGTATACAACCGCCCTTTGACGTAGATAACCTATTTGGACGTTGCTCGTGCCCTCAAGTTATACGTGTCATGCACAAAATGTTCAGAAGACTTCAAGACTGTTGTGAATTTTGGTCCTGTGAACCATGGGAAGGCCTTGTCCGAGGCTTCCATTTCGAGGTGGCTCTCCGGCTGTATCATGCACTCCTCGGTTGGCGAACTGACCGCTGGCTGGCGGTCAGAGCCCACTCCACCAGAGCGATCGCTGCAACAACCGCATTCCTGTCTAGTGTGCCCCTGCTGGACATCTGCAGGGCTACTATGTGGAGGTCCATGCACACCTTCACAAAGTTCTGCCCCAACAGGGATTCCAGGGTGGAGTCCAGTGTCAGCCAATCAGTGCTACAAAACCTGTTTGGTTGAGGTGATTCTGTTCCAGAGGTTAGTTATTTGCTTTTGTTGAACTTTGCCACCTCCCATGTTTGTGTAATGTTGTACTGCTATGTTTTCATTATTCATGAGAATGTGGATCCATGCCAGACCCCATGTTGGCGAAGGAATAAGTTACTTACCTGTAACAGTTTTTCTCCAGCATGGGTCTGGCATGGATTCACATGCAATCCCTCCCTCCGTCCCCTCTGCGGCTCTTCTTGGTCATACTGCCACTTTGCATGTTTACCAAATCTGAAGATGGCTGCCATAGGTGGGGCTCAGGGAGAGGACTGTCATTGGATGGGGGCAGTAGGACCCAGAAGACAGTGATTGGTGGAGAAATACAGTTAAGTTAAAGTTTTTTCTTTTACTGAGGATTCCAGGCCTGATGGGAAATATTCATGAGCATGTGAGACCCATGCTGGAGAACTATAGTGACAGGTAAGTAAATTGTTCCTTTCTCGCACACAAACCCTGGCTAAATGGTATATGAATGGCTCCTGCTTCACCAGTGTCAGCTGACGAGAGTGGTTCATCTGCAGCTATGTTTAATATTTATAAACATTACTTTCAGACCGTGCAGCTAAATGTGTAGTGATTGCTGGTCTCAACTCTCAGGGCACCCAGCTTGCTAAGACTATGGATACTGTTGATGTCCTTTTTTCATTCTATTAACTCACTTAACGACTATGGTTGAAGTCTGGTCTCGAATCATCTCATTATCTGCTTTGTTATGCGAACGGTTGCATTCCAACAAAAATACTCTCAATTTTATTGGAAGGAAATAGTGCAGAGGCTGCTTTTGACGCCTCTGTTTCCTCGCTAACGGCGGCTCGTTACACGAGGCGACAACAAAAGATCAAACAGGCCTTGGTGTATCATCTACTCGCGACTAGAAGAAAGAGAAAAAGTAATGTGATTACGCCCACCAAGGATTTCATGCCTGATGTGCCCGTAGCACCGTACCCTACCTTTGAAAACGTTCCACCTAAAGGCCCTTTGCAAGACCACTCGCAGGGGTTTACCATTATCAAATTGTGCGATTCCTGACTGTGGAAGTGAGGAAATTGCAACAATGGTTCTTCATCCGACCATTTTTGTACATGGTCGTCTTCTGTTTCTTTAACCGTTTTGCTAAAATTGGTTCTCGGCAGAGGGCTTTATCTCATAAGTCTCCTGCTCCTTTAGTAAAACTCGGTGGCAAAAGTGTACGATTTTCCTCTCTTCATTTGCCTAAACACAATGCTAAAGAGTCAGTTGTAGAAAAGGAGTCGTTGTATAACTTGGAATCCCTCGTCACCATCCAGCCTTAATCTACATCATAGGAAACCGGGAGGTGTACAAGTAATGCCTTTCCACAGACAGATTTGGGTGTTGCCTAATGTTCGGCTAGTCTTGTGGCGGCAACTGCCCAGTCTACCATTATTTCTTTGCCTTCTTTAATGCCAAATTAGCATGTTCAAACTGAAATTGAGCAGCATCATATTTTAACGGGGGCAACACTCTCTAACGACTGGTCCTTGTAAACTGAAAACTAACGCACTCCAAATACAGAGCTTATTTTGTGTTGGTAGTGGCCTTTTTTTAAACCAAGCTCATTTACTTGACTTATTGCATAGCATTATTCCCCTTTGTTTTTTATGAAGTAGCGATATAAGGATCATTGATATATGTGAAAGTGTTAGCTATGCTACCCTACTTATTTCTTTGTGGATAGCATTTTAATGTACATCATGGACCATTGTGCGCTTATTAACTGGTATGGCTATGAGTGTGCATTTGTCAAGGCTGATTACGGTATAAGATTTAGACTAGTTGATTCAGGCAATTTGAATGATCCCAACAACCAAGTTAGCAGATTCTCCTCCTCTGTCCCAAGTTTGCCATTGGCGACTGGATCAGAGGATGAAGAATGTGGGGAGTAAATGCATTGGGCATGGTTAGCCCAGATGGTTGAACAGCATGGGAAAACAAGCTCTTAGCAGCATAGAATACTCCCTATTTTCTGCTCTTTATTTGGAACACTCATATGCTTCTTCACTTCTTCCAGGGTGACTTACTCCTGGAGCACATTGATAATCTTTCTGGTGTGCCGCATCAGGAGACCTGGCTTACTCGCCCACTTGTGGTGGATGGTTGGCACTTCTTGGCCAAACTGGCTATACAGGGGCCTCAAGGACATCCGAAGGGTGGTTTGTTTTTTGCGTGAAATGACCTTTGGGTTTGCTGGAGCTCATACAGAGCTCTGCCAATGTCCTTATTAGGAAAATAACTCTCCCTGGAGACCATTGCAATGAAGGTATAAATGAATGTATCATCAATATTTATGACCCTCCTTATAGGTTTCCTCATAATTCGGTCATTATCGAAATTGAGGCATTCATTTGTAATTGCACAGAACACTTCCCCATCCTTGTGTAAATCGAAAATCCCTAGGGACACTAATCCGCGAGAACTGGACGCTGTTCTTCCATCTTCCCCAGTTGCTGATAACACGCTTTCTTTTTCATGCAAGAGGGGACTAGAATGGCTGGTCTTCTGTATTCTGCTGGATTTACTATGATTAATGATGCTTTCCCTTCTGACTCCCCTCCTCAATTTGCTAGAGTCTGGAGTAACTGCAGCAGTATTTTGGATTATATTGTTATTGTTAATGCTCCTGCTTTGTTTCTAGATGTGTATTGTTCATCGGCAAGAAAGTAACTACTTGCCCCTCGTTGCTAGTCTTAACATATTGCCTCAGACTCCAGATCTCATACAGTCGGGGGAGTTATCTGTTAACTTGGCTTTAAATCGCATCTCATGGAGTGAGGGCAAACTGGTAGAGGTTTCTTCTCGGATACAGGCATCTTTGGAGGCTTTTGTGGACCGCTGTCTGGCGAAGGCTCTGCACTTAACCATTGCCTCTGCCAAACTAGCCATTAATGAGGAGTGCATTGCTGTTATTATCTCTACAACCTTTGCCAAAAGAGGCACAACTGCAAGTTTAGCAATTGGCCGAAACATTGCCCACCGTCACTCTTTTGACAGATTTATTATTACTAAGAAAAGAGAATTCCGTAAGGTCCTACATGAGTTATCTTGGTGGGTATTGAACCCAGTTGAATATGCCTTGAGGGCAAAACAAATCAAAAACACCTATCGCAAGTGGTTGAGAACTCTGGTATCTCACTGAATGTCTACTTTGGCAGTCCTTGGTGCATTTTGCTCTTGCGAATAATTAGAGTGCTTTTTGGGGAGTCATTAATGTTTTTTTCCTCTTGACACGGGATAGCAATGGCGTCCTGGAACCTGTGTGGGTTGTTTACATCGCTAAATTATTGAGCAAGGGCATGGGGGGGGGGGGGAGGCAAGGGACCTTGAAGCTGATAGTAGAGTCTTCTGAGTGGATGTACACTAAATGCCCAACATATATATGTAGACTGATTTTGGAAAGTAAGTCCTCGAGGGCTGCAGGCCCAGATGGAATTTGTAGTTCATTGATTAAAGCTGACAAAAGATCATTAGCCCATCACACTTGATTGGCTATTTCATTGGATTAGTGTGTCTCAATCTGTTCCTCCTTCTTGGTGTGACAGTATCATAGGGCCTATATGGAAAAAGGGCAATCATGCTGACCCTGGAAACTATCGCCTGCTGTCGATGCTGCAAAAGTCTTTGCCCGTCAATTTTTAAACGAACTGACGCACTTAGGCTCATCACATTAAAAAACGGGTTTTCAGAATGATCTTGGCACTATGTCTGTCTTGCACTTTCTTCATTTCCAGCCAATTTCAGAGACATTTCCCTGTGTCCACTCACAGAAACACGTTGCCAACAACAGATCTCATACCTTCTCGCGTTCCCACAGGTGTCCCGACGAAAAAGGTACCTCACATGTGTGGGTGCACCTACCGGGGGCGCAAAAGGAAAAGGGTAACCCGCTAGTAACCCCAAGCCTTTCGCCACTGCACAATTTGTTCATGTGGGCAACCTACAGATTTGGGCCTAGGGTGTCGAAGCCAGCAAGGAAAACGGGGAACCCCATGCATTTCCCAAACGAGGACACCCGTGGGAATGCGCAGAGGTCTGACTTGCGTGAAGCGGCCCAGAATTTATTACCCAGAACACCAGACAAGGAAGAGGAGATAAAACGACTGGAAACTAAAACCCAAATCACCAAAGCGGTGACTTGTCAGTTGTTTTCACACACCTCCTGCTCCTGCTATCGTTTCCCCTCGTGTCACCACTTTCATGGCTTCCCATAGTGTGCGCCATCTGTCCACTGTGCCCTTGTTAACGCTTACAAATTCCTCTTGTTCCGTAAAAGCTTCAGTGGGCATTCGCCACATCGGGATGGGGGAGGGGGAAGGTCCTGGGGCCTCTGAGTTTCCATTGCATGAGTAAGGGAGAGTGGTCAGAGATCGATCTGCCCAGGTAGTGTGCAGTTTCTGCTAGCGACAATTGGTCTCTATCGATGAACATATAATCTATTCAGGTGTATAAGCTGTGGGGGGGGGAGTAGTAAGAGTAGCATCTTTCCATAGGGTGTAGCTTTCTCCAAACATCGGCTAGATCTAGGTGTTAACACTTGGGAGGTCGCGTTTTTTAGTTGTTGTAGTGGGTCAGACCTGTCCATAGCTCCATCTTTAACACGGTTGAAGTCCCCACCCCATATGAAGAATCCGTCTCTGTGGTGTGATATTTTGGCACACAGTTGCTTGAGGTGCGTGGGTATGCCATGGTGGGAGAAGTAGGAGTTTACTATGCATATTTTAATGTGTTTGATTATGCCCCACATTATTAAGTATCTGCCCTCTTTGTCTGCTTCCACACTCAGCAATTGGAATGGTACTTCTGGGTTCACCCATGTGAACACTCCCCGGGCGTACTTAGAGTAGGGCGCACCTTGCCCATGCCCCCTCCCCCCCAGCATTCTTTCAGTTTGGGCGTGGCTTCCGCCGTAAGGTGGGTTTCTTGGAGTAACTATCGAGACTTTCTTTCTTCGTAAAAAGGATTTGATCCGGTTTCTCCGTAAGTATGAGTCCAGCCCCCATCACGTTCAATGTCATTATCTTAAGTTGTGTTCCCATCGTCGCTTTTGGTTTTTTTTCTAGTCCAACCCCGGCTATGTCCCCGCAGCGGCCGTCGCTTCCAGTGCATGGCCCCTGCCGCTGGTTTTTCCCATTTTCTTAGCTCTGTTTCTTACAGTTTTCGTGTCCTTTGCCCCACCGGTTATTTGTGGCCTGAAGAAAGTATAACAAACAAAACAAAAAACATGATTCAAACCGTTGCGCCCAGCATCTGCGTTTCCTCTGCAGTGCTCGGGTGCCCTTGCGCTGTCTGGTCCCATCTTGGGTTTCAAGCGCGATGGAGTCGTGCCGGCAACAGGCCTGCACTGATCTGTCCGTGGGTTAGTGCTGTGTGCTCGGTTTGGGGGGGGGCCGAGCGGGTTCCATAACCATTTTCCTATCTCGTGTCTTTATGCTGTTCTTGTTTTTTTTCCAGTGTGGTACTCCTTCGTTGGGGTTGTGGTTGGGGTTGTGGGGGGAGGAGTGACACAGGCCCTCTATACGCCAAGGTTCAGCCCCGGGCCTCTTGGGCGGTTGTCTCCTTCCCTTCTGCTAGATTATGTTCCATCCACATGGTGGCAGCTGCCAATGTTTCCAGGAATATTGCACAACCTTTATGTATCACCTTCAGTCTGGACAGGTAAAGTAACATGTATTTTAGATTCAGTTGCCTGAGCCTGGCCTTGATTGGAACAAAAGAGTTTCTCGCCCTTTGTACCGTTGGTGTATTTTCGGAGCAGGTGGTGATCTTGGAATTATCGCGTTCTATCACTCCTCCCTCTCTGGAGCATTTAAGTAGGGTTTCCCTGTCTTGGAAGTTGAGGATCTTTGCAATTATCGGGCGGGGGTATGAGCCCGTTGGTGGTTTCTTTTGGAGGGATCGATGTGTCCTTTCTACAACAAAACCTTGTGTTAGGTGACCTGCTCCGATTTCTTGTTGTATTAGGGGTTCAACGTAAACTGTTGGGTTTGCTCCCTCAGCGCCTTCAGGTACTCGAAGTATCCTTATGTTGCTGTGCCTGGCACGCCCTTCTGCCTCCTCGGATCACTTTCTTTTCCAGTTCGGCCACTCTGGTTTTTAGGTCTGCAGTGTCCTCTGCTGTCTCCTGGAGGGCCGCTTCTGCGTTGGTGACTCTATGTGAGGTTGCAGGCGTCTTGGCGCATGAGCTGCATATCAGATTTCACTTCTTCAATTTTAGTGTCAAATGTTCTCAGTGCGGCTATGGCTTCTAATACTTGGCTATTTGGCAGTGACAAAAGAGTCCATTGTGGCTGTCTTGCCCTTGTTTCTGGAGGAGGACATTGTGGTGCTGCGTTGTTTGTGGTGTGTTATGGCTAGTAGTTCAGAGCCTGTGGCGTCCACCTTGTTGTTTTGATTTTGGCCTAATCAGCGGCCCTGTTTTATTTGTGCTCTTTCTGTGCTTCTCGTGGTTTCAATTCCAAGGTGGTGGTACATTCATGATGAGGCTGCTTGATCTGCCCCCCTCTGTGTACCGCAGTGACCTGTGGATTATGCCAGTGGAACCTCTAGTTTAGGTTACTGTATAGGGGGGTCAGCGTTGCGAGTTTAAAATGTTCTGGGCTGAGGCTGCCTTGTTTTAGCCCCTTCTATTTCGTGGTCAAGGCGCTTGGTAGCAGCACCGTGTGGGCTACCTTACTTGTGAGGTTTTGCAGGGTGGTTGCGGAAAGATCGCCTTTTGGTGTTTGATCTTTTGTGCTGTGTTCAGGGATTGCAGCGTTTCTGTGCCCTTTGCGCAGTGGGATTGGAGGCGCCCCGTCCCTCCCTTTGATGTGCTGGTGCTCGAGTCTGGCAGCCGTTAGATTTTAGTCCCAGTTGCCACTATATGCTGCTTGCAATAGTGCCCCCTAGTATTGTGGCTCACCTCTGTTTTGTTGGTCCGGGTTGTGAGCCCCCCATTGTGTCTTCTTTCCTCCCTACTGCTTCGAGTTCTTCAGGGGTGTTGTGGCGGGTCGCGGCTCCTATGTCGCGCTCCCCCTTCCTTACTTCCACGCTGCGCCGTTGGGAGGGGTCCTCACCGTCTCCAGGCGCGTCGTGGGGCTTCTGGCTCTTCCTGGGCTCGGCTGGCCGTTGCAGGTTGGCACTGCTCTGTCTCAGCTTCCGGCTGCTAGGCTTCCTGGTCCTGGATGTCGGAGGAAGCCCACGCTTCCCTCGATGGCAGAGTGGAGTTCGGGCGCTGCCACTCCGCTCCTGCGCTGCTTCTTACACTTCGGAGGCGGAGTATCTCGGGAACCTCTGAACGACTTTCTTCGCCTTGGCGGCGGTCTGTTCTCCTCCACTCAGCGGCGTAGGCCCTTGGTCGCGTCCGCCATATTTCGTGGGTCTGAAGGGGGGGTCGGCCCGGGTGAATTTTTGTGCCTTCCCCAAGTCCGATTTTCTTCAGGTTTGCTGGCTCTACGTCGGGTATCGCTTCTGCTGCCCTCGAGCCCTTTTCTTTTGGCTGTTGGTGCCTTCTGAACACCGTTTCAGGATTGGGTTATGCAAACTCGGCCGGAGCTCGGCGTCTCTGCCTCCTTACGCCATGAGCACCAGGCCACCAACCAACCCTCTATGGGAGCATTACATGAAGAACCAATCAGGAGAGAGTCTCTGTGTTGGGGAGAATTCTCATTTATGGCTAATGTCCTTCACCTAGTGAGTCCCCTAGCAGCTTTGCTGGACTTCTGGAGTTTCTTTGTTTCCACTTGGTAAGAGTGTGAGCTTTTCCCCCACTCTTACCTGTGTTTTGCCATGTGTATTTCTCTGTTTTTGTGATTGTGGACTCCGAAGTACACCACTTCAGTAGCCCCCTTCTTTTTGTGTCACCAGCACCTTCAGTGCCGTGGCACAGGGTTGTCTTTGAGACTTCCCCCAACTCCATTTCTGAGGCTGACTACAGTCCCCAGAAAAGGGTAAAGTTGCCATTAATCTTACTTAGCCAATCTACCACAGATCCAGTACACCCCATCTTCCATGGAGTACTGGAAAGAGTTAATTTGTATCCATTTTTATCTGTACCTCCTAGAGAATTGTTTCGCTCTTTTAACATTTAGACTTGGCTGGTGGCAGTGGTATCTACCCTAACTTTTCTACTGCGATTATATTAGATAAACGTGGTATTGTTCTTGGCTATTATATTAGCCTCGAACATAAACCCGCTTGACCAAATAGTCTTTCTTTTGGCTCCGGTTGGGTTTATTCGCCATTTCTTTTTGTTAAAGTCCTTATTGTGTTTTACTTTGCGCGGCAAACTAGGTTCGCCTTCTTTGTTCACCGTCTTTTGGTGGGCTTCTACTCAGAAGCCCTCCACCAGGCACCTGGGTGTCTAGATGGGCTGAATGTGAGGGAGGGGTGTAGTCACTCCCTGCACAGGGTATCCTAGGAAACCCAAGTCGCACTTTGCCATGATTGGCTGAGGTGGTTGTCCAGGCTGGACAACCCCCCTGTTGGGTGAATGACAGCCAGGCTGTGTGAATGGGGGTTTTGCGCATAAAAGGCAGGTCTCTTGGGCTAGAAGTCAGAGAGTCGCCACTGGAACTACAAAGAACCGAAGAGAAGCGGAGAGAATGACGGCTGCTGCAACTACCCCGTCCCGGTGAAGCCCTGCTGCAGTCCTGAGCTATCTACCCTTAATTCCGGAGTCGTCTTCCCTTGAGCCGGTGGGGATAACCAGCTCATCTTCCACAGCCAGAGGATCCTTTTCCTTGGTCAAAATCGCTGCCTACTGCTCTAGTGGTCCGGATAGCCATTTGAAGAGCCTCTCCTGTTTTTAAGGAGTGCACCTTTTATCTGTTGTCACTGCTGCCGGTTTCATTCCTGTGTGGTGCAGACCCGCTTCAGATGTCCTCCTTCACAACGAAGCTCCAGGAACCGTGGGTCTGCGGGAAACCAACAGGAACAACTGCCAGTGCACCAGCTGCACCATTGGAATAAGGTACTGTGTTCTGCTTGAGGAAACTGGGTGAACCCCTTTTCTTCATCTCCAAGGCTTGCCCTTGTCTTCCCTCCTCCTTATAACTTTTGCTTCCGAACATTGATAATATCGAAGTACTTTTGGCTACGTTGAATCGTGAACTGTCTGACTGTGTGATCTTCGGCAACTGGGTCACTTCACCCTCGCTCCGGCCCTTTGACTTTTGAACTCCTGTCTCTGAGTGTTTCTCGATTCTGTCTGCCTAACCAAAATATTGCCTGTGATTTTTGCCTCCAACTCCCTCTGGTTATCCCCGGTGCTAAGCGTGTTTTGCCCCGGTACCATTTCATGTCACGGATACGCGTTAATTTAGTAGACCGAACTGTCAAAAAGTGATTGCAGTCGTATTCGCGGTAACGTTGCGGTAACGTTTTATTTTGTAACACCGGTTCATTCAAACACAGGGTACTTACCTTGAGACATACTGTACAAAGTGAATTGGTTAGTTGCAGTATATTTAACGTGTGGTTTTTGTTTAAGTTTAATAGAAGTGTTGTGTTTATAACAAATGGTTTAAAAATAAATGTACTTATATTTTTCTACCTGAAACCTTGAGTCAGTGGTTGCTTGAGTCACAGTAATTGTGGTCCCTTTGTGTAATCTCTGCTACTGCTCATATACTCTTGAGCTAAGCCTGACTGCTCCACCACTGCTACCACTCTGACATAGCGGTACAGGCTTGTACCAAAGGTAAAACTTATATTGCCACCTGTAGTCTTAATTGTGTGTAGTGGTCCCTAAGGGCACTGCACGGGATTCTGCCTAACACTCTGCAACGCCCACAGAGTTTATCCATGCTGGAGCGCACCCAGTGAGTGTAGGCAGTACAAAAGAGGGAGCATAAGACTGTGTCTCAGCCGGTGTTGTGCACTGCAAAATTGCAGCAAGACACAGCGGACGAGCGGCTGAGTGGCCCAGAATGGTGGCAAGAGCGAGGACAATCTACCTCGAAGTGCCAAGAAGCACTGATAAGAAGCTGCATGAGTGAGCGGGAGTGACGAAATAGCAGGCAACTGACACGCATAATCCAGTTGACGAGTCACGTAACAGGCTCCGAAGTGAGAGGTGGGCCAAGCAGACTTGCAGCCCTCCCGAGGAGCACCGCTCAAAACAAATGGGTACGCTGTGGCTCCAGTGGAACGAGAGGCAGGCAGCAAAGGGAGAAAGAAAGATGCAGTCCCAGAGTGGGAGTGTAAGGTAGGCATGCTATGACAAGTATGACACCGACACAAGGGGGGTGTGGCCTGAGCTCATGGCGTGAGGTTGCCGAGCAGAGTTCTAGCCATGATCCTTTTGTCGATCCTGATGCTGCGGACACAAGAAAGCAGTTGAAATTGATTACTTCCATGAAGAGGCGAAGCGTTTGCCGAGATATCTAGAGAAAGTCCAACGAAAAACAGAGCTCGGACACCGCATTTCAGTGTCTTGGAAAGTGATTCCGCCGGCGCGAACAAGATGACGGCCGGCGCGAACAAGATGACGGCTGCGGCTGGAGCCCCGTGGCCTTGAGGAGGAGGGGCAAGACCAACTGCGAGGCTCTTCATGAAGAGAGAAACGCGAGCGAGGACTTGGATCACCCTCTACTGCGGGCCACCACGATTCCCGCTAATACAGCCAGTGAAGCAAGCTACCTGAAGCCGGGATACTGGAGACAGAGCAGCGAAGCGACGGAGCACTGAGCTCTCGACCGTGGCAGCCTGCACCGTACGTCCCTGAATGCGGTAGGCACTGAGACACCTAAGCGGGGCACTGCACAGCCTCCTGCCTACACAAGGATCGGGGGATGGACACCTAAGAGGAAGCAGACATTAACCGCACGTGCGGGTGCCAATCCAACAGTTGGGGGTTCCACAAGGACAGCTGCGCCGTGCCTACGCGGGGTGTTAGCGGGCTGTGCGCATCCTATAAAACAATAATGCCAGCACATATAGCAGAACAGTGCCCTCCCTCGCCCCTCTTCTCTCCCCCCCCCCCCCTAAGGTTGGAGCTGGGGGGCAAGCCACGCTGTGGCACAGCACTACTAACGGGCAAGGAGTTCCATAGAGCCCGTCTGGAACTGAGGGCAGCCCACGCCTGTCGGCCCTGCTCCCTGTAATAAGCTATCCGCAATATCCCTAGCGAATGAGAACGAACCACAGGTCGTTGATGCGCAGGCCACGTGGCAAGGACTACGTGGCAACACGCAACAGGGCGTCCCAAACCGCAGCCAGAGCGGACATTGATAAAAATCAACTAAGGTGCCCGCACTATCCCATACGCCCGCAAAGAGATACATTTATCCATATATAGACTCCTGACTGTCAGGCCGCTGCAATCTGCTAACTAGGTCCATATCTGGCCCACGGTGTGCTGGCCCTTAGATCACGCTATGCAGTCCTAGGGTCCTGGAAGCGCCCAGGAGGGCAGGTCAGCCGACAACCGCCACAGGGCTTTCAACGATGAATTGGTTCCCACTGAACTGGATAGGTCAAGCAGTTGAGGGATAGGAGGTACAGGAATCTAGGGATATTGCTGGTGGGACAACAGCACTAACACAGGGACAAGCTCAGAAGCTGAACTTGACCCAAAAGCCACAGATAGGTCGCGGGGACGGGCAGACCTGCCTGCACTCGCTAGGATATCCAGCATAGTCTCGGAAACCAGACTTGTGCCCCCTGAAAGGAAGCTAATTAACGTAACTAACCACAGCATTGTCCCCTGGGCAACTCAGGCTGATGCACACTTCCATCAACCTGCAGGGTGACGGAGTCAAGCTCAGGGTGACAAAGTACAAGGCTGGCTACCAGCTCCCACACTAATCAAGTGACCATGTCCTCTACTAAAGGGAAAGCTAAATCTGCGATCATGGACTCCTTCACTGCGGCCAAACCATGGGACCCGGTGCAGGATGACATGGCTGCACACAGTGAACAAACCCCGGAAGAAGACACCTGGGACGGCAGGTGCTGCAGGCCATAGCCACGTTTAGGTAATTCATAGACACAGATATTGAGGAGGTCAAGTCGGACATGCAATTGATGCGGCAGGACGCACATAACCTAACCGAAAGGGTAACCACTGCAGAGTCTGGGCTCCAGGAAACAGCAGAGACCACGACAGACCTGAAAGCAAGAGTGCAGGTGCTTGAAGAAAAGGTGGCGGCGCTCGAGGCAAGGTCGGAATATGCCGAAGGGTAGCCCACCTTAACAATATTCGTTTGCTGGGAATTCCGGCTGGAATGGAAGGCCCGAACCGACTGGATTAGTGGAAACCTTGCTACAACAAGAAATTGGCACTGGACGGCTTTCACAGGGTTTTGTGGTGGAAAGGGCCCACAGATACTTACAAAAGAAGCCACCACCATGATGATGGCGAAGATCCTGAATTTCCAAGATAGAGAGATTATACTCAAATATTCAAAAGCAGGAGGGGAGAGAAAGAGAGAACTCGAAGATTGCCATTTACCAGGACTACACACCCGCAGTACAACGAGCAAGGAACTCTTTCATCCCGATTAAGGCCAGGCTCAGACAACTGAACTTAAAGTCCATGCTGATGTATCCGTCCCGACTGAAAGTGCTCTACAAGGGGTGGGCCGTATTCTTGGAAACTCTAGCAGCGGCCAACATGTGGCTGGAACACAACAATCTAGCTGAAGCAGAGAAGCCAGTTACATGAACGCCAGATGGTGGGAGGGGGCGAGTACTTGGGATAAAAGATGCTAACTAAGGACTGTGGTAAGTCAACTGATCGAGACCTTGTGTCCATAACAGCATTGTTACACACTTGAAATTGGACTGGGTTCCTGCTTGGCTGCTTGACCCAGGCTCACAGGTCTAACCCACAGAACGATTAGTGCAAGCCTGTTGCTAGCATGACACTCGCACCCAACGGCCTGGAGGGCGTGGGGGTGCCTGAGCGCTGCAGGACCACGGCAGTAGCTGGGCGAATTACTTGGTTTTGCTCATTGACTTGTTAGTTACGGTTGCTGTATTGTCTGTTATAAGGTCTCCAAAAGCAAAGTGGGTAGTGTGGAAGAGGTCATGCAAAATGATGGGATGTGCAGCGGAGCTGGGTGTACTGAAGGAAAAAAGCCCTTGGGTCGTGGTCATCCAAGGGGAGCAGCAAGAAGATAAGGGGGGTTGGGGGAATTTGCACTAAATCGCCATGGCTGCACAAATCAAGGTGTTGACGTGGCATATAAGGGGGATGGGTACTTAACTACGCAGGAACAGGGTTAAATCCTACCTGAATAGGAAGGTTTCCATAGCCCTGCTACAGAAAACTCATCTAACGGAAGACACTATGGCTAAGCTGAAGGAGTGCTGGCGTGGGCAAGGGTATGAAGCAGCGTATTCTAAGTATGCAAGGGTTGTGTTTACATGGATAAACCCCCAGGTACCCATCAATCTGAATGGGCGGAGGCGGATGTGGGAGGAAGGTACTTGATACTGTGGGGCTCTATTGAACAGACGGAAGTGTGCATAATTAACTCCTAGTACCCCAACCATAATATTCCTGCACACCTCAATGCGTTGTGCACCAGGACTACTCAACAATTAGGGGAGCTTCTTCATTTGGGGTGGGGATTTTAATTGCGTGAGGGGCCTGGACTTAGACAGGTCAATCCCGCCACTGAATCGAACGGCCACCATAGCACTGAACACAGCACTAACCCACCTAGATCTGGTTGATGTTTGGCAAGAGCTACACCCCGAGGACAGAGGATACTCTTATTTTTCCCCACCGCATGGTCTGTACACCAGAAAAGATTACATATTCATAGGCAGAACCCAGCTCACACAAGTAGAGTCAGCGCAGTACTTGTGCAAATCGATTTTGGACCACTTTCCTCTGATGGTGAACTGGACGATGTTGGGCCCCAGACCCCCATCTCACTATGGCGTATGCCCACTGAAGCGCTGACGGATCAGGACTTTAGAGAGGACCTCTGGAATAAATTAGAGAGATACATAGAGGAAAATGTGGGCAGCGTGGAACATTGGGGCAAAGTATGGGAAGCACTGAAGGTAGTGGTGCAGGGAGAGGTTATAGCTGATGCAGGGGGCGTCCGGAAAGCCTTATGGGTGGAATTGGAACAATGGGAGGAGGAAATCAAACAGATGGAGGCCGCCACCCATGGGACTAGGGATGAGGAAGAGAAACTGGGTGAAGCAAAACGTAAATGCCAGGAAGCATGGGGGAGGCTTTCCAAGTTTGATTACATAACAAGAACCATAAGGGCACACAGGGAAGGGGGACAAACCGAGCAAGCTGTTAGCATTACTCTGTAAGAGGGAACACCCGAGACACTTAACGACTGCATTTAAGGATGTTGAGGGAACGATTCATCGGACGCAACAGTCAATTAATGACACTTTCACGTCACCCACTTATATGCTTGTGACACTCCAATGCCCCAGGATGACGTACAGAACACGCTAGAAGGGATAGGGTGCCCAAGTTAGGCACAACACAACGCAAACCACTGGATGGGGACATCTCTGCTGATGACATCAGCGAGGCAATTAGATCTTAGCCACTAGCAAAACCCCTGGAAGCGATTGGCTACCCCCAGAGTTTTATAAAGTATTTATACCGTCCCTTGCACCGCTGCTCCACGAGGTGTTCAAAGAAGCGTATGAAATGGAGGTATTACTAAGGAGTATGAGGGAGACATTAGTGGTCCCAATACCCAAACCAAGCAAACCTACGGATGAGTGCGACTCGTACCGCCCATTGGCCATGCTTAACTATGACGTCAAAATATTGACTACTATACTGGCCAAACGGCTGTCTAGAGTGGTGGGCTGGCTGGTGCCTAGCGATCAGCATGGCTTTGTGCCGGGTCGCAACACAATAGCAAACCTAAACAGAATCTAGCATATTATGGCCCAAACGGCGGATGAGAAGGGGCCCTTTGCGTTGTCACTGGACGCTATTAAAGCATTTGATTCCATATACTGGGAGTGACTATTGGCAGTTCTAAGGGAGTTTGGGTTTGGGGAGAGGTTCATCAGATGGATAAAGGTACTGTATACTACACCAACAGCGAAGGTGAAATCGGGAAGGGTTGGGTCTTCGGCCAGGAACATATGCAGAGGTACCAGGCAGGGGTGCCCACTATCTCCTATGCTGTAAATACTAGGACTCAAACCAATTGCAATCTACTTTAGGAAACCATTTTTTGACGCAGGGATCCGGGTGGGTGGTACAAACCACATAATCTCACTGTATGCGGATGATGTCCTCCTGTATGTGAGGGACCCACACCTAAACTTGCCAACAATGTTAGAAGTGCTAGACAACTATGCAGGAGTCTCTGGGATGTTCTTCAGCAGACAGAAGTCCTGCTTATTCCCGCTGGCGGGTATGAGCGGTAGGAGCATTGAGGATTTACCGGTTGTGGGAATTCAATGGCAACTGAACTCGTTCAGGTACTTAGGGGTCAACATGCAACACACACCGGAGTTGATGCATGAAAGTAACACTGAAGCAGTGGTTAAGGGCCTACGGACATCCACAAGGTTCTGGTCAAAACTACCACTACCAATGCTGGGCAGGGCGTCAATTGTTAAAATGATTATCTTCCCGAGATTTTTATACTACTTCCAAAATTTATATTACTACATCAAGGCCTCCTTCCGCTTGCTAGATGTATTGATCCGGGAATTCTTATGGGGCTCCGTGAGGCACAAATTATCTTTGTTCACCCTAACCCTACTCTACAAGGAAGGGGGTATACAACTCCCGGACCTAGTAAAGCTTAGCTTTGTCGCTCGATGGCTCTCGGATAAGACCACAACCAAAACAGAGCTACTTCGGCACCTAGTGGCCCCAATACACTTAAAAGAACTGTTGTGGGTCCCTTCGAGCTGCTTAGCGACCGCCCCTATGATAGTAATACTGGGAGGACGAATATGGAGCAGAACTAAGGCGTTGCTACACCTAGAACACCCTTACCAGAAATTTCGATTGCCGCAGATCTATGCAAAGTACGTACTGATTTAGCAGCGCTGAGGCATTTGGAGAGATGGAGCATTTACACATGGGTGGACCTACATGAGGAAGGAGTCTTCAGGGAATTTGACTCGCTGCACGCTAAGGGGGGGTTACCTAGGTGGCTAGAAGGAAGTGGGAAAAATGGCCAGA
Organism: Ambystoma mexicanum; assembly: GCF_040938575.1. Classification (NCBI taxonomy): domain Eukaryota; kingdom Metazoa; phylum Chordata; class Amphibia; order Caudata; family Ambystomatidae; genus Ambystoma; species Ambystoma mexicanum. The sequence goes on along the minus strand of NC_090929.1, from coordinate 536,359,996 downwards.
AGAGCAGACCGCAAATCCACTGGTGACACTAATGCATAACTTTAGCGACGACTGGAAACCAGTGTCCAGACTATACGGCCAGCTGGTAGACAAACCCAACCCGTGGGGTGCTGCATTGAAGGCGAGATGGGAGGCTGTACTGCAAATAGATATTGCTGAAAGAGTTGGAAAGAGCACTAGTGTTCCCCCCAGGAAGTGTCCAGGAACGCCAGATTCCGACTAGTACAATTCAATGTCTTGTATCGCACCTATATGACCCCACACAGGGTGACCGGATTCAATAAACAAGCAAAACCCTGGTGCCCTTGGTGTGGCTCAGAGGGGGCAGGAATGATGCACATGTTCTGGGAATGCGCAAAGGTACGCTTCTGGGCCAAGATAGATGAAGCCTGCAGCAAGATTGGTATAATACAGAATGATTGGTCCCCCAAAGAATGCTTTCTGGGAACATATGCCAGAATATCTACTAAATATAACTTCACATAGTGAAGTTCATGGAAATGGTATGTATACTAGCCAAGAGAGCCAATATTGGTGGTCTGGAAACAGAATGGGCCCACAATACACAATATGGTATAAGGAATTGGAACTCTGGACAGAAGCAGAGACAAGGATATGGGGTGCGGGAGTCTCCAGGTCAGATGAGGATGTAAGTGTAATGTTTGCGGCATGGAAAATACCCCAGCCCCAACCCATATTCTTTCAGGGTTCCCAGCAACCAAGGCCAACTCACTGAATCGAAGGCCTTGACCGCATCCAGCGAGACGATTGCCAGCTCTCAGGGGTCTTTCTCTGTTTGGTCAATAATGTGATGTAGTCTCCTATGATTGTCGGTTATATTTCTGCCAGGGACATAGCCCGTTTGGTCAGGGTGTATCAGTCTGCCTATGACTCGCTTAAGCCTGTTAGCCAGCACAGCTGTAAGGATTTTACTGTCCTGATGAGCATCGAAAGGGGCCTATATGACCCACAGTATGTGCTTGGCTTGCCTGGTTTCAAAAGCGGGATGATCACCGCTTCCCGTAGGGACTCTGGCAGCCCCCCGCGTTCATAAGCCTCATTAAGCATGGCCAGTAGCGGCGGGAGCCACTCTTGTCTATAAGTTTTATAGAATTCACTGGGGAGCCCATCCGACCCCGGAACTTTACGTGTGGGCAGGTGCTGGATCACTGTCTCTAGTTCATCTGAGGTGATTGGGGCATCCAGGTCTGCCTGTTCCAAGTCGTCTAGAGAGGGAAATCCTATGTCTTCTAGTGTTTCCTGGATCTCTTGATCCCTATTTTCTCCAGCATGGGGTCTGGCATGGATTCACATGCTCATGAATATTCCCCGTCGTCAGGCTGGGAATCCTCGGTAAAGAAAAAACCAGTATCAGTTTCGTTTCTGATCTGTCTTTCGTAGTAATAACCAATCACTGGTCTCTGCGTCCTACTGACCACAGCCAATGACTGCCCTCTACCTAAGCACCGCCTCTGGCAGCCATCTTCAGATTTTTACCGCACGTTCATGTGTTGGGATCCTCGTGCTATTGCTCTCGAGCGTTAGTGCTATTTTTTTCACGTTTTTTCTCAAAAACTTCGTTTTTTCGGTCAAAAGAGCCTCAAGCTCCACCGATTCTCCATCCGATCAACGGGGACCCGTGTCGGATTCGTCTGCGCCCCTCAAGGGTGAAGATTTCGTCGAGCTACGCTTTTGGAGGACTCCATAAGTTTCTCAGGCCCGGTCATGGCCCAGGATAAGGGGAGCTCGACGCCCGGAAAGCTGTTCAGGGTCTGCCCTGGATGCCAGCTGCAGAACGTCTTCAAGGAGGACGAACACTCTTTTTGTCTTTACTGCCTACATGAGGACAAGACGCACGTGGAGAAGGACTGTGCGTTTTGCGGCAACATGTCGGAGCGGACCATGAAGGACCGCCATCAACGTCTCGCCAACTGGCTGGAAGGGAAGAGCCCGTCCGGCGAGAAGAAGAGGAAGAAAGCCGAGCGGTCTTCTAAGACCTTTGAGGACGCCCCGGCGATGGGGGTCCAACATAAGGCCAAGCACCGCGAGTCCGCTGGCACCGGGAGCGCCGAACGGTCGGGCTCTACGGGCGCCAGGCAGGGCGCACCCTCCCCGGCACCATCAACCACGAGCCAACGCTCTGGGTCGGGTAAGAGGAAGGCCGAGCACCCGGCGAAGCTCCTGGAGAGGCCCCGGTCGAGCTCGAAGGCGGAGGGGGAGCGAGGCAGTGTCCCCCCCCCTCAAGGATAAGGCGGTGAGCGCACCTAAGGTGGTGAAGGCCTTAATCCATCCGGCCAAGCCCTCTATCGAAACTGTCGCGGCGGCCCTGGCTCAGCCTGTGGAGGCTACACCAGTGGTGGCGACCTCGGGGCTCAGAGTCTCCCTGGCACCTCGGAGGGAGTCCTCTTTTGTGCCCATCGATAGGACCCCCTGTGAAATCCCCCGTGGGGAAGAAAAAGGGGGGGCAGGGCATCGTCGTAGATTCGGCCTCAACCTCGGAGGAGGAGCTGGTCGAAGTCTTAAGCCACGGCCTCGGCGTGGAAGAAGACCGGCCCGTCGGGATTCCTCTCTGCCGGCGCCCCTGATCGCCCGTCGGATTCCCCTCTGCCGGCGCCGCGAGACAACTCGGCGGCTATTTTGTTGGCTATACAGTCCTTATGCTCAGAGATAAGGACGAGACTACCGTTGCCGACGGAACCTCTCCCGTCGGGGGACCCAGAACCGGGACCTTCTGGTGTTCCCCCTACCAAGAAAAGAAGGTTCCACCCTCCGCCTCCTTTTCAGCCGTCGCGCCCCTTCCAGCCCTCCTCCCCGTCCACCCGAGGGGATGATACGGGCACTGACACGGCAGCGATGGGTACGGACGACGAGGTATATGACGAGGATGTACCGTCGTCGCCTCCCACCAGGGCTTCTCCGCCCGACGAGATTGGATCGTTCCACTCCATGATCACCAGGGCATCCGAGCTTTTCCAACTCTGCCCTGAGGAGAAGAAGGAAGGTTTCCTTTATCAGCGGCGCGAGGCCAAGAGGAAGACGGTCCTCTCAGTGCCTCTATTGGACGACATTTGGGATGAGGGCCTCACCCTCCTCAAGAACCCTTCCACGACGCCAGCTAGAAGAGACCGGTACGAGAAGAAGTACCGGGTCCCGGACACGGCCCCCCTGTGCCTCCGGGCGCAGCCTACCCCGGACTCCGTCGTCTCCGCGGCGGCCAGGAAAAAAGCGGGGGGGGTGCGGCCTCCACATCGACTTCCCCACCGGACGGCGAGGGAAAGAAATTGGACGCTATGGGACGCAGAGTCATCTCGTCTGCGGCGACGACGATTAAAGCGGCCAACGCCTTGGCTATCGTGGCCCGCTACGACAGGGAGCTCTGGTACAAACTGGCTCCCCTGCTGGACTTCTTGCCGGACGACAAGAGAGCAGAGGCCCTGGGGATCCTGCAGGAAGGTGAGGTGGCTTCGGACCACGCCATTACCGTTGCGACGGACATCGCCGACACTGGGTTCCGCCAGTTGGGCAACGGCGTTTGCCTTAGGCGGCGTGGATGGCTCAAGGCTACGGACTTCTGTCAAGACGTTCAGACCAGAGTCCTGGACATGCCCTTCGATGGGAACAACCTGTTTGGGAAAACAGTGGACGATTCCCTTCAGGCCATTAAAGCGGACACCGAGACGGCCCGGGCCCTTGGAGTTCTGCAACAACGACGGGTGCCCTTTCGGAGCAGCGGAGGCAAGGGCGCCTCCAAAAGTTCCGGCGGCGGTTTCTCCACCTACCGTCAAGCGACCCGCTCGTCGGCTCAGGAGGCCTACAGAGGACGAGGCAAGTCTGGCGGACCCCGCCGTCGTCGCCAAGGAGGTCAAGGCGGCAAAGCCTCGTCGAAGCAGGATTGAACCGGCCGTGGGGTCGGGCCCCCACCGAAGCACCCCGGTGGGAGGCCGGCTGGCGAGCTTCGTCAGCGTGTGGGAGTCCATCTCCACCGACCGTTGGGTGCTGGACGCCTTGGCCCGGGGCCACGCGCTCGAGTTTCAAAGAAGGTGTCCGCGCGTCCCCCCCGTGGCCAGGAAAGAACTTCACGTCCCTCAACTTCTCGTGGAGGTAAAGGCGATGCTCAGGAAGGGCGCCATTGAACTCGTCCCAAAGAGGCTTCGGGGCTCCGGAGTTTACTCGAGATACTTCCTCGTGAAGAAGAAAACGGGGGGATGGCGCCCCATCCTGGACCTGCGACGTCTGAACAAGTTCATCAAGGCGCAAAAGTTCCGGATGGTCACCCTCCAGCACGTCCTGGGTCAGCTGGAGGAAGGAGACTTCCTGTCGTCGTTGGATTTGGAGGATGCCTACTTCCATATTCCCATCCTAAAGGGGCACCGAAAATTCCTCAGGTTTGTGGTCCAAGGGCGTCACTACCAGTTCAAAGCCCTCCCCTTCGGACTACGGTCGGCACCCAGGGTATTCACCAAGTGCTTTGCACCGGTGGCGGCGCAGCTGCGCCGCGAGGGGATCCACGTCTACCCCTACCTGGACGACTGGCTCATCCGAGCCAAGACGAGGGAGCTCGCCGTGGATCACACGGCAAGGACCGTCCAACTTCTCACGGACCTGGGATTCTCCGTGAACTACGCCAAGTCCCACCTGGTACCCGCGCAAAACGCACTGTTTCTGGGAGCGAAGCTCGACACAGTGTCCCTTCTGGCCTCCCCGTCGGAGGAAAGGACCAGGTCCATCCTGGGCAAGGTTCAGCGGATGTTGGTTTCCGACGCGGCCAAGGTTAGGTCCATCAAGTCCCTCCTCGGAATGATGTCTTCTTGCATCTACCTCATTCCCATGTGCAGGCTCCGGATGCGCCCGTTGCAGGAGTTCCTGGACGCGCGCTGGATCCAAACGACGGGCGGCTTCGAGGAGAGGATCACACTCGACGAGAGTTTCCGCCGAGCGGTTCAGTGGTGGGGCATCCGCGCGCTTCTGACGGCGGGCATGGACTTCCAGACCCCAGACCACCAGGAGACAGTGACCACGGATGCCTCCCTGGAAGGGTGGGGAGCGCACACCGAAAATCTGCACGCGAGGGGCCTTTGGCTCCCGACGGAGAAGTCCCTCCATATCAACGTCCTGGAGCTCCGTGCAGTGTTCTGGGCCCTCAGGTCCTTCCTTCCGTCCCTCAAGGGCAAGGTGGTGAGGATCTTCACCGACAACACCACCACCATGTTTTACATCAGGAAACAGGGCGGAACCAGGTCCCCAGCACTGTCCAAGGAGGCGCAGGACCTGTGGCATTGGGCCGTCGCCCAAAGGATGTTTCTGGTGCCGTTTCATTTGGCAGGGATAAAAACACCATCGCCGACTCACTCAGCAGGGAGCTGCGCTCGTGCCACGAGTGGGAACTACGGCAGGATCTAGTGGATCGCCTCTTCCGACGGTGGGACACACCCCAGATCGACCTGTTCGCGACGGCGACGAACTCCAAGTGCCGGAGGTTCGCCAGCAGGTTTCCCCAGGCGAGGAGCATGGGCGATGCTTTCTCGTTCCCCTGGGAGGGCCTGTTCCTCTACGCGTTCCCTCCTTTGCCACTGCTAATCCGGCTCGTCAACCAGCTCAAGAGGTCACGGTGCAGGATGATCCTCGTCGCACCTGCGTGGCCGAGGCAGATATGGTTCCCGGACCTTCTGGACTTGTCAGCGTCCCCGCCAATCAAGCTGCCGGTGGACGCGGATCTACTCTCCAGGGAAGGAGGCGCCATCCTCCACCACAACCCGAAATCGCTGAACTTGCAGGCCTGGCTCCTGCAGCGCTAGAGTTTGGAGGATACGACATACCGGCCGACTGCAGAGAGGTTCTTGCAAAGGCCAGGGCGTCCTCGACTCTTAAATGCTACGGACACAAATGGAAGAGGTTCTCTGTCTGGTGCCACGCACAGAAGATTAACCCTCTACGGATTACGGCTCCCCAGGTAGTGCCGTACCTGCTGACGCTGGCCAAAGCTGGACTGGCACACGCGTCCATCAAGATTCATCTTGCTGCGATCTCCCGATACACCAGAACCACGGGCCGGACGTCCTTGTGGTCTCATCGTCTGGTGAAAGAGTTCATGAAGGGGCTGTTCAGATCTTTCCCGCCGGTGAAGGCTCCGGCCCCGGCGTGGGAGCTCAACGTGGTGCTGACCAAGCTCATGGGACCTCCGTTCGAGCCTCTGCACTCGGCCCCGTTGAAGTTCCTGTCGTGGAAAACAGCGTTTCTTGTGGCCATCACCTCCGCACGACGGGTGGGAGAGATCCAGGCCCTTTCCTGCAAGGCCCCGTACTTGACTTTTCACGACACGAGGGTAGTGCTCAGGACGCACCCCTCCTTCATGCCCAAGGTACCGTCGGACTTCCATCTCAACGAACCCTTGGTGTTGCCTGTGTTCTTCCCGTCGCCTTGGTCGCCGGCTGAGAGGACTTTGCACTCGCTGGATGTGGCTAGAGCGCTGAAGTTCTACGTGGACCGCACAAAGTGTTTTCGGAAGACGTCACAACTCTTTGTGAACTTTGGACCTGTCAATCAGGGGAAGGCTCTCTCGAAGGCTTCCATTTCCAGATGGCTCTCCGGCTGTATCATGTACTGTCATCGGTTGGCAAACCGACCGCTGCCTGGCCGTCCGAGAGCCCATTCCACCAGAGCGATCGCAGCTACCACGGGGTTCCTTTGTGGTGTGCCCCTGCTGGACATATGCAGGGCTGCTACGTGGAGGTCGACGCACACCTTCACGAAATTCTACTGCGTCGATCGGGATTCCAGGGAGGAGTCCAGGGTCGGCCAAGCAGTGCTGCGCAACCTGTTCGCCTGAGGTGAGCCTGGTGAGGAGGTAAGATGCTTAATGTTGAGTTTGATGTAATGCTTAATGTTGAGCCTTTGCCACCTCCCGTGGTTGTGCATGTGTGTACTGCTATGTATTCTTTATTCATGAGCATGTGAATCCATGCCAGACCCCATGCTGGAGAAGGAACAAGTTACTTACCTGTAACTGTTGTTCTCCAGCATGGGTCTGGCATGGATTCACATGCGAACCCTCCCGCCTACCCCTCTGCGGCTCTTCACTTGGTCATACTGCCACTTCACGTGCTTCCAAATCTGAAGATGGCTGCCAGAGGCGGTGCTTAGGTAGAGGGCAGTCATTGGCTGTGGTCAGTATGACGCAGAGACCAGTGATTGGTTATTACTACGAAAGACAGATCAGAAACGAAACTGATACTGGTTTTTTCTTTACCGAGGATTCCCAGCCTGACGACGGGGAATATTCATGAGCATGTGAATCCATGCCAGACCCATGCTGGAGAACAACAGTTACAGGTAAGTAACTTGTTCCTTCCCCCACATCCTCATACAGACATTTATAGTATCTGCGGAACTCTTCATTTATTCCCTCTTGAGTATCCCAAATCTGACCCTCCTCACCTCTAACTTCTCTAATCACAGGTTGTGGTGTCTCATTTTTATATAACCAGGCCAGCAATCTGCCCGGCTTGTCTCCTCCTGCATGCTGTCTTTCCACATATTTCTTATAGTTCAGCTTGCATAGTCTGTCCCAGAGCTCACTGCTGGTTTGTTGCATCAACCTCATCCTTTCCTCATCCTCCCGAGAGGCACCACCCTTACGCATCATGTCCTCCAACTCCTTTTCCGTTTCTTGTAATTCCTATGCTATACCTCCTTCGATCCCTCTGGATTTTGATATGGCTACACCCCGCACTAACACCTTGAATGCCTCCCATTCTGTTCCCACAGATTGCACGCTGCCGGTGTTAATGTCAAAGTACTCAGTGATCGCCTCCCTCAGGTCCTCCCGGAATACCGAATCCTGCAGGGCCTCAGATATGGGCTTCCACGTCGGGATCTGCGCCCTTGGGGGTAGGTATCGCCACTCCAGGACCAAGTGGGAATGGTCCGAAAGCACCCTAGCCTTATATTCCACGCCCACCATTTCTCCTACTATCTCAGCAGCAGCAAACGCATAATCCAGCCTCATGTGCAAGCCATTTGGCGCGGCATAGTGTGAGTACTGCCTGTCTGCTGGGTGCAGCTGCCTCCAGACATCTTCAAGATTAAAGTCTGTCAGTAGGGCCTGTAACGCCTTAGCAGCAGGGGTGGGTTTATCTAGCTTGCCGTCTGATCTGTCCATTTTGGGGTTCAAAGTGCAGTTGAAGTCCCCTCCCCATAGAATCGCGTCACCCACCAGGGGGCTGATTTTGCCATATTAGAGTTCTAAAGTAAGCCCCTGTATCGTGATTAGGGGCATATACATTTATAATGCTCACTTCCCGGTTTTCCAGCATCCCCTGCGCCATAACCATTCTACCTTCCGGGTCTATCGTAGCCCCAGTCAGCTGAAACGGTATGTGCGGTGCCACCCATATGATGACTCCCCTTGCGTAGGCTGAATATGTAGCTCCCGTGATGCTCCCCCTCCATTTCTTCTCGACCACCTCTAGCTTCTCCCTAGTGAGGTGGGTTTCCTGTAATAATGCTATATCAATCCTCATCCTTCTTAGGTACATAATTATTTATTGCGCTTTAGATAACTATTGAGGCCCCTCAAATTCCAGGTCACCACTCTGAGGCTACCTGACGCCATTTATTTGATATCCCGCCTCCTCTCCCAGTTTTTGCTTCCGCCCCTGATGACACAGTTTGGCTCGCTCCCATCCCACTCCCAACAAACTCCCATTCCCCCTTTTCCCCAACTTCAAAGCACTGCACACAACCCCTTCCCTCCCCGCCCAACCCCAACAAGTGCCCAGCTCCATCCCGGGATCTCAGCCCCCCCCCCCCCGCGTTTGGTCCCGCCTCGGAGTGCCGAGGTCAGGAACCCGGCAGGGTGTCACCGGACTACCGGCGACCTAACTAAACTGTACGTTATGAGGGTACGAGGGTTGGCTCTGTAGGACTCCCGCACTATTGTCAAGGTTCCTCAATACTATCGGATCATGCAAGCATGTATAGCCCTAGCAGCATCTTCCCATAAACCATGACTAATGCTATATTCAAGCCCTAGTATCTCAGGCTGTGACACCCTAGGTGCCGCAGCCGCATGTTACTTATCTTCTCCTTCTCCTGTCTGGACTCCCGATTCTTGGGGGCAGCTCTGCGCGTCCAGCCACCCCATGGCGTCCTCCGGGGTTTCAAAAAACAGAGTTCTGTTCTTGTGGAACACCTTCAGCCTGGCCGGGTAGATCAACATATCTGATGTTTGTTAATCTGCTTAGAATCATATGCTGTGCATAGTCCGACATCCAGTGGTCACTGCGGAGTATTGCATTTTGTTATTCGTAGTCGAAAAGGGGACGTCGACAAGGCGTGTCTGTAACACTATCCCTATAGTGACGTGCAGTGTACCCACAACCCCTCACACGTCGAAGTCCCTCAGATTGTTTTTTTCCGCCCCGTTATTGGTCGCCTTTATGCGGAGCTCCTCGAGAGACATTGTGAAATCATTTCCTCGACCCTTGGTCGTTTATTATTATTAACTATCACATAGATCCCTCCCTCGAAGTAGCTGCCAAGCTGTTCTCCGTCGAGCAAGATCTTCGACGGAGGGACGAGCGGAGGAGATCCTTCGGCGCTGCCGAACACGTGGCCTGGCCTCGCCGGCCTAACACAGTAGGGAGAGTGGGGTTGTGTGGTCATTTCTTTGTTTCACTCTGAGAATGCCTTTCTCTTTCCCCTCCCTCTCTTTCGAGGTTGTAATCACATTTCATGCCCTCAGCAATGGAGAGGACGCCCTTTAGGTTTTGCCCGCGTTGCAAGGGCAAGTTTACCTGGAAAGACCAGCATAAACGGTGTAACCGTTGCTTGCCCCTCGATCACAAAGAGGACGGCTGTGCGGCCTGTAAGTTACTTAAACCCAAAACTTTAAAGGACCGCAGGGTCAAAAGGTGGGCAGCCTATGCGATGTCTAGGTCTGACTCCTCGCCAGCTGCCGCCGCCGAATGTGCTGAGGACAGTGATTACACGGCCTCCGCAACGGAGGTTGTAGACCTCTCGAAGGAGCGTTCCCGCTCCTCGTCGCCCGTCCCCGGCAAGCCCGGCTCACGCCCCGCTTATGGGGATGAACACCCTGGTGACAAGGACGAACACAGAAAAACACATAAGCACATACCCCACGGCACACATTCGTCGAAGACGAAGGCAGCCATAGCGTCAACAGAGGCTTCGGGTCCACCGGCGTCTTCCGCCGACCGTAAGGGTTGCAAGACCTCCCCGCCACCGCTTCCGCGACCGGCGACTGGGCTTTCTGTAAATAAGGGCGCTAACCCCAAATCCTTAGGCGACGCGCCTCGCCTCGCAAGAGTGCATACGTTGCCAGTAAAGACCTGGCACTGCCTAGCGCGACAGCGAGAGATCCCTCGACGGAGAAGCTGGTCGCCAAAAGCCTCGCACGTATAGCTTCTAAAGACGGCCAGAGACGGACGACGGGTGACAAGTCGAAAACCGCTCACAAGGCCAAAGAAACGCTGAGAATGCCAGAGGGTAGGCTGGGACAGCTCCCACCGTCGACAGAAGACCCTAGCCAGCAAGAAGGTTTCTCAGAAGGCGAAGGGACCCTATCTTCGACAATATGGGACAGAACTAAGCAACTACAGGGAGATGAAACTCCCGTTTCACTCCCAGACCGCTCTGGCCTACCTTACTGGACTGTAGAGAGGTTCCAGTCATGTATGGACAAGGTAGACCGGTTCATGGCCATCCCAGAAAATGGGACAACCAAGAGGCCAAGGGAGGTACTCCAGGAGGGGCCAAGGGCTAAATACCCGAAGCTCTTTAACCACCTACAGGAAGACATGAACGCTTACGTCCTCACTGAAGAGGACTCTCACTTCCAGGAAGAAGATGAGTTTATGAATAATGAAGACCAACAAGAGGAAGAAGGTTTTCATGATGACACTAACATAGGTGAGGAGGGCTACGAGGAGGACCCAGTTGAAGGTGGCTCACAGCCCTGGCAGTCACCATCAGGGTCTACATAACCCGACATTATAGACATTTCTTCTCCTCAGACCACACCGGTCAGGAACCCATCTCCAGTAGACGATCAGCCCACCTTCAATGCACTACTGAGGAAGGCAGCAGCACATTTTGAAGTTGAAACTGGGGAGGTCACCCCAGATACTGATTTCGTTGAAAGGATTATTAAAGAAAAACCTCCCACTAGTCAAACTATTCCTATCCTCGCCTCGGTTAAGAGACGACTCACCCCATCACTGTCCACCCCGCGCTGGTAAGAGGGGTCAATCCAAGAATCGAGAAATTGTTCTCACCCTCTCAGTCAGACCCATTATATATCAGGGGTCACTCAGTCCCGGACTCCTTAGTGGTGACTAACACAAGGAAGAGGGCTGGGGTTCCACTGTCAACCAGCGAGGCACCCCCAGATAAAGAAGGGAAAAAGCTTTATGCCTTGGGCAAAAGAATTACCGACTCGGCGGCGTTTTCAATTAGGATTGCCAATAATAATACATTGCTGGCAAGCTATGCTGATGCTCAATGGGGAAAGCTTAAGCAGGGCATCGAAGAAGCCCCTGAACCTCTAAGAACTCGCTTATTGGCTACAGTTACAGAAGGAGCTCTGGTCAACCAGAGCATCATTAAGAACACTCTTGATGCGGCAGAAACTGCTGGCCGTTCTTTGGTGCAGGGAATTCTGCTGAACCGTCACGTCTGGCTTCGCAATTCCAGTTTCAAGGCAGAAACGCAGGCGTCACTCATTAACAAGCCAATAGAAGAGTCAAATCTCTTTGGAAGGGCAGTGGACGACGCACTGGAAAATGCGAATAAAGAATTCGACACCATAAAGAACTTAGACCAAATCTCAAAGCCTCCAAACAGGCCGGGATTTGGCAACAAGTGCTTTTTTCGTGGCCAACGTCAACAGCAGCAACAGCATTACACTGCGGGCAACTGGCCCTCTAATCAGGGTACCAGTAACCAGTATAACCAAAGAGGACAACGCTGTGGCAAGGGCAGAGGCCAGGGCTCCAGCCCCAGAGGCACCCCGGCAAATAACACCAAATGACCCGAAGGTTCGGGTCCCCTCCCATGCGTCTCCGGTTGGGGGCTGGATAACATCGTTCCTATCAGCATGGGAGGGAATAACATCAGACCGGTGGGTATTGTCAACCATAGCCCACGGGTACTGTATAGAGTTCAATTGGTCCCCCACCTACAGACCTCCAAGGGGACGACGCCTGTCACCAGAACACCTCGGCATCCTCCTGCAAGAAGTAGAACAGCTGCTACAGAAAGGAGCAATAGAGGTCGTGCCCCTATCTCAGGTAATGGAAGGTATTTATTCAGTGTACTTCCTTGTACTCAAAAAGGACCTAATAATGCGCCCTGTACTAGATCTGCGCCCAGCGAACAAATTTGTAAAACCACAAAAATTTCGTATGGTAACATTACAGGAGGTAATTCCCCTGCTATCTCAGGGGGACTACATGACAACACTGGACATGAAAGATGCATACTTTCATATTTTGATGTTGCCAGCGCACAGAAAATACCTCAGGTTCATGATGGAGGGCAAACACTACCAGTTCAGAGTGCTACCCTTCGGCATAGCGTCTGCACCGAGGGTATTCACAAAGGTACTGGCAGTGGCAGCGGCCCACCTGCGCAGGTTGTCCATACCGGTATACCCTTACCTCGACGATTGGCTCATAACAGGGGAGTCTTACGAGACATGCTTCTCAAACACCCAAAAGACAGTAGACCTTTTGTTCCAACTGGGCTTCTCCATCAACGAGAAGAAGTCCAGCTTAGACCCCAGCCAAATCAAACAATTCCTAGGGGCTCTAATTCGAACAAAGGACGGCCTCGTCTTCCCCTCCAATGAGAGGGTCCAAAATATGCTGTTTGAGATCGCTCAATATGTGGCCGGTCGAGAGGTGACGGTACGCAAAGCAATGCGCTTGCTAGGAATGATGCCGTCATATTTATTTGGTACTTCCCCCGCGCCTGCGCATGCGCCCAATGCAAGAGTGGCTCAACAGCCAGTGGTGTCAGGCCAGCGGACAATGGGACGATCTAGTGGTGGTCTCGCAGGCCTTGGTTCTCTCGCTACGGTGGTGGTCGAAGGAAAACCTGGTAATAGGGAAACCATTCGCCACCCCCGCAGTGGAAGCCACTCCAACCACAGACGCATCCCTCACAGGATGGGGGGCTCACCTATCCCATCAGACTGCTCACGGAGTTTGGACTCCGAGCGTAGCTTTCAAGCACATAAACTTACTGGAGCTACTTGCGGTGTTCAAGGCACTAAAAGCCTTCCAGACACACCTACAAGGGAAAACAGTGATGGTCCTCACAGACAGCACCACAGCCATGTACTACCTCAACAAGCAAGGGGGCACTCACTCTCCAGGACTGTCCAAGCTGTCCCAGAACATCTGGAAGTGGGCTCTCAGACACAACATGTTCCTATTGTCACAACATGTACCAGGGGAACTCAATCTGCTAGCAGACGAACTCAGCAGAGACTTCCCTCTGCCCTCAGAGTTCGAATGGCGGTTACACGAAGACATCGTCTTCGATGTCTTCACACAATGGGGCTTCCCAGAAATAGACCTGTTTGCAACTCTGGAGAACTCACAATGCCTAGATTACACCTCCAGATACCCACAGAACCGCTACAAGGGGAACTGTCTCTGGATACCATAGTCAGGGAAATTTGTTTACGCTTTTCCCCCCACCCGGACTCCTCTGCTGAACAAGATAGTGCACAAGATGCACCAGGAACCAGTCACCATGATACTGATAGCCCCGATGTGGGCCCGCCAACCATGGTTTGCGCACCTGATGGAGATGTCCCTGTCCCCACCGGTGAAACTGCCCTGCCCGTACAATATGCTGTCACAGGACAAGGGCAAGACACTAGACCCATGCCCACAGAACATGAACTTAGCAGCCTGGCTCCTGAGGTCATAGAATTTGGCAATTTACAACTCCCACAGAGATGCATGGACATTCTCAGAGAAGCAAGAAAACCAACACTCGCCACTGCTATTCTAGCAAGTGGAAGAGATTTGTCATAAGAGCATCAACCCAATCCACTGCTCTCCCACACAAATTGTCCTTTACCTGACCCATTTACTGGACTCGGGTCTAGTGTTCAATTCTATTAAAGTCCATCTAGCGGCACTTTCTGCATACACCACCTCTCAACTTAAAGTGTCATGGTGGAAAGTCCCAGTTATCAAAGCCTTCATGGAGGGGGTAAAGAGAATACACCCTCCGATAGCAAACCCAGCTCCCGGCTGGGACCTTAATGTGGTACTTACTAGGCTCATGGGCCAACCCTTTGAACCCATGCACAAGGCAACTCTTAAGGACCTCACTCTTAAGACTGCTTTCCTAATAGCTATCACCTCCAATAGGAGAGTAAGTGAACTACAGGCTCTTTCTATTCTAGACCCTTTTGTAACAGTTCACAAAGATAAGGTGGTTCTACGCACACACCCAAGGTTCGCACCGAAATTCACATCGAAATTCCAGTCTATAGAACTACCAACGTTCTTTCAAAACCCTTCCAATTTGGGAGAAAAGAGCCTGCATACACTCGATGTGCGCAGAGCTGTCATGTTTTATATGGAAAGAACTAGGCCACTGAGAAAGAATAATCAGTTCTTTGTCTCGGTGGCAGCAGGAAGAGAAGGAGATGCAGTCTCAAAGTCTGCTATATCTAGATGGATTGTTCAATGCATCACTCTGTTACACTCTTGCTAAGAGAGAACTACCCTTCAAGCCAAGAGCACACTCTACTCGAGGCACTTGGCATCCATAGCAATTCATTGCAAACGTTCCCCTTGAGTCCATTTGCAAAACGGCAACCTGGAGTTCTGTACACACCTTTACAAAACACTACTGTCTAGATGCTCACTCTAGATTTGATTCCCAGGTGGGACAAGCAGTATTAAGACATCTTTTCTCTACTGTTCCTTCTCACAACCCACCTCCAACTCAGGGTACTGCTCGCTAGTCTATGCACAGCATGTGATTCTAAGCAGATTAACAAACATCAGAAGACAATGCATTACTTACCGTAAAAGCATTTCTGATGGTTGTATCTGCTTAGATTCACATGCGCCCACCCTTCCTCCCCGCTCCGATGGAAGGAACATAGACATCTTTCTACATCTCTCTCTCTTTTCTGTACTCATTCACGTATAGAAGGCTCCCTCAGGGCAGAAAAAATACAAACAGAGGGACCTCAACACGTGAGGGGTTGTGGGTACACTGCACGTCACTATAGGGATAGTGTTACAGACACGCCTTGTCGACGTCCCCTTTTCGACTACGAAAAACAAAATGCAATACTCCGCAGTGACCACTGGATGTCGGACTATGCACAACATGTGAATCTATGCAGATAAAACAATCAGAAATGCTTTTACGGTAAGTAATGCATTGTCATACTAGTGTCCTGTTTTCCGCAATCTTCTTTTCACAGTCCCAAAGTTCATTCGTCTGCGTTGCACCTGCAAGGTGTAGTCGGGTATGCGGTTATTTTTGACGCCCCCCTTTCTATTGTTCAGCCCTTCCTAAAGAATTCAAGAATTTTTTCTCGGTCCGATAATTCAGGATCTTGGATATCCAGCCTCCTCATCAGAGCCCTGTGCGCTCTTTCCACAGCAAACCCCTGGGTCAGCACTCCTCCAGTTATCTCCTGCAACATCATAGATTCAATATACTCCGTAGGGTTAGACCCGTCCATTCCTTCCGGCAATCCCAGGATGCGAATATTATTTCTTCGGGCGCGTCCCTGCGCCTCCTCCGCCCGGCTTTCTAGATTGCCCACGCGCTGCACAAGGGCATGAAGTTCCGATTTATGGGCTGCGCAGTCTGCTGTATTCGGGGCCATCTCTTTGTCCAGGTCCCCCGTGCGCTCCGCCAGTGTCCTGACATCCTGCCGAAGAACGTTCACCTCTTCCTGTACCGCCCTGACTTTGAGCTCCAGTGCCGCCTTCAATTCGTTCATGGCCAGTCCCAGTTTGGTCTCCCAGGCCACTTTCAGATCTGCAATTGCGACAAGGATCTCCTGGTTCGTGCCCATAGTATCTGTGCCCCCCACAGGAGTTTTGTCTTTGCTCCTGGCCCCCTCTGCTGCTAGCGATGTTCTGGCATAGTCATCGAGCGTGGGCTGCTTGCCCTTTTGTTCTTAGGGGTTTGTTGGTCATCATGCTGCGACAGTACCGTGTGGCCGAGCCCGACCACTTATAGCCCGCCGGTCCAAGTAAAGTTAGACGGTTCCTGGTATCTGGGCTCAGTAAGGCTGTGTCAAGGGTATCTGCGGGCCGCCTATTCTGCTCCTGGAATGGGCTGTGTCCTCCCACGTGACGAAGCAGACTTCAACCCACACAAGCCCCGAGCTCCAGCCCCACCGGGCTCGGGCCCTTAGGCGTATCTGCTGGACCCACACGCGTCAGCCCCGAGCCCCGATGAGATACTGTGGCTTCTGCCTGGCAGTGGTGTCCGTAGCGCTTTCCACCGGGCACAGTTCATGGGCACGCTACGCCGAGCGTGCCCCCAAGTATCTGCCTTTCGTGGCTTAATGTGTAGGGGCACCGGCACTGTGTAATGAACATTCACATCCCCTCCCGCAGGAGGCTGAGCCCACTGCTCCGTCCTGGCGTCTAGTGCACAGTGCCACTGGCCCCAGTGCAGCTCATTTGTGTCCGTGGGTCCTGGCTCTCAAGCCTCCTCACCTCCGCCAATGCTTCCTGCTGGGTGCCGCTCTGTTGCTGCGGGTGCTGCAGTGCTTCTGGCCTGTTTCCTCAAGTTTGGCCCACAGATGCAGGCACGCGTACCTCTGCGCTCAATGAACGCCTATTGGGAGACCAGCTACACGCTGAGTTTTAGGCACGACAACTGTCCTTTCGGGCCCCCCGTGTCAGATGAGATCCCTCACGCTAGGCATCTGTGCACTCCTCCAATGGGCAGGACAAAGACTGATATGCAAATGGATATTTCCCATCTGTGAAAGGCACAGTGAGTAAAAGCAGTGGCTGCGAACTCTCAAGTGGTTAATAACCACTGAACAGGTTATCATGTCTGTTCTTGCGAGAGAGGGGCGCCCGCTACCTTTGTATAACTATTTTTTAAGGAACCTGGGATTGGTAACCCTAGGTCTCCTGGGGGCAACCAGACGTGGTCTCCCTCTCACTGTGCTTAGAGAGGCATCAGCTTCACCTCACTGATGATCCCCAACAAGGGTGAAACACGTGTATGGGGTTGTTGGTGGTACTCTCGTTCAGATTGGAGTTGCCATTGTATTTCGGTGCTGGACTGCCCCTGGGCAGGACAAAGACTGATATGCAAATGGATATTTCCCATCTGTGAAAGGCACAGTGAGTAAAAGCAGTGGCTGCGAACTCTCAAGTGGTTAATAACCACTGAACAGGTTATCATGTCTGTTCTTGCGAGAGAGGGGCGCCCGCTACCTTTGTATAACTATTTTTTAAGGAACCTGGGATTGGTAACCCTAGGTCTCCTGGGGGCAACCAGACGTGGTCTCCCTCTCACTGTGCTTAGAGAGGCATCAGCTTCACCTCACTGATGATCCCCAACAAGGGTGAAACACGTGTATGGGGTTGTTGGTGGTACTCTCGTTCAGATTGGAGTTGCCATTGTATTTCGGTGCTGGACTGCCCCTGGGCAGGACAAAGACTGATATGCAAATGGATATTTCCCATCTGTGAAAGGCACAGTGAGTAAAAGCAGTGGCTGCGAACTCTCAAGTGGTTAATAACCACTGAACAGGTTATCATGTCTGTTCTTGCGAGAGAGGGGCGCCCGCTACCTTTGTATAACTATTTTTTAAGGAACCTGGGATTGGTAACCCTAGGTCTCCTGGGGGCAACCAGACGTGGTCTCCCTCTCACTGTGCTTAGAGAGGCATCAGCTTCACCTCACTGATGATCCCCAACAAGGGTGAAACACGTGTATGGGGTTGTTGGTGGTACTCTCGTTCAGATTGGAGTTGCCATTGTATTTCGGTGCTGGACTGCCCCTGGGCAGGACAAAGACTGATATGCAAATGGATATTTCCCATCTGTGAAAGGCACAGTGAGTAAAAGCAGTGGCTGCGAACTCTCAAGTGGTTAATAACCACTGAACAGGTTATCATGTCTGTTCTTGCGAGAGAGGGGCGCCCGCTACCTTTGTATAACTATTTTTTAAGGAACCTGGGATTGGTAACCCTAGGTCTCCTGGGGGCAACCAGACGTGGTCTCCCTCTCACTGTGCTTAGAGAGGCATCAGCTTCACCTCACTGATGATCCCCAACAAGGGTGAAACACGTGTATGGGGTTGTTGGTGGTACTCTCGTTCAGATTGGAGTTGCCATTGTATTTCGGTGCTGGACTGCCCCTGGGCAGGACAAAGACTGATATGCAAATGGATATTTCCCATCTGTGAAAGGCACAGTGAGTAAAAGCAGTGGCTGCGAACTCTCAAGTGGTTAATAACCACTGAACAGGTTATCATGTCTGTTCTTGCGAGAGAGGGGCGCCCGCTACCTTTGTATAACTATTTTTTAAGGAACCTGGGATTGGTAACCCTAGGTCTCCTGGGGGCAACCAGACGTGGTCTCCCTCTCACTGTGCTTAGAGAGGCATCAGCTTCACCTCACTGATGATCCCCAACAAGGGTGAAACACGTGTATGGGGTTGTTGGTGGTACTCTCGTTCAGATTGGAGTTGCCATTGTATTTCGGTGCTGGACTGCCCCTGGGCAGGACAAAGACTGATATGCAAATGGATATTTCCCATCTGTGAAAGGCACAGTGAGTAAAAGCAGTGGCTGCGAACTCTCAAGTGGTTAATAACCACTGAACAGGTTATCATGTCTGTTCTTGCGAGAGAGGGGCGCCCGCTACCTTTGTATAACTCCTCCAATATTAGTCCCAAGCGTCACGGGCTCCATCAAAGCCGGTACCAGCACCCACTGGGCCCCGACACATCGGCTGCCGTTAAGCCGATGCAGGGCAGACGCTGCCACCCCTCATACGGCAATCCGGATCATTCCAGAGGCCGATGCCTCCTGCCAAGTCCACCTCCCTCCAGGGCCAGGCACCGCAGCGGCCCTCGTTCCACCGGGAGCCCCAAGGTTTAGTACTTGGACTGCGTACCTTTTGTCCTTCAGTGTGGTCATGCAGTACTTCCCACTGAAAGATCCACCCTGCGTGGGTTCCGGGCTTCACTTTTTCCCATTATAGTCCGCCCAGGTTTGCGGCGAACTCGAAGTATTTCCTTGTGCTGCTGCCGGGTCCCGCTCTCATTGTTGACGTCTGCCTGCGTAACAATGTATCTTTTTCAGGTGCTTCCCAGCGTTCGGCTGCAACAGCCGCGGTTCCCTCTCCTCGATTGATAAGTCAGGTTTGTTTAAACGCTGACTTCAGCCATGGGGTGCCTGTGTCTCTCTGCTGCTCGGGTCACAGGATCTAGCGGCTCGCAGCACATCTCACACGCGGGCCGAGCGCCAAGCGCCCCCGTTACGCTGCCCTCCCGACACTGCATTTTTATTCAGCCGGGGCTGCCATAAGTCCTGAGTGCCCAACGGTGCCGCAGCGATGTTCCGCCCTTTCCCTTAGCTTGCGCTTCGGCTCCTCATACCTCGAGCTTAGCGTCAGGTCCAGGGGTCCTCCGTCTCAATTCCTTTGTCCCTCATCCGCCATTTTTTATTTTATGCCTCGGGTCACGGAATCTCCGTTTTGTTCAAAACTTCGACTCCTTTGCATTCTGTGGGTTCCCAACCAGCTGCATCCACGCACTATAGTCTCATGTGCTTACACATGCGTTTTCGTCCATCAGGGGCACATGCATGTGCACCTTTAACATGGATTCTTACAGGATCAGCAGGAGCTCCTCCGAGAGCACGTCCTCTTACATGGCCCTGTAGCCACGCCCCTCGACTCTAACACTTAACACAGTTTATACGTGCTATCCTGGTACCATTGCTTTCTGGTAACTGTAGTTGTCGCGTATACGTGCTCTCTAGCACTCTTGGTTAATCTTCCGCCTTCTTTCCACTTTGATAACCCAATATCCTCTTTCCCATACATGCACAGTTCAACATAGGCTTCCCTCCGTCGGGCTTGACCCTGTCTTTCTCATTGGTAACTTGTGTGCACTCAAAAAGAATGTTTGCTCTCCGTTCACTAAAACTCCCAGAATGCACTTCTTCCTTTTCCTTTTAATTTCATACTTTGAATGTCCATTACAGATCTCTGCCCCTCTTCAGTCACACACATACCACTGGGTTCCTCTCTTTGACTCACCCAGGTAGCCCCTCAGGATCTGTTGGCTGAGGTCAAGGTCCCACCGGCTGCCCCTAAAACACCCTCGGGTCAGCACTGGCCCCAAGGGAATGAGCAATTGTCCGGGCCTCACCAGCATGGTCCTGTCTGCCTGATACCAATACTTAGGGGGGGGGGGGCATGGCTTCTGTGGCACACTGCAGCCCTTCTCACTGGGCCAGCGTTGTAGCACACTGTTCTTCTTTGGATCTCCTTGGCAGCCCGCAGCCTTTTGGCTTCTCCACTCCAGACAACCTTCCCAAGCTCGCTTCTGGTTTTTGGGATTTGAAGAGGGATCCTTGCAGCCTCCTTCCTGCTCACCCAACTGCATCAGCAGTTTACCTTTATATACCTGTGTGAAGTTGATTGTCTGCAGGTGTGTGGTCAGGGTTGGGTCTGCCTGATGTTGCCTGACCTCATTAAGGGGACAGCCTGCTGTCAGAGTGTCCTCTCTGCCTTAGTGGGTTTTTCACTGGTAATCTTCACTTCGAGTGGATTGTGCCCTCCAACGTATTCCTCATCTTATATTCCATCCAGCTTTGCTGCTGTTCGGAATTTTTTCGGCAGAGGGCGCCGTGCGTCGATGTCGTCGGTCCCTCGAAGGCCTCCGTGGAGGGTGACGTCATCGGGTGTATAAGTAGCACGCACGGCGCCCGTTGGCCTCAGTTCCGTGTTTCCGCAGTTTACGTTACTTCGGACATTCGGCGCGCCTCGAGTTCTGTGAAGAAATATAATATAAAGAAGAAATATGTCCTCGTCATCGACGCCGACCACGACCCTGAGATCGGGATTCAAAAAGTGCAAGTCGTGCGGCTCAAAAATGTCGATCACGGGCCCGCACCGTGAGTGTTTGTGGTGCCTTGGAGGCCTGTTCAAAGTGTCATGCGAAGACGGGGAAAGCCTTGTGAGAAAGGAGAGGAAAGCTACAGGTAGGTCGAAAAGATCGAAAAGCCTCTAGCGTCGAGTCGAGACCCCATGAGGAGAAATCTCCTCGACGCGAAAGGCATCGATCTAGATCCCGAAGCGATTCTCATCACTCGTCGTCTTCGTCAAAAAAATCGAAGAAACAACACCACACGTCTCCCTCCACCTCGTCGTCAGACGAGTCACCGAAAAGTATGAAATGCCCCACGAAACATTCGTCTTCCGAAGAGTGGGAAGCATTCAGGGTGAAAATGATGGAGGTGTTTGAGAAGGCGAAGCCTCGGTCCGCGCCTTCTTCGGAAGCCGGCCGGGAGCGTCATCGCTCGACACTCGCGCGCCCTCCAGCCCGGGTGATCGTAAAAGGAAGGATAGGGAACCTTTCAGGACGCCGAGCGAAAAAACGCTCGAGTCGACCGCTCGAGGTCACCAACGCCGTCCGAGACCTATCACACCTCGAAGGGAAAATCGTCAAAGACCGCCTCGAAGCAGACCCTGTCGACGAGCACCATGTCATCGACGCCTTTATCGACGCCGAAACCCTCGGCGACAAAGGCTCCAGCAAAGCCAGGTAAGCCAGAAAAAAAGGTTACAAAACATGTAATTTCCTCAGAGCCTGGTACTACACCTCTTCCTCCTCCTCTTCCAGAGAAGGTTTTCAAACCTCTCCCTAGGAAGGAGTTTTTCAAATCCTTGACCTCAATTTTTGAGGAACAGGAGAGATCCGAGGAGGAAAATGTACCTTTTGGATTGGAATATGGCACCCCAAATGTCCCAGAATGCTTGATCTCAGAGGAAAGCAGAATGAGGGATTTGGTGGAGTCTTTACACAATGCAAGTAGCATTGACACTTCTCCTGAGAATGACTTTGGTAGACCAGATCCAGGAGAGCATGCCAGTCCATCATACCGCCAGTTAATGACCAAGGTGGTAGATTACTGGGGATGGGCTAGACCACCAGCCCAATTCGTCCAGTATGATTTAAGACATATTGGACCATGGTCCCACTGAAGACCCAGTGCTACCTTTTCATGTAGCCTTACAAAACAGGGTGGCCAAGAATCGGGAAACTCCGGACTCTATTCCTCCTGTAAATAAATCCCTCGCATCAAAATACCGCCCAGCCAGTAGCGACCCCGGCTATCTGTCAAAACATCCAACTCCCGAGAGTTTGGTCATACAAGCAGCCACAGCTTCCAACAAACTTGCGTACCCGTCTATCCCTCCAGACAGGGACGATAAGCGTGTGGATGGTTGGGCACGGAAGGTATTTTCAGCCGGGAGCATGGTATTCAAATCTGCCAACTCGACATGTGCCTTGGCAAAATTTTCGTACACTCTGTGGGAGTGCATTGTAATGGCGGCGGAGCACATACCAGAAGGGGAAGAAAGGGAAGGTTTCCTAGCCATCGTTAGCGATGGAAAGGAGGCCATGCAGGAATCCCTTCAATCTGGATTGGACACTGCGGATAGTGTAAGCGGGTCCATGGGCACTAGCATGGTAATGCGCAGGTTTGCGTGGTTACGGAAGTGGGGTTTTGCACCGGACGTACAGAACCGCCTCCTGAACATGCCTTTTGACGGGTCTCACCTTTTTGGCAACAAGGCTGACGAGAGCCTTGAGAGATTGCAGACCTCAAAAGCAGCGACAAAATCCTTAGGAGCTGCTATTGGGTAGCCTCAGCCTTTTCGTGCGCAAGGGCAATCATGGAGGGGACGATCCTATCTTTATTACACCTCATACGGGAAGACGAGAGCAATGGCCAGTCAAAGGGGCCAAAGAAAGGCCACTCGTGGTGGACGAGGAAAACGTGCTAAGCCAGCTCCAGCTGCAGCCTCTTTGCCATTCCCCAATCTGCCTGTGGGGTTTTTTCTCGGGCCGCCAACGGGAGGGCTGAGTTTTGGCTGTCCTTTTGCGGGTCTAATGCCTCCCTTGGCCAACTGGGCCATAGAACAGTGTGTAGCCAACATGGCTAACCTTATAGGTAATCTTAGTGGTTTGTTCCAAGGACTCATAGATGGACTGTGCCTTGGAACCGGGCATGGACCATGGAATAATGCCCGCTGCTTTAAGGATGAAGCTTATCTGTGTTCCTAAGGGTGCTGATCGGATCATGTTGCCGGACTTCGAGCCGGAATCGAAGTGGAAGCTCCATCATGGGGTCGCCTCCGGCTATTTCCTCTTCTGGAATCTGGGAACCTTCAACCAAGAATCTTGTGTGCGATTAGGGGAGGCCACCAGGTTTGAGTCAGCCGTTGCTTCGGAGGGCAGGAAAGATGTGGGTTTGGAAGCATCTGGGCGCAGGATGCCGGTAGCATCTTCCAGGTGGCTAATTTTCCTGAGTGAGCCCTTGTAGGAAAAATGCAAAGCTGTGGGAAAGAGCCATCTGTAGCAGATTTTTTGAGCCTGAAGAAGGGTGGTTAGAGGGCGAAGGGCTCGCCTCTTTTGAAGAGTAAGAGGAGAAAGGTCCTGAAAGATCTGGAGGGTGGTCCCTTGGAAAGTAATTTCGTCTTTGGAGCGGCTTGTTGCCGAGATGGCTTCCTTCGTGGTAAAGAAGTGCACCCTAGAGATGACGTCGGGGGGGCCCATCCGATTCCACTCCGCATCAGGGATTCAGCCTGTGGGTGCGATCTAGGAGAAGCTGTGAATCTTCGAGATCAGGGAGGAGAGATTGGAAAAAAGAGGCCCACATATTCAGCCAACCCCTTGTCTGGGATCGAAGTGGGAACCCCCCGAAAACAGAGGTTGTTGCGCCGGGCCCTATTTTCAAGGTCCTCTTGCTTGTATTCCAGGATGTCGTACTTGTCCTGCAATAGTCCGATTGAGCGCTGGACCACAGTTAGCGCGGAGGCATGATCTTGGATATGATCCTCAACAACTCCCACTCTTTGTTCAACCTCCGAGACTTTATCTGTGCTTTCCAGTTTAGTTGTGAGTTCTGCCATACAAGAGCGGAATTCTGATTTGATATCCGCCATGAATTCACATATATCTTCTTTGGTCGCCAAAGGTCCCTTGTTATCTAGGTATTCCCGTGAGACAGAGGGGCAGGAATCTTGTTTTCTAGCTTTGTCAGAAGCGGTCAGCAGAGTTGCTATGTCCGAAGACTTGGTGGTCTTTTGTTGCTTGGCCATCGTGCTGGTTGTCAGCGGCGGGGCAATGGCCGCCAGAAGCACTGTAGCGGTGAAGAAGAGTTGCTATGGGAGCTGCTCACGGGCCCCCAGCGGCTAAGAAGCGCTGCCCGTGCGGGGTGTACGCCTTATCCGTGGGCAGCAGGGTCGTGGGCTGGGACGCCCCAGGAAGGGCTCAGGGAGAAGAACATGCTGTCTAGGCCTACCTTAAATCTCTCAAGGGGCTCCTGCTGAGGGCTCCCACTGCCAACCGTTGGGGGAGGGCCTCCCATCTCCGTTCCAAGAAATCGAGTCGCTTCAAGGGCCGTTGCATATGTCCATAGGCTGGAAGGTAGGCTCCACCGGGCACCCAGGAGGATCTCCGTCCGCTGGATGTGTAGCTGTAAAGCGGCGTGGGCTGGGACGCCCCAGGAGGAAGAGGGAAAGGGTGCACAAAACTAGGCCAGTGCATGCGGGAATCCTCGCCGGTTCCAGGGAGGGGGGAGGGACGGGACCTGGGCCGTCCTCACCGGCCGATGGGAACAGTCCCCGCTTGTCTGGATATCCGGATGCTCGTCCGGCCCCTCCGGTTCGAGTGCTACGGGGAGGATCGCCTCCAGCTCCTGACTGCTCACGCCATCATACGTGCGCCCGCCATCTTGGATTCTCCGAGCGGCAGAGGGGGGGGATCGGGATTCAAGCGACGAGTACGGACATAGTGCTCCCTCTCCCGGCTTTCATTTTCGAGCTGCTAGTGCCCCATCGGTTCCGATCCACATAGCTGGCGTCGATGGATCGTGTAGGCTACAGGAACCGCATAATTTTAGCTATAGCAGCGGGCAGTCCACGGGCGGCTTTAGAGGAGCGACTGCATCGCGTCGGCTCCAAGCCATTCCCCCCGATAATACAATTCTTAAAGGGTCTCACTAATGTTCTTAATGTGTGCTGCTTTTGAGCCTATGCACACGTGTCCATTAAGATTACTAACGTGCAAAACAGCCTTCTTAGTTGCTATAACATCAGCAAGAAGAGTGAGCGAATTGCAGGCACTGTCTTCTGGGGCACCCTATACTGTGTTCCACAAGGACAGAGTTGTATTGAGGGTTAAACCATCATTTTTACCAAAAGTAATATCTGATTTTCATTTAAGTCAGAAAATAGTTTTACCCACATTCTATCCTCCACCTCATCCTTCGAAGGAGGAGGAAAGATTACACAGACTGGATCCAAAAAGAGCTTTAAGGTTTTACATCTCTAGACTTTCTAGACTTGGAGTGGACAACCAGTTGTTTATAGGCTACACAGGAAGGAAACTGGGTCAATCGGTAACAAAACAGACAATTTCACGCTGGATCGTACTTTGCATTTCAGAATGCTACTGGCTAGCACAAAAAGACCCACCAGAAGGGTTAAGGGCTCATTCCACCAGGAGCATCGCCCCTTCCACTGCCCTTCAAAGAGGTGTTCCAATAAGGTCCATTTGCGAAGCAGCAACTTGGTCTTCACTACACACCTTCTCAAAATTCTATAACCTGGATGCTTCCCAGTCTAGGGAGCTGACTTTTGGAAAAGCAGTGCTTTATTCCGCCATCTAAAGGCATTGAAAAACAAAAAAAAAATCTGACACCTCCTCCAGAGAAAGTAGGCAAAATACTGCTTTGGGAGTCTATCTAAGATGAGGAATACATTGGAGGACACAATCCACTCGAAGAACAAGTTACTTACCAACTGGTAAAGTTCTTTCGATTGGATGTTCCTCCAACGTATTCCTCATCGCCCTCCCAACCTACCCCTCTGTAGATTTTTCCGGGTTATTGCCATCTCAAATCTTGCAAGGCTGATACCTGTCTGCCGGCACAATCTACACAGCGCAAGATCACAGGCAAAAAAAGGGGGAAAAACAGAACTGAGGCCAATGGGCGCCGCGCGTGCTACTTATACACCCAATGACGTCACCCTCGACGGAGGCCTTTGAGGGACCATCGACTCGAGGACATCGACGCACGGCGCTCTTTGCCGAAAAAATGTCCGAAGAGCAGCAAAGCTGGATGGAATACATCTAAGATGAGGAATACGTTGGAGGAACATCCAATCGAAAGAACGTTACCAGTTGGTAAGTAACTTGTTCATCTCCAGGTTGCCTCATCATCTTAGCATTAGGCGAAAATGGGGGTTGGGCTGGATGTATGTTTGAAAATACCCCAAAAAGACAGAGGGGGTGCGATTGTGGAAAACTGGAAAAAGGGGATACTGTGTTTCGCCTAGGATATTCCCATGAGAATGACCCCGGACTAACCTACTCCGGTGATCCTCCTGTGCTCGTCCACCCCCACGGCTAGGATCCGAAAGCGACGTCCCTTCCCTGGCCACCAGAATAGAGGATTCTTGGGGAGAATACCTCTAGGTTTCTCACGGGAGTGAGCAGGAGAGAAGCCCCAGAGAGCATAACAAAAGACGCAATCCCTGAGGATCGTGGGGGCGAGAGGGGGCGTGGATGGGTGAGAAAGAGACAATCAAATCAAGAAGAAACTGCAGAGTGGGGATTGAGCAGGAGACAAGCCCCAGCATGGGTAAAGAAGGAAGACATCCCAGAGTGGGGAACAGAGAGAGACAGACATCTGGAATGGGAATTGAGAAAGAGGAAAGCCTCAGAGAGCATGGAAAGATACCCAGAGTGGGGAGTGAGAAGGAGCAAAATCCCCATTATTTGGGGAAGAGATTTAGGGGAGCAAGAAAGAAAGTCTCTCCAAAGGGAGAACGCTGAGGAAAAACCTAGACTGAGGTCTGGGCTTGGGTCCCAGAATAGCACTGTACAAACTGTATTACTTTTATCTATAAACATAGTCCAGGATCTATACGAAGGAGCATTATGGGGGAGTTGGGGGACGGGGAGGGTGGTCAGAAGCCAGCAATCCTCTTTCAGTGGCGTGTTTGAAAAAGTATATTGTTGTGGTCTTCTTTTCTTTCCAGAGATGGGGAAAGTGTTTAGGTTGGAGTAGGATTTTGGACCGAGGGCTGTTTGTTTAGACATCCTGACAAACACCCTTTTACCTGGTTTTGTTACAGAGTAGGGTTTAGAACTAATAGTTTACGAAAATGTGTCGTCTTTGATGGGTCAGAGGGACACAGACTCTTTAAGGACATTTTTCAACAAGGTTTATTAAATAAGGTGTAAACCTAACTTATCTCTATGGCTATGGGGTATTCCCTGCCTAAAGGCATAACTAAGATGCTAGCCAGTCGTATTTTCCAATGTCCAAAAAGAATCTGTGCTCCGCCCAAAAACTAACACTATCTGACCGTATCACTATTCCAAACCCAATAAAGTGGTAGGAGATTGACTCCTTTCTCCTGATCGGTGCTTCTAGGACTGGACTTATCAATATGTGCTTTTTCAATAGTTCTTGGTAACTCTTTTTATCAGTTCATTCAATTCTTTCCTTACCTTACTATGTGTATTCTTAACTTTAGATGTAGATTTACTTGGTTCAGTTCAGATTGATTTATCATAAAGATTGCTTTGTTCTTCAGCTCTTCATATTCTTTCTTTCTTGGGGTCTCACTCTTCTGCTTGGGACACAGGTTTTATCTTTCTTTCCAGGACACAGGTATTCACTTTATTATGTCCTCCTTTTGGTATCTGTCTTTCTGTCTTTTATTCAAAACACTCAAGTTCATTGATGTTGATGTTACGTTTTTCTCTCACTCCAAGGATTTCACGTTTCCATTCTCCTCCCCTTCACATTTAGAATATTGTGCTTTCCTCTGTCACCCCCGCCTGCCACATTTTACATTCAACAGGAATATTTCACTTCCATTCAGTTCTCCTTCAGAGTGTGGTATTGCTCTCCTCCTTGCCTTAAAGTTCAAATTCAATAGATTTATCTTCAGTTTTTTTTTATTAGTACTGAGATGAGTTATTCGTGCTGTATAATACTCTGTGACCTTCCTGTGCTTCCCCTGTTACCTACGGTCTCACCAGGAAATGTCTTTGGGGATCTTGCGGGTCTGGCGGCGGTTTTGTATCTCTACACCAGTATTGCGACAATTTCCTTGGTGTCGGTCGCATACACTCATCGCTGCTCCTCTCGGTTATGCATAGACTCAAGCAGAGCTGCTCTGTTTGTTGTAGCTTTCCTGTGGTGCTTTCGGCCTAGCTGTGTGGGCCAGCTGCCCACCACAATTGTTTCACGGTGACGCCAGCACCAATCCTCGATCCCCGTTTGGCTCGTCCCTTCTCAGGCTCTGTTACACTGGCTTCCGAGCGTTCTCTGCTGCTTCCCAGTAGATTTGGATTTCACAGGCTCTGCGTCATTCTGCGGCTCCACCTCTTCCCAGGTTCACTTTACCCGGCTTGGAGACGTATTCCTCTCTCGCTTCTCGCCTCCCTTTTCCCCTGATACTTGAGTGTTCCTTTTTCAATCCACTCGTCTCCTTGGATTGGTCACTTTTTCTTAAAGAGACGGTTTCTCAGCATTGGTTATCTTCTTCTTCGGCCCAGTCCTGATAGATGACAGTTTGACAGACCCATAAATGTCATCATGTTTGCTGGTGAAGGGAGTTCCTCACAGGAACAGAGTTGTTGTACCCTAAGGGGGAGTCTCGCCCATTGAGGTCCCTCTTTCCTTAGGGAAGGTGTTGCGGAGTGGGCTCACCTCCCTAGTTTCACAGGGGTACAGGGGTGGGGGCTCCCCCTTTGGGGAGAAGGGACGAATTTGATGCAATAGTTAAGAGATTTTCTTGCAGCAAGGCTAAACACTTCAAGTTAAACGCTACTAGCCAGCCCTAAAATCTCACTCACTCTCAACTCTCCACATACACACAGCCCACTAGTTCTTACTCGCCAAACTTCGATTACCACTAGCATGTCTCGTGGTGAGTGCACATTTTGAGGCTTCCTTGCACAATGGACTTTCTGACCAGGTTGAAAGCCAAAGCATGCCATCACAACTGGACACAGCAGAGGTTTGAACTCATTGCTCCCAAATACTCACTATGGACATCAAAAGCTACCAAAGACTAAATTCATATTCTTAAGACTGTTATCCGCCAGAATAACATATGCCTTCAAGAAGAACTGAGTATACTTATGGTGCATCCAGATGGGCCATAACATATCCTTTATCGAGCTAAACTAGGCCTTTTAGTTTAGAAAAATGTAGAACTATTATTGAATACAGGAAATCGCACTACCAGGATTCTTCTACTTCAACAATACATGTTTTATAGGGCCCTAAGATATACGGCATGGTGAGGCAAAGCCATTTGATAGTAGAGTGTAAAAAAGAATAGATACTCCCTTCCTGACACAGAAAACTAAGAGGACACTTGGTAAATGAATGTGTCGCGCTGCGTACTTGGTCTTCTCTGGTGCTCCGTTGTGACTGGGCTGGAGAGGATACTGATGCAGGCAGAGCTGAGCCGGGGCAGGCAGGCAGGGCTGAGCCGGAGCAGGGAGGCAGGGCTGAGCCAGGGCAGGCAGGCAGGGCTGAGCCGGGGCAGACAGGCAGGGCTGAGCAAAGTTAAGCAGGCAGGGCTGAGCAAAGTTAAGCAGGCAGGGCTGAGCAAAGTTAAGCAGGCAGGGCTGAGCAAGGGTATGCAGGCAGGGCGGAGAAAGCTAGACCAGCAGGAAAGGGCAGAAGACAAACTTGGCAGGGAAGGAACAAAGGGACAGCAACAAAGGTACTGTCTGAGTGCAATAAGCCACGCTTGGGAATCAGGGACAGGGGTTCAAATAGTCCCGCGGTGTGTGAACAAGGCTCTGGATAGTTGGTTGGTATTTTTGCCAACCAACCTATGGCTGGTTGGCGTTTTTGCCAACCAATTGTGGTTCTGCAAGAAGGTGCATGGGCGGAACCAGGTGGTCCAATGAACATGGCTGCACCCATCAAATGCTGGACGGATGCTGCAGGTGAGTGTGGATGGATGTAGGCTAGTGTTAGTGCCTGCGGTTTGTGTGTTTGTAAAATATCGAGCAGTGTGTGAGGTGCGGGGTGCATGGCGCGCTGCTGTGTGACACACTTTATTGTTACTACATTGCAGGAGTTTTTGGACTATATTTGCTGCTTATAATGTTGCATGTTGATTTTTGTTTTCTAAGGGAAACAGACAACTCTCTAAATAAAAAAAAGTACATCTTGCACGCTGTTCTTCCACCCCTGCCCCCAGCGTTTCATTTGATGATTGCTCCCTCTAGTGACACAACAGAGCCATATTCACTTTCTTGTTTTTCTGCAGGAATGGCAACACAGTTTGTCACGATTTGCTGCCTTCACTCCTGTTCCCACCACTTGGGGGCCTGATTTGGGGTTTATTCCCTGCTGGATTTGCCTTCTGAACCTTATGCAACAGTGTTGTGGTGAATTGGGAGCCCTAAATCCTTATTTTCCATGTTACTTCCATTCCGGATCCATTCCAGGTTCTTGGAAGCCAGTCTGATGCTTTAACCAGAACTGTGTATCCCAGAATGCCTGGCCCACTGCTGCATCTCTACCCTTGCAGGATAAGTTTGGGTGGAGGATAAGAAGCACCTGTGTCTGGCAGGTGCAGCAAGCAGAACACCTGAGGCATTTGCTAGTTAGCCAGCTTTAAAAGCCTCAATTTGCTTCAGTCCAGTGCTGGTCATTAATGCAGTGTTCCTGTTTAGGAGCGGCCCCTTGTTCCTGGTTCTTAGCTTAGTGTCTAGTTTTTATTTTCTTCGCTTTTCTCTTGCTTTCGAATTTAGTGTGCTTTTTAGTAATTTCTGCTTCCTGGATTCCCTTTCTGTCTTCCTCTATTTTGCAGTCCGTTCTTCCCACTGCTTTTCTTTTTCTATACAGCCCAGTTTGTCTGTGTTCTTTGTTCCTTTGACTTTGCCCTATTCTGCAGTGAAACCTTGCTCCTGTAGTCATTCCTCATTTATAGATTAAGTATTTAATCCCATTTTGCCTTTCCTTCCTTGGTTGGGGAGGGCGGAGGTTTTGCCCTTGTAATTTCATTTCCCTGCTCCTTTACTTTCTCCTGGAGTCTGTACCAGGTTTTTGCTTGCACTTTTGTTCCCTATTGGTTATTGGTGTGCTTTTGTAGACAGCTCCTGCCTGGTATCCGGTTAAATTTTCGAAAAAATATTTTCGAAATGCCATTTAGTCCAAAGAAAATGGCAATTTTCTTTTTTTCAAATGGTTTTTGTTTTATTTTGTTTTATTTTTGTTTCGTTAGTAAAATAAGTGTCAATAAAAAAAAAACAGTGGTTCGGGGGGCAAACTCCCCCATTTCAAAAATAATTTTTTAAATAAAACCATTAGAAAAAAAAATGTCAGCAATTTTGTGTCGACAAAATGGCATTTCGAAAATAGGGCATTCGAAAATGTCACTATAAACCCTCCTGCCTATCTTTTCCTCACTATTCTGTAATCACTATTCCTACTAAGAATCTTATGTATTAAGTTATCCTCCCTTTGCTGTAATTGCGTTTCTGGGTCCCTGTTTGATGAACAGGGTTCCTGGCCTTTGCTGACATTAGGTGGTATTTCTCGTCCTTGTGGGTATTGTCTTTGTTACCTTCTACAATACCATCAAGGGTGTTGGCTCACAGATCCTGGCGTTGCTTCCCCAGTATGTGGGTTTAGCACTGAAATTACCTGTAACTGCAATACTCCTACGTCCCGTCCCCTTTCCTCCATACTTGTGGGACATCCCTCCGTCCTGTGGGACGGGACCTTTTCTCCGCTCGATCGGGGCCGGACGCACTTGCATCCTCGGAAGATTTTCTTCCCTTTTTTCCTCTCTGGCTCTCGCTTGCGTTCGTTTACTAGTCTGTCTTTCAAGTTAGACTTTCCAGATTGTTCATCGTGTCACCGTCGCTTCGCGAGGGCGGATCCCCATCCTCTTTGTTTAGAGTGTTTGGGTCCGGAACACCATTGGGACTCCTGTTTTTACTGTGACTCCCTTTCGGTCCGGGCACTTCAACGTCGGTTAGAGCGGTGGGAGGTGGTGTTCCGACGAACTCCTCCTTCGCATTTTCAGGCGTTCGATGAGAAGAAACAGCGCCCGGTAAGTTCTTTACTTTTCAGAGCACCCCGGTCGGGGGATACCTTTCCAGGTTCCTCTCGGGCCGGGAGGGGCGTTGATCGCTCTGCCACCGGGGTTCGCCCTGAGGTGCCTGTTGGGCCTAATAATTGTACCAGAGTTTTCTCCGAGGGTCTCCCTAAGGGGCCTGTGGATACCAGAGTACGCTCCGAGGCCCCTCCTGTGGGGGCTGTTTGTAGACCCAGTTCTACTGAGTCGTGGGGTACCGGAGCTCGCTCTGAGGCCTCTCTTGTCGGCTTCCCTCAAAAATAAGACTGGGGTGCGCCCCGAGGCCTTGGTGGGGCTTGCTGTCACCGAACGTATGTTCGAGGCCCGCGCAGATGAGGCTGTCACCGGACGTGGGTCTGAGGTCCCTCTTTCAGAGGCTAAAGTTACCAACATTTCTGAGAGGCCTAGCAAGGCCTTACCGGTGAAGACTGTTTCTCACCGTTCCCGCTCTTGCGGCGACACCAGATCTGTTGAGGGGGCAAAGAAGCAAATTTCTTCTTTTACCAGCAGTGCCGAGGTCCTTCCTTCGAAGGCTCTGACTGTTCGTATGTCACAAAAACATTCCAGGCCTCATAGTACCGGCTCTGCCGAGGTTCCTTACATTAAGGCTAAGATTAAGACCCCTGATCCATCGACGGGGACCCCTGCCTCACTTCCTCACGTGCCGCAGTTCCCCTCAGATGAGGACAAAATGGCGCCCGTTCCCGCCACGACCATGGTGGCCATTTTAGGGGCTAACCCTACAACTACGCCATCGGCCTCTGGTGTAGGGCTCGGTCCCTTGGGTGAACCTAAGGTCCCTTGTGCGCATCCTTACCGGCCGCTTTATGATTGGAACGCCCGGATGCCTCTTCCGCACAATGTTTCGTTGCCCGCGGGGGCGGCTCTTTTTGATTTATGTGGTTACATCGGTGGAGGGGCCGGTGTGGCACCCTTCCCCGTTACGTCCCTGGATTTGTCCACCTCATGAGAGGCCTCCTCAGGTCCCAAACAATCTCCTGAGGACGCCTTTTTCAGTAAATTTCAAGCGCTTATGCGCACCGACCCCATGAGGGAATATTTCAAAGGGCTTTTCAAGGAGATATGTCCACCTGTGCCTCTGGCTCCACCCGTTCCTCCGGTGGTTCCGCCGGCGCCTCCCTTGCCTGTGGTGCCACCCCCTGCTCTTCCGCCTTTGCCTCCATTGTCCCCAGTGGACAAGGCAGTGCCTGACATGGCTCAGCAGGATCCTGACCTGTCAGATGACCCTCAAGGCCATCAGGACAACGAGGGCCTTCCCCGCTCTATCAGAGCCTTTCATGACCGGGTACTGGACATAGGTTTCTTAGATGTTCCGGTGCCGAGGCACCCGCTCCGCAGGAGGGCGTGCTTTCTGGGGCGTTCACCCTGTCTCCCTTGGAGCGTACCGGCCTGTTCCTGCAGAAGGACGCTCTGGCCGAGGTCCGAAGAGTCTGGGAAAGGCCACACTCGGGACTTTTTGTCAATAAAAAGATTGACGCGAGATACAGGCTGCATTCTTCGGAAGAGGTGGCCCTGTCGTCTTGTCCGCCTCCCTCCTCCACAGTGGTGGCTGTGGCTACGTTGCAATCCAGACCTGCAGCATCCTCTTCAACGACGTCTACTCAGGTCTTGGGAAAGGAGGACAAGCTCCTGGACTCCCTAGGGAGGAAAATCTTTGCTAACTCAGCCTTGCAGCTCAGGCAGGCCAACGCTGAGTTGATATTGGCGGGAGCTAACATGCGGATGTGGAAAGGTCTGTCGGAGTTTGAGGAGCACATCCCGGTTGAGAAGTTGGAAGACTTCAAAGGAGGCCTTTCCGATGCCAGGGACTTGGCCTAGGATCTCCTGGAGGCTGCGGCTCATCACGTAGACGCCTCGGCTCGGGGCCTGATGCCTGGGGTTGATGCCTCACGGCAGGCGTGGCGCCATGCCACTAAATTTTCTAAGGAAGTGCAAGACAAGGTGTTGGACCTTCCTTTCGAGGGTAAGGAGCTTTTTCATTCTACTACTGATGTAGAGGTCCCCAAGACCAAGGATAGCACTCAGACAGCTAAATCATTGTCTATTCTAGTAAAAGCTCCTTTCAAATCCGAGAGACCATTGTCGCAAAGTCGGCCCTCCTCTGGTTTTAGGGACTTCCTCGACCGCAAATCTCGCAGAGTGGATACTCCTGCGGGGAATAACCGCCGTAGACAACAACGCACGCTGTTTTTCTCCCGCTCCTCAGCCTCATCGGGTTCAGGTGGTACCGCCACGGATAAGCCTTCCAAATGAGGGTTTTCCACGCTCGCACGAGACCCCGGTGGGAGGACGCATTGCGTCTCATTGGGAGGCGTGGCAGACCATCACAGAAGACAGATGGGTCTCGTCAGTCGCTTGAGCGGGCTTCCGCTTACCTTTACCCCGTACCCCACCCCTCAACCCTCCTTTTCAGCTGTCGGGCTCACCCTCCCTCAAGGCCGAAGTTCAGAAACTTCTGGACCTCAGAGCTGTGGAACCCGTTCCCCTCTACTCCCGGCTGTTTACGGTGCCCAAACCCAACCATGCTGGCCTGCGCACCATCCTAGACCTTTCCCAGTTCAATCTTTTCCTACCCCAAGAGAAATTCAAGATGATCATGCCCAGCCAGATTCGCTCCTTGCAGATGGGCGATTGGCTCAGCGTTGTGGATCTTCAGGATGTATATAATCCACACAGGAGATATCTCTGCTTCTCTTTGGGAGAGGAGCACTTCCAGTTTTGGGTGCTTGCTTTTGGCCTCAGCTCGGCGCTGCGTGTCTTCACGAAGATGATGTCGGTGATTGCGGCCTATCTTTGTCTCCAGGGTATCCATGTGTATCCTTATTTGGACGACTGGCTCTTACGCAGCCCTTGTCCGCTGGCAGCAGCGGGCAACCTCCAGTCTCTCCTTCAGCTCCTGTTCCATCTTGGGCTGTCGGTGAACTGGCGGAAATCCTCCATGATGGTCTCACAGGACCTGATCTTCCTGGGTTTTCGTTAGAACACGATCGACTGCAGAGTGTATCTGACCGGGGACAGAATGGTGGATCTGTTAGCCACGTGTCAGATGTTTGCGCAGTCGGAGAGCATGTCGGCCTGGTGGTTCCAGAGGCTTCTGGGCCTCATGGCCTCATGTGTACTGGCTCTTCCTCTTGCTCGTCTCAAAATGAGACGGACCCAGATGGCTCTTCGGAGTTCATGGCGTCGGGCAATGGATCCGGATTCCATGCGCATTATGATTCCGGATTCCATGAGAGTGGACCTGGATTGGTGGTCATCTCTCAGCAATCTGTCTGGGGGCGCAGGGTTTCACGACCCGGTCCCCATGGTGACGATCACGACGGCCCCTCGTGGACCTGTCCATCCAGATTTGGGAGTGGGCCGTGCTTCATGGTGTCTGGCTGCTTGCAGTGCACATCCCGGGCCAGCTGAATGTCACAGCAGATGCCCTCAGCCGGCGGACATTGGTCAGCTACGAGTGGGAATTGAAGGCGGAGGTCCTCTCATGGATTTTCTTGCCTTGGGGCACACCGGAGGTGGACCTTTTCGCTACGGCGGTGAACAAGAAGCTTCCTCAGTATGCCTCCAGAGTGGGGCTGGGAGCCTCCTCTCTGGGGGATGCTCTCGAGATTCCATGGCACAACATGAGAGCTTACGCCTTCCCGCCTCTGCCTCTAGTTCACCGTGCTATTTGGAAGTTGAAGAACTCTGCAAACTGTTCCCTGCTACTCATAGCCCCGTGGTGGCTGGCCAGGTTTTGGTTCTCAGAACTTCAACACCTGTCGGTGTATCCGCCGATCAGGTTACCAGTAACTCCCGATCTTCTTCACCAAGGGGAACAACAGATGTGGCACCCCTCCCCACAATCGCTCAGCTTGGCGGCATGGTGCCCGAGTTCAAGTCTTATAGCATCTGAGTTTGTCTGCGGGTAACATGCGAATTATCCAGGCAGCCAGGAAACCCTCGACCAGATCTCAATACAAGAGTAAATGGCTCAGGTTCTGTCATTGGTGTTTGGAGAAGAAGTTGGATCCGAGGGTGGCCACGATTGACACAGTGCTGTCCTTCGTGTCCTCCTTAGCAGAGTCAGGTGTTCATGGTCTGTCATGCAGGACTTAGCTCTCAGCGGTTTCCGCTTACCTTTCTACAGACCTGTGTTCTTATTCTCTAACTAACCCAGTGGTGAAGAGGCATTTTGCTGGCTTGACACGCCTCTACCCTCCGGTTCGTAATCCGCACCCGCCGTGGGACCTAAATATAGTCCTGACAGCACTGTAACCCTTTGAACCAATGGCTACGGTGGACCTCAAGTACTTGTCTTGGAAAGTGTCCTTTCTGGTCGCCGTTACGTCTGCGAGGAGAGTGAGTGAGCTCCAGGCATTGTCGGTGGAGCATCCTTTCTTGGTCTTTCACAAGGACAAGGTAGTCCTTCGGACAAACCTGGCTTTTCTACCGAAGGTGGTGACCGAATTCCATCTGAATCAGTCGATCTCCCTTCCGGTCTTTTTTCCGAACCCTGCCTCAGAGGCTGAAAGGGTTCTACACTCTCTTGATGTCCGAAGAGCTCTTAAGTTCTGCCTGGACAGGACTTCCGAGCTTAGTTCTTCTCAACTTTTTGTGACCTTCGGTAACCCTCAGGGCAAGCCAGCGTCTAAGGCAACTATTTCTAGGCGGATCGCCGCCTGCATCACAGAGTCTTTCACCGTCCAAGGGCTGAAACCACCTAAGGATATCCATGCACACCTGGTGCGGGGCAAGGCAGCCGCGGTTGCTTTTCAGAAGTATGTCCCCTTGGAGGCCATCGCTAGGG
Source organism: Ambystoma mexicanum (assembly GCF_040938575.1). NCBI lineage: Eukaryota > Metazoa > Chordata > Amphibia > Caudata > Ambystomatidae > Ambystoma > Ambystoma mexicanum. Next base: position 536,322,773 of record NC_090929.1, on the reverse strand, counting down.
CAGCTACTTGGGCCTCCCCATCTGCTTTCTGTAAGCATTACTGTCTCAACATGAGCTCAACAGCTGACGCTCAGTTTGGTCAGGCTGTGCTGAAGAACCTGTTTCAGTAAGGGGTATTTCCATCCACCCGCAGTTCCTGTAAGGAGTGCTTGGGAATCTCCCACAAGTATGGAGGAAAGGGGACGGGACGTAGGGGTATTAACAGGTTACTCACCGTAGTGACCACCTTACTCCTAGTCCATAGTCCCCTTTCCTCCATACGCCCGCCCGCCGTCCCCTCTAATAAGGTTCCTCTGTTATTGCTAATGGGTCTTTGACCTGGCGATTGAAAAGGACTGATAGGCGATGCGCGAGGTGGAGCCAAGGTGGGTGGGGTTACGGCCGCGTGCCGGGCCCCGCGCAGGAGAGAGGAGGGGACATATTTTTGAAAAAAATGTGGATGCTTTTTACAAAGTGCTCCGGTCCCGTCCCACAGGACGGAGGGATGTCCCACAAGTATGGAGGAAAGGGTACTATGGACTAGGAGTAAGGTGGTCACTACTGTGAGTAACCTGGTAATTGTGGCTAAGGAGCTTGCCGACTTTCTTTGTAATCGCAAGGAGCTTTAATGGGCTTACCCCACATCCCTTTTTATATAGTCATATTCTTATCATGCTCTACTTGCACATCCTGGGTTTTAGTGTACATGTGTCTTGGTTCCTGAGTGCATGTTTGACTCAAAGCTATTCCCTGTGATCTTGTGCATTTCTCCCTTGCCATATTCACTTCCTTTGTCCTCTCATGACACAATTCCACTTAGCTTAGTGAAATCTTAACTAGCCCACTGTGACAACTCCATTCTTGTGGTAACTCCATGGCAGATTTGACTTAACAGGGGTTGAATTATTCAGCCCCCACTCCCCTCCAAATCGCGTTCAAAGGTTGTTAATCTATACAAGTGGGGGTAATCTATCCAATGTAATGCCCTGGACCAATCTCTAATGTATTTGCCATGATCCATGTATAACGAGGTGCGGTAGTGTTTGCGATTGGATGCTTGTGGAATAGTTAGGGGCTCAATTTTGAGTCTCCTGTAATTTTTTGGCAGGCACCCGTTATGTGCACCTTCATGTACATGGGTTCCTGACGCTGCCTTTTGAACTCCGCTTTGCAAATTGAGTAAACTCTGCCTGCAATTTGCACATGACAGGCAGCGTTTACAATGGATTCCTATGGAGTCCGCCTGCTTTTTGCACCACTATAGGAATCCCCAGCATTTGCGCCGGCATGACAATCTTTGCTGGTGTATTTGCATGGCATAGAGGAATGGAGCAGCACAAATGTACGTTGCGTTCCACCACCCCCCCCCTTCTCTGCCATACAAATCATTAGAAATGCGTAACAAATTTTCTTTTCCGGTACGACGAGCTCAAGATTACCTCTGTAGTGTTTGCACTAAAGTCCTTTGAGTACAGAGCCAAAATATTGTAACGTCTTTATTCTTGGGTTATCTGGAATGTAATGGAAAGTAAATGTTATGTAAACTTGTGCATTTGGAATTACTCTGTTTATTTTCTCTATGGTTAACAAGGAATAGAACGTGCTTGGTTCTGTATAATGATTAACAGCAACACCTCCTCCATCTCCCCTCCTCTGGACAATACAGCCTATGGCCCTATTGCCTCCTCACCCAGTACTCTCCCTTGCACTTCAAAACAACTTGTAATCTGACTCTCTACAAAACACCAACCAAATAGAATGTAATAAAAGATTAAAATAAAGGTAACCGCACCTTCACAAAGGAAGACCTTGAGGGTGACCTCACTGTTGTAACCCTGGCCCAAATTATTTTTGAGCTCTTGTTCTGTGCTAATGTTTATTTAATCAACCAGTCTGGACTGAGTCCCTGCCTCCAACGCTGCTGCTGAAGGTCAGGAGCCCGCTCACTTTGTCTCTTGCCTGCCGGGCCCGGGGCCTTGGTGGTGCTTATAACACTTGCCCACCAGCGCTGAATAGCAGGAAGAGCTCACCTGTTTCTGACCAGTCTGGACAGAGGCATTGCCTCCAACGCTGCTGTCGCGGATTGGTTGCACGCTCTCCTGCCTGCCCCATAGCACCTGGCCTTCAAACTTGGTGCTGCCTCTCCTACCTGCCAACTCCACCAGCATTGTAAAGCTTGAACAGCTCCATGCCATCCTCAGTCTGGGCGTCCTCTCTTAAGGGAGGCCTCTTCTATCCATTCATGTTTGCTCCTGATTAGGACTGCTTAGGCTGCCACGCAAAATCTTTGCCCTTCATTGCCCTTACCTCTTGCCGCCATGCAACATATTTTGTGGCATATCTGCTTCCGTGCCCTTTTTTCTGCTTTCCTGCAGACTCCCCTCCTTCCCGTCAGTACCATCACTGGCACCTTGCTGCTCCTCACCCTTCATACTACTAAGGACTTCTCTTTATTCTCACTCTTTTTTCCTCTTGACATTCACCATTCTGGTCCATACCACCTTCCGATAATTGTGTTCTGATTTCCCCCACCTCTTCCATGGCTACACGGCGCTCACTCAGTATATCAAATGTATTCTCTCTTTGACATTTTTCTTTCCACTTTGAAAATCTTCACTCTCTCCGTGCCTCACCGAAATCTGGATTTCAGCATCTTTGCCTTCCTTTTCCTCCCCATCTACACACTTTGAATGGATTGTCTCCTCCCACGTATTCCTCATCTTATGATAATTATCTATCCAGCTGCTTGGGAATTTTCTTTTGACAGAGCGCTGTGTGCAGTGTTGTAAAAGTATATTTTGCATGAACACCACCTGATAGTAAACGTTTGGCCTAAGCACATTCGCATCACACTATAAATTGCATTGAATTGACCTGAAACAGGCTGACTACACCGCCATTTTGAGTTATCCGCCATTTTGATCGCCTCTTCCTTTCTGTCCCATGTTTAGAATTGTGTTTTTGGTTCCAGCAGTGCAAAATGAATTTTGTACTGTTTCCATGATGTCAACGTAGATAAGAATGTTGAAGCTGCTAAAGCGGATTGTTTGTCCTACACTGAGAAACCTTGGAGTTAAACAAAAGCCGTACTAATCAGTAATTTAGATACCATCTGTTCCAATAGTGCCTTCTCCGTTCAAACAGCAAAGTAGAATGATGAATAGTTGAACATGCTCTTTGTAACAATGTCGTATTGTCGTCAACACACCTGAGCCAGCAGGTAAGTTATATGGGTTTATTAGTTAAGTACACAGCAGGAAAACCGGCACTTCCTTGCCAACCAGCTATCTATCTCCAACTGCTCCCCATGGAACACACATTCAGATGACAACACTCTAAACACAGTGACATCACCTCATTCCATTGACATCACCACTTCCAGGGAGGTAAATGGATAGAGGGAAGACACTCATTATAACACTTCTCCCCCCCTTCATTTAATAATAGGAAAGCACCAAACATTGGTAGAGTCTTAGTCATTCCTACACACAAAGTACCATCCTACACAATATCGATACAAATATGCGTGGCCACCACGTACCTGCCCCAGAAACACCCAAGCTCATATGAACACGAGACACAACCCCAGGAAACGGTCCACATGAAGCCCATTCACACACCAAGGCCAACAACAGAGCACAAACACTCTACACTACCATAAAGGTACAAAAGCGCACTGACACCACTGAAAACTAGCTCCCCACTAATAAAACCCAGAAGCACAAAGTAGGTGGAAACACACCCTTGCTCAACGACACCAACCCAAAAGGAACACAGATCCAACCAACAACACTTTAACTACACACTTCCACCAATAAACTCATAAAAGACGAACCCACCAACATGTAGTAAGGGCTGCACCTCCCTTCAACTGAACTGGAATTACAACTCGAGGAACGAAACAATAAAACAAGCCCTCCACCTGCTTGAAGCTGCCCCTTGAAGCCTACGGCCTGCCACACCCCAGCGTCCCCAAAAACGGATATAATACCTAACAACCACGCCCCTTCAGTGCACCTACAACCTTCCACCCTGGTCTGCACCCCAGGGCACTAACCCAACTCAAATGAGCAACAAGCACAACTAACAACATCAGTTGCCAAAACACCCTAAATCAGGGAACACATTAACTCGGACCACAACCTAACCTGAAAATACTATGCAAATCCAGTCCCTGTGAAACAACGCACAAGCTCACCAAAAGGATCTACAAAGTCTCCTATATCACGGTGCAAGCTAGACACCACCCTAACACCAAGGGACCACTAGTACCTGCCACACAAAACACCTCTACACCCACAGGACCCCTAGTCCCTGCCACACAGACACCACTACACTCTGCGGGACCCCTTGTCCCCGCCAAATACAAGGTACCTCTACAACCCCGGGATCCCTAGTCCCTGCCACAAAACACCTCTACAACCACAGGACCTCTAGTCCCTGCCAAACTAAGTATACCACCTCGTAACGTGGGACCCCAGCACCAACTGGCTGCCACGCTGGTCACACCCACCAAAACAACATGGCACACACCACCCTAAAGTGGGACCCCTAGCACCTCTAGGCTACTGTGGTGGTTACCACACACGCGCCACAACATGCGCACAACCAACATGCGCACAACCAATATGTGCACTCGCTCCCACACTCACACCTCAACAAAAGACACACAATACATGAAAATATCACTGGAGCTCTTAAATCAATGGCAAATGTTCAAAGGACATAACACCACAATAATTGCAGGATTCTTCACACACTGGCGTGAGCTATATTGTAAACGCTTCTCTACTTGAAAACGGGATTTGGGAAAATTGTCACAGAGCGTAAATGGCAACAAAAAAAAACGCAATGCAGGTTTAATGAAAACCAAGTTCCCAATGTACATCGGTCCGTAAGTCCCACAAATCCTGGAGCAAAAACGGCCTGTTCAAATACCGAGAACAATAAAACCAAACGTATCCATCACTTCACGAATAACAGATCCTCCGACGCCACTTCCGAACCCCTCCTGTAAGAAAAACATGTTAAAACACAACATCATTTAGCAATAAACGTAGCACCAAGGAGGCCACAACATGAACATTCACACCCATGTTCACACCCATACTGGCCAAACACGGAACATTTCCTAACATAGGGGCCACAACACAAATACACCACTTCACGCACACTGACCCAACAGCTGCAAATTAACAATACTATATTCCATAATGGTCCTTCATGCTCTAGGCCACCAAAATGGAATTATTCCAACGCTGTTTTACTGCCACAGTTATTGCGGAAAGACCATCGTCCGCAATGCTGTCCTCACTCCCTGCACTAGGGAGGACTCTGCACCATGACATCCTCCCTCACGATACGCAACAGTACCTTGTGCAGAGTCTGCTCCCGGCAGTCCACAAACACCCGGACAGCCGATCTGCACCAAGTTGGTACGGAGGTTGAACAAAATAATTTCACTTCCTGAGTGAGGGAAATTATGTCGGAGCGCAGCCTACGCGTCCTGGACGCCGCGCACGCTGCAACGTTCCAACGCTCGGAACCAAGGAACATGCACGACCCCTCAACGTAATCATTCTCCATATCAGCACCAGAGGGGCGCATCGTTTACCTCCTCCATTTCGGCGACCCTGCACATCCGATAATGCCAACATGGCAGCGGAAGATCCGGGCCTCCAGACGGACGTCACACTGGTAACACTGTTTGCCATCCCCTCTACTCCGGCACCTTTAATTTTCCGCTCCACAGCGGTGACTTCGTACAGACAACAACATATTGCCTTTTCATCCATGCTGCCCACACGCCGATACCAGCACACTCCACTCCAGCACTGGACCCAAGGACCTACACTTCGTGGTCCCTGCTACAGATGGCGGACAACCAACCACGGAGATTGCTGTGTGCCTCTGGTCCTCATGGCACTGAGAACGCCTCCTTAGGTGCTCCAACAACTGGCTCTAGTCCCAAGGGCAACCCTGCTAACAAACCCCTGCTACATGCTGGAAGGAACACCTTAGAGCACTCAGACAGTCCAGGTTCCCGCTCGAGATGTTTCAGGAGCCACTTCCTCTTGTTCAACACCACCTGGCCTGTTGAACTGCAGACTCTGGTCCGGACCTCCAGAGCTGCATAGCTGGCTGCTTCCCAGGATGTGGACACTTGGAGGGCGGTGTCCTGATCAGCTGCTGTCCCCTCCTCGACATGATCCCATCCTCGTCACCAGTGTAACAATGTATTGTCATCAGGTAAGTTATATGGGTTTATTAGTTAAGTACACAGCAGGAAACCGGCACATCCTTGCCAGCCAGCTCTCTATCTCCAACTGCTCCCCATGGAACACACATTCAGATGACAACACTCTAAACATAGTGACATCACCTCATTCCACTGACATCACCACTTCCAGGGAGGTAAATGGAGAGAGGGAAGACACAGGAGGGAAGACACTCATTATAACACTCTTCTTGCAGAAATCGTTGTTTTCGCTCCTTGAAACTAAACTGAGTTTAAGCTCAAGAACAAATGGTAGACGAATATAAGCAAGTAAAATACGGAATGTTACCTTTGTGTCTTCTGGTTGGAAAACATGTGAAATGAACTATGTAAAGATGTTTGAACATGTATTAGTTATGTGGAAAGGCTATGGACCCCCGGTAAATGTATTACACAAAGAGGGGCTGGACGATGTGTGGAAAATCTGTATAAATACGTGTTTTTGAAATGTCCAGCACTCTCTCATCTCAGTGACTGCTTGCACACATTGCGGGGTGTTGAGAGCCAGACAGCTGCCTGTTAATAAATGTATAATAATTATACTTTGATCTCGTGACTGGTGTATTTCTATTACGTGGTATTAGGCCTTGATATTCTTTAATCTTTCAGATGGCACCCGAATAGGGACCCTCAAGATTGATGTCACATCGCTAGACGAAGACGAGGCTACCGGACCGGGATCAGAGAGTGACAGGGGTCCCTGCAAAGTGAGAAGCGATTCCTCTGCAGTACTGCACGTCCGATCCCTGGACGGTGAGCAGCGTTTAGTAGGACATCATGACGAGGGTCCCCGTATCGAGGCCTGTTTGTTAAAAAAAACAGCAGCCACTGCGATTTTATGTCCGGTTGGACCCTTGGATTGAAATCAGGTGAGTCGTACCCCGATTCCTAAATATCCTTTTAAAAGCCTTGAACATGGAATGAAATTAAGAGTTCTTTGCTTTGTCTTGCTTATCCCTCTTTGAAAGAAAAAAATAAATAAATAAATAAAATGTGTATGTTGATATTTTAGCATCTTTTAAACCTTTATGAATACTTGTGTTACTTGGATTTGATGTTAATGGATTTTTCTATGTTTTATAAATTGTAAATTGAAAAAGTTGATGTAACTTCAACTATATTCAATAATAAAAAAAAAAAAAAAAAAATCCTGATATTTGTTGCAAGTGTTGTCTCTGCAGAAACAAATGTAGCCAGGTAAGATTGCAATTTAACTATGTCTGGGAAATTGTCATCCTGTTTCAGGGTGTTATTCTGCAGGGAAAGACAATCTTTGAAACAAGGCCAACCGGCGCCACCCGAAGGGTCGCCGGCTTATTTAATATACTTTAAGTATGGCCTGGGAGCTATCGTATTTAATGAAATTTGGCACAGACGGACCAGACATGTTTCTGAACTTCGGTGACCAGTTTATGATAGTTTTGAAATTGCCCACCTAGAGCATTTAGAATCTGTATTGTTGAGGAGGCTACGCCTGCATCATTTGATGCAGTTAAAGAGTGGAGAAAGGAAGCTATGCAGCAACTCAAAAGTAGAGAAAAGCATACACGTAGACACATGATGAATGCTGAGAAAGCATTATTGCTTGATCAGCAGAAACGGTCAGAATCCATTAGAGGTATGGATAGGGCTTTCCAACTAGATGTGCAAAAGATATAACCCGCTCAGGATTTTCATACATCAGACGAGTTAATTAATAAATTATTGAACGTAAAACTGTTTCAACGGCACCACCTCCTTATGTGCCTGTAACGCTCACCTGATTCCCGTAGAGGCGCCGGTCTTGACTGGGCATATACCGTATCTTCAAAGGTGATGTGTAACACACGGCTGGCTCTTTGGGCTGGACCTCTGTGCACTGTATGTCTGACTCGAAGGGTAAGATGTCTGCAGATAGAAAATATGGGATTAAGGAACTGGGTTATTGAATGTCTCTCTTCTTCCCTTTCTCTTCTCCTGTAGAACCCCAAAGGTTAACGCTCTCACCTTAGGTAAGTGAACGCTGTGCTCTCCATCTGCCTCGGGTAACAGGAGGGACTGCTCAAAGCAAGTGGTAGGACTTCAGAGCTACAAGTATTTGAAACAAAATGGTGGCGTCCTGCCACATACATTTACGTCAGTTTGCATTATAATTTCCTGCAAATATTATCTCATTTGTCATGCTGAATATCAGAAACACTGTATACTCATGATTATAAGAGATATAAGTTCAAAAGGAACCCCAAGTTTGACTTTTAGCTTATTTATTTGACTAAGGTCAAAACAAAAAGGTAGAGCAAGGGTTCAGTTTCCCTTAATATTTAGTGCTTTTTACAAAACAACACTTGCCTCTAGGTTGGCAAACATGTTCGAGATGGAGTGAAACAGAAAGCAAATTCTAGACATAATTCACAAACTTATTGTACATAGTCATAACATTGTTAGTGCATGAGCATAAGAGCAAGACAGTCATTTCAGCAATTATGATCAAGACAATACATAGGTGTGAGTCATGAACTGGAGTTAGGTTTTCACATAGATCATCCTGGTAGTTGTTTCCAAGCTGTTTTGGATTATTTTGAGGGAGGTAACCAAGTCTTTGGCCTACGTCTAGATGTTGATCAGGTGGTGTGAGGGGACCGGCATGTCTGAGCCAGAGGGGGTGTGGTCCCGTGACGTTTCGGCGGGAAGCGCCTTCTTCAAGGGAAAAACCCAGTCTCCCTGCATGGGGGAATCAGATGGGAAAGGATTTAATGTAAATCGGGCATTATTGTGTTGTTGTAAAAACACAACAGGATATTAGCATGGCATACAAACAAAAACAAATAGATTTAATTGAGATTAAAATGCCCCCCGGCAGGTTTAAAATAAATACTCAGACTTGTGGCTTGTGCTATCCAGTAACTGACCTGAATGTGTTAGAAATGGGAATGGGATTCAACTTCCATTGGCGTGGATTTGAGAAAAGTGGCCTGGGACAGAGTTTTAAGGCAAACACTGTTCTGTGCCTGAAAGATAGAGAAAGAGAGAAAAAGGAACATACATGTAGTAAGCGTCAGTGCTGTTGCTCAAATATGCCACTGGTGGCCAAAAACCAAAACTGTGTGTGCGGATCAACTGTTAAAGAAATCCGCATCACAGATAGCAAGCTTAAAGTTACCTATATCTGTAAGATGGTAATTTTTAGGCGACCTCGGGGCGTGCAGAAGTGCTGCGGGCCAGAGCCAAGACGCTTGCAGGGACAGGAGGCTATTTTCGTCACCCGCTTGCAACGGAAAAATAAGGAGGCTGCACGTACCACGTTGTGGATGCTGAGTCACCCACTGTATAGAAAAAGAGGGGAAGAAACGAAGACACGGTTAGGTGGCTGGCCGTCCTAAATGACGTGTAGTGAGCCCTGTCACCGTTGCGTCCCTGCCCGAAGGCAGCGACGGCCCCATTAGCTGGGGTGGGGGGGGGGTTGGGGTTTTTTTGGGCCGCAGCATTACCTGATACAAATGGGGTCCTAGCAGTAAGTAGGATCGTTGTGCGGCGGCAGGATGTATCACCTGGAGCGCGCTGTGTCAGCGATGGAATGCTACGCTGTAGCTAGCATTTAGAAAATGGAGCTGTGTGTCGATAGGTACTGCGCATGCGTACAGCATAGAACCGGGCTCCTGCGCATGTGCGAGTGTGGAGTGTCCCTGGTATCGCGCATGGGCAGAGATGACAGCAAAGTGGTTGTCAAAGAGGAGACAAGGAATGCTTATTCTCTTGCGTCCGTGGCTTCTGTCTATGGAGACCTGGACAGTGTATTTGTAGCGGATTGTGGGCGCATCGAATTTGCCATCGGAAGTGGCTATAGGTCAGTGAAGGCGTGCCTCGTTCTTGATATGAGACGCTCCCTAAGAACGGGGCACGCCTTCACTGACCTATAGCCACTTCCGATGGCAAATTCGATGCGCCCACAATCCGCTACAAATACACTGTCCAGGTCTCCATAGACAGAAGCCACGGACGCAAGAGAATAAGCATTCCTTGTCTCCTCTTTGACAACCACTTTGCTGTCATCTCTGCCCATGCGCGATACCAGGGACACTCCACACTCGCACTTGCGCAGGAGCCCGGTTCTATGCTGTACGCATGCGCAGTACCTATCGACACACAGCTCCATTTTCTAAATGCTAGCTACAGCGTAGCATTCCATCGCTGACACAGCGCGCTCCAGTTGATACATCCTGCCGCCGCACAACGATCCTACTTACTGCTAGGACCCTATTTGTATCAGGTAATGCTGCGGCCCAAAAAAAACCCAACCCACCCCCCCACCCCCACCCCAGTTAATGGGGCCGTTGCTGCCTTCGGGCAGGGACGCAACGGTGACAGGGCTCACTACACGTCATTTAGGACGGCCAGCCACCTAACCGTGTCTTCGTTTCTTCCCCTCTTTTTCTATACAGTGGGTGACTCAGCATCCACAACGTGGTACGTGCAGCCTCCTTATTTTTCCGTTGCAAGCGGGTGACGAAAATAGCCTCCTGTCTCTGCAAGCGTCCTGGCTCTGGCCCACAGCACTTCTGCACGCCCCGAGGTTGCCTAAAAATTACCATCTTACAGATATAGGTAACTTTAAGCTTGCTATCTGTGATGCGGATTTCTTTAACAGTTGATCCGCACACACAGTTTTGTTTTTAGGCCACCAGTGGCATATTTGAGCAACAGCACTGACGCTTACTACATGTATGTTCCTTTTTCTCTCTTTCTCTATCTTTCAGGCACAGAACAGTGTTTGCCTTAAAACTCTGTCCCAGGCCACTTTTCTCAAATCCACGCCAATGGAAGTTGAATCCCATTCCCATTTCTAACACATTCAGGTCAGTTACTGGATAGCACAAGCCACAAGTCTGAGTATTTATTTTAAACCTGCCGGGGGGGCATTTTAATCTCAATTAAATCTATTTGTTTTTGTTTGTATGCCATGCTAATATCCTGTTGTGTTTTTACAACAACACAATAATGCCCGATTTACATTAAATCCTTTCCCATCTGATTCCCCCATGCAGGGAGACTGGGTTTTTCCCTTGAAGAAGGCGCTTCCCGCCGAAACGTCACGGGACCACACCCCCTCTGGCTCAGACATGCCGGTCCCCTCACACCACCTGATCAACATCTAGACGTAGGCCAAAGACTTGGTTACCTCCCTCAAAATAATCCAATGCAGCTTGGGAACAACTACCAGGATGATCTATGTGAAAACCTAACTCCAGTTCATGACTCACACCTATGTATTGTCTCATAATTGCTGAAATAACTGTCTTGCTCTTATGCTCATGCACTAACAATGTTATGACTATGTACAATAAGTTTGTGAATTATGTCTAGAATTTGCTTTCTGTTTCACTCCATCTCGAACATGTTTGCCAACCTAGATGCTAGTGTTGTTTTATAAAAAGCACTAAATATTAAGGGAAACTGAACCCTTGCTCTACCTTTTTGTTTTGACCTTAGTCAAATAAATAAGCTAAAAGTCAAACTTGGGGTTCCTTTTGTACTTATATCTCTTATAATCACGAGTATACAGTGTTTCTGATATTCAGCATGACAAATGAGATAATATTTGCAGGAAATTATAATGCAAACTGACGTAAATGTATGTGGCAGGACGCCACCATTTTGTTTCAAATACTCCATCTGCCTCGGGGCAGGGTGCTGTAACCAGTTTCTTCACTGGATAAGGGGAGCAGGCCTCTTGACTTCAGTGGACTGCTGTCCGTCGTTTACTGCACGAACGGTAAGTTTCGAGTAATTCTAATGTCTTTAAAGTCTTTAGTAATGATGTCTCTTGTTTTGCAGGGTTCCGGCGATGGCGGATGACGGGCTGAAGTGAGTTGAAGATGGAGCCCGTGTAATGAATAGAAGCGCCTGGAAGCACGTAAGTAAGCGCTTGTTGCCTGCTTCACGATGCGCTCTAACTGTCTTTTTATTTTGCAGGTACAAGTTCGGAGCGGCTGCAGGGTGCCGGAATACCCACTGGGTTAGATGTGGAAAGGAGTAATGGCACGTGAGTATTAAAGTTCCCCAATGTCTTTAAACGCACCTTGTTTTGTCTTTCAGATGCGGGATGCAGCGCCGAAGGCCTCCGGAGCGTGCGAAGAGTAGGTAAGCCTTTGTCTTTCAGATGCCGGAATGCAGCGCGAGGCGTTGGTGACAGCCGATGGACCAGGTAAGTGAAGAACTGTCACTGAAGACCGTAATGCTAACCTGTTCTTTCTTGTCTTTATAGGTGTTGCTGAAGACTGGATTCAGGATGGTAAGCCTTTTTCCTTAGGCCCAGGATCAGATGCAGAAGACACGATGAGCGTTCTGCTGCAGAGGATGCAGAATAACGCAAAGCAAGATTTATCCATCGGGTGTGGTTAAATAGCCTCCTGTAGTGCTTAGGTGTCTCCTTCCACAGCCACGCCTAGGTAAGAAAAGAGTTCCTGCTTTCCAGAAGAGTTCCAGTGTTCTGAATCTAGGGAGTGGCTCCTGCCCCACCCAACAGGAAAAGTAGTTCCAAACAGAAGAGGATCAGAGGCTCAACTGGCAGGCAAGTAAGCAGCATGGTCTGCTGCAGGTAAGTCCACCCAAGCATTATGAGCCCGGCGCTTCCAGCGCTGGGACTGGGCATATTTATGAGCCTGGTGCCACTGGCGCCAGGACTGGGTCCAAAAGGTCCCAATTGGGACTGGTTGGCACTCGGAACCTGGGTTATGGATCTGCTTCCAAGGGAGTTGGGAAAACCCTGACCTTTTGGAAGCAGAGATCATGACAGTGCCTCCCTCCGTTGTTGTTCCTCCTCCTGCAACTCCACCCGTGCCAACAGTTGCGTCCCCATAATTCCGTCTGCACCGCCAGCGGTATTGCCTCTGCTACCTATTGTACAAGATTTGTATGAACTTTTTTCCAGGTGGTTCTGCTCCACCTGTATTGGTTGAAGGGGCGGGAGCTGATCCAAGAATAGTGACTCGTGGCACAATATCTAAAGACAGAAAGAGAGAATTATATACGTGGGCTCAGAAGTACATAGAATAGGGTGATGAATCGGCTGTTTTAGTTGCAATTTCTGACCAAGGGGGTATTCCTGAACAGAATATGTTGATAGAACGGATGGGAACGTCATTAGTTGATATATGGAGTGATTTGACGGGCATGAATGTCCCACAGAGGTTGAGGGATTTGAATGATCTTGCCCGCTCAAGGGACACATTGCAGAGAAAGTATATGAGCATGCAGGGAAGGTATTTGAGTTGAAAAGGGAGCTAGATCGATTACAGAAAGATGAGATGGATGATAATGAACGGCAAGCTTCATATGTGCAGAAGCGAATTCTTCCTCCATTGAAACCAATGAGTTAAGAAATACGCATTTGCACAAGAGACGCTCTTAGATGGATTTCAGATGTTTCAATTTCTCCCATTGAAGTGCACGACACGTTTAGTCAGTATGCTCTGGCAATGCAAAGGAAAGTGTTACAGGTGATGTTTGAATATTTACAAAATGAATTTATGAAGAGAAAGGAATGTTGTCCCACAGATTTGATCGTTATTTATAAAAGATCATTTTTGCCCGATACTGCATTGACCTCTGTCACTTGATTTAGCCTTGTTGCTTAATAGACGTTCAGATGTGCTTACTTTACAATTGCCAATGAGGGAGGTTCCTCTGGCATTTGTTCCGAAAGTAGAGATTCCAGCTAATGCTGCAGCAGGAACACCTGCCACTACTATAGAAACACATTATGTGTCAGTTTGTTCATGTCCCGTTTTCTAGACAGGAAGTGAATACCATTAGGCAATCAATTAATCAATTCCAGATATTAGGAAGAATCCAACAGGATTTTTATAAAGAAATTGAATCTGCCTTGCATTCGACTGTTTTCACACTGGGTGATATAGATTTGTTGTTTCCTGTGATCCTTCCTTCTGTTTTGTGGAAGCAGATTAGAACTGTAGATGATCAGGCAGGGATGGGCGATACATGGGATGCCTTTGTACGAGTCGATGGGGAGAGGAATGCTGGTGAGAAACCGCCACAGGTCATACTGATGTTACCAGATAAAATAGTGACTAAATTAAAAACTCTGGTTTCTGAAAAAAGTCATATGGGATAATCTTACGGCTTGCATGCAAGGGAAGTCAGAGGGTGCAACTGAGTATTTCAACAGATTTGAGCAAGTATTTTCAGATTTTAGTGGTCAAGATTTAAGTACAGAGCCAGGAAAGAGGCTGTTCGTTGATACGTTTGTGCGTGGATTATTGCTTGAAATCCAATCAGATTATGACTTCTGAGAGTGCTGCAAGTGAAATCGCAATCTGAAGTGTTACACGTGGCTCAATATTATGAAAATAGGGTTAATACAGAGAAGGAGAAGGAGGAAAAGAAGAAAGGAGACCTGAAGACTATAATGTTATTGCAGCAGATAGCTCGAGGAGCCAGAGGTGGGAATACACAGTTCAGAGGCCAATTTATACCACAGGGTTTCGCACAAATGGGTCCCGTACACACAAACCAGTGTGCATATTGTAGACAGGAGGGTCATTGGCGAGCACAATGCCCGATCCTACAGCAGAGATCAAATAGCACGAATAGCACGTATGGTGCCATGGGTAGACGATCCAGAGGCCGTGCTGGGATAGGGGATCCTGGTAGAATCAGTTTGCACAGAACCAACAGACACCATCACAAGATAATCAGCAACAGAGTGTTATTAGTGGGAATATTTTTGATAATCCTTTGAATGTCTATTTTTCTGAGGATTTTGCATATGACGATCTACAGCCCGAAGCAGTGTCTGGAACCGGTACCTATTACTATCGATCAGAAAGGGCCCTACGCAGAAATGAGGGTGGGGAATTCGGAGCATCTCTTCTTGATAAATACAGGAGCACAGAAGTGATCATTCCGGGTTCCAGATATTCTACTGTCTTGGTAGACCAACATTTTTGTAGGGTTCTCTGGTACGCCAGTGATTAGTCCGGTCTCTCGGCCAGTACAAATTTCACTGGGACCATTCATTGATTTTTGTCCATTTCTATTGACGACAAATTGTTGCGAAGATTTGTTGGGATTGAATTTATTAAAGAAATTGAATTTTGTGATTTACTGTTCTCCACGTGGAGTGTACTTAAAGATTTCGCCCCAACAAACTACCGTTCCACAATTTTTGTCTATGCCTTTACCAACTGAATTGAATAAGGGTCCCACATGTTTATGGGCAGTTAATGACAATGTTGTCACACTTTTACAGGTGAAGAGACTTTGAAAAGTATTTTCTCATTTCCTACACCGAGGTGTAATTGAAGAAATTGTGGGGAGTGTGTGTAATAGTCCGATTTGACCAGTCTATAAGAAAGGGGATAATGCGATTCCTTTTCATTTTATTATTGATTTGCGCGCAATTAATAAGGTGATTGTTCCAGAGCTTCCTGATGTCACCACAATTCGGACTCTTTGGTCACCATGGCTCATGGCCCAACACACATGTGCTAAATATATTTGACAACAATTGGATCCCGTCTGGTATAACACTAATATCCAGAAAACCGCTGAATGTTTAGTCCAGAGTTGAATGATCTGTTTACGACATAACATTGGGACGGGAAAACCGACACCAAAGGGCAGTTTTGGTACCCCCTTCATGCCTTTTGAGGTGATCCATCTCAAGGAAATCAAAATGGAACGTTGCCAAAACTATAAATATGTCTTGGTTGTGATCTGTGCCTTTAGTAGATGGTTTGAGGCTTTCATGGGTTGAGGCTTTCCCACTGAAAGACGCCACAGCAATGTCAACGGCAAAGACCATGCTTGCCGAGAGTAATTTGGTCCGATAATGGCTCGCAATTTATCGCTGCTGTCATCCTGCAAGTATGTGTGGGGTTACAGATTGATAAACGGTTCCACTCGACCAGACATGCTCAGAGTGCCGGCCTTGTGGAACGTCATAACTGAATTCTGAAGAACAAAATCGCTAAAGTGTGTGCACCGAGCAATCTGAAATGGCCTGACGTTTTGCCAATAGCCTTACTATTAATGCGGACACCCGCACAATCAGACAGGGCTCCCCCCCTATGAGATTGTCATGGGGAGACCAGCCAGTGTATGGAATACTCTGAGACCCAAGCAGTTGAAAGATATTGAATACCTGCTTTTGCCTGACTATTGTGATCAGTTGACACAAAACTTGATTTTGATTCACCAACCGGTACGAGCAGCCCTCCCTGTAAAATATTAGGGTCCATGTCACCAACTTGACCTCGTCAGTGGGTCTTGGTGAAATATTTCGAGAGGGGCACCTGTCTTGCACCTCGTTGGAAAGGACCACATCGTATCCTTTTGGCTACGCAAACTGCAGTACGAGTGACCGGAAAGAAACGCTGTATCCATGCGATGCATTTGAAGAGGATTTCTTTTCCTCTGCCCTATGACAAAGGGGAGTAGAAGGGAATTGATGATCCTGATGCTCATAACGAGCCTGCTTTTTAGCGACACGACACCGAGGGTGCCATGAAAATTCTTCCTGAGCCCGTGAGGCCTGGGGAGATTGTTGCTTCTTCACCGTCGATAGACCTTGTTTCTGCTTATTCGCCTTCTTCAGGAAACACCGCTTTGTTCACTGATCATTCCGTACCTGGAATTTCAAGGTACAATCTGCGACCACAGAACAGGATTTAGATTTAGGGCCTGCTGACATTACATTCATGTAAATAGAATAGGAAAGTGCCGCTAGGTTTCTGTACCCACAAGAAACCAACGTTGAGCCAGTCCCTTGTCATTTCTCTGCGGCATACAATAAGAGGCAGGGGCCGGCAAAGTTACCTTCAATCAAGATAGGCCACGTGGTCAGGTGCCACCCACCGATGAACTAAAAAAGCCTAACACTGAGGCTTCTTGACGGATGCTGAGAAACTATGCCTATTTCAGGGCCCACTCGTACTAATAAGGATACTGATCGTTTTGCTGATGATGAATCCGCCCATCAAGGTCTATGGTCCTCGAGGATCAAATGGGTACTGATCACAATAACAGCATTCGGGTTTTGGTATCTGGAGGGTGCACCTCCGCTTGATATTTTATTGCCAACTGCCAGTTTCTCCACCATATGTGCATTTGCACACTCTTCGTCCTCGAGACCTCCAACATAGAGGGGGTTATCACAAACACCCTCTTGATGATCATGAACGCCACACATACCATTCTGAATAAGACCAATTGTTGGATATGTTCACATCTGCCACAACATGGGAAAAGGGTATTGGGCTGGTATATACATCCTCTCCCTCTAACTACTACTTGTTATGCTTCACTTAGGGCATTATTCTTTGGTCGATGGAACAATAGCGTCACTGGGAATTTTGATGGGACTAATCTTAACGAGTTTGAAAAATTAGTTTTAGCACCTTTAGGATGTTCTCTATTTGCAAATAGGAGCAAGCTAAATGTTGCTTCTATTAGGCCTTCTGATAGAATATCCAGACCTTTTCCAATCAATGATTACTTTTAAAATGGCTCACGTAGGTAATAGGGATGCCATGCCTCCTTCCTATACCATTAACCATAGTCCAAACTCTGGTCCATTTTGCATACGAAGAGAGGGTTACCAATCAATGGGTACATTTGAGGGATGTACGAATACTGCTTTACTAACCAATGAGGCTAGACCTCTGTACGTAGGAGATCCTGTTTTTTTTGTTTGCGGTAATGAGGCATATCCATGGTTGCCAAGAGACTGGGAGGGTGCTTGTTATTTAGGAATTCTGTTACCAGGTGTATATGTTGCCACTACTGCTGAAGTTTCTAGACCTCGTTCCAGGCGGGATGAGGATGGTGACACTCCCTCACAGATTCTGGGTGACGTTGCTAAATCCTTTGTGCCATTTTGGGGGCAGATAATAAGCTCTCAAGATATTGGAAAATTGGCAAGGGTTTTAGAAAAAAACATTAATGAAACTACTGACATCCTATATAACGTGACACTATAGCAAAAGGCTATTAGATTCGTGGCTCTCCAAAATAGGATGGTGCTAGACATCATTATAGCTGAGCGTGATGGGGTGGGCAAAATGGTGGGATCCGCGTGTTGTGTTTTTGTACCCGATTCGTCCCCCACCATCTTTAAGGCAATTAAGAAATTGCACACCTTATGTACGGAATCGCACGTTCCAGAGGGAAACTGGGATATTGGCACATGGTTCTGGGACTTGTTACAATCTTGAGGCTGGAAAACCTTTGCAGTCCTAATGGCGATGCTTGGCATTGTACTGTTTTTCTGTTGTTGCATACAGTGTCTTCCTGTCATTTGTTCCATGATGGGGGGGCAGTTGTGCACAAGCGGTTGGTAAATTAGAACCTAAGACACATATGCCTGGAAAAATTACTAATGCCTTGGTAATGCAGGATACCACCATAAAAGAGTACATGGCGATCAATGTTTTTGAAGATGGCGATTCAGGATATTCTGATGATGATGCATGGTTTTCGAATGATGCTAATGTTTGATTAATGCTCTTGGCTTAGGCCAAAAGGAGGGTTTGTAAAAGTATATTTTGCATGAACACCTCCTGATAGTAAACGATTGGCCTAAGCACATTCACATCGACTATAAATTGCATTGAATTAACCTGAAACAGGCTCACTACGCCGGCATTTTGAGTTAGCCGCCATTTTGATCGCCTTTTACTTTCTGTCCCATGTTTAGAATTGTGTTTTGGCTCCAGCAGAGCAAAATTAACTTTGTACTGTTTCCATGATGTCAACGTAGATAACAATGTTGAAGCTGCCAAAGTGGATTGTTTGTCCTACACTGAGAAACCTTGGAATTAAACAAAAAGCCGTACTAATCATTAATTTAGATACCATCTGTTCCAATAGTGCCCTCCCTGTTCAAACAGCAAAGTAGAATGATGAATAGTTGAGCATGCTCTTCTTGCAGAAATCTTTTTCGCTCCTTGAAACTAAACTGACTTTAAGCTCAAGAACAAATGATAGGCAAATATAAGCGACTAAAATAAGGAATGTTATCTTTGTGTCTTCTTTTTGGAAAACATGTGAAATGTTTAAAGGTAAACAACCAACTATGTAAAGATGTTTGAGCATGTATTAGTTATGTGGAAAGGCTATGAACCCTAGATAAATGTATTACACGAGGGGCTGGACAATGTGTCTGGGATTGTGGAAAATCTGCATAAATACTTGTGTTTTTGAAATGTCCAGCACACTCTCATCTCACGGTGTCTGCTTGCACATATTGCGGGGTGTTGAGAGCCAGACAGCTGCCTGTTAATAAATGTACATTATACTTTCACCTTGTGACTGGTGTATTTCTATTATTGTCATGATTCCTGCCCCTCATGTCCCCAGCCCTCCAAGATGTCAAGCTGGAGCCAGGCAACAATCACCTACATGGCCCTCGAGGGCCTCTCCATCCCTCCAAAGACCCACTTGGAGTCAGACTTGGCGCTTGTGGCACCAGACTTGCTCACTCCCATAGGATAGCATGGGGGATTGGACTTGTAGTGCATTGATGGGGACAAGATGGATGCCCCCACATATTTCGGTTCCCAGAACTGCATGTGCAGCCTACTCTTTTGGATGTGGTGTGGTTCAGCCCAGAGACACCTAGGATACCCAGAGACTATTTAAGCCACGCCCAGGCTGAGAAACATGCTTTGTGTTTTCTGCACCTGCAGCGTGACACTCACCGCGTTCGGATCGGTCTCCAGTAGGCCTGCATCTTTCTTCTGCGCTCAGCTCCTGCAAGCATAAGAACACTGTTAGGAACAGCCTTACCTTGCGGCGCTTCTGCCCATCATTCATCACTCCTTCTGTTCTGCGGGCATCTTCGGCGGTGTCATTCCCATGCCGGCACGCTGCTTCCTAAGGGAAAAGAACAGAAAAAAGGCATTAGTAAGCATTCTGCAAACCTTTGCTTGTTTTTAAATACTGTACGAGCTTCAAACGCTTACCTGAATCCCAGCCGCTCTGGGGGAACTGTGTCTCCGGAACTTCTCATCCATCTGCAAGAGGGAAAAGACCCTCCAAGTTAGCGTGGAAACATCTAGAGGCGCCACATACCGCGCTTACTCACCGCATTTGTTCATAACCGGCATCCACGCTGAAAATGTTGCGGCACCTAAGACACAGGAAAAGAACTCAGTTCAATACAAATACGAAAGGGCTGCAGCGCGCTCTCACTCACCTTCAGCGCTACTCATCTCAGCAGCACGCTGCCATCCCCGGACGCCGGCCATCATCTAAGGAAGGAAAGGAATTAAGGTAGAGAACTGTTCAAAAGACTCCTTCTACTTACCTGTCGGACTATTGCCAGTGAAGTAACCAGGCAGCAACGAGCCTGCATCAATCAACGCGCCCCTGCAATGAAAGCAGGACGGAGAGCACACTATCCAAGATATCAAGGTGAGCTGTGGATCAAAGGGACGGGTTGGACCCCGGGGAAGAAGAGGTTCAAGCACACAGACAATAGGGAGTTAAACTCTACCAATCCTGTGTTTCAGGCCCAGTCTCCAGTCGAATGGCCTCCAGGGAAGGGTTTGAGGTCGTAAGAGGTCAGAACAGGCTGAGTGAGATTCCCGTGGATACCAGGTGAGCGTTACAATTATGTGGTATTAAGTCTCGATATTCTTTAATCTTTCAGTGTTGTCGAGTTGATGTCCCTCGTGGGCCTCCGTTCGACGTCATCAGTATAAGTAGCGTATGCAGCACCCATTGGCTTCAGTTCCGATTTTCCCGAGCTAATGCTTCGAGAGATTGATGGCACGCTTCAGTGAAAATAGTGATTTTCATTTGCAAATGTCTTCTTCATTGACTCCATCGACGCCCAAGACGGGCTTTAAGAAGTGCCAAGACTGCTGGTCGAATATGTCGATCACTGACCCCCCACTGCGTATGTCTGTGGTGTTTGGGTTCCGGGCACCGTACCGCCGACTGTGGCTCCTGTCAGGCGATGACCAAGAAGGCTCTCAAGGAGTGAAAAGGTAAACTGGCAGTGGGGAGGTTAGCTTCGAAGTCACCTTCGAAGAGATCAGTAAAGACGATGAGTCAAGGAATTCTTCCCGATGCAGAAAATGAAAAACGTCTCGATTGAGAAGTCGATCGTGTCTGTCTTTTTCGAAGACGGCCAAGAGGTGTCATAGGGCACCTTTGAGCTCCAGTGATTCCCCAATTGAGGTAATCGGGTGTCCTACGAAATCAGATTTCCCTGCAAAATGGCACGCAGTTCGTAGTGAAATGCTGCAAGTCTTCGAGAATGTGGCCTCGACCCCCTCGAAGGACAAGCAGAAGAGCCATGCCCAAGTGGCTCCGCATAAGGATGACAAGGAGAAGTTGAAGACTAAGGGCCTCATTAGGAATTTGGAGGTAAGCATGGCACTATTAGCGCCATGGCTGCCTCCAAATCCTTACCGACTCAGCCCTTGTGAATGGAGCTATTACCGCCCCATTCCAAGGTTGGCGGGGGCGGTAATTCCCCATTCACCAGGGCCCTTCCCCATTCCCATTTGAGCCCCCTTAAGGCTCAATGGGAATGGGGAAGGCGCTAATAACTGTACCGCAAATTGCGGTACTGTTATTAGCCCCAAAGTCCCTTTGCGGGTCCCGTCCTTAATGCCCGGTAAAACCAGGCGTTAAGGGCGGACCCGCAAAAGGGAACTCGTAGGGCGGTAAGGGATTACCGGCACCGGTGCCCTTACAGGTGCCGGTAATCCCTTACCGCCCACCTCGTAATGAGGCCCTAAATCTTCAAAACTGAGCTTGAAGCCGGTTTTGCATCGAGAAAGGTCTCAATCTGATGAAAAATCAAGGGTTCCAATCAGGAACCTAGCCCATAGAGAGTACCGTCAAAGAAGCGCAAGACGTCAAACGTGGACGCCTTTGCCGACCCCCTCGGCATCGGAGCCATCAACGCCGAAACCAAAGTCGCCGATATATCGGCACCGATTAAGAAACCATCGTCAACGACTACTTCGACATTGTCGAAGCCTGTAGTGGTACAGGAAAAGGTTTACAAACCTTTACCTAAAAAGGACTATTTTGTCTGTCACCCATATATGAGGAAGCACCTCCCTCTGATGACAATACACCACCTTTTGGACTACTGTTTGGCATCCCTAATGTGCCAGTGGAATTAATATCTGATGAGTCCAAGCTAAGAGGTTTATACAATAACCTTCAGTCAGCCAGTGGTTTAGATACCTCGCCAGAATTAGTTTGGTAAACCAGACCCTACTGAGCAGGCTGATTTGTCATACAGAAATCTTCTGGGAAAGGTATTGAATTTTTAGGATTGAGTAGGCCCACTCCATTTTTTGAGCAAGATGACATGACGGACATCTTGGACCCGGGTCCTCTGAAAGACCCAGTTTTGCCCTTTCACATGGCATTACAGAAAAGGGTCTCCGCAAATTGGGAGACAACAAACTGCGGCTGCAGTAATTAAAATATTTGCAAAGAAAGTACAGACCATCCAACAGTGACCCGGAGTATCTCGCGAAGCATCCCACACCAAAAAGCTTGGTGGTTCAGGCTGCTACATCTACAAAGCAGTCAGCTTACCCATCCATCCATACCTCCTGACACGGATGATAAGAGAGTGGATGCCTGGGCGAGGAAAGTTTTCTCTGCGGGTAATATGGCATTGAAGTCGACAAATGTGACTTAAACCTTTTCTAGATTTACGTTTACCATGTGGGACTGTGTTGCTATGGTGGCTGACCACATCCCTGAAGGAGAGGAAAGAGACGGCTTCCTGGCAATCAGCAAGGATGGTATGGAGGCAATGGGTGAAAGTGTCCAGTCAGGATTGGATACTGCAGACAGCATCAGCCGAACCATGGCGGCTAGCACAGTGTTATGAAGATTTTCATGGTTGTGTAAGTCTGGGTTTGCACCGGAGCTGCGAGCAAGATTACTCAACATGCCCTTTGACGGCTCGAGGCTGTTTGTCAGTAAAACAGATTAAAAAGCTGCAGACCTCAAAGGCGGCGGCTAAATCCCTTATCGCCGCCATTAGACAGCCCTAATCGTGCTCATCTTCCTGGAGTGGTAAGTCCTTTCGATTTGTACTCCTCATTTTACAAGAGGAAGAAGGCAAGCCGGTCAGAGAAGATTCCTTTGTGGTGGACGGGGGAGAGGTGCTAATCAGCCCAAGCAGCAGCTGCCTTACCTTCAACTGCTGCCTCTAAACCACTCTGAGTCTTTGACCCTCAAGACCCTTGTGGGAGTCACTTACTCATCTGAACGAATGGCGGGGCATTACTTCAGATGCTTGGGCACTGGAAACTGTGGCCCAAAGTTACTGCCTTCCTTTTCAAAAAAGGCCTCGGGATCATCCACCAGGTAACAACTGTCAAAATTCCGGATCCACTCCTTGTGCAGGACATTTTGACCATGCTAGAGAAAGGTGCAATAGAACATGTACCTGTAGCGGAAAGGGACAAGTGTTAGTACCCCCCATATTTTCTAATCCCCAAAAAGGATGGAGTAGTGAGACCCATCTTGGACTTAAGAAACTTGAACAAACTCCTCAGGAAGGACTAGTTCAAGATGGTTTTCCTTTCTCAGATCCTTCAGGCGCTCCACCTCCAAGACTGGTTGATATCAGTGGACCTTCAGGATGCCTACTTTCGTGTGCCAATCCATCTCAAGCACAGAAAGGTACCTGCGGTTGATGGCGGTGGTGGCGGCAGCAGCGAGGGGGGTTTCACGTCTACCCCTACTTGGACGATTGGCTGATCAGGACTTGTTCACCTGAGCAGGCCCGGGAACATCTCAGCGTGACCTGGCATTGTCTTAAAAAACTGGGCTTCTCTCTCAATTACAAGACGTCTCACTTGATAATATCCCAAAGATTCCAAATTATTGGCACAGTGCTGGATACTTCCTCAGGGAAAGCCTCGCCACCTGAGGAGAGGACTCAACACATTCTGCAGATGGTTACCAAATTCTAGAGTGCCCAGCATCCGCCGGCCTTTGATTTTCTGAGGTTGCTCGGTCTCATGGCATCCTGCATTTTCCTGGTGCCAAAGGCTCGCCTGAGAATGAGATGCCTCCAAAGGGCTCTCGACTCAGTGGTCCCAGTTCTCAGGCGGAATGTCAGACCAGCTGCAAGTTCCGAACGGAGTTGTTCAGGACCTTCTGTGGTGGGCTTGCAAAGACTACATTCTCAAGGGAGAGTCTCTTTGGCAGCCATGGCCAGAGATAATGGTAGTGACTGACGCCTCACTCACGAGGTGGGGAGCCCACACCAGCGACCTGACAATCGGTGGTCGTTGGCCTCCATCGGAGTCCAAACTACATCTCAGCCTTTTGGAGCTGAGGGCAATCGTACTAGTGCTGAAGGCCTTCCTGACGTCTGTAAGGGGAAAGAATGTCCTGATAATGGACAACACAGTGGCCATGTACTACCTCAACATGAAAGGTGGTCTAGGGTCACTACCACTGTGCAGAGAGGCAATGCACCTCTGGTTCTGGGCAATTCAAGAAGGAATCTCTCGATGAGCATTTCACCTAGCCGGAGAGCAGATCACGGTGGCAGACGCTCTGAGCAGACAGAGAACAGTTTCCCACAAGTGGGAACTAGCTCAGGAAGTCCTTCAAGAGATCTTCACCCTATGGGCAACCCCTCAAGTTTATCTGTTCGCGACCAGTGTCTACCAGAAGTGTGAACTGTTTTGCTCAAGGGAATTATTTCCAAGAGGAGCTCTCGGGACGTTTTTGTGGTGGACTGGGAGTTTCCACTCCTGTACGCGTTGCCTTCAGTACCCGTCATTCCGCACGTGATCAGGAGGTTGAGAAAGTTTGGGAAAACCATGATCCCCATTGCACCGGATCGGGCTAGGAGGACGTGGTACCCGGACCTTCTGGACATGTCCATCTGCCCTCCAATACGTCTTCCACAAAGAGAGGATCTTCCCTCGCAAGAGGAAGGTCGGGTTCTCCATCCAGAGGTCAAGACACTCAGCCTTCATGCATGGTTTCTGAAAGGCTGAGATAAAGATTGGGACCTCCCGGATGACGTATGTGGTCTATTCTCTGGTTTCCTCCTATCTTGATCAACACTCTCTTCTTCCTCTGCACCCATCTCAATTCCGCTTTATTCACTCTTTAGAAACTGCTTTGTTCTATGTCACCAACTCTCTCCTATCGGTCCACCATGGGTAAACCCTCTTCCATTCTGATCCCAGTCACCTTTGATGCCATTGCTCGCCCTACTCTCCTTAATACACCTTCCTTTGTGGGCTTTTCTACCTTTTTACCTCTCTGACTGCACATTTGCAGTCTTTTGGGGTTGCACCTACTGTCCCTCCAATTTGGAGTTCATCAAGGCTCTGTCCTTGGTCCTCTCCTCTTTTCATTGTACACCTCTGCTCTTCCTGCTGTTGTTGCCAAATTTGGCTTCATTACACTTCTATGTTGACGATTATCAAATCATTGTTTCCTTCTCAGATAACCGTCACTCTTCTCGAAATGTAAACTTGGATGCACTCTCGCTACCTCATCTAAATCCTTCCAAGTCTGAAGTACTCTTTATCCCCTCTTCTTCCATTTCCCCCCTCCCTCATCTGGGCTCTCCTTCCCACCCGCTATTGTTTCCTTCTCTCATTCCCACTGCATTCTTGGTGTCCTCTTTGAATCCTCTTAACTTCTCCCATATTTCCATTACTGTACCTGCTTTTTTCAACTATTTGAGATTCGTAAAATCCGCCTCTACTTTCTTTCACTGTAACCAAAACACTTCTCTGCTTTGGTATACTTATGTCTTCTCTTGACTTGCTACTGCTGTACCTTACTTATAGGCCTTCCTGCCTACAAAGTAGCACCTCGTTTCAATTCGTGTCGTCTTCTGCCTTCGTCGTTCTATTTTGCATCCACATTTTAGCAATCATAACTCTCTTGAATCCCACCGTCTGTCACTTTATCACGCAAGTTTTTTTAAGTGTCTTTGCGGTCTTGCGCCACCACATTTTTATTTTTAATCCCCTTCGTCTCTAGTCTCCTGCGCTCCCAATCACACTTTAACCTTTCTGTTCCAAAGCCACCCTGGGCCGAGTCCCTCCTTGTTTCTTTAGCTCTAATTACTCCTCATTGTAATGATCGTACTCTTTCTATTCGTTCATCCATCTCACTGCAGAGATTTCGTTCTCGTCTATAGGCAATTTTGGTATCCTCTCCTGCCTAATGTAAACTCATTGTCAAACTTTTCTCCCACTTTTTTGTGTATCACCCTGTATTATTTTACAGCACTTTGATGTAAAGTACTCTATAAATAAAAATAAATACACATAACAGGTACTCCCTGTGAAAGTCACAAGCCTAAACATTTCTCTATGGTTACAACGTTTCTTTCTTTCACATGGAGGAAACGTATGTTTGGTGCTAAACTACCATGCATTCCATGACTGACCCACACCCACGGTTGACATAACCAGAAGATATGACTGATAATCTCTTAATTTGTAAAAAGCACCGCACCAATCCATCTGCTCATCTATTTGAAATACAAGAACGATCTTGGCCGTACTTATCTGCATTCTAACGGATGTTGACATCACAGTAATCCTGCAGGAAACCAAAAAGAATTGTGCTGAGATTAAGGTCTCGGCTTCGTGTCTATACGACCTGCTGCAAAATAACAAGCGTAGCCAATCGCATTATGCGTCCGTGTGTATGGCGTATATTTTTTAGTGACTTTCGTTGCCATGGGTACAGTAAATAGAGTATTACCTTTTAATTGAATCGTGGTGAAGCTGGTAATTTTAAACCTCACAACGCAGATTCTGTCCTTGGGATCGTAGAGGAATGCCTTTTTGTGAATTCTGGCAGTTGAGCTGGCCTTGCCCTCTTCGGATAGTCTGGATTTATAAGGGTGTGTAAGAGAGATGGGAAGCCACGTTTCAGCATAGGGACAAGGTTACCTGAAAAATCGCAGAGCAGGCTCGCCATCCAGCTGCCCGAGAGGGGCGTGATAGCTATAATACAACTGTCGAACATACTTCGCCAGAGTTGGGCTTACTGACATTTTACAAACAAGGACTTTTGCAATTTGAGGAGTGAGATGTTTTTACAACCAACTTGTCGTATTGTTTTACTTTGTAGTGTGAGGGAATAGTGCATTTCATTCACCTGCAAAGCCTATAGTTTACAGTTTAAGCTACTTCCTTGAATCATCTGACAAAAACACATGCGGGGCGGTCATTTTAAAATAAATGTAAATTGCATGCAGGCGACCACCAACAATAGTATTGACATGCTGTTATCCCCTGCGTGCAATTTTTGCAAGGCGGAGTGCAAAAGTATAGAGTAAAACCAGGCGTTGTCGCCATTACTCTTTATTGTTATGCTTGTCTTGTGAGAAAGTAAACACTGCCGCAAATTACGCTTCGCAGATGGCATTTACTATGCAAATAGCTTGCTCTTTAAAAGGTGCTCATTTGAGAAGTATTCCATAGGAATACATTCGTTTATGCCATCATGAAAATCCCATGCAGGCGTAATGCACTCTTCTTTCAAGACAGAAGAGAAAAGCAGAGCGGAGATGAAAACTATTGGGTCCCTCCCTTCGCCTAGGAAATGAAAATCGTCTGGAGCCCAACACGAAGAGGTAAAAGCAACACACCTTGCTTTTTCGCTTTTATTTCGGGCTCCAGGCTGTTTTAAAAGAATCCCCTATATCTTTTACTTAGAAACTTCGGTACCTGACAGTAAGCTAGCATAAGTCTGAAAGCTTATTGTGGCTGATGCTCTCTGCTGCTTCGCTCCCTTTTGCGGGAACTGTTGAATATACGTCTTAAGTTTAGTAAGCTCCTATTACACGGAGCTAGCTTGTTGAAACCTCTTGGTACCAACTGGTTACAGACCATGTGCTCTCTGAAATAAGTTGATGATCCTGGATCCTTTCCAAGTTTTCAGGTGTCACCTTTCACTAAAAATCATTCACTCAGTTGGTTACCTGTATTCGTATTCTTAGCATAGAGTCAAGGTATATTGAACAGGCCTTGAGTCCTCCAGTCAAGCATGATTCAAACTCCTGATCAGGGACCCATTTAGTAAACTGACACTTGTGCTACCCAAAATATAATTTTTTGTAGCTAATTGAATAATTTCATTCTCCTTAAACCTGTAGTGCATATTTCAGGAGCACAAAATCGAACACAAGCTTCATCCAAACGCTAGGAAGTAATTAAGCTGGTTATGGAAGCACCTAACAATCCTTCACTTTAAGAATACTCTGGGACTGTAAAGAGAATCCATTCCCAAGATTGTTACATTTATTGAACCTTACATATTGGTTTCCTAGCTACCATTTCCCGGTTATAATTAATTGTTGGTGTCAATCAATGAAATGAAGCCAACGTGCGGTTGTAGGGTGGTGGTAATTGCCATAACTGTACAGTCATATTCTTTCATTGGTTTAGGAGGTAAAGTTGTTATATTTGCACCGAGGAAAGGCGGTCTGACCAATCGGAATCTGCCTTTCCCAGGCGCAAGGGTGCCTTCACCACCCGCTGCTGTAGAAAAAAAAAAAAGTAAACAAAAATGGACACCACCATGAAAATAGCAAAAACTACGTCCCTTTTCGCATGACGGCGTTCATTTTTTAACATGTTTTCTATGGCCGCTGTCATCCTGGGGTGCGAATAACTAATGCCAGGGCAGGCATGGAGTGTAACGGCCTGCAGCAAGAGCTGAGGCCCTCCTTTTTTGCTCAGGCCGCGCAAAGCATGGGCTGTCGGGCCGTAAAAATGCCATGTCCGCCCCTGGTGCTGGGGTGTGAAAGTTAGATGCATTCAGAAAAGTTTGTAAGTTTACCGTTGTTTTAAAAAAGACAATGTTTTTGCACTTAGAGATCGATTTTCTTCAATAATACATTTCCTTGTTTCAACAGCTTCGGATAACACTTTGGTCTCTCAGCGCCAAATCAGTATCTTACATCAAATATCCTAAAGCATGTCAACAGGGTAAGAGTTTGAAATGTTGCTTGTGTGTGTATTTCATTATATATTTTGGGCTCAACTTTGCTATCATCCATGTTTTTCCCCAGCATGACCCACCTGCACAAATGCTCTTCATATAGTTAATTTATATTGTCCTGTTTCTTCTCTTGTCTGTACCCCAGCAGCGGATTTAACTTTTTCATTTGAGAGAGTTAAAGGGTTATTGTCAAATGTGGCTGGTCTCTCTTCCTGAATGATGCTATGTTGCTCATCGTAGACCTTTTCCATTGTAATCTTCGATTCTAAAATTGGAATTTTCTTTATCTATATTTGGGAATCTTCTCAACGTTTTATCAGTACTGTCAGCAGATGCTCTGGTCGTATAAGCTCTAAAATCTCTCTTGCCTTTTTTTGGATAAGAGATCACTTATGAATAGTACGTCTCTAGCAGTCAACAACTATTACTGAATTGTGTCCTCCCTTGCTCCTAACCCTACCAACAAAACAAAAAAAATGATGATCCCTTTAGATTACATTTTTCGTGCTTGGAATGCAGTTTTACATCATTACTACTGGCATTCCCTTGCAATCCCTTAGACAGATTATTCGTTTATCCCCTCTCAGAATTGTTTGAAATATTTCCTATTTGTGTATTTTCATGCTGTGTATGTAGCTTCTTTTTTATCATCGGCAACAAAGGTCATAGTTTATGACCTGTTTTTGGCAGTTTTTATATCCTGTAACCTTTCTTTTAAGGATATCCTTACCCTGGGTACTTGTCTGCTGCTGATGGTGCTCATAAAGAAAACTGGGCTGATGTATTGGTAAATCGAATATTTTGAATTAAGCCAAGCCAGTGCAGACGGGGACACGAGGCTGTTGCGCCACGTGAACCCCGAGGGCAGCCATTAAAAATAACACAGCCAAGCACCTTTGTTATATCTTTAAACGATGAAAAATAGTCAAGTAGAAATTTGGGACACAATATAAAACAAAACATGAGTAACAGTACAATTCTAAGCAAACTTAATTCAGCAACTCTGCAATAATAAAAAATAAACAAATAACAAGCATTGTAATGCAACTTGTTCTAACAAATGAAATATGATTTCAAGTATACAAATCCTGTTGGATTATTTTGCATTTTATAGTATGCTAAATGTTTATGTGCCTAGAAAAAGCCCACTTATGCACACTTCACAAAGCAGGTGCTGGTGGCAGTGTTGTAAGGAACTGTTGGTACAAAGATACCTTGACCCATGGTTATATATCATTAGATGTTTGATACATTTCAGGTGTAAACCGAGAAAAGATACCTGGGATTGGACCATTATTAATAATATTTCATAAATTCAGTTAAACAAAACTGTGCGAGTGGTTATTCTCAAAGAAATTCCAATGCTAATTTGGAAACATTTTGCTTGATACTAAATACTAAAATACAAACGTGTTTGACTGAAGTAATGCTATAGTATTTCTCAGTTTGTTTCTCTTGTTGAGTTCTGCAAACATAACCTCCAGCTGATTAGGAAAGCCATGCTGTGCCCTCGCGACCTCTGCCGCAGATCGTGCAAAGTTGAGAAATGTCACTCCTATGTTAGGCCATGCATCTTTCCTATTGCTAGTAGGGACATTTTCTTTCCTTGGTCATTGTCATAACCTGCCGACAGTGAACCATTCGACCATATGCTGCAGCATTGGAACCCTATACTTGACCTACTGGGGACTACAAGAGGACGGGAGTACAATAGGAAACCTGACAATAGAGAGATACAAATATAAATGTATAAAAATAAGTGCACTACTATTTCAATTAAAAATGGATGCCATCGAAAATATTCTCATGGAAACTTAACCCAGCTTACTGTGTTCACAATGGGAAGATCAACTTAATTTAATCAACCATGCCTCCGTTGTGCTTAAACTCTGTGTTGCTTGATGTTGTTCATCCTGCACTCAAGGCTAACGACCAGATAACTTGCACGAAAAGACCCTGCATAACTTATGGACCTTTTTTATGAAAGGACTCGATGCACTTAAATAATTAGAAATACCACATGCATTGAACAACCTATTCTTGGATAAATGTTGATACTCCTTTCGTCCAGAAATATTGGACTCGAATTTTTCCTTTACTTTGTTGATTATATGTCAATTGTTTCACTGTTCTACATATAGTAATTGTTCTAAAACTGACCGCACAAACTTGTTTTTTGTCGATTGTAAATAACTATCTAGAAGAGTTAAATGTTATTGTGTTTTCTGCACTGACTCTCTCCAGTTACTCACTTTACAAAACAGTAAAACACTTTTTATGTATTGCTTGTATTTCTTAATTTGTGTTTTGAGATTGCATTAATGTATACCCATAGGCAGACTCATCCCGTGATTGCCAAAAACTAGGCAACACATTCTCTGTCTTTACAAGTAACTCAAGAAAACAGGCCCAACAGCTCGCATGGCTTGTATCTCTTGAATACCTAGTGGTTACTAGCATACAGTAAAGGTACCTATCTTGTTTCATCATCCTGCACTCTTAGCCATCTTCATTTATAGCTTCAGATGCTAGCTAGACCCCGATTTCCTCTTTTCACCAAATCTCCTCTGTCCAATGGAAAAGTGGATATAAAAATGGACAAACAATTGTATGCATCAACCAACATGTTGGAGCAGTACATGAATTGCATCACGTGGACATTTTGTTTCAAGGGGATTGGGTCCTCCGACGTATTCCATATCTGACAGTAATCACCACAGCTGTGCTGCTTCGGAAAATTTTCGGCGTCTGCGTCAATGACATCGATACCCTGTCCTCGAGAGCCTCTGTCGAGCCGACGTCACCGGATGTTATAAGTAGGAAGCACAACGCCCGTAGCCTCAGTTCTGTTTTTTCCACGAACGTGTTCGCTTCAGAGATCTCGGCGTGCCTCGGTTCTACTGAATCCTGTTCTTTTGGTTCTTCAAACCGGTTTGTTGTGTATTCAATGATGTCATTGGCTTCTTCCACCCCGCGGTCGGGTTTTAAGAAGTGTCGGGTTTGCGGGTCCAAGATGTCGTTGACGGACACGCACAACGCTTGCCTCTGGTGCCTTGGGGAGGACCACGATACGGATGATTGTATCAACTGCCAGTCGCTTACATCGAAGGCCTTGCGGGAGCGTAAGACGAAGCTGTCGATGGGTAAGGTGGCCAAGCCCCAGAAGTCGCGATCCACTGGACGTTCGACGGACTTTCTGCATCGTCGTCGTGAGTCCGGGGGTCTCGGTCCAGGAGTCTGTCTCGCCATTCCTCTGCCTCTTCGAGGCACTCACGGAAGCGCTGTCACAGGTCGCCTTCCCCGTCCTCATCCGAGGACTCCGCCCGTCGGCGGGTTGCTTGTCCCAACAAGCATTCCACTCCTGCGGAATGGGATTCGTTCCAGCAGGAGATGATGGCTATTTTTCAGTCGCAGGGCTCCGCGCTGTCGAAACAAGCCGGCTGTGAGCGTGCTAGAGACGCCGCTCGTATGCATTCGGGCTCGAGCGGTCGTCGCGACCACCTGGCACCTTCGAGGTCCCGGTCGGACAAGGCTGGGCGGTCTAGGCATGCCCGTTCCAGGTCCCGGTCCTCGACGTCCTCGGAGCCTGTGAAGTCTTCGAGGAAGACATCGACGCCGAGGTCGTCGAGGGACTTTCTCGAGGCTCCGCCTCAGAGGAAGCCGTCGACGCCATAGGCGCCCAGGCTGTCGAAGGACTCGATTGGGGCTCTGCCCTCGAGGTCTGTGTCGACGCCGTTTAAGTTGTCGGTATCACGCTTAACGTAGACGCCGATTCCGTCGACGCCGAGGCTGCTTTGTCGGAGGTACCCCATGGCACAGTGGAACCCCACAAAGGCTCTGGCCAAGGCAAAAAATGTTTGTCCCTTTTTCTGTGCCCTCCTTCCAACCTCTGGATTATATTTCTGAAGGGGATGAGGTGTCTGAGGAAGGTATGGTGCCTGAGGAGGTGCCTGATGAGATTTTGTCTGGTCATAGCCAGATTGAAGACCTGCGTCAGTCTCTGCACAACGCCAGTGGTCTGGGCACCTCTCCGGAGGTGGAGTTCTGTAGGCCTGAGCCTGGCACCCATGCCGAGTCCTCGTACCGGCGCCTTATGTCGAGGGTCACAGAATACTTGGGGTGATCTGCGCCACCTGTGGATTTTCTGCAGGATGACCTGACGCACATCCTCGACCAAGGTCCTCCAACTGATCCAGTACTGCCTTTCCATATGGCTTTGCAAAGAAGAGTGGTGGCGGCTTGGACCGCCCCTGAGAGTCTCCCGGCAGTAAGCAAATCTTTACCGTTAAAATTCCGCCCAGCCAGTAGTGACTCCTGTTACTTGACCACGCACCCCACTCCGGAGAGTTTGGTGGTGCAGGTGGCTACAGCCCCAGCAAAGCAGGCGTTGTACCCTACCATCCCTCCTGATAGGGAGGACAAGCGTTTTGATGGCTGGGCGAAGAAAGTGTTTTCTTCAGGGGGTATGGCTTTACAGGCAGCCAACTCCGTATGTGCCTTGTCACATTTCACACACACTCTGTGGAACTGTATTTCATTGGTGGCTGAACATAATCCCGAAGGTGAGGAACGGGATGGTTTTCTTGCCATTGTAAAGGATGTCAAGGATGCTATGTGTGAGTCCGTTCAGTCGGGTCTGGACATGGCAGATTGTGTCAGCCGGTCCATGGCGGCGAGCACCGGAATACGCAGGTTGCCTGGTTGCGGAAGTCAGGGTTTGCTCCTGATGTGCAAGCCCGGCTCCTCAACATGCCCTTTGATGGTGAACATCTTTTTGGCAGCAAGGCTGACGAGAGCCTTGAGAGGTTGCAGACCACAAAAGCTGCAGCGAAGTCATTGAGCGCTGCAGTGCGCCAACATCTGCCTTTTCGTCATAGGGGACAGCAATGGAGGGGCGGTTCCTTTCGATATTACTCATCCTTTAGTAAATCGAGAGGAGCTGCAAGTCAAAGGGGGCCACCGTAGGAGTGCCAGAGGTGGAAAACAGGGTACTCGAGGTGCCAAGGCTGCCCGGGCAGTTGCCTCTTTGCCCTCAGGCACTGCCGCAGCCGCTTCAGCTCAGTCATGAGGCCATGTCCCATGGTTCTCCGGTTGGGGGAAGGCTGGCGCAGCATCTTGTAGAGTGGCGTGCCATTACTTCAGATGTGTGGGTTCTGGAGATCATAGCCCACGGCTACTGTCTTCCTTTCCGGCAGAGGCCTCACGACAATCCACCAGGGAATCTCTCTTTGAAGTGTCCGGATCCGCTCCTTGCGCAGGAAATTCAGTCCCTGCTGGAGAAAGACGCCATAGAACTGGTGCCTGTAGTGGAGAGGAACAAGTGATGGTAGTCCCCTTATTTTTTGATTTCAAAGAAAGACTGGGGATTGAGACCCATCCTGGACTTGCGCGGTTTGAAGAAGCTCCTCAGGAAGAACAAGTTCAAGATGGTTACTCTTTCTCAAGTCCTCCAGGCCCTTCAACTTCAGAACTGGTTGGTGTCTCTCGACCTCAAGGATGCTTACTTTCATGTGCCGATCCATCCCAAGCACAAGAAGTACCTGAGGTTGGCGGTTGGAGACTCGCACTTTCAGTTTTGGGTCCTGCCATTCGGATTGACCTCTGCACCGAGGGTCTTCACCAAACTCAAGGTGGTGGTGGCAGCGTATCTCAGTAAAGGGGGAGGATTCACGTCTACCTCTACCTGGACGATTGGTTGATCAGGGCACGCTCTCCCGAGCAAGTCCTAGATCATCTGTCCGTCACCTGCCACTCCCTTCACAAGCTGGACTTCTCCCTCAACTTAAAGAAGTCCCATTTGACGCCAACCCAGCGGCTCGAGTACATCGGAGCAGTGCTCGACACATCCCTGGGGCAGTGTTTTCCTCCCCAGGTGAGGGCTCATCATATTCAGCAGATGGTGCACAAGTTTCAACACGCCCAGAGTCTCCCGGCGTTCCAGTTCTTGAGGTTGCTCGGCCTCATGGCATCCTGCATTCTCATTCTTCTGGTGCCAGAGGCCAGGTTGCGGATGAGATCTCTGCAATGGGCCCTCGAGATGCAGTGGTCACAGTTCTCCGGCAGGATGTCGGTCCCCGTTCAGGTGCTGCCCTCGGTCGCCCAGGACCTTCTGTGGTGGGCCGTCGAAGGCAATCTGATGAAGGGGGCTCCATTTTGGCTACCCTGGCCGGAGGTAATGATCGTGACGGACGCATCCCTCACGGGATGGGGAGCGCATGCCAACGAGTTGACAGTCAGCGGTCGTTGGTCTCCGTCTGAGTCCATACTCCATATCAATCTGTTGGAGCTGAGGGCTATCAGGCTTGCCCTGAAGGCTTTTCTACTGACAGCGAGGGAAGAATGCCCTGAATCTGACGGACAGCACAGTGGCCATGCGCTACCTCAACAAAAAGGGGGGGGCAGGGTCACCCAGGGCCATCCAGCGGGAAGTTTCGATCTCGGCGGTTCATCTGGCCGGACACGAAAACGAGACAGCGGACGCTCTGAGCAGGCAGAGCGCGATCTCTCACGAGTGGGAGCTGGCTCAGGAGATTCTCTTGGAGATCTTCGCCCTTTGGGGGACCTCTCAAGTGGATCTCTTCGCCTCCAGTGTCAACCGGAAGTGGGAAAGGATCTGCATGCGGGAATTTCCTCCAAACGGAGCCTTAGGAGATGCGTTCGTGGTGGAGTGGTCCTTCCCACTGCTGTACGTGTTTCCTCCAGTCCCCGTCATCCCGCAAGTGCTGCGGAGGATACGGAGGTTCGGTTCCCGGATGATCCTCACTGCTCCGGCTTGGGCCCGGAGGACCTGGTGCTCGGACCTTCTCGGCTTGTACATCTGCCCTCCACGTCGTCTTCCCTACCGAGAGGATCTGCTCTCACGGGTGGGGGGTCAGGTTCTCCGTCCAGAGGTCAGATCCCTCAACCTTCACGCTTGGCTTCTGAAAGTTTGAGGTATAAGGATTGGGACCTCCCTGAAGACGTGATGAAGGTGTTGCTTTCGGCCAGACGGCCGGCAACAAAGTCCGGGTACCGTTGCCATTGGAGAAAGTTCTGCGACTGGTGCAGGGTTAAGAATGTGTATCCTTTTTCATGTGACATTCCTGTGGTTCTGTCTTTTGCTTTCGTTGGCCCACAGGGGCCTGCAAGTGGGTACTGTTAAAGGTTACCTGGCGGCGCGGTCTATATTTAAGAGCTCTTCTGAAGAGTGTTCCTATTTCAAAATTCCTTTAATTTCTTAGTTTCTCAAAGGACTCACTAATGTGTTTCCGCCGTCACCTTTCCAGGTGCCTGGTTGGGATTTGAACCTTGTTCTGAAATTCCTTATGGGTGCTCCGTTTGAGCCTTTACATTCTTGTCCTTTGAGGCTGTTAACCCTTAAAACTGTTTTTAGTTGCGATCACTTCTGCTCGCAGAGTGAGTGAGTTGCAGGCACTTTCAGTTAAGCCACCCTTCACTGTGTTTCATAAGGACAGGGTTGTCCTTAGAGTTCGTCCTTCCTTTCTTCCGAAGGTGGTATCGGAATTTCATTTAAGCCAGAAGGTTATTCTTCCGGCATTTTATCCTCCTCCACATCCTGGTAAGGAAGAGGAGAGGCTCCATAGGTTGGATCCTAGGAGAGCTTTGAGTTTCTACATTTCACGCATGTCCCGGGTCAGAGTGGACGATCAGCTCTTTATTGGTTACGCTGGAAGGCGTTTGGGACAAGCTGTTACTAAGCAGACTTTGTCTCGATGGATTATCTTGGCAATTTCTGAATGTTACCGCCTGGCGGGTAAGGACACTCTGGTAGGCTTACGGGCCCATTCTACTAGGGGTATGGCTGCCTCTACTGCCCTGTAGAGGTGTGTTCCTATTCGTAACATCTGTGAAGCAGCCACATGGGCTTCGGTCCATACTTTTGTACGACACTACTCCCTAGATTCTATCCATGGGCGGGATCTGGCCTTTACTCTGCAGTTTGATCGGGCATTCTAAATTTCTATATTCTAAATTCTTTTTCCCTCCTCCATACGTTGGTACTGCTTTGGGAGTCTGTCATAGATATGGAATACATCGGAGGACCCAATCCCCTCGAAGAACAAGTTACTCTCTTACCTGGTAACGTTCTTTCGATGGGATGGTCCAACGACGTATTCCATATCGCTCCCTCCCCACCTGCCCCGCTACAGAATTTCTTATGCGTTTTGCAGCTTACGTTTCCGCAAGGCTTTCTGTGGTCATACTGGCAGTGGTTTGGTGCCACACGTTCTGGGGAAAAAACTACAACTAGGGCTACGTGCGTCCTACTTATAACATCCGGTGACGTCGGCTTGATGGAGGCCCTCGAGGACAGCGTATCGACGCAGACGCCGGAAATTTTCCGAAGCAGCTCAGCTCTGGTGATT
Organism: Ambystoma mexicanum; assembly: GCF_040938575.1. NCBI lineage: Eukaryota > Metazoa > Chordata > Amphibia > Caudata > Ambystomatidae > Ambystoma > Ambystoma mexicanum. Next base: position 536,285,168 of record NC_090929.1, on the reverse strand, counting down.
ACCGTCATAGATATGGAATTTATCGTCAGACCATCCCATCGAAAGAACGTTACCAGGTAAGAGAATAACTTGTTCTTTGCATTGTGCCTTGTATTTTGAATGCCAAGTACTTTATCTCTCTTCCTAGTGGCTTTAGAACGGAAACGGGGAGGGTAATCGAAATGCATAAGTGGTCAGAATTTTGGCCATAGATGTTTTAAAATTGTATTTCTCGATATCAAAAACAAAATCAATAGTATTGATTGGTGCATGTTAGCAAGGGCTATTCAGTAAACCACTAATGCAGAGCTTTAATGGTAGTTTTCATTCCCAAACATGTCCCTTTCCTTAGTCATCCACAATGTAACAGACCCCTCCAGTAGAACAACAATCCAGAGGGTAGGTGTTGGGGAGAATTCTCTGTTAAGGCTAATTTCTCAAACCTAGTAAGTCCCCCAGCAGCTTTGCTGGATTTTTTGGGGTTTAATTTTTTTTCTCCTGCTAAGAGTGAGACTCTTTTTCTCCCACTCCTAGGCATGATTTGAGAATGTCCTTTGACTATGTAATGTATTTTATGGGCTATGGGGTCTTTTACTCCATAGGGCTTCATGTGTTTTTGGTATGTGTTACACAGCACCCTCAGTGCAGTAACACAGGGGTGTCATAGTGACCCCCAAACATAGACTCCATACCCTGGGACTGACTACTGTCTCCCAGGGCATGTAAAGTCACCATTGGCTTTACTAGTCTCAAATTGTGAACAGAACCAGTACAAACCATCATATTGTGGAAGTACTGGTAGGGGTAATTCGATTGCCCCTGGGTCTGTTTTCCAAGGGGGCACGCACAGTCCAGTCCCCCCTTGTCGAGTTTCTGGCTGGTGGCAGTGGATACCACGCAAAATATTCCACCGGAATATTTCTTATGGGATTTTCCCATTGATTTTAAACGCACCACTTTTTGGTGCAATGTTAAAGATACCGCCGGGTTATTTATTTAATATTAATTCCACGTTTGGGTCTTTTTGCCAGAACTCGGTTTTAAAATGGCGTTTGTGTTCTCCTCTGAAACTCTAACCCAAGTCGAGCCCTTTGTTCCACTTTTTGGCGGGCTTCTGCACAGAAGCCCTCCAAATGGTGCCACTCTGTCTGGGGTCTACAGGATGTGTGGGAGGGGGATTAGACACCCTGGACTGAGTTGCCTTGACAACTCAAGTCGCGCTCTTGTGTGATTGGCCCAGTGGTGAGCCGCCCGGCTCACCACTTAGCATGTTTGAGTGACAGCTATGCTGTTGAATGGGGGTTTTTCTGCATAAAAGCAGGGCTTTGGGGACTGGAACTTCGGATTCTTTAGGTCCTGTGGCGACTTCTGAAGAGGGGAGAAGCTGAGCCATTTACAACGACACCACCGGTGGAGCCCTGCTGTACGAACTTGCCACTTCCCCCGACGACAGAGGAGATCTTCTTCCAGGAGAGTCTTCTTCCCTTTGAGCTGGTGGGACCAACCAGTTCACCTTTTTCGCCTTCCTGGACGTCTCGTGGTCGAATCGCCCTTGCCAAACACCCCGGCGGCCGGATAGCCACGCTTCAACACTGACCGTAAATAAAAGGGTTGTACCTTTTAATCGGGAACTCCGCGGCTGGTTTCTTCCCTGGCAGTGCAATGACCTCCAGCTTTCTTCCTCGTTGAGATCATCTCTTCCTCTGGTCGAAGCCACGACTTGCACCCGCTGCCAGGGACAACTGCTACCGCTGGGGCTTTCTCACCATTTCAGGTACTGTGTCCCGCCTGGTCTCCCTTGCAACGGATTGTCCAAGGTGTCCCGTAAACCCTTGACCTTCCAATTGGGTTGACCTCAGACCAGCTAACTTTGCCTTTCTGAACTGCTCCAACCTCTCTTGACATTTTCTGCAAAGACTTTGAGTGCATTTCCACTGTGTGATCTTGGGCACATTCCGCCTTGCTCTCCAAGAGTGGGCCTGGCCTATGAACTTTTGGCTCTACAGTAGACCCTGCCTTTCTTGACTTGCTGTGCTTTCTTAAAAGTGTTGGTGCTGTGTTATTTCCATACTCTGCCTTTTGTCTCCCTTTTTAACAAATTATTGGTGTGCCATCTAAGGTTATGCACTCGCCTCTGTTTTGCTAATAAGTGGTCTCTAACCTAGACTTGTCAATTAATTAACTAGGGAGGTGTATATACTTATAGTGACTGTGTTTGAACGTGCTTGATATATTAGTGCCAGTGTGTTTTCATAAGTGTGTTTTTAAATAAATAATTATATACTTTTATACCAAAGCTCTGGTCAGTGTTTGCTTGTTCTACTGTATTTTTAGTCCTATTGTGTGTACTCTATATACGGCCTAACTCTTCTTGAGGGGAGACTGACTGCTCAGCCACAGCTACCAGGTAAATCTGGGTGGTGCAGACTGCTACCAATTGGGTTTACTGCTTATTCCTGTGGTCTTAAACTTTTTGCAGTGGTCCTTAAAGGGGACTGCACAGGTTTCTGCCTAACAATAGGCACGGAGAAATGGAGTTTAACCAAGCTATCATGAAGCCTAATATCTTTTCCAACCCCAAGTAGAAATGATTGGAGGTCAGTTTTTTGTGTCTCTAGGTGACCCATTTAGAACTCACCAAGGCAAATCCTCCTCCAGCAGACCAGTTCTGGTTACCAAAATAATTTGGGTGGAGGAGTGTCGAGGATTATTTTGTAAGGGCCAGTAAACAGCGAGCAAGGCCATCGGAGAATCTGGTGGGAAGTTATGGCACAACTTCGGTAGGTCGCCATGAATGGAAACCTCTAATACTCTGAAGCCTTGAGAGACAAGAGGCAGGAGTTGGGGAGCAAGTCGGTGTGCAACCGGTAACAGGCTCACGAATAGATGGTGAATCGAGAAATAGTCTACGATAAATCAGTTTTATCCTCAGTCTGCCTCACAACACTTGTGCCTTCTGTGCCGAGCATTAAAACTGCTCAGCACGGTCAGCTAACGAGCCTGCCACTGCTCATTTTACTCACAAGAGCAAAGGTCCCAAGTCCAGTGTCTTCACTCTCCTCCCATCTCATACATTCAGTCGCACCTCTTTTCTGTTGACCCTTACAGAGCCATCATTGGCTGTAACAAGATCCAATTGACTGCAGTTATTGCCTCCATGTTCCAGATGTACAGTCTATGCCCCCCAGTCCCAATAGTTTCCTGGTCAGGACGTCTTCATGGGACCCTACTGTAGCGCTGTCGCTAGAGACTTGCATGCCATTTACTGCCTTCAACAGGCAGTTTCCCACAAGCTCTGCTTCTTCCTACTTTGGGACAGAACTGCCAGTGAAGCTAGCCACTATTCAGGCACTGCAGTATTCGTGCACACCCTGGACACGAGAAACGCATACCACAAAAGCACCCACATCAAGAACTGAGCAGAGTCCTATTTTTGCCAGTATCTATAACATGCTTGTCCACCATCAAATGCGTTTACACCTGTTGAGGCATGAGACCATCACTGCATCCATGCTATCACAGAACCTTAACCAATATCAGGTTGAGTCTCTGCAGAGTGGCGTTTATATATGACCCAAAGCTGCCAAGTCCACTTGCACCAGCTTTATCACCTGCATCAGACAGCAAGCCAGCACGTTCTAGGTAATCATGATGTTTCCACCTTTATCAGTGATAAGTCTGTGCCCCACGGTCTGTCCTTTCTTTGTTGACTTTGGAAAAAACAACCAGCAACCTTTCAAGTAACTAGTTGAATGCCTCAGTGTACATTGCTCGCAAGCTGCTTGCCAGGCGCTCTTTATATAATCCACTATAAAGACTGGTTCAAAAGGAGAGCAGCCTCTGCCTCAGGATGGTCAGGTCAGCGTCTTCCAGCCACAGCAAATTTTCCTCACTCATCAGCACTTGACTCGCATTTAGGCCACATTAAACATCTCTCCGTGCATTTCTGATTCTCTCTTGCACCACTTGTAGATCCCCCTTACAGGCTACAGATTTCTGTAATTGGTTCATGCCCTCTTTCCCTATTCGCCAACCAAGCCAGCTATCTGCTACACTACTCCTAGATGCGTTTCCTTGCGGCATAAGCCGTATTAACAAAATTGAGCCTCTCCTGCTCTTCCAGTGGTTGCTCTCACTTCATGCCTCTCCTAAACAAGTTGAAATCCAGGAATTCCCATCTCTCCTGGTTCTTAACCTGATCTTTCAGTTTGTTGAGTCTTTCAACAAACACCCTCAGGTCCTCCATTAACATGGGTATACAGAAGCCACAACCCACCTTAAAGCCCACCCATTTGACTCCCCTCCCCTATAACTTTATTAGTTCGAGAATGACACTATTTAATTACCCAGCATACCGTTATTGAGCCTCCTTATAGATACTTGGGAAGTATACCCTATGAATGCACACAGTATCATTAAGAGGCAGTGTTCCCAAAGTGTTCGGTCAGGGTACTCGGACCTAAGCAATCTTCCCACATGCCTCTTCCCAGGGATGCTGTATTGAGCTAAGGAAAATTACCTATGTACCCAATATCTACTCCCTACTGTGACCATCAAATCTTTAACACATTGTGTTCTGCATAATCTTATGCAGGGTCCCAGCGGAAGCCCTGAGGGGGTGGCTGCAATGCTACTGCTGTCCAGTTATTTGTCCAGGATTCAATTGAAGTTGCCCACCCAAATTATATACGGACATCAAAGACACCAAAGTACACATCCCTTGCCCTCAAGGTATGCAGGATCATACATTTTGGGGCAGCGTTTTAAAGGAATGGTTTGGTCAAAAAATTTTATTGCCCCCTACGGGTCGGCCATGTGTTTTTAAGCCTAAGTCGCTCGATTTTAGAAACATTTCCTATGGACCTTACCCGAGTTTTCATCCATTAAACGCACGCGAAAACAGGCATCGGGGAGCTGCCATTTTGTGATGATCCTATCATTTCCCCCCATCGCCCTGGCTGACCTGCTTTTGCGGCACTAAATCATATCCCCTGCCCCTGAGCCTGTCATCAGCAGACGCGTACCGCCCATTTCACAACGCCAAAGCACGTCTCGTGTCAACATTCGCTGCGCTTCAGCTAATGACGTGTCGCCATGGAAATGGCAGGACGCCTCTTTCCTCAATAAGTATAAACAGACCGTTACACAACACACAGCAGCAGATTTTCGATTCCATTCCTCTCTCTGTGTTACTTTGAGTATTCTGTGACTCGTTTCTGTGCTCTGGTCAGCTACCTTCGTTGCTTGTAGCCCGTGTGAACAGATACCAGTACCACCGCTATCAATTATTTTAGTTTGTTTAACACACAATGACTACAATAATGCCCTACATGTACGAGCCCGAGTATACCGAGGAGGAACTACTGGAAAGGGAAACACGCGAAAACTATGGGTCTTTGGACGGCAGTTGGGAGGACGATTCAACAGCTGAAGAGCCTGGACCTAGTCGCATGGACGGTGTTTCCACCTGGTGCACATGCAATCGGTGCGAGCTAATGCCAACCGAGGACGAGAACTGCTGCTTCTATGAAAACTCAGGATGCGTGGCCTACATTTCGGAAGGCGAACCATGACTGCAATGCATCACCGAGCTGCCAGACTTCAGGGCAGCCTGCCTCACACGGTCCGTGTTGAGGATAATGATGGTGCTTATGCACGAACTTCGCACAACTGTTCGTCCTCGTAATCCGAGTAACGAGTAAGTATACTCTGCTTGTCATGCCACTCCTATTTCATGGTCTTCTACTATATCCAAAATTACATATATATATATATATATATATCATTGTAACGCACGAAAGTCGTTCAATAGTGTGCAGTGTCTAGATAGCATTTGTCCAAGCAGAATGCCATTAGTTACAAGAATTGTCATTGACAACAAACGTTTATTAAACTTATCTTGGTCATTTAAAAACAGTTTGTTTCATTCCTTTTCACAGGTGGTACAGGGTGTTGGCCTATCGTTCCTTTACATGGTGGCTTCACGGGAGGCTTGGACACCGCGTTCGAAGAGTAATACCCGCCTGTGCCGTTCGTGCCATAAGAGAAACGTTCCCGAGTGACAGCAGTCAGTACAGGGGATTTTCTCTCGCTGTGCTGCAACCTGAACTGTACAATGTTTAAAGTCTTGTATTTTTGTGTCATCAAAATAACATACAAAATAAAACACCACATATATTTTAACAACTGTTTCGATTTTTTTAAATGAATCAAGTGTGTGTCCATTCAAGGATGGATGTCGGACATCTGTGCTCGGAATGGGTGAAGGTCAGGTCGCTGTGAAGCGGGGTGGTCACTATCTAAGCTAACATAAAATATTATCAATAATGCATGCACTAAATAACACTTGTTCAAAGTCTTTCAGTCGGTTATGTCTCTATAAAAGTAACACATATATCTATACTATCAATTAACATTGGATTATACAGGCCTTAGGTCCAGGGTCTTGACCACTATAATACACTGTTTGAAGTGTGGGTCTGTGCTCACAAGAATCTCCGGTATGTGACATTTGTTATTGATAGGCAATGATATACTGCAGTAGGGGTCTAATGTTAGTTGGGGATCTGCTAGGTGGGCATCATGGCGTGGTCAGTGGTCTGGCACATGAGGAGAATACCTTGCAGGGACACAGGGTCAGAATGGCAGTAAGTTTCCACTGGCGAAAGTGCATGGGCAAGGACACGTTTGTGGAGATGAACGAGTTATGTGCTTGGTTCAGGCTGGTTCACATGCAGGACCGTGATTTCAGAGGAAGAGTGATGTGTTAGATTTATTAGCTGTTGCAAATACCTCTGGAGTTTTCCAGTCAGAGTGGGAACGAGGGTCTGGGCCATGTGCTCTGCGCGCTGTACTATCGCAGTGAAGCCTGGTCACCAAGATGGAGTGGAAAGGGGGTACAAAAATGGATGCCCGATGTCCTGCTCAGTGTACGCGAATGTCATCCAAAGTTAACATCACATAAGGGCAAGGGGAGAACCCACTACTGGAGGCACTTGCTACGAGTTTCTACTGAGAAGTAAAGGATGAGAGGGGTCTGATGGCCCCTCGCTCCCACACACTTGCCTGCACACCCCAGGCCCATCCATCCCACCCCCTCTATCAAAGGCAGTTCGCACCCGGGATGAGCGCTGGCATGGGGGGCTGTCACGGGCGCAAACGGCCAAGGTGCCAAACAGCATGTACACTTCAAAAGGTATCCCACGCCCAGGGGCCATCGCTCACATGGCCTCCTCAGACCCCATGTCTCCAGGCAGGCTGCCCCCCTGCAATAAACACAATACCACGACATACACAAGTCATTCATTCACAAACATACCCCTGTTTCTAATACTATAAACCACTTCATATGTCTCATGAGAACATCTTTGTGCTTTGCAAGTCAACTCCTGAACCTTCTACCTGAGAAGCACTGAGATCTATGCTAATATGCTCGTCGCCGTGCTATCTGTGACCGCTTCGAGCAAACTCGTCAGTGTGCTACCTGTGGCCATCTACCTGTTCTCCTGCAACATACTGCTCGGCCTGCTGACTCCAACTGTTTGTTGGTCAAGGTAAGGCCATGTATCCTAGTCATATTGCGGTCATTTTTACATTTCAATCTATTTGCGATTACAGTATCCAATAGAGCTATGGTCATTGGTCTCATTGCTATTGACTTGAGTTTCAATTGTTATGCTATCAATAGATCTATTTATTTTCATCTGTGTCAATTCTCATCGAATTGCATCCTTCGGGGTCCAGTCTATAATGTAAGCACGTTTCCTTTTCGTGCAAGACAGAACATCCAAGGGACGAGTCACATGTTCAGAGTTTAGTCACATAATTTAAAACATTTCTGTAACTTATGCAAATACTAAGCCGCACATGATGAACTGGTATAGTTCCGGCGACCAAAACAAACCTTGCATTGAGCATGGTATGGTTCATTTACTTTTTTATGACATTTTTATTCATCAAGGTTTAATAATAATCTTGATATTTGCTTTTCAGAATTTTCAACAATGCCTGCCTGTTCGATTAGCGGTTGCCCTTCGAAGACCCATGCTAAATCTGAAGGCACTACAATGCATGTATTCCCGAAAACTGTTGATCGAATAAGAGAATGGGTCAGACATTGCGGATAGCCACTGGATGAGCTGGAAAGTAGAGTCCAACAAGTCTTTGAGGACAAGAGGGGTGATCAATACCGCATCTGCAGCCGGCACTTTCCCTCGAACATGTACACCACATCTTGGGTAACAAAGAAGAACAAACGGCGATCGACACGAAAATTGCTCGCAAACGCTATTCCCACTCTAATCGTCCACAATCCTCCACTGGTGAGTCAAGTGTCCATTTTTAGCTTTAGGCCTTGCGGTAGAGTGTAGGTAGCCGAATGGATTCATTGATATTTTAGGTGTTGTTTCCAATTTGTAATACTTTCGACATTGATATGAGTGTATAGCTTTTTGAATAATGACATTTATCAATATATATTTAGATTTCATAACCCACAAACGAAATCTATATATGGGCACAGGGAACTGTGCTATATTGCGCATTACTCGAGTATTCTGTCTCCTTACATGGCAATTTTAAATATTGGCATTTCATTATCAAACAATTTACCTTTACAACTTGACTATCCCTTGAATCTGAAGTAAGAACATTCTACTTCCGTCAAGTGCTCGCAGTTATCAACCACTTCTAGCGCACATCAGGTAATCATACTTGGCTATTCCGCTACAGACTTGTTTTATGCATGTCAAGTAATAGTTTGTATGTATCGTGTGATTATTTTACCAATTGCTTGGTTAGTGCTTTCCAATTGATATACACCTTAGTTGTCGTCCCCTGGTGTTTGTTTTCAGTTATATTAGTGTTATCCATACTAATGCAAGTACTGTCTTTCAGGGAGATGCTGAAGCGTCCACCACATTGACAACAGCCCTAGATGTTCTTCAGCAGCACGAGGTATGGATACTGACCGCTCAATCGACCGTGATCATCAGGACTGGAACACTTGTCATTTGATTGTTCTACACCATGTTTCATTTGTGGTTAGCCGTTAATATGTACCTGTGCGGTCGACCCCAAGCGTGTATTGTGTTTTCAATATTGTAATCCTTACTAATGCAAATACTATGTTTCAGGCAGTTGTTGAATCGTCAACCCACGCACTTGATGCGGAGCCTGACATTCAAGTAATTCCAGGGGAAGCGGGACCATGCGGATACGAATCGGCGCAACAGCTTTCGGAAGTGCGCACCACATTGACAACAGCCCTAGATATTCTTCAGCAGCACGAGATATGGATACTGACAGCTCCATCAAGCGTGATCATATAACGTGATTCCATTTGCTATACTTTCTTCCCTATTAACGCAAGTACTGTGTTTCATGGAGACGATGGAGCTTCCACTACAATCACAAGATCCCATTTAGATGATGCAGATGTAAAGAAATCGGAGAAATAAGTCGATTAAATCTGATCATATTTAAATATTCCTTGATTCTTTTAGACAATGCAACATTTGTGGTTATCTCTTTATATGTACCTGTGCCGTCGACCCCAAGTGTGTGTTATGTTTACAATATTGAAAACCATACTAACGCAAGTACTGTGTTTCAGGGAGTTGCTGATGCCTCCTCTTCAATACAATCATTCGTGGCAGTCCATGCAGAGCCAGAGGTATGGATACTGACAGCTCCATCGAACTAGGTTATCGGAGCTCGAATACTTGTCGTTTGATTGTTCCACACAATGTTTAAATCGTGTTTGGCTATTGAGATGTACATGTGTGTTCGTCCTCACGTGTGTTTTATGCTAACAATATTTTGATACACAGTAATGAAAATACTATGTTTCAGGGAGTCGATGGAGCCTCATTCCGTGCTGTCTATGCGGATGCAGAAAATATAGTCGTTGCAGCGCAAGAGGAAGGGGAGACATGCAGATACATATCGGAGCAACAGCGTGCAGATGTTGAAGGTCGAGTCAAAAAAGTTGCAAAGAAAAGAAAAAAAAATAAGGTTAGTTACAGACAGTTCATAACTTTAGAAATGTTTTTGTGCTGGGGACTATTTTGTATTTTTCAAGTCAATTGTACTATACTTTATCTTGTGTTTAAACTGAACATCCATTTTCCAATCTGTCCTCTAGTTACCCGTGGGTCTACGAACTATACATACACAGACAGTGAAGCGAATGAGAGATGTTGCTTGCCAGACCATTTACACTATGGAGGCTTTGGAGGAACTATTAATTCAGACGTGGCGTGTTGAGACTCTGGATGCTCATGTCCAATGTACAGAAAATGAAATGAATGTGTCTGGAGAATCTGGCAAAGTTGTATTGGACCATTGCTACAGTACGACCGCACCACCGCAACAACATGATACTGGATGTATTGAAGATAGCTCTGAAGTAGTCGCAGATCAATTCACACAATCTACACCTGCCAAAAAATTGCCACGAAAAAAGCTGTCGACATTGTTGTGTTCTCCCATCAATGTTGAAGTAGCAGATGTTGAAATGACAGAGAATGAACCAGCAGCAGCATTCACCGATGCATCAGAACTTGATAGCAGTGATATTTCTTTCAAATGTGGTGATATGTCCTCAACATCACAGGCCGAAACTACTTTGATGCAGGATGACAGTCTAAAGAAAGAGGACAAATACATAGTATTCGACAGTTGTTTGATGGATATTATAAGTATGCTGAAATGTGGCATTCCGTCAGAGGGAAAGTATGTGGGAAGCCATTGATTCATGTGACTCGTCAAAAACAAGGCAGTAACGTCACAATGCATGCCGCCTGTAGATTAGATCATACGTTCTCATGGTCTGCACAACCGATGCTGGGGAAACTGCCAGCAGGCAATCTACTGTGTGCAGCTGCATCACTTTTTAGTGGCTCCAGTTTTAGAAAGTTATAGTCTTTCTTTCAGTGTGTGGGACTCCATTTCATTTAAAAAACACAGTACTACAAATACCAACATGATTATCTGTTTCTGGCCATTAGTGATGCTTGGAAAATTGAACAATTGTCTCTAGCAAGTACATTCAAAGGCAAACGATTCAGGCTAGCCGGCGATGGACAGTGCGACAGCCCTGGATTTTCTACAAGTACTGCACCTACCACTTTCAGGACATGGATAGTAAGAAAATTGTGAGTTTGGTGGTCATGCAGGTAACACAATGTACATCCTCAGTGGCCATGGAGAAACTAGGATTTATAAAATCAGTGGAATATCTGCAATCGCGGGGAATGCACATCGACCTCATAGCCACGGACAGACACGTTTCAATTGCCAAGACAATGAGAGAGCAGTTCCCACATATTAAACATCAATTTGACGTATGGCATCTTGCTAAATCAATCAATCTATAAGAAAATCTCGGCTGCAGGGAAAAAAAAAGGTTTGGAAAGTATTTCAGAGTGGTCCCAGTCTATCAGCAACCATCTTTGGTGGAGCTCCAAAACTTGTGAAGGGTCAGTGGAAATACTACTTGAAAAATGGCAGTCACTGATGCACCACTGTACCAACGTGCCCCGCTGGTCAGAAAACCTACATTTCCACCAATGTGAACATGGTCCTTTGTCCCCAGTGGAGGCACGGAAGAAGTGGTTGAATCCATCTTCACCGACACACAAAGCCGTTGAGAAGATTGTTTTCGATAAAACTCTATCAAGAGATTTGAGGGGCTGACAGAATTCTGTCACACAGGAGGTTTGGAGATGTTCCACAATATGTGCCTAAAGTACAGACCAAAGCGCTTGCATTTCAGCATACAGGGCATGAGACATAGGACTCTACTAGCGGTCTTGGCCCATAACGAGAATCTCGGCCGTGAACAATCTAGGACTAAGGGTAATGTAAGGATGCCTCGCTACACTAAGGCCTTTTCAAAAAGAAGCAAGCAATGGGTGATCAAACCAGTCTATGAGGAAATGGAGTTCGACTTTGTCAAAAGCCTTATTGTTGCTGTATTAGAGAAGCATAGATATGGAATTTTGAATGTTTCTGTGCAGAGCACTGATCCATTGCCACCCAACATTGCCACTGTGCCATGTCCACCCAAAGGAGAGCTGGTTGTGAAGTACAAATCCCGGTTTAAATAATTGTAATACGATTGTCTTTTTGTAAATAAATGTTATTGTACAGTGTGCATACAAAGTACGCTAACCCTAACCCCTACCTTCACCATCCTGGGTGCCGAACAACCTGGGTGTCATCTTTGAATTCTCTCTCTATTCACCTCATATTGCTGACCTTGTCTATATGTGTATGTATATATTTTTGTTGATGTAACTAATTTTCGCAATCTCTTCTAAATGCTGCGCACTGTTAACCAAGGGGAGGCTTGCGTATTGCAAATAATAAAACAAACAATAAATCTCACTTTCAACTCAACTCCTCGGGTACTTTATACTTTCCCTGACCTTCCCCAAAAAATTGAAAGTCTCAATAGTTATGGTTCTTTGGGGCTTCAAAGCTCGCAGACAACGAGGACAAAATTGGGGGCCTTAGAATGCGCCAAGCGAGCCGTTGCAGATGGGAGAGAAGCCAGTTGCATTTGCACATTGAGGCGCACTACATAGATGGATTCGAAACTTCAAGTTCTCACAGATGGCTTTACTACGGGATGTTGCAAAGAAAGAATGTATGCTCATATCTAGTGAAGGTCAGCGGCTTTGATTTTCAGCTCGCGCCCTGAAGAGGCCCACAACTCGCACTGGCAGTATAAGGTTCTATTGTTTTTTGACCTTGAGAGACAGGGACCATGCCGAAAGAACTTCATTTGAAGGGGGTGGGGGGGTGCAATAACGTAAGAGACGATAAGGCAGAAAATTCTGAAACTAGACCGAGTTTCATGTTAGTTCAGTATACGAAAAATCATTGTCAAGAGCACAGTGGGATTTACGGACTGCATTACGCAGAGACAAAATGGAAATTGCAAATATAATGTAAGTAACTCTTTAGACGCTTTTATTACGGAATGAAGAATTAATGAATGGATGCATGAATGAATGAAGAGCTTGGAAAACGTTTGTGGGATCATCCTTGTAGCGGGCACATGGTCATGCAGGTCCACATTCGACACACATGTAGACAAAAAGTAGTTTCTCATTGTGTACTAACCTCGATTTATTTCGTTAGTTTTCGCATTGATTTTAGAGCCGAACATACTCCATTGCACTATCCTTGAAGGCAAATAGTTTCAGCTTGGCCGTAATAAATAAAATGAATAATATTAATAAAGATCGGCTGGCAAAACTAATTATAAATTTTATGTTTTCAAAACAGGTCTATCCTTCCCTTTTGCCACTGCCACCAGTTTAAGACACTGGCAGATGGTTTTTTTAACCGCCAGCTGCAGCTTAATGTAAACAACTGCACAATCCTGATGATTTTATGGGACGATCGCCAAGGGCCCATATGCCCTTACGCGGTACTAGCGGCTAGATGCAACATATCAACCTTTACGCTTGCCTAGTGCCTACTTGATGGAACAGCCGTGCGACAAAAGTGCTTCTTTTAACGAAAACCAACACCCTGTGTACCATGAAGGAACAGCACGTGACTCACGATAAACTTTTACGGATTTGCGGATAGAGATAAAAGAAAATAAATGGCTTTCGGAGTTCATATGGCAATTGCTGAATATTCTATAAACATTTAATGTCAAATGTACTTTACCAAATGTACCGTGTTGCTGTTTGATTTTTAAGTACAGTTTCATATTCCGATTTGTGGCGCGCTGTGTTGTGAGTTGATCTGTGTTGGTTTCCGGGTTCTGTGTGAAGTCGCGTAGAAGACGACTGGGCACGTTTGCCTACGCAGCACTGAAACGTCACACAGAGAGGCGGGGAATATGAATGTTTTGATAATGTCAGGCTCAGGGGTGGGGGGATATGATTTAGTGCCGCAAAAGCAGGTCAGCCAGGGCGATGGGGGAAATGATAGGATTATCACAAAATGGCAGCTCCTTGATACCTGTTTTCGCGTGCGTTTAACAGACGAAAACTCGGGTAAGGTCCATAGGAAATTTTTCTAAAATTGAGCGACTTAGGCTTAAAAACACATGACCGACCCGTAGGGGCAATAACATTTTTTTGACCGAACCATTCCTTTAAGTGCATTAGTTGCCTGGTCACCCCTAGATGTGCATGCCTCAGGGTTGGAAAATAGTCCACAACCCTGAAGGGCTCTCATTCCCATAACAGCCGCAGGGCATACAGATATAAAGAGGTTTAATTGACTGTTCCTTTCTACTTCTTCTATAACTTGGCACACTCAGAAGCCAACAGAGGAGTTTTCTGCAACATAACACTCTGAGTGAGGTAGAGGTTTGTTTTACTACTCTTAACCACCCCATTGAAACCCCTAAAATTCCATTTTATCGAGATACATTCAGCAATCTGCATCATCCGAACATCCTGTACTTACCACCTGCCCGCCCCCTCCTGATCGGTAGAGAATTCTGACTAGCTCTCATTAAACATGACATCGCAATAAGCAAACCTACCCGCTAATTGAGGTGCAACAATGTGACTGCTCGAACCAGACTGGGTGCTCACCTAGTTCTCAGTCAGTTCCACCCTCTGCCTAACCTACCCCAAACATTTGGCGATTCATGTTTCCGGACATTCACCATATACTGTGTTCCCCAACTATTCAGCCATTACCAATACCAACAAGGGAAGAAGCTCTGGGTTAGCTACAGAAATTCAGTGCCATAAGTGAACAGAATTATATCCACTTCACCTTATAAACTCCATCAACCCCAATACATCTCCTAATTAGAAATTTAGCGCCCAGCAGTGAAATCTAGCACCCCGCAGCTCCAGTTGCATCTTGCACTGTTTATTTACAATTGTTGCCCTCCTAACACTCTGATACAATGCATCAGACCTGACTTTAATTAGCTATTTAAGCTGTCATCCTCCTACAAGGTTTCAATATTGAGTGTGAAACTGTATCCACTCACAACTGAATCATCCAGCAAAAAAACTCAAGTACCATTGTTCCTGGTTGCCAACGCCACTTAGCTGCCCCTGCTTTTCAGATACCCTGTGTGTCCAGGTAGAACGTCCCGTACCTTTTGCCCACAATTCTTAGGGAGATGGTTCTCGCTTCCACTCCACTGCCATAGTTCATGGCCCTCGTGAAAATATTGGTGGTATTGTGCCAAGATTTCCCTACATATTTCGAAGCTTTCATCTTGAGCTCGATTTCCTGCCTGATCTTTAGTTGAGCCAGTCAATGCTTTTCTGCAGTCAGTGAATAACTTAGCCCTTCAATCTGCAGTGCCCTTGAGTTTGGTAGGGAAAGACCCCATGTAATGCACATCCAATTCCTGTAACCCCCTCTTGACCATGAATATATTTCGATCGCTTTTGAACTTGCTGCGTAAAGTCTCGGGAAATTAAAGCATTGCCTTGCCTTATGTAATGGGCCATTTGTGCTGGTTTCCTGCAGCAGACTATCCATGGCCCTATAATTTAGAAATCTGGCCAACACTGCCATGGGCAGTGATCGAAGTGGTGGCTTCACTCCAGGAGGCTGATGGGCTTTTTCCAGCTGTGAAAGATTTTGACTTGCCATAGGCAGAATATATTCTGGGATCCAATGCTCCTATGTTTATTTTATTTACATAGCGCACAAAACCTGGAGGTATCCATGCGCTTATGCTTAAGAGATTGGTTTCAGTGCTTATGGTTACAGTGCAGAAAGCACAGGAAGTAATTACATCATTGTGGATAGCAGTACAGGGGTAATTGCATCACAGGCAAAAGTGCAAGAAGGGTTCAATTGGACCCATTCCTGGAGCCTAACCCCATGTTGCAGGGCAGCTACGACACAAAGATGCAGTAAAGTCAAATCATATGGGCACATTCATGGAGCCTAACCCATGTTGCAAGGCGGCTGCGACAGATGCGCTAAGGACAAGTGGGCACAAGGGGACAGCAACAGACACATGCATACAGCAGCGGGGACAGCAGGGTACAGAGATTCTCCTTGGAGCGTCCGGGCAGCCAACAGGGAGCAGAGAGGGCCTCTAAGTGGGCCTTTGAGGGATGGACCAGCTCCCGCCCTCGCGGTTCTGCCGATTGGTTAAAGAAGTCCGTGTAGCCAATGGTGGGGCGGCATGTTAAGGCTACACAGAGGATCAAGAAATGGTGCAACCATCTTGGAAGGGGGGAAGAGAAGGCTGCATAACCAGTGAGCACAGCAAACATGTTAGGCAAGCATTAAAAGCATGCGATGTGAAAACACGGGCTTCCTTCAGTATACAGCTGCGTATAAACATGCAATGACAAATGCCCAATAAAGAACATAATTATTCCTTCTGCTCGTTGTGCTGCTGGGGCCTGTGGGCATAGGTGAAAAAGCCAAAAGGCTTTCCTTAGCAAAGGCGGGCATGCAGCTGAAGAAAAAGTCGCTGGAGCATGAGATGAACTGCTTGAGGGACATGTAGATGCACAGAGAGCACTAAATCAGCTGTTGTAGGACGAACGTAGATGAGGAAGTGTAGTACTGGGGCATCGATGTGGGGCTGTGAGGGATGGGCCGCCTCCCGCCTCCCGATTGGTTAAAGAAGTCAGTGTATGTATGTGATGAAGTGACATTGTATTGGCCAATTTAGGGAATTAAAATGACTCTGGGGGCCTGGGATGCCCACATATAAGGTGATGTGCTACCTCGGAGACATATATGGCATCTACCAGAGTGCTTCCTCACCTCTCAAACAATCATGCCCCCTGAGAGCAAATAGATATGCCAGGCACCCTTTGCCTGCCAGCCAGTCATTTAGGCGTCTGGGGTGACTGGAGGTTGAATTTATCCTACATGCATACAGGCCACCCTCGTCCCCCACGGCACATTCCATCAGTAACACACCATGTAATCCCCTCCTTGCCAGGGGAGGTGTGCACACCATTTAGACAGTGGGAGCAGGACTGATAAAGTAGAAGCCTTATTCCATGTCCCAAGTTGCTCCTTTGTTTCAGGGAAGGCAGCTGGGACTACTGGGAAAAACATAAGGCTATAATGCCTGCAAGTGTTAACCTGATCTGGGGTGGGTGAGTGAGTGTATGTGGAGCATCATTAACATGTGCATGCAACTTCCTCAGAGGTCTTTGACCTGTGCGCCCTAAAGCAATTTAACACCCAACTGAATCAGTCGGGCAACACAAAAAGAAGTTGCTTTCAAGAGTCTGTTTCTGCTCCATGCACACCAGCGGCTTTGTCACTACTTCCCCCTCGCTTGAATATTTGTCATGGGGTAAAGACTATTTGAATTCATAATATGCCAAGATTTGGGAAAATATTTTCACCGGGCAGGTAATAAAAGTAGCAAACACAAAGCACCCGACATAAACCACTTAGGAAAGAGATCTGGCAAATCTCTGACCTTGAACATGAAGCAGCAAGAGAAGCACCAATTGGGCGTCTCTTAGTAAATGATCAGGATAGTCGAACACTTTGCAAGAGCATATTGTTAAGTTGGGTTCCTGGCAAAGCATGACACTGACAACAGTGTAGGAACAGGAAATAAGTTTACTAACTTCCAGCTCCAGGTACAGGAATACATTTAGGCCACATCAGGTAAGTTACTTGGACAGAACACCCACCGGCATCCTCTCTGTCAACCCATCTTCTCAACAGACCTTTGCAGAACCATTCAGAACATAACATTCTCAGACACAGCATTCCATGTCAGTCACTCCTAGCATTCCATACATACAGGGCAGGTGCAGGGAAAGACCAGACAAAACACACGTCTTGAGACGAGCAGAGGCGCAGTCCGGACTACCAGCCTTCAAAGAAGGAGTCGGAAGATGGGGAAGGCTGTGAGTTCAGAGCTATAGGTCATATTCTCTGAATCCAGATCAGAGGATTATGGAAAGCTGCAAGCCTTCTGACAGCTGTTTCTCAGTTAATAGCTAAAACCACATCTAAAGACAAGGAGAGTGATGTGAGATTTTATCTAAGAGCCTGTTAGGAGCGGAATCTGTTATGGACTGAACAATTTGGCCCAGGAGGGTGACCTGTGGCTGGGGAAATAACAGCTTGACAAAAGCTATAAGCCAAGAGGGGAAGAAATACTTGGTGGAAGGAATGCTACCATGGTAATCCAAGGTGGGGGCAAAAATACTTGATTGTAAATGTTGGCTGAGAAGCAAGCATGGCACTATATGTCTACGGGTGCCAAGAAGCGAGAAGGGTGCTGTATCGCTAGAATTCCAAGAAGTGAGCCAGAGGCTATATCTCTAGGATTGCCAGGATGCTTTGCAAAAAAGCAAGCAGAGCTCTAATTCCATTGAACCGAGGAAAAAGAAGTGAGCTGGGACGTTTCATTTTTAGCTGAAAGTGGGCATGGCTTGCTAAATTGTGAACACTGTATTGAAAAAGGGATTCATGGGGAGACTTCTGGTAGTTTGCTAGCTTCCGAGAACACCCGGAGTTCCTGATCCTTTGTAGAAAAGTTATCGCTTTTTGAATTTTAGTCAGACCCATGGCCCTTTACGGATTTCTCCAACCGAACCTCTTGCGTAGAAATAAAGATGGTGAAGTTCATTTCTGATTAATGTGCAGATTTTGCATCAACCAGGGAGCCAAATTCATGCGAAATTTCACACTTTTTGTGTTAAATATTTCATGGCTGCCATTCCCTGGATTCAGACTTCCAATGAGTACACACACAATGAAAACCACACACCACATGATTTTAATTAAATGTGCAAATTACCAGCAACCACTTGTTTTGACTTCTGGACTCGTTCTGCATGTATTCGCCCCTCCTCTTAAAGAAAAGGACATTATATTTATCTGACATTTTTAAAACACGAGGGCACAGTTGCTTATTAATATCCACAAATGACAATAGATTTAACATGAGAAGAGGAGAAGAACATTGAAAGACTGGTGAAGTAAAGCAGAATGAGACTAAGTTATTTATAGAAGCTCACACAGATTTGTTAAAATAGGGAATCGGAGCTCAACACACTTTGATTTAAAGTAAGCGGCATTATTTATCCAAAATTGTAAGGGTTGTTAGCACAGCACTAAACAACCTTCACACTTCCTCTGCCAGTACTGGAATGGAAATGTAAGGATTCAAAGCCCTGGAGATGGGCCAGAATATGCTTTCTAACACTGTGTTTTAAAAAGTGTTACTTGCACATGTTAATAAGCAGTGATTGATCAAAGAACCAAAACTAAATGTACTCTGACTTTGTCAGATCAGTAGTCAGATTAGTTAAATCTCATTAGTGTCCAGGGGGGCAGAAGGATGCAAAGGGAGTCATGGAGCAGCCAATCGGGAAGCTAGAAAGGCGTGCTATACCTCACGGTATGCCCCGTGTTCTGAGCCTCCTCAGAAGGAGGAGGCTGCTAACTTCCCTCCTGGGCAGGTATGCCCTCTCCCCCTCACCGAATTCAACTCCTACCCCCCACCCCCTCCCCAATTCACCTATCCTGCCCATCTGTGGCTGCCTCATTGCTCGCCGACGGCAGGAACATCTGCTGTTCTAGTATGGCCCCTGTGCAGCCATGGCCGCCTTGGAAAGGGAGAAGGGACTACATGTAATTAGCTTCACCCTACGTATATGGAGCCCATTTTTGGTTTTTGTAGTTTTCTAAATTGAGAAACGGTAACCGTACTGCTTCTCAACTTTAAAACAGAAAATACTATTAGCACCAAATTAAGAGCCTTGCTTCGCTCATGCCTTGGGCCATTATCTGACCTGGTGATGCCTGTCTATGTCAGGGTATATTGGTTACTTACTTGCAAACCGAACCAGTAGTTACAAGCAAGCATATATGTGATGCTTATCCTTGCTGGACTGAACAATGGCCATATTGGTAACACAGACCTTCCGATTCCAAGTGTATAATTTTGTCACTACTACACCTCTCAAACACAAATAATTTTCTTGGAATGCTGCTTTATATATTGTGTTCTGTGTGGTTCTCCTAAATTTGACAGGTAAGTGAAGAACATTGAGAAGTATTTTGGTCAGGATTAAGCAGTGTTTTTCAAATGAGGTGGTAAGGATTAGAACCTGGATTTTTTTTCGGACTCTAAAGTCATTAATTTAACTGCCAGGCTGCATCTGTCTTCTTTCTGCTAATTTCCAATCTTTTGGGTTTAATTTGGGCCATTATACCGCTGTTAAGTTTCTTTCTGAGCGCGTTCACGTTTGGCAGATAAAGGACATGGGAGTACAGCTAATCAAAGTGATGTGCCCAACATCTCAAATCTTGGTCAAGTGGTGGAAGTCTGTATTGGAATCTGTTATCTTGAGCCAAGTGTGAGGTTTAGCAAGTAGACTACATCCAAGTCTCCTTCTCTATAAAGGTAGTCCATTTCCTCCACTCCACAGACCAAATGATCTCCTCCTTCGTAACAGTACTCTGCTTCTTCACTAACTAGTTGTCCTTCTACCTCCTTTCTTATCCACTTCCCATCACTGGATACTGCCTCTTTTGCTCCGCCTCTGGTAACCCCCTTTTCTTCCAGATTCGCTTCTCACCACCTACGTATTCTCTTTTTTCCACTCTCTCTGCCACTTCGCCACACTCTTCCTTGTATTAAGCCCGATACATTCCCTACCACATTTTGGAATTTGTATGAGCTAGTTGCATGTCACAGAGAAAATCGCCCACTCTCGTCTGCTGGTTTAGTGCCAGTGTTGTGGTCCTGCTAATGGCCAACACTATGGGAAACAACTGGCTTGTGGGGCTCGATTAAGGCCCTGGCTTATAGCCTTTCATTTCATGTATGGTGGACATCCATGAAGCAAGTAGGTTCTTTGGTGTATGTTCTGGTTGGGTATTAAAGGGAATTGAATACACTTGGGGATGCTAGGTTGTGGGGTGGGCCAGGGAACCATCCAATTCCCCTCCAACTTTATGCCAGGTTGTGGCAACCCAGCTCCTTGTCTACACAACCATTTAGCCCTCTTGTGTCAATGGGACTTCATTACAGCGATCCGGTAGGGATGTAGCTTAAGGGTGGTTCTATGCCTGTGCAGAGATAGTGGTGGATGATGACTAGGGAGCGTCCTGTCATGGTATGCATATGATTTATATCACCCCCTCTCCATCTGCCATTAGCGTAGTCTCTTGGTTGGCAGGGATGTGCACAGGAGCTTTTCATAGAGGGTGAGGGTGTACTTGATAGGATGGGTATTACTATATCGGAGTAAGGGGCCCTCTTTTTTGTTTCGGGGGGCCTAAGTCATGAGGGGGTATAACAGTACTGAAACGAGGACTAAGGCTACCCCACCTTGCGGACACCGGTCATAGAAGGAACCAGCACACTATTGACAGATCACTGCTAGTGGTCTGTATTTAGAGAAAACCCTGAACAACATTTAACACATATATACATTTTATTCATATGATATAAAAACCAAAAACATTTTTTTGTACTAGCATAACATAGCTAGTGTTAACATAACTTTTTTTGCTTGCCCTTAAGGCATTTCAAGTGAAAGTCAAACAATCATTTGTACATTTAGTTTCTTTTCAGTGTGAGTTAGTGTGCTGGTCAGTATTGCAAACTTCTTGATGATCCTTATTCCTGCTCATGTCTGGTGCCCATTCATGCAGATCAAGTCAGAGGTTATCCTTGCTCTGTGAGGGGCAATCGTGTGGATCTTATTAGCGAATGAAAAATGTGCTTAACATACAGTGGGTGAAACGCAGTTATTTAACAAAACTTAAAATGGTTAGTCTTGTGGCCAGGAACGCCAGCGATGCGGCTGCTTCCTTAATGGCCTCCGCCCGGAGCCCGCAGCTTTCTGCATTAATTCGGTGATCGCTGATCGGATCACAATCACGGGTGCATTAAATGCATCCGGAAGACCCAGGGCTCCCGCTGTAGCCCTGCAAGGCCCCGTACACCCCTGCAATCAGCCCCGGGCTGCTGCGCTTCCCGCCCGCACTGAGAAGCCGATGCCTCCAAGATGGCGGCTGGGGCCGGATCCACGAAGAGACGGGAAGCAGGAGGAACAACATCTCCCCCCAGCCCCGGACCCTGAAGACAGCACCCTGCCTCCAGCGACCCAAAGTAGATCCCATCCCCTTCGTTCCCTATAACGCTGAGGAGGGAGCGCTCTGAGTAGCGCATGGTCCCCCCCTCCGCTCCCCTCCCTCCCCCTCCGATCCTCGGAATCAATGCCGGTGAGGGAGGAGCAGGCTCCGAGCCCGCGGTGACGGTAGAGCGGGAGCTCCCGGGCCTGCGCCCCTCCCGGCCCGTGAGGTAGACGGCGATGCTCCGGCATCCAGAGACCTGACCCCTGGGACGGTGGGGGCTGCAGCTGGGGTCCCTGAACCCCTGGAGGTGAGAGCGCTGCAGCGGGGCCCTGGGGGTGCCAAATCCTCCGCTATCATCTGGGGCGTGGATTCTGCTCGGCTCTTCGAGCCCTGCTCTGCTGAGCACCTCACCCCTTCTCCTCTGCTCCAACTTCCAGGGGCGCCCCGGCCCATTCTCCCCCTAAGCCAAACACATCAGTGACGGCACCCCCCAGGGATCCCCCCCTCTCTCCCTAATTCTTTCAAACCCCCCCCCCCGCCATCTGGTGGATTCCTGGGGCGCCCCTGCCCATTGCTCCCCGCTGCCCCTGGAGAGCTCCGGAATCATCAGCTCCCGAGGGGCCTCACCGGAGGGCTGGCCTGCTCTCCTTCATCCTGCTGGAATCTTTCTGCCTGGCTCTCGCCAGTTCACCGCCAACGATCAGCTTAGGAGCTTCTATTAGTGTGAAGGTTCTCTACGGTCTAGCTGGCCCGGGCAACCCCGGCTCCACTTGCCCAGGAAGCTATCATTCACTTCCATTCAGAATGTCGAAGCTGCCTAAAGCCAGCAAATCCTCAGACATTTCCGTCATGTTACTAGCCGCAGATAAGTCAAAGAAGCCGGACCCACCCCGAAGCTGACCCCACAGAAGTCCCTGGTGGCCCAGGGATCCCTAGCCACGAAAGAAGACATCCAGGCCTTCATGCAAGATATTAAAGCGGAGTTCCGATCATGCATGACGGAGTTGTCCACTCTACTGGATCAAACAGACCAAAGACTTACGGAGGTGGAGCAGAGGTTGGGGGGGAGGGGGGGTGGAGGATCTAACCCAGAGCCACGACGCCGCACTATCAGAGCTGAGACGCGACCTCCAGGTCTTGCAGAGCAGAAATGAGGTGCTAGAGTTTAAACGGGAGGACCTAGAAAATAGGGCCCGAAGAAATAATCTGCGTATTCGAGGGGTCCCAGTGTCGATCCAAGATAAAGAACTGACAGAGGCAACTTCTTCCAAGCTCTCCTCCCACATATGGATAAAACCCAGCTCATTCTGGACCGAACGCACAGATTGCGCCCTTGAAGAGGAGTTGATACTGACGCCCCTCCAGATGTAATCACCAGAGTCCATTTTTATTCGACTAAAGAGGCCATCTCAGCGATAAGCCGCACTAAGGACAAGCTCTTGTTCATGAGCACCCAGCTTCAGATATATCAAGTAGGGTTGTAACGGTATACCGGTATACCGGTATAGACACCGTGAACAATTTAATTATCTTTAAATAACCGTTACCTTGTTTGTAACGGTATACCGAATCCCGATATAAATTATGTTTTTGTAGTGCACTTTACAATGAATGCAAGCAGGGGTGTGAGTCACTGGGCTGGGCTGGCTGGCTTCTGTTTAGCGAGTCTGGGGCTGGAGGCGGAGTTTGCCCAGGCCCAGGCTTCACAATGAATGCAAGCAGGGGTGTGAGTCACTGGGCTGGGCTGGCTGGCTTCTGTTCTGAGCCTGGGACTGGAGGCGGAGTTTGCCCGGGCCCAGACTTTACAATGAATGCAAGCAGGGCTATGAGTCACTGGGCTGGGCTGGCAGGCTTCTGTTCAGTGAGCCTGGGACTGGAGGCGGAGTTTGCCCAGGCCCAGGCTTCACAATGAATGCAAGCAGGGGTGTGAGTCACTGGGCTGGGCTGGCTGGCTTCTGTTCTGAGCCTGGGACTGGAGGCGGAGTTTGCCCGGGCCCAGACTTTACAATGAATGCAAGCAGGGCTATGAGTCACTGGGCTGGGCTGGCAGGCTTCTGTTCAGTGAGCCTGGGACTGGAGGCGGAGTTTGCCCGGGCCCAGGCTGCTTGGAACATTCCTGACGCATGTGTAAGACAGACACGGGCCTGCAGCAGAGAGGAGGTTACAAAAATAAGTTTCTGAAGTTTCTATCAACACAGCATGACTTCAGTCACCAAGAAGAACTCTGAAAAGCCAGGCAGCTATTAGACTGAGCAGGGAGCAGATTTACTTCAGACAGTGCCCTCCTGGATTCTGGAATGGAGGCCCACTGGACCTGCGCAGGGTTGTTCAGTGCCAGAGTTGTGGCCTGCTCCTTGACGATCGTGGGTGCAATGGCAGCACCTGCAGGAGCCTATATACCTACGTACGTGCAGCAGCAGGTAAGGTACCCCTACCTACCCTTCCTTTCCCCCTTCCCAGCCCTGTTCGCCAACCCCAGTTACAAACCAGCCACAGGTGTAACTGTAATTCCTATCCTCAGCTCAAACAGGGCTAGGCGCGAGGAGGGTATTGGGAGGGAAAGGGGGCACGAGACAGGCATAGGCAGCCTCAGCGAAGAGAAGAGAAAGTCAGGATGCAGCTTTCCCCTTGTAGTCTGCCGCATTAGACAGAAAATTAATAATGGGGATCAATTTCTGCACTCTGCCTGCAAAGCCCCGTGTGTGTGTGTGTAGTCTCTTCTGTTTTAGGGGGCATGGTGAGGGGTAAAATATGGGGCACTGCACTTCTCTCTGATGCCAGTTAGCATGAGAGGAACGGACATGGTGGCGGCACATTATGCGAATGCGCAGGGTTCTCACTCATGTACTGACTCAGTTTTAAAAACTAGCAAGCACGTATCTCTCCAAGAAAATGCATTTCGTAATGATCCTGCACAGTTTTTATTATCCCCCTCGCCCCCCCTTTCAAAACTATTTGAAACCCCTCGCAAAACTAAAAGACAAACATTTAGAGCGGCACAGCACACTTCACCCGAGCAAATCGAAAGTGGCCATTTACTGTGTGGCCTTAGAACTGTCTTTTAATTATACAATTGCTCGGTTATTATGAATGCTATATGTGGCATAGTGCATTCTACCAGAAAAGCAGTTAAGTCTTGGAATGTACTAGGGAATGGTGGTACAAAGCATGTTTTGACCGTACCCTAGCAGTTTACTCTGTATGTTATGTTCTGCAGTGGGCAAAACCATTGTTCTGATCGGACTCTACCCCAGACCCCCGCCCCCTCCCCCCGGCCACCAAAATGTTTGGCTATTGATTCGACCTGGCTGACCTAAAGAGCCGTGGCCGGACCAAAAGACAAAGGGGCTGCATTACTAACTCATTTCACTGTTAGCACCTGTATTCGAATGCATGCATACATGTGGGGTTAGCACTGCATACCAGGGGAGTGATTGGAAGTGTAGATGCGCGCCAGGGGAGTGATTGGAAGTGTAGAGGGAGCATAGGAGACTGCTCATTCTCACAGCAGTTCTTAAGTCCTCTAATGACTTGCCCTGTACTTGCCTTTAGCCTCTCAGAGGTCCATCTCTTCTTGATTGGCCTGCATTTATGCCATGCACAGATCGCCACCTCTGGTGGCTTGGCCTGCAGAGCTGTCTGAAGTTTTTTCCCCAGGCTAACACTCCTATGATAGCACGTGTCTGTTGAGAAATTGTGAAACAAATAAAACAATGTGACTCATCGTGATTTGTGTCCCCTGCCAGCTGCGAACACGGCCATGTTACCCTGACAGAGGCAAGAGCCAATTTCAGCTCCTAGAATTTCACAACTGAGTGTTTAGCCCCGAATATAAGAGTGGGCCCGCCCAAGGGGGACGAGAGTAAAAGCAAATAATATACCCGAGAGTTTCTGACAAGCCTCTCTCTATGTCTTCTGACTGTCTCGGAAAGGATACGCCAGCCCATGTCCCTAGAGCAGGCCCCTGCACCCGCCGGCACTGTATAGGTATTGCTGTTGTGTGGCCATATGCAATGCATGACTGACCCTTGGAGACCCAATACGTTGCATGCTGGGACATGTAGTTTAATTGCTCCTACCATAATTACTGATGTTTAAGAAAAACAGGACTGGCTGAGGCTGTACGCAACTAACACAGGGCTAGGCAACTGGCAGTTCTAGAAATGGTATGCTGGGAAGAAAACTCTGTGGGGTCGGTGATGCACCTGCTGCTGTCAGGATCTGATAGTGGGGTATCGCAGCCTTTTGTTATGTTGTGTTGTAAAGCTTTCATGTTGTGCCTTCATGTGTCCACCGTAGTAGTCTCTGAGCATCCAGGCAGGTCTGGAGGTTGGCATATTGTGCGCCCCTTGCCCGGGGTATCCAGACCGTACTCTGTGAAAGGAGAAGGAGTGGATAGGGGCCATTGGAATGGGGGGGAGGGGAGGTGGTGAGGGGGAGAGGAATGTTTTGTGGCAGCAAGGCTGCATGTCCGTCCTGTGGATCTGAGAACTTGTTCTTCAGAAGGGGGATAAGAGACGCACGATTCAAATTAGGTTTCGGGGGAGACGTGGCCTGCGGGGTGTTAACAGCTGTAGAAACCACTCCTGGGCACCAAATGCTCTACTCCTGTTGCCCCAGGGCCAGAAGGCGCTCACTGCTTTGACATTCAATCTTTTGCCCGCTCTCTATCAGTAGGGGACACTCGAACTGTTGACAAAGCCCCATGGGCACTTGGAGGAGAGCGCCTCCTTCCTGAGAGCAGGATGTTGGCCTGGGCCTCTTCTGTCATCGGCACTGGTGGCGTGAAAGGGCTCTTTATTCCGTGCCCGGCGCTGCTGCTGGCAGGGGCGAGTGGCAGCTCTCCAACTGGAAGGGAAACCAGGGTCATGGGGGATCCGGCACCAGGCCCCCGATCTGACCCGAAGCCATGATGCAGCGAGGGGGTGGCATAGGAAGCGGGGAACCCCAATACTTGGGCAGGGCTAATGGGATCACTGGAAAATAATGCTAGGTGGTGTGTCAGAGACGTGTGGTTGTTCTCCTGCAGGTGAGCGCTCCTTAGGGCGCTTTTACCCAGGGGGAGGGTGGTCGCCTCTTTAAACAGGGGATGGCCTACACTGGCCATGCACAGGACTTCAGGGGTCTCGGTCCTTTCCTGCGGCCGGAGATCCCTCAGATCAGGTTCCAGAACTCAACCTCTTCATCCCGAGGTTCAAAAGCACTAGAGCAGGGGGGGGCAGCTTTCCTGTTGCTGCACCAAAAATCTGGAACTGTCTTCCCATGCATATCAGAAACAAGCCACCCCACCAGCGGTGCAAGAGCCTAATCAAAACTTGGCTCTCCAACAAGTTTTAACAATCCATGACAATGAGATCCTCATTCTTTCACTTCACCCTTCAAGGATATTTCCCTCTGCCTGCATTGTTCTATAATTATGTTATGCCCCGAACTGCACTTCCAGTATTGCACTATAACCATGCCATGCCTTGACTCTGAGAGCCTCATTCTCCCACTTCACCCGGCTATCTTCCTCTGTCTATATTGACCTATATCTATGTTATAGCCCCGCACTGCCTTTATTGTATTATAACCATGCCATGCCTTGAACTGTGCCGCTGGTGGCTTAATCAACCACCCTAACCCTCACTGCACTGTACTTTCCCCTGTACCCAGTTAAGCCTGTTCATGTAACCTACGCCGTGATACCTCCGGGTTTGGGCGTATAACAAATGTAATAAATAAATAAGTGGGTGATTTCAGAGGTATAGGGCAGAGTTAACAGCTTTTAGCCTTCAAGCTTGACCAGAATAGTCTCATTGGAATGTGTAAAGAAGTTAGATGCCCCCACACAAGTATGTTTGCCACTCCCCCACATTCTCTGAAGTTAGCGCCTCCACCAACATTTAGCCCCCCCGTCCCCCACCCACCGAAATGTTACCCTAGGTGCACCACTGGAAGGAGCAGATATGCACACTTGCTGTTGGCAGAGAGGTGAGGAGGGAAGACTTTCCTGAAACCGGCAGCATTAAACTTTTACTCTGTCTGTGCACATGCAGAAAAATGTACTTGCACTAACACAGTAAAACTTGAAAGCTGCTATTTTCAAGACTTCCATGCCCGTCTGCCTCAGCAAAATCAAATGCTCACATAAGCCCCCTCCCCACGGATGCGAGCCTACATATAATGACATTATGTGTACTTTTTCACACCCGAGGTTAGGGTCTGTGCAATTGCTTTTTCTTCAGCATATGTGTTATGTGAATGTCACTAGAATAGCATTTTGGTAGTCAGTCTAGTCATTTATTTCTGTGGCATGACCTTATCGGTACAAGTGTTATCGTGTGCAATCTACTTTGTATGGCATGACAGTATTTTACATCATTTGAGATTTGTTTTTCTTCATATTGATGGTCTAATTACCATTAGTGCGACTGAGACATAAGTGACTTCTACTACAACACTTGCATGACTCCACATTTCTTGACCTCCTACCTCTCTAAACTTCTATAAAGGTTGTATATTGTATGACCAAGTTAAGTTGGACCACCAGGATCCCCGTCTGCTGCGTTAAAGTAACATAAATTTATGTAAGAAGAACTAAGGCAACTTCTTGGTGGAGACTCTTGTTTGTGTTTTGTGTCTTGGTGAAAATGTGTGACTTTCCCTGGCAAAATATTATCTAAGATAATGGTTAAACACGCGTGTGTGCTATACCGCGATAACCACGGTATACCGTCATTTCGCATGCAGGTTATCATACCGTCAAAAAATCAATACCGTGACATCCCTAATATCAAGACCTCTCGCCGATGACCCTGCAGAAAAGAAGAGCCCTGAAGCCCTTAACCTTGTTACTGCAGAACCAGCAGATACGTTATCGCTGGTTGTTCCCGTCTACCCTGCAATTCACATTCCAGGGAGTCCAGCGCAAAATAAGTCATCTCGAGGATGCAGAATCGATCCTGCGCACAAACTCCCCAGAGTCCCCAGCGGCCCAGAATCCCCTGCATCCTCCGAGATTCAGAGCAACTGCCTCAGAGACAGTAACAGCAACTCTGGTCCAGAGCACAGAGACGCCGGAAAGTAAAATGACCTCACCAATTATGACATCGCCCACCCTACAGCTACTAGAAATTGTCAATGAAGCCGTGGGCCCCGTGTGGCCCATGCTCCACTCCAAGGAGTATGACATCGACCCACCCTTGGAGACTAACCCTGCTAACACTTTTAGTTCTGGCCCTAGCCCTGTTGGCTGGGGGTACGGTTATGGCCCCGTTGGCCTTGGGTGGGGTGGTGCTGGATATCCCGGCCTCCCGCCTCACCGAAAAGTTACCCTCCCGTTGGAGGATGCATAAAACGCAACCACAGGAATTCCATGCTAATTTGAAGTCTCCAGATGATGGCTAAGCACAACCGCTCCCCCTACCTGGACCAGCCCCCTCTCCCGGGAGAGCCGCGGGAAGCCCCGCCGCCGCACCAGAAACTGAAATTCCTAACAATGAATGTCAGAGGCCTCAACGCCCCACAGAAGAGGAAAGCAATCTTGAGGCTCCTGCAGAATCACAGGGTTTCCGCTGTCTTCCTCCAGGAGACCCATCTGCTTCCGACTGACTTCAAGAGGTTGCGCGACCAGCAATTCCCGCTGCAATTCCTCGCTTCAAATGGAACAAAGAAGGGCGGCTCAGCGGTTCTCTTTGCCAGGGGCCTCAGACCACAAATCCTAGACTGTAAACTCTGCCCGGAGGGCCGCTTTGTGGCGATCAAATGTCAAATCTTTGGCCAACTTTATATTCTGATCTCGGTGTATGCTCCTAATGAGGGGCAGGAGGAATTCTACTCAGGCTTAGAAGCCTCCCTCCTGCCGTTTACGGAGGGCTACACCATTGTCGGGGGAGATTTTAACGGAGTCCCTGACCCATCGACAGATAAGTCACATCCCCGGACTCGTAGAGACTTTGCCATTGCAACGGTTATCCTCAAACTATTCAGAACTCTGGAGGTGGTAGACGCCTAGAGAGTCCTCCATCCTGAGGAACGGGACTACTCATTTTATTCCGGCGTACATAGAACGTACTCACGCATCAACCTCCTCCTAGCCTCTCCCCAGCTTTTAGCATTCACGGACGAAGTCTCCATAGGGCAGAAAATCCTCTCAGATCATGCCCCAATAGCCCTAACGCTCAGAGCCCACGATCCTGACCCGGCTCCGCAACGCAGATGGGCTCTTTACGACCCAATATTAGGCGATATGTCAACTAGAGACGTAGTGGCCAAAACTATAAAGGAATTCTTCAAAATTAACAAACGAAGATACCTCTCCAGCGAACACGTGGGATGCAATGAAGGCAGTGATGAGAGGGGTATTGATCTCCCGAGGAGCAGCCTACCATAAACGTAAGCTTCAACTCCGCCGTCACCTGCAGAGCGAGGTACAAAAAGCGGAGGCGGCATGTAAGGCTAAAAATTGGTCCCCTCGAGTCTATCGAGTCCTGCAGGCAGCTCGGAAGAAGCTGGAGGCTCACTATGCAGAGGACATCTCCCAGCTCCTGGCCAAAACAAAGCAAAGCTACTATGCTAGGGGGAATAAAGCTAACAGATTCTTGGTGGAGAAGCTGGCGAGAGTCAAGCGTAGGAACACAATCATAGGGCTCCAGGACCCTCAGAACTCGATATGGTTCGCTGACCAGGATAAATTACAGATTGCAGAGTCCCACATTGCGGAGACACTGTCCGCAACCCCGAGATCCAAGGAAGAACATCGGGCCTACCTGCAGGGAGCATCCATTCCTCACGTCACCACAGCAAGAAGAGAGGAGCTGGAAGCCCCGATCACCAGCAAGGATTTCGACGAGGCTATTAAAAGCCTGAAAGCAAGGGCCCCGGGCCCAGATGGGTTCTCACTGCGATTCTTTAAACTTTTCCGGCCCCAGCTATTGGCCCCCATGACGACTCTTTAATTCTTTCACAGCCTCGGGATCGGTTACAGCATCAATGCAAGAATCAATCACGATACTGGCTCTCAAGCCAGGAAAAGACCCTAGAGACATCACGGCTTATAGACCCATCTCGCTACTAAACCTAGATGCAAACATCTACTCGAAGGTCCTGGCGAAGGTCCTCCCAGAGATCATTGATCCAGATCAGACAGGCTTTGTGATGAATGGGGCGACCACAGATAACACCCGTAGGGTCCTTAACCTCGCCGAAATAGCCAAGCGAGACTCACGAAAACTGGCACTGCTTGCCCTGGACGCAACCAAGGCCTTTGATAAAGTGGACTGGGAGTTTCTCCGTTTCACCTTGGAATCCTTCGGACTTGGACCTCTCTTCTCAAAACTCGTCCTAGCGAATTACCAAGCTCCAAAGACCCGTCTCCGCGTGAATGGCCTGTTCTCCGGCTCGATCCCTCTAACATGCGGCACAAGGCAGGGGTGCCCCCTTTCCCCCCTGCTCTTTGCCCTGGTGATGGAGCCCCTGGCTCAGAGGATCTGCCGTAATTCTAGAATTAAAGGCCTCCAAGTAGGACTGACCCAACATAAAATCGCGCTCTACGCGGACAATGTGATGTTGATAATTGCGGATACTTCCCAGTCGTTGCGAGTCGCCTTGGCGGAAGTCCACAGGTTTGGCAGGGTCTCGGGGTTTGCTATAAACTTTACGAAATCGGCAGCCTTGGGAATAGGCTTGGCACGGGAGGACAGGGAATCCTTTGGAGCCCATTGCTCCATTCCATTGAGCGAGAAATCAATCCCCTACCTGGGTGTTCAGATCCCGGCCTGTCCCGAGGACACCTACCGGATAAACTTCCCGGCCCTGTTTAAGACCTTGGAGGATGATCTAGAACGCTGGCGCTCACAGGAGATCTCGTTAATTGATCGCATTGCGGCCTGCAAGATGAATCTTCTACCAAGGTTCCTCTATACCTGCTCTGCCCTTCCCACTATCATCCCCCGCCCCCCGCTGCTACGGCTACAGAGGAAGATCTTTAGCTTCATTTGGAGGGGGAAAAAATCCCGCATCCCGCGGAGAACCATGATGTGCGCTCCAGCCCAGGGAGGCCTTGGGGTCCCTGACCTACCAAGATATCAGATTGCAGCCCAGATAGCTCATACTCGAGCTTGGACCATCTCGTCAGAGCGGCCCAAGTGGACGGAGGCAGAACAATCTCGATTGCCCCTTCCCCTCCGTTTCTTGCTACACCTCCCTGCCCCATTGCGATGGACATGGCCATCTCTCCTGTCGTCAACCAAACAAATGCTAAAGGCTTGGGATTGGGCGTGCAAATCTAGAGGTATCCCAAGAGACCTGAGCCCGCTCTCCCCAGTCTTCCATAACCCGGCTTTTTCGCCTGGGTCCTCTCCCTCGAACTTTAAAAACTGGATTGCTGGAGGCCTTAGTACCCTAAGTCAGCTATTCGAAAACTCTCAGCCGCTGACGTTTACCCAATGTAAG
Source organism: Ambystoma mexicanum (assembly GCF_040938575.1). NCBI lineage: Eukaryota > Metazoa > Chordata > Amphibia > Caudata > Ambystomatidae > Ambystoma > Ambystoma mexicanum. The sequence goes on along the minus strand of NC_090929.1, from coordinate 536,252,717 downwards.
AGCACCTTTGGCCGAGTCTGACAGATTCTCCTACATCCAAGTCAGACACTGGTGTTCGCAACCACAGAGTCGCACGGCGGCCACTCGAGATTTGGATGCCCTCGATCTAACAGCCGTTGATCCCCCGGGCCGAGGGTGAATTTCCACGCTATACAAACTAATGCAGCCGAATCTGCTCTCGACCAAAGCCACCTACATGTCGCAATGGGAAACAGAACTAGGACAGCCGATCCAAGACCAATCCTGGTCCGACATCTGGGCACGTACCCAATCGTCGTCTTTCTGCGTGACCAACCGAGAATGCGCACATAAGCTATTGCTCAGATGGTACTACCCTCCCCTGCGACTACACCGCTTTAATCAGTCTTTGAGCCCCCTATGCTGGCGCAGTTGTGGCATGGAGGGCTCCTATTTGCAGATGTGGTGGTCATGCCTGGTGGTGGCAAACTTTTGGACCCAGTGTATTGCCACCATTACAGACATCACTCAGCTTATCTTGCGGCTAGAGCCTGAACCAATCCTACTAGGGACCCCAATCCCAGACATATACCCGAGGTCGGGCAGGCGGGCAACCCTCATAACGCAACTGCTACTGGCCGCAAAGATCACGGTTGCCCGAACCTGGAAGTCCCTGGAGGGCCCCCTATTGATCCTATGGTGGCTTAAACTTTGGGACACATTCATTGCGGAAAAAAGAATGGCTGCAAATAAAGGGCTCCTTCACCGCTTCACAAACATTTGGTCGCCAGTGATGGAGTATGACCAGCGTTTCCCAGCCCTAACATACAAACCTCGCCTTGTGTCGAACGCCCAGAGGGCTATGGACAGAGACCTGGCACAGTCGTTGGAGGGACAGGACCCGGAGGAGGGACGGAATGAGGGGGAGGGGGTCGGAGACAGAGTGGAAGATTTAGAAGACTGGAAATATAGTGAGCTTGATATGATTGTAAAGTAATGTTTTCCTGTGCGTTGCCTGAAAAATAAACAAGTTTAAAAAAAATAAAAATAAATGATTAGTCGTGCTTGCTCAGTCACCCCATACCTTATTTTAAAGTTGGAAATATTTCACAGTGATATGTGGTTTTCGAGTTATCTCGTTGGCAGAAGATATTGTTGGACATTTACTTATTTTACTTTTTTTAACCATCATTCAAAGGAGAATTCTATGTTGGGCTGTTTGTACACTTAAGGAAGCTGTGTGTATGGGCCTCTAATCACCTTAACCCAAATCGGGCCCACCACTTAAAAAGCAAGTGTACTTTTGTATGTTAAGCAAGTTTATTATACAAACGGCTGGGAGGGGCTAGATGACTCTATAGCATCAAACTAACCCAAATCTCCCTGAACCACACAAGGGGACACGTTATATACATTTTTGCAGCAGTTAAAATACTCTCATACATTTTATTACAAACCACATCCAACACATAATTTGGTGAAAACCTATACAAAAAAATCAAATCTTTCTCCAATTCCTCTGTTCTTATTGGTCCCAAGTATCTTATCTACCATCTATTCTCATGTGCATAGCACACCGGCTTTTAGGATTTGTCTTTGGTAAGTCATGACATCGTAACACAGTTATTAATTCACATACAAACCTAATTCCTTACAAGTCCCAGCTGGCCTGAGACGACCTACCCCTGGACGTAATTACACATGGTTTGCTTGCAAGAGTACCTCAAACAATATGGGGAGGGGAAGAATAAACTGCTTACCTTTGGAGTGGCGATAACCATGTCACCCACCACAACTTGCTGGCGTCCTCCAAAGACTCTAATCTAAATGACTACCAATTCAACACGCGTGACCTCCCGTCACATCCCGAGGAAACAATCGAAAGCCATGAAGTATCGGTCAACTTTGGCCTCAGGCGTCCCTTCACCCAGGTTTATTGCTAGCCAAAAGCAAATGGCCGGATTCCCCATAACAATAAATAACAAGCTCCCATGCACTTGAAAGATTGCATCTTCTTTCCGCGGTACTTCCAAGCCATAACAACCCAGGGCAGTCCTGTTGGCTGACCATCTGCTTAATGTTGTGGATACTCATTACCTTTCCTTTGCCCTCCAAATCCAGCAAAACCATTTTTTTTCTGTCACTCAGAATTCACCTGACTTCAGAGTTTAATCCATTTATGAAAAGAGCACACTGCTTAAAGATTTCTAAATTCCCCATATATGGTTATCTGTGCAATCATGTTTAAAACTACCATGTCCTCTTTTACAGTGGTTTCTTCATGTCAACTCTCCTTTCTCGCATGTGCATTGTGAAGCCCCTTGCCGCCCACTTTCTAGGCACTTAAATGGCACATCATACCTATATTTTGTTTATATTTCATCAGCAGGTTTTGACATTTATCTTGCTGCATGCATGCAAATCTTAAATGTATCAAACACTTAACACATATCCGATTATCATTAACTACGCTGGCTACAAATAATATTGCAACATCGCGCAATTTTTGCAGCTTCCCCAGTCAGAAATATGATGCATGCAATGTGAACCCCTCTTTCTCATTTGGACGGTCCTAACCACCACAACAAAGCGTAGTACACACATGTTTGGCTCCCATCTTCAGCTCTCGCCAGTTGCCAGGTAGCTGCTTCCAGCCCTTCTACTTGATTTCCAAAGGTGTCATCCGTGGACTCGAGCTTCCCCGCACTATTTTCTGATTCTGTGATCTACTCTGCTCCTTTATTCAGATTTGTTCTCGGCTGGTTGACCTATATGCCACCTGTCTCATTTCTCTTTTCCAGAGACAATGTATAATACTTGATGACTTTTGACTCTTGCGAAGGGGATGCACTTCTCCCTGGTGTCTCCAGCCATATCCGCTTCTGACATGCATGTCTTTTCCCGAACTATTTGAGCACCACTGCGCAGATTCTTTTTCTTACTGGCAGAGTATATTGCTCATGTATATTGTGTTTACCTGGTCATATTGCCTACTGTTCAATCACCGGCCCAATATCTTTTCATTGGCCAGTCTGTTGGTCTAGACATGTGCATCTTTACCACACACTGAATCTGATCAGCAGTATCTACTTAACTCATCAAGGCCTACGCTCATACATGTATCTGTGACCAATTCATTTATGCCTCCCATTGCGAGCTTGGAGCACCTCAGGTTGCTGCTAATCACCACCACTTAAGTACACAACTATGCAGCAAACCACCCAGAAGCCTCTCACCAGTCTAATACTTCTGTGCCTCAGCAGCGTTGCCAACCGTTCACTCTACCAGCAGTGGTCCACATTTGATGGCCCCACCATACTGGTGTAGGATATGTCCATACTGCTATAGAATGGATCACACTATCTGTAGAGTACACTGGGGCAAATCTTGAGTGGTCAATCCAGCACCAACCATCTTGACTGTCCAGGCTGCGGTCTCCCTATCTCAGTCAGGGAGGAGGTCATATTCCGATCTCCTGATGAACGTTATAACCTCTACGTAGCTTCCAGTGAACGTTGTCCAGCGAAATAGCTGTATGCCCAATTCTCGTAGGCAGCCACCCCTCCTCACGGACTATGGGTATTCCCAACTTGAATGCCCCTCGGATTCCAGCAGCAAAGATAATTTTGGTGTCTCCCTTGGCCTTATGTAATTCATGGTCATGCCTGCTCTACACCTTTTAACACTGCCAAGACTAAGTCTGTGCTCTTCCTTCAACCAGGTTGAGGGGTGTATACTTGGTGGCTTGCAGTGAGCAGGTTTGTTGTGGGAGCAGCAACTAGAGGGGCCACATGGTGAAGATTGAACAATACGTTAGCCAGTGCCTTGACATGGATTTTCCTTTTTATCCATGTTTAGTAATTTTTTGGGCATGATAGTTTGAGCAATATTCCAATGTACTAGAGAGACCCCCGACCGGCCCATAGTCAAAGTTTTCTCTGTAGTACTTTAAGACGAGATAGCAGCACCTTGAGGTGGACGTGGGTGTAGGATTTCTTACTCCAACATCAATCAATAAGGACAACTCAATGGTTTGGCAAAGGGGAGTCTGTTTAATGACAAGTACAAAAAACGGGGAAACATGGAAAACAACAATGATTCGATAGCCCATCTCGCTTCAACTCCCAACAACTTCATGCAATCGATAAGTTATACCCAAAATTCGTCATCATTGACGTGTAACACTCAAGTTATCATGCAATTCTATTGGTTGGAAAAGGTAACTAAACTATAGGGGCTATATCTGTATATGGTAACAGAGTGTGAGGATTGGATAAACATTATCGGTGGGCGTCTAAGCCCTTCCTTCAAAAATGACTACAGTGGACGTCACTAAAAGTACAACGTCCCATTGGTTCTACTATCTATATGATCCCAAGATTATTTGGTCCATCGTGATTGGGTTGGCTTCGACCCCATCCATAAATCTCCACTTTAATTAGCAGCACGCAGAATGGTCAACCAGGTGCAGGATGCCCTAAGATTCATCCGGCCTCCCTTCCATCAATCCGTACTTTAGTGGCTGTGTCAATTAGTTGGCTGTGGTCGGCCTCGAAACTGTAGCCTCTTGTCATAACAAGTTATGGTATCTTCTGTTTGGGAGACAGCCAGGCATTCGTGTGAAACTGTGCCTCTTCTCGCCTGGCTGGTCGCGTGCTAGCACACCGTGACTCAGCTTAGTTTTCCTTCTATTTGTGCATTTAATTCTTATTCGGTGCGCCACCTGCCTTGGCCTCCTTATCTCAGCCTTCCTGGGGCAGGCTGTTCTTTTCTCAAGTTTCGATTCCGCGAAGCTACTGTTAGTCTCCCTCTCTTGGTCTGACCTCGACTTCCCAGGAATGAGCTGCTCTTGCTGAGTTTCGATTCAGCCGTCTCTTCTCTTTTTAGTTGGAATACGAATCCTGTCCTGTTTGATCCCTAGTAACCCAAGTTAATTCTGCTTTTGTGTAAAGTAGACTCGCACTTATATAGTGTGCTTCGTTGAGGTGTGTATATATATATATATAGTGGCACTTGCCGCTCTTTTTCTACTACGCATAGTAAGTCTCACTGTTTCCTTAGCTTCTTGCGGTTACAAGCATATGTACAGGTGTTAGCTGGTTCAATATCTTCATCCTGCTTATGGCTTAAGTTTCTTTATATTTCAGCATTGTCTCTCCTTCTAGGTTCACGCTATCCTTACTCATGGCGTTTCGTCTGTGTGTCATCCTTTGGTTGTCGTTTCTTTCATCTGTGAGTCTGTCCGGGCCCTCGTGTCGTCACCATTCGTCTTCAATTAAGGCCTTTTGAGTTTCTTCTGGGACAGTGTTTAAGCAGTCTTCATTTCGTGTCATTTGCTGGTAGGAAGAACATATAGTGTCAGTGGAAGGCAGTGAAACAATCCCTTCTTTAGAGTAATTTTTAACTTGGCTAACCTTTCCTTTAACAAGCCGTTGAGCCTCTCACAGATCCCATTACCATCTGGATGATACGCTGACGAGAACTTGTGCTTTATACCAAGCAATAAGCTAATGTGCTCAAAGATTGCATTTACAAAATGAGCTCCATTATCTGATCTCATTACTTCACACACACCCCACCTGGGGGAACACTTCCCTCACTAAAAATGTTGCCGCACAGGTAGAGTTTGGGTGTGTACATGGACCTGCTTCTATCCATCTAGAGAATGGACACACCACGACAATTAAATATCTGTACCCATTGCATACTTGAATCATGTCGACGTAATCGACATGCAAGTGCTGAAAAGGCCCATTTGGCCTGGGGATGACTCCTCTCAATACTTTTAATGTGTTCCCAGCGATTAATTGCTGGCAGAATATGCAGTTCACCATAAAGAATGCAACATGCTCAGCTAAATTCGGTATGAACCAGTCTTCTGCGAGCGTTGCTGCTAGATTCTCTTTCGACATATGCGCTGGGTAATGTAATTGCTCCAGTGCTATTTTTAGTAGGGCTATAGGCACTAATGGTCTACCAGTGCTGTCTTGTCGCTACAAGCTGTCAGAGTGGTTTAAAGAACACCCTCAATGTTTCCACAGGTTTTTCTCTTCCTGTGGTGCCTCCCCTCGGCGCTCCAGTAGTTGCGTTTGCTCAAGATAGTTATAGGCTTCCGTTGTGGTTCGTGCAACCATCGTTCTTTCATGGGTGCACGCCACTTCCACTTCCCATAACTGTCTCACTTTTGGATGCCATACGCTGGCTTCTGTGTCTGCTGCGTGATTTCCGTGTGAGACAAAATATGTCCCTTTCGTGTGGGCGGCTCATTTCACGACCGCTATGCCCACTGGGAACTGTAGTGCCTTTATTAGCCTGTCTAAAAGGCTGCTTGCTGCACTGGCGTGCTGTCCACTCGGAGGTAGCACCTCCTTTTCCAGCGCGCTAAGCCTGCGTGCACCGTTGACGTCACATAGGCGGAGTCACTATACATCGTTACTTCCTGGTCTGCGTGATTCTCAATGGCGAGTATCCACGCCAATAATTCTGCAGCATGTGCTGAATAGTGAGATGGTATTCGTGCACTAACAAGTACTCGAAATTCTCCATTTGCTGTGTTTCATCAAAGCGACGCCTGTGTACCTTTGCCCATCACTTTGGTCGATCCTCGAAGACCTGTCAATAAAGACGATCTCTCCTCCTGCCAAGGCATTTTCTTTCACCCTGGGGATTTCATCATAGAATTCTTCATAATTCGTGAAGTCATGTATCGGCTCTCCTTCAGTGACTGGTTCTGCTATAAACATAGCTGGGTTCACTATCTTACATCGGACTATTTTAATCGATGGGCTTGATATGATCACTTCATAGGCAGAAGCTCTCTGAGATGTCAATGTGCCCTTTGGTTTCTCTAAGATGGCAAATAATAAGTGCCCAACGGATAACGTCATGGAACATCCCATTACAATGGTTGTCTCTCTCTCTATGGCGAACGCTGCGGCAGCTAAACTTTGTTTGCATGGGAAGTGGCCTCTCATTACTGGGTCCAGATTCTCACTGTAGTATGCGAAGGGCTTGTACCCCAATGAGGTTCTTTGAGCGAGCACTGCCGTCCTAACGCTGCCATCTGTATGTGAAAACAGGTAAAATTCCTCTGCATAATTGGTAATTCTGAGAACTGGAGCTGTACAAATCGCTCTTTTGAGTTCAGTAAACTCCTTCTCCATTGTCTCGGACAATTCATTATTTTCTTTTGTCACTTGGGCCTTCTTTAGGGCCTGAAGCAAAGGCTTAGTCTATGAGCTGTAATCGCAAACCCATGCCCTAGCATAGTTGCACAGGCCTAGAAAGCTGTGCATTTGCTTTATCATGTGTGGCTTAGCCGTGTTCAATATGGCTTCAGCCCTTTCTGTGGTCACCTTCTTGCCTTCATGTGAGATTAGCTGGCCTATGTACAGCACTTCCTGTTGACAGTATTGTAACTCTTTGTCAACCTTATAACCCTTCTCAGCCAGTGTAGTCAGTAGCTGAACAGAATCGTGCCTGCATTGCCCTTCTGTGGTGTTGCAGCTTAGGATGCCATCCACATACTGCAAGACAATGCTTTCTAATGCAATATTGCTCAAGTCCATCTGCAGGACTCTGTTGAAAATAGACAGAGACTCACAGTACCCCTTTGGCAGCCTTGTGCTTTTCAGATGCATTTTCCTGAACGTGAATGACGTCAGATCTTGAGTCATGATGCAACGGGATTGAGAAAAAGGCATTTTTCAAGTCAATCACTGTGAAATATTTTGCCTCGACGGCTATATTACATAGAATTGTAGATGGGTTAGGGACTAGAGGGAACTCTGCCTCAACAATATCATTTATTGGTCGTAAATCCTGAATTAAACGCCAAGACCCTCCCTCCCTCCCCCCCCCCTTCGATTTCTTGACCGGATAAACTGACGTATTACATGGTGACTCTGACATCACTAAGATGCCCTGGTCCATCATGGCAGAAATTGTCTTAGAAATCCCTTCATCTGCCTCTCTGGACATGGGATATTGTCGGCTCTTGGTAAAATTGCTCCTGGTTTCAGTTCAATCTTTACTTCTCCAACCCCCTTCAAGAGGCCTACGTCATAGGGTCCTGTAGTCCACACTGAGACAGGCACTTTAGTTATATCATCATCAAAATATTCAGGACGTTTTAGTGCCAACATTCTCTGTGGTACTTCTCTTTTAATCATCTTTACCCAAAAGGTGAGACTTACTTCCACCATTGTATCTCCCGTGTCTGCTTGTTCTTCAAACAGATCATCATCATCAGTGACGTCAGTCACTCGATATCCTTCTTTGATGGCGATAATCGTGCACCATTGTCTGCCTTCATCATCGTAGCCATCAACCAATACTACTTTACCTCGCACTGCTGCTATGTGTATCATCAAGGGAAATACTTGTCCCTCCTCCTCATGCATATCTACTCTCAGTCTAAATAAAAACTCGTCAGGGGTTGTCATGGTTCTGTCTGCAAGGCCTGGCAATCCCGCCATAAGCACACGCATGCCATATGCAAAAACCTCTGAATCTAATGGTATGGCCCTCATGGCTGTGTGTCCTGAATATGCTCTAATCATTTCACATACATTTGAATAGTGCATTCCTGGAGTGGAGCATACTATGCCCTCCTCTGTGAACGAAATTGTCATGTTCAACTTTGTCATTAAGTCTCGACCCAAAATGTTTACTGGGGTCTGACGCGAATACAATAAAGGTACATTCATTTTGCACTCTCCTATGGAGGCTGGGAGTGCATTTGTAAAGGTAACTCGGCTGTGAGCTCCTGTAAAACTCTGAGTATCTATGGCCTCGCCGGACAAGGAAAACTGCCTTCACGTATACACGAGCATGTTGCACCCGTGTCCACTAGGAAGGAATATTCTTTACCCCCTATAACGACATCCACCCTAGGTTCCCTATGAGGGTCTGGTGTCACTGATAGGATAGAGCACATCAGGGTTCCCAGTGAGCTGTCCTAGTTCATATAAAAGTTTGGCCCACTGTGCACTTGTGGATTTTCCCCATTCCCAGTGTTCCTTCCCCTTCCAAGGTTCTGGGTCTGCCCTGTGCTCATTGTGTGTGACACTTGCAACGGCACCTGTTGGGTTTGTCTTTGTGGAAAACTGCCCATGCTCTGAGGTTACACTCCTTGTTGCACTCCTGGCGCTTGTTGTTGCACCGTATGATTCTGTGCAACGTTCTGTTGTAAAATTGCAGGTGGATTTGCCGTGCCTGCTCCCATTCCTTGGTTGTTATGCATCATACCTTGACTTCTGCATGTGCGCGCCAAATGCCCTGTCATTCCACACAGCCAACATACTGGCGGTGGTCGCACTATTTGCCCAGATGACATATCCGGGTTACCATTTTGCATGTTTTGAAAAGCCTCCTTGATTATTTTGGAAACCTCCCTGATTGCTCTGCCTTCCTCTTCCCCTAAATCCTCTTCCCTGTGGGTAAAACCCTGTGTTACCCTGGTTATTGTGTTGTGGACTAGCCACCTGCTGCATGCTTTGTTCAGCTGTGTTAGTTAGCATGGCTCCTTCAAGGGCATACTTTGATAATTTCGTTTGCACCAACTTCGCTTCCTCACCCTTTCGAGTTGCCTCGGTTTTGCAATTCTTTTCTTGCAACAGTCTACAATAATGTGCAATAGTCAATTGTATTTCAGCCCAAGGCTTAGCCTCAACTCCTACCAATTTCTTGAGTTGTTTCTGCACTGGTTCTGGCAACCCTTAGCACAATATATGGTAAAACACAGGTATTGATTACGTCCAAGATTCATGTGTCTCGAGCACCCACGCATCTTGTCATTATAGCTCCCATATCGGAAGTATCCGGGTAAAGCACTCGTAGCGCTTTCCATACTGCTGCTCTACAATTATTAAATGGTGCTCTGTCATGCGTGGTGTTAATTGTGGTTACACCAGGGTACCCTTCCCGTGTCCACACATAGTCTGCTCTCTCACCTAGTATGGTGATCAGGAGGCCTTTGATGTCTCCTATAGCTAGCGTGTTTCCTCCTGTCATAACTCATGTATCCATTTTCCGGCTCCTGATGTCAGTATTCGAAGCTTATTTTTCAAGTTTTCTCGATCCATGTATGGCCATGGATTATATTTTGGTCTTACTCCCCACTTCTCTAGAAGCAGAAATTGGAATGCACAGCCCTCTTTCTCTTCTCTCATAGTTCTCCTGTCTATTGCAGGGGTAATATTCCTGCATCACCGTCTACCTGGCAATGTCCTTAGTCTGTCTACATAGGGCAGTGAAGACACCCCCCTCTGACCATGAGGAACTCCTTCATGTTGGTCAGACTGCGTGGCTGACTCTGATGCCATCGGTGCGGACTCGCTAGTGTCTGACCATCATATCCCTCTCTCTGTTGGGAGTCGTCATTCGCTCCGTCTCCCTTCCTCGCGCTCCTCCCTTTCGCAGTTGGACATTGTTTGTCCCCAATTCACGCAACTTCTTGTGTCTTCATTGTTTCTACTGATTTCTAATCTATCCAGGGACAGTTTCCTATTCCCACTACTTCGGGAGACATCCTCAGTGTCATATAGCGGAGTGCTTTCCAAGCGCTCGTCCTCCCCCTCTCCTTGTGGTATTTGTTCTAGCCCCATTTCATCATACACTCTATCGACCATTTCCCCGATGCTTCTGGTGTCAAAGTCATTTTCAATATTTGCCCTTGATGTGCCTGGTACTGAATCGTATGCAGGAAAGAATTCTTCAATATCTTCCCAGTCTACAATTGAATCAGGTTTTTGAACTTCCTTCTCCAAATATTCGAGATCGCGTGCCCTCTGTCTTTGTTTACGTTCAATATCGTCATCAAATTCTTTGCGCTTCCTCGCCTCTTCTCTGACCCTCTCTTCTTCCTTCTCTTTTCATTTCTACGTTCATCTGCCCTTCGAATTCCTCATCTCTTCGTCTCCTTATCCTTTTTTCACGTACCCTTTGCTCTTCTTCTAACCTTTGCTGTTTCTGTCTGTCTTGATCATTGGCTGCTCTCGGGTTGCGATCGAGCTGTTTTACTTGCTCCTCGCGATATATCTTTTCTCGTCTTAGTATATCTTTCCTTCTTATCCTTTCGCCTCTTAACTCCTTCTCTTTCTCCTTTCTCTGTGCCTCATCTAACCTCTCTTTGGGTCTCAAGTCATCCCTGCCTTTCCCATCGAGTTTCAATAAGATTTGTCCTCCCATCCATTCGTCTATTGCGAATGCTATCTCATCAATTTTGTCTTCGCTCTCTTTCCATTTCTTCCCTCTCTCTCCTGGTCGAGAGATGCACTTGTCTGTGCCTGATCCTTCCTTTCGTCATCGCGCCTTCCCTTGTCCCTTGTCCCTTGGGACTGCAGAGGTGAGGTTCTTGTCCTTATCCTTCCCTTGATTTTCATCACTACTATATGTAGGTGACTCGTATGCGGGGTTGCTGTACTCAGTGGCTGCCTTAAATTCCCTCAACGGGTATAATCCCTCGTCCTTACTTCCTTCAATTGTCGTTTCGGGCGGGGCAGGTGGCACGGTAGGCGTCTCACCAGACTCAGTGCATACGTTAAGTATCCAATCTGTAGGCAGCTCTTCCTCTTTTGTCTGTTTGTACATTTTCCAAAGTTCTAGAACAGCGAGGCGTTTTTCTAGCTTCATGCCTGTGTGTGTGGCGTGCAAATATGTCGTCAAATGTTGTAAGACGGCTTTAGATAAAGACCCATTTTGTGGCCATGGCATGAACATCTTGTGGGCAGTACCTTTAACCCACTCAGTGCTATACTTCTTTAGCATGGGTGCGTGTTTTGGCAAATGCTTGCATAAGTGTGCTAATGGAGTTATGTCTTCCATGCTTAAATCTGTTCTCTTTCTGCTTATATAACACTTGTTAATGATTTTGTGTGGTTTAAACCTTGTGTCACCTTGTGACAATATGAGCGAGCACCAAACACTGCAAGCTCCAATCCAAATTTGCCACTCATTATTTTTTTATATATATTACCAATTTGCTCACAATATCAACTCATGTGCTATTCTCTCTCAGCTATCGAATCGTGCAAAATGTTTAATCATTTCTCTTAACTAAAAATTTCACACATGACGTCACAACAAAACATGTAAAACAGACACTTAACAGACTAGATGGATTCCAGCTGGACACAGATATCTCTGCCTCTAATCATTACCCCTTCATGGAGTGTAAACAAACCCCTTTCACAACGTCTTTAAACGTTGTGGTAGTCTTAATTGTTCCCCATCATGCGGGACTCTGGGTACAAGTTTCTTCTGGCCGCTATATTTAAAGCGCAGGAATAAGGCGGATCCTCTCACTTCTCAGGTGTCCACCCTGGTAACCTCTGTTTGTTCAATTATTCTTCTTATTATTTTTTTTTCTTCTTCCGTCTCCCTCAAAAAGCACAACATTTTTGCTTCACTCACCGTTCTCATGGTTCGTCTCGGGATCATCACCTTTGTTATCGCTGCCTTCAGACTTTTGCCCGATCGGCTGCCCATAGGAATGGGAAGGAATGTGTTGGGAAAACGGGTCCCTTCAGGGCCTGACTGCAGTCTTCTTTTACACTACCATTGTCTACGGGGAGCTTCACGGAATTAGCACCCGCCCAGTACTTGAAGCGCAGCACAGCGTTCTTTCTTTCCCTTGGAGTCGCCGCGCCTTGCGCTCCGGAGCTTCCCCGACCATACATTTGGTAAAGTTACAGCTTGGAGTGTTGTGTGATTTGGTCACGGATACAGCCGGATTGGATTTTTGCACCGGAGGGTGAGGACATCATCCGACTGCCGTGCCTGCCCACTCCACCCATTGTCTGTCTTCCATTCTGAAGTAACACCACATCGGGACGCTTCGTTTGAGGCTGCTGTGAGTATCTGCATAACATATGAATTACAGTTTTTTAAAACGGACACTGTTTCCAAGAGTAGACACACACCGTAGCCAGACTTTCTTTATTACTTATCATAAAGTTGTCACAAATGGATAAGAAAACTGCAAGAAGGGAACAAGCTGTCTCTCTATTTTGTGAGAAGCAAGTGGCCACTAGCGTGGGGAAGCCGAAGGGTCCTCAGGCAGAGGCATTGCCCAATGTTGAGGTGAAATTGTTGCGAGAATTGGAGAAATTGCAGCGCCGGGAAATTTCCAAATGGTGGGAGGAGTTTTCATTACAAAACTACATTGATGTTGGCCGTGTCCCTAGAGGTCTGCGCATCCTCACCACCCCCACATTTGATGAACAGGACCCTGCAATGCTGCAGGAATGGGGAGAGGCTAGTGGCTCATGCTCCGTGAGCTTCCTGAAGATTCTTATCAAATATGCGGGTATAGACAGAAGAAAGATTCTGTCAAAAATCCAGGAAGTGGAGGACCAGTTGAAAACTATTGATCCCAGTGAAGAAGGGAAAGCAATAAGGAGCAATATGGAAAAAGGACAAAAAACGTTTGAAGAGGACATCAAGTTGCGCAAACAACGCAAATTTATACGCGACAAGGATGACTACGAAAAAGGAAGAGTATTCACCTGCGCCAAGCGCTTTGATACCGTAAGACTCAAGCTACCTATAGATTCATAACCATCAACCACGGAGCTCCCAGCCGCTTGCTCCTCCTCTGAAGCAGACACCACAGAAAGCAAAGGTGAACAACCTGTACGAAAACTGAATTTTTTAGAAGAGATGCAGTTGCTGGGCATGGATGTTCGAAACAGCAGCAAAAAACCAAGAGGCAGAGGTCGGGGCAAGACTACAGGACGAGGAAGGTGAAAAAAACAAGTGGGGCAAACGGCCCAGATTCCGGAGAAACGGACAAGACGGCACGGAAGACCCGCTCTGGAACCAAAGCCTTGTAGAGACCACTATGGAGCAAGAAGATATGTCCATCATAAACATCTCCACCTATCCCCTAACAGATGACCACCTGAAAGTTTTGAAACTCGGCCTCAATTTTTGTCCCACTAGCCATTATAATTATGCTGAAACCCGCATAGACTTTGACAAATACATGCAAAAAGTCAGGCTAAAGTTTTTTGCATTAAATCCATCCAAGCAACCTGCTCAAGAAATACTAGAGGGGTATACTTCCGTTACTATTGAGGATTTGGCCACTTTTGGAAACCTCATCAGTCTGGGCTCAGACTGCAGTGAACCAGACGACATTAGAGACTTAGATTGGAATGCCATGAATATACACACTGATTGGCCCAGCACCAGTCAACTTAGGTGCAAATCAAGATTCAATCCGATATTCAATCCGGGAGGTCATATTGAAGCGTTCCAGGACCTGGTCATTCATTGCTGGAAACAAATCAGGAAACCTAAAGGTATCTCACATGACAATCTTACCCGCAAAGAGCAGAACATTGTACAACATCTCAGCACTCTACCAGATTGCATTGTTAAACCTTCGGACAAAGGGACGAACATTGTAGTGATGAATCGTGGGGACTATATTAAGGAAGCAGCAAGACAACTTAACGATCAGTCTTGCTATGCAAAGTTGGTTGAAGATCCCACTGCAGGCATGAACATGAAACTCTTTGATTTGCTAAATATATACAAGGACAAAGGATTACTTGATGATGAAATGTGCAAGTACTTACATCCGAAGTTCCCAGTTATGCCCACCATCTACTTTCTGCCTAAAGTGCACAAGAGCATGAGGAAACCCCCGGGTCGCCCCATTGTGACTCTTTGTGGGGCACTATATGAGAATACCTCTAAGTTTGTAGATGAAACCTTGGTGTCTTTTGTGACGACACTCCCATCCTATTTGAGAGGCACCAAGGATTATTTTGAATAAAATAGATAGTATAACATGGGAACCAACGTACTCGCTTACCACCCTAGACGTGGTATCCTTGTATACTTCCATCAGGCACAAAGATGGCCTACCTGCATGTGAACATTTTCTTCATACCAGGTCCATGAACTTTTTATCACACAGTCAAATGATACTAGATATGGTCCAACTTTGTCTAACTAATAATTACTTTCTGTTTAATGGACAATTTTATGTGCAGCTACAAGGTACAGCCATGGGAACCACTTTTGCCCCCTCTATGCCAATCTTTTTATGGGGTGGTGGGAAAAATTTACTGTTTGGAGGCCAGAGAACAATTGTGAAACAGCCAAAATAATACTCTGGCTCTGATATATTGATGATTTATTTATCATTTGGGATGGAACCAGTAAAGAGTGGCTAGAGTTCGTCAAAAAATTGAATATCAATGAACTTAATTTGCAGTTCATAGAGAGCCATAACAAGACTGCTATCGTGTACTTAGATATTCTTGTTAAAGTGGCTCAGGATGAACTTGTCACCGAATTGTACAGGAAGCCCACAAGCTCAAATATACGGTTGCATGCCAACAGTAATCACCCCACTTCCCTTAAATGGAGCATACCATATGGCGAATTCATTCGCATCAGAAGAAATTGCTCGAAATTGGAAACATTTGATGTTGAATGTGCACGTATGGCTCATAAATTTAAACAGCCTGGGTATCCCAAAAGAATATTGGAAAGAGCTTATCATAAAGCAAGGGACCCAGACCGCTCCTCTCTTTTGATAACCAAAGTACTGCCATCTCCAGAGATGTGCAACAGCGAGGCACGTCTCATTCTTACATTTGGCAATACTTCCAGCAAATACGACGCATCATGCGCAAACATTGGCATGTTCTATTGCTGGATGAAGAGTTGGGGCCGATCTTAGGAGAAAAGATGAACATTACATTCAGACGTTCCATCTCTCTTAAAGATAATCTAGTCTCCAGCTTTATGAATATACCCACTGCATCCACCTTCAGTTCATGGTTGAATTCCACCACCACAGGCTTCTTTAGGTGTAGGAAATGTAAAGCCTGTAAATATGCCAAAGATGTTTCACATTATGAGCATCCTATCTTAGCGAAGAGTATTCCCATAAAATCGCGAATCACTTGTGACACAGAGTTTGTTGTATATGTACTTACATGTCCCTGTGGCAAGTGGTATGTAGGGAGTACGATAGGAAGACTTAAATTGCGTATGCTCCAGCATATTCAGGCTATTAAAAATGTGGATTCGACATATGCCATGGCAGTACACTTTAAGGAAATGCATA
Source organism: Ambystoma mexicanum (assembly GCF_040938575.1). Taxonomy (NCBI): domain Eukaryota; kingdom Metazoa; phylum Chordata; class Amphibia; order Caudata; family Ambystomatidae; genus Ambystoma; species Ambystoma mexicanum. The sequence continues at coordinate 536,236,669 of NC_090929.1, read as the reverse complement.
ATGGTAAACCAGATGGTCTTACATTTTTTGGCATTTACACCATAACCAAACGCCCAAGGGGTGGGAATAGGGAATTGGTACTTAGACAACAGGAAACCAAATGTATTTTGGACCTTGAAACAAAAAAACCTAAAGGCCATAATTTAGACGAGGAACTCTATTCCTTTTTAGGAACCTAATAGTGAAGGACTGGTACATGTGTTACAATCCCTCCAGCCATATAGAAGTTTGCTATCCCTTATGCCATGTTTCGATGCCTTCCCTTACCCCCCCCCCTTTTTGAGGGTACACATTAAGCTGATTATTTTCCCTTTTTACATCATTCTGGGATATATAATTGTCTAATATGTAGCTGTACATTCATGTTTTATTCGATGTTTTATTCGATGTTTTATGATGAATTATCTGTGCATTCTTCAATTCTTAGAGTACAGGATTTGGCCTGCTTTCTTCTTCTTTTCTCCTTTTCTTATATATCACTTGCAACTTAATATTTTCTCCTCTTTGGTCCTTTTCTCAGCCACACGGGGTCTTTGATGGCTTTCCCAGGACTGACTGACTGGCTGCTTGCGCTTGCTTAGATATGTCACAGAATACATTTACTTAAATTAGTGGTTGGTTTAGAGAAATTTTGTCACATAGATATCTATGTCCATCCTCTGACGTTTCTTTAGTTATTTTTTTTACAGTTTTTTACAGTAATCTTGTTATACTGTTCATTTCTTTTTTAATTGTTTTCTTGGTAGTACATAACAGCTGATTATCACATCGGGTTCCAACTTTTAGATACTTTCTCCTTTGAATATTACTATTATCCCCTTTGTTGATTCCTTGATAGTGGCACGCTCTTTTAGAATCATCTTATACGAATGTGCAGTCTTTTTGCCCTGCTTTTAATTATCTCGAAGATACAGGTATATTTTATAAGGACTTTATATATGACTGGTTACGGATAGGACTGGATACATGTAAGATTTTAGAAATCTAGTGATTTTATCAAAGATTTATATTATTTGTCCCAGTCCTTTAAGTAACAATTGTGAACAGGCATCAACGAGCCATAGTGATTAATATTTTATTCATTCTTTGCAGGTTTGCACAGGTCTAATTTGTTTACAAAAAAATGTTTACAAGCACTATGCACTTCATTGCTCTGGGGTTTTCCCAATTTATGCTGCTCTGCCTATTTGCACAGATCTAATTGCTTATTATGCTAATTTGTATGTGCACTTTATTACTCATTTTTCATGGCTCGAACATGTACGTTATATTGATATTTGCACTTTATTAATTGATGCTTGTCCCTGTCCTTAAATTCACTGGCATACCATTGTGGAAAAGATTCTCCCCCTTTTTTTTTTCTCAATCTATAATCAGCTTGAGGACAAATCGGCAGTGTTTAACTTTCCTGTGTTACGAGCATTCAGGACATCATAGACTCACATGAATGGCTATTAGTGTTGTTTTAATACAGTGCTTACATTTATATATATTGGGAAGTTTTAATGTGCAACATGAAAACACTATTCATTACGTTGTAAAGGTGTGTATTACACACATGCGAATGTGATTTTGTATTCTGCATGCAATTTAACGCAATTTAATTATGATGTATTCTTCCTCAATATAGTATGTATGAACTACAAGCAAACAGCATATATTTTTAGCAATGACACTTTGTTTTTACTATGACTACTTAAATTTTCGTGTAACAACGCTACTAATTGCCAGTGCAAAGATGTCTGCCGCTTTTGGAATCAGTGAGGCACTATAGCCTTCAACAGGAGACACTCTATCTACCTACATGGACATAGAGACTGTGGAGCCCTTTTTAAGTCACCTTGACTATGTTGTGTATTATCTACGTGATCAAGCGGTGTGTTACCGCGAAATGCGTCGTTTTTGCAGTTTTTCTTTTCCATGCTGACTGATTTAAAATAAAAAGAATTTTCAGTCTGTTAGCAACGGTGTATGTGTCTTCTGTAGAGAGTCACCCTGATGTCCTCTACTGTCTTAAGGAGTGCAACCCAGCAACTCTTTGCCTGGTCTTTCACGGACCCGGACCCAGAAGGTTTTTTTCATATATATATATATATTATTTTTTTTTCTTCCGTCTCCCTCCGTTAACTTTTCCCGTTACTTGTTCTAAAGCACACCCTTCTCATGGTTCGTCTCGGGATCATCGCCTTTGTTACCGCCGCCTTCAGATTTTTCCCCGATCAGCTGCCCGTAGGAATGGGAAGGAATGTGTTGGGAAAACGGGTCCCTTCAGGGCCTGACTGCAGTCTTCTTTTACACTACCATTGTCTACGGGGAGCTTCACGGTCTACTCAGCCGAATGGCAAAGGACTCGTGATATTGCCGAAGTTACTTTGTCGACGGTCAATAGGTGTCTTATTTTAATCAATAATCGATCGTCACCAACCATCCTCTGCTACCAAGTGTACTGGAAAGACTCCCGACCGGCCCATAGTCAGAGTTTGCTCTGTAGTACTTTAAGATGAGATAGCAGCACCTTGAGGTGATTGGGGGGGTGTAGGATTTCTTACTCCAACACCAATCAATAAGGACAACTCAATGGTTTGGCAAAGGGGAGTCCGTTTAATGACAAGTACAAAAAACGGGGAAACATGGAAATCAACAATGATGCGATAGCCCGTCTCGCTTCAACTCAAAACTACTTCATGCAATCAGTAACCGTTATACTCAAAACTCGTCATCATTGACGTGTAACACTCAAAAGTTATCATGCAATTCTATTGGTTGGAAAAGGTAACTTAACTATAGGTGCTATATCTGTATATGGTAACGGAGTGTGAGGATTGGATAAACATTATCTGGTGGGTGTCTAAACCCTTTCTTCAAAAATGACTATGGTGGACGTCACTAACAGTACGACGACCCATTGGTTCTACTATCTATAGGACCCCAAGATTATTTGGTCCATCGTGATTGGGTTGGCTTCGACCCCATGCATAAATCTCCACTTTAATTAGCAGCACGCAGAATGGTCAACCAGGTGCAGGATGCCCCAAGATTCACCCCGCCTCCCTTCCATCAATCAGTACTTTAGTGGCTGTGTCAATTAGTTGGCTGTGGTCGGCCTCGAAACTGTAGCCTCTTATCAGAAAAAGTTATGGTATCTTCTTTTTGGGAGACAGCCAGACGTTGGTGTGAAACTGTGCCTCTTCTCGCTAGGCTGGTCACGTGCTAGCACACCATGAATCGTCTTAGTTTTCCTTCTATTTGCGCATTTAATTCTTATTCGGCTCGCCCCCTGCCTGAGCCTCCTTATCTCTGCCTTCCTGGGGCAGGCTGTTCTGTTCTTAAGTTTCGATTCCGCGAAGCTACTGTTCGCCTCCCTCTCTTGGTCTGACCTCGACTTCCCAGGCATGAGCTGCTCTTGCTGAGTTTCGATACAGCCGTCTCTTCTCTTTTTAGTTGGAATACGAATCCTGTCCTGTTTGACACCTAGTAACCTGAGTTAATTCTGCTTTTGTGTAAAGTGGACTCGCACTTATATAGTGTGCTTCGTTGAGATATATGTATGTATATATGTATGTATGTATATATATGTATATGTATATATAATATAGCACTTGCCGCTCTATATTTCTACTAAGCATAGCATGTCAGTGTTTTCTTAGCTTCTTGCGGTTGCAAGCATATGTACAGGCGTTAGTTTCTTTATATTTCAACATAGTCTCTCCTTCTAGGTTCATGCTATCCTTACTCATGGCGTTTTGTCTGTGAGTCATCCTTTTGGGACCTCCTCTACACCAAGTCATTAACATTTTACTGCGAGTACATAGTTAGGCTTCTTGAATGTGAGCACTGTTTTCAAATGCATTTTGGTACATTCAGGCAAAAGAGTTGGATTCACGGTTAGATTTAGAACATGGCGTTTGTTTGGCTTTCTTGGCTCCACGCCAGACCATTATCTTTGTATGGTTCTTGCAGGGACATCACGTAAACCAAGTCACTGACTGTATTCACAGATTTTCTGGGAAGTGCTCCAAAGTGCCTTGGTAATGGTAAATAAAACTGATATTGAAAGAACTACAGAACAGAACTTCATGCAATGTTTGGAGCTGACGAGCGGCTTTTATAAGTGGGTAAGAGGGGCATTAGCCTTAGTCTCAATGTAAAAAAGCATTCCTCCCCCCACACCCGCCTCCAAAGCAAATTGGCTTACCACTGTGAGAAACCTGATCGTGTGTCTGACAAGTCCGCAGGGATCTGTCATCCAGGTAGCCAGGACACGGCCATCGCTATTGGATCCAGTTCCTGGGGGTGGACCATGGGGGATCCCCTAAATGGGGGATCCTCGGGGAGTGGAAGTGGGACACTGACGGGTAAGACGCGGTATCCCTTCTTTCAACACCTTTTCCCCATCCTACCACATAGGATATTTCAAAACACTGACCCCCTACCTCCTTTACAACATGAACGCTTTCGCACAACACGAAAGACAACGGACTAACACCAGAGCCGTTTACCTGCCATGCCCCAATACAAGGGTCAGGCAAAGTCAGGCAATTGTCCAGAATCACACACACCTGAAGGCCCTTTCCCTTCCCCAGAGGTATAAAAGCTAGAGCACAGAACGAGCAAGGCAGATCGCATGATGATACAACTATCCAGGCACGGCAGTTCAGGAGGAGGAGAAAGACAGCACGCACCGAGAGGGTGACGAGGAGAGAAGCGACCTTGATCTTTCCGACCATGGCCGTGAGACCGCCATGGAAGGAATTGAAAGACCGCGATTTAATAGCCCAAGTGTGTTGCAGATGACAACGGTACACAGAGCGTTCCTACGCTGTTAAGCAGGACAGAGGGAGATGCCTGCTTCTGTGGTACCGGCCTAAACTCCCGATACGAAGAAAGCCAAGCAGTTCATCCCAGCCGGTGAGTCCAGGGGAGGACCGATAAAGAAACCAAACTGTGTTGAACAAAAGTAGCAAACGGCTGATTGCAGAATGTACAAAGAACTGTTGATGTGGAAGGGGAAAGCCAGCTGCAGATGAGCCAGGCACCGCATGAGTGCTCACTTGAGAAACTCTGGCCGATTACCCGATTGTTGAAACTATTATTACCAGAAGGCCTTCGGAAAGACGAGAAGGTGGTCAATTTGGTCCTACGGGGGTCTAGTTAAATTCTCTGTACAGTCGAAAGTCTTTGACCGGCAGATAATCATGAATAAGGGAAGTGAATCCCACATCGTAAAAGTAGAAGGAACTGTGAGATTGGCAAGGGTGAACCTGAAAGAGGGATGCCAATGGAAACGGCCAAAGCCTAAAATCCCAAATAACAGTGTGTTGACAAGAGGGAACCTGCCAGAGGGCCGTCCACCTTGAACTGTTTAAAAAGACATTAGGCAGACCTTCTTATATTGCAGCATGAAATGGCAAATATTGCGGCACAAACCTTTATTTATTGCAGCATTTTTGCGGGACTTTTTGTAGTAACTGGTGGGTGTAAGATTGCCACATTGTGGGAAAAAGGCTGAGTGCAACGCTACAAGAGAGCCAGGGTGTCATCATGTATCTTTTGTATTAATTTTAATAGGAAGAGTCCCAGATGTCTCTGGCTGGGTAGACATTTTTTTGTTTTGGCTACATTTTTGGTATATTGTGCATGCCTATTTAATAGTATTAACTAAATTGATCATTATCAGTTGTAATGCTGAAACTATTCCAATTCTATGTTCTCCAATCCCCCAAACACCTCTATCACCAACACACATCTCACCAACTCCCCATTACAACTTGCATTCCTGAACCTCTCACTCTGCCATACAAATACTTACGTGCTATGTCACACTGTGAAGTCACAATTTGCACTCCACCGCCCCGGCCAAACTCCAAATCATACTCCCAACACACACCTTACACACTACAATTCCCCCCGCAATATACAGTCCTTCATTCTTTTGTGCTGCTTCTGCATCTTGCATCCTTTCTCCCATTCTACTGCACTCTTCACTCATCCTTTTTCCCAATCTGCAGCTCACTGCCTCTTTCCGGCCTAACACTTCCTATCTGCTTCCTGGCTCACTGCTTTACCTGACCACACACTCCCTCTACTTTCTGTACCTCTGCTCGCTCTCAGATTTCTGACCCACCGCTTCAGTGCTTCCTCTGCTCTCTTGTGCACCACTTCCTCCTCTGACCCACTTCTCTCCCTCTGCTTTTCTGGCCTACTATGTCACATCTCAACCATCACTCTCCCTCTCCCTCCTTTCCCTCTTAGTGTGACAATTTTTTTTAAATATAGTTTTTGACCATGATAATATGGGGCATTTAAAAATGGAGCCGAGGATATGCTATTTTTAGATAACCCATTTTTGGAACTTAGCAGATCACCTTATTCTCAAAAGGTGGCCTGCGCATTTCCACAGGGCTGAGCCGTAGAGCAAATTGTGCGCTGGCCAGCTGCCTTGAATAGGGATCTGGGTTGTTTGACCGAAGTGTAATCATTTGCGGCGGAATTGACCGTAGTCAATTTTGCTGCGAATAGATTTGCACTTCAGCCAAACAAAATGTACCTTTGACCACCACCCCACCCACTTCCCTACTTAACTGCTTGGTCACTGCTGCTTCTCCTGCAACTTTGCAGTGTCGGATCCGAGGTTGCAGGGTCCCTTTTTTTTTTTTTTTTTTTTTTTTCAGACCGCCACCTCCAATTCTGAAGAAGCGCGGGACACCCCTGCAACCCCCGCTCCACATTTTCGGTATTTATAAATATCGATCGAATGGTACTGGCGAAATAGGTAAAATTGTACCATTCGATCGATTTTTGGTGGTCAAAATGGTTAGTACTTTTAATAGAAGCGCTCTTCGGACAGTTTTCTGCAGCTCCCAGCGCCTTTTACAGTTACAGGCCCTTCATGGGCATGCCACTGTAAAATGGGACCCAAAAAACGCATTTCTATTCTGTTTGAGGAACAGAAATGCAAGCGACATAGCAGCGATTCATACCGTACAACAAAATGCATGACAGGGTCAAGCAAGACCCTGTCAAGCAGTGGCATCCCCCCACCTCCCGTGCGCGTGGGGTTGCCTACAATTTCTGCACATTTAAAAGTGCATCTTGCTTGGGAATTTAGGATGTGCTTTTAAATTGGCAAAACCCCCCCTTGATTTGCTCAAGGAGGTGAAAAAGGCCATCTGAATGGGCACTTATATAAAATCCACAAGGGACACCTGAATGGGCACATTTTAATAAAATGTACCCAATCAGGTGTCCCTTGTGGATTGGGCTGCTCTTTTTTTGGGTGCAAATGATGAGCTGTGTTAGCGCATTTCATTTCTTGCATTAAAAGGTTTTTAGAATCTTGCACCCTGAGTATTATTTTTTTAATGGTAGTTTTTGCATTTTATTGTGCAAAAATGACTGTTTCGCGCAAAATGGCTGTTTTCGCAGCATTTTGCAGGATCGCAAAATCGCTATAACCTGGACAGTCCGAAAGATTCGTGAATACCACAGAGAGGGATCCAAGGGTGAAAAAGCATCACCCAACTTACAAGCAGAAAGGAACTTTGGTTGTTATTTTGAATGCATCAGGCCCGCAAAGGCAAGATACTTTTTATAGAGCAAGAGACTTGGCCATTGAAGATCCTGATAGCTGAAAAAAACAGAACTTTCGTCTCGTGCTGGGAAAGCTCGAGCGGGCTCTGTGCTCCAGAGTCCCGCCTTGTCCCAGGCTCAAAACGTGGAGAAGAGAGACTGCATGCTGACGTATTGTTTGTGAACACGTCTTTATTTCTTATGAGCACTATCCCACACTCTTTTGTATTTAGCGTAAGGTTTGGCAATAGGTTTTTCTTAGTATAGGCCTTTTATTTGACAAGACGCCAATAGGACAGCCTTATTTTGATTTGATGGTCCCAGCTTGCTCCCATCTTAGATTTAGGTTTAGATTCGTTTTTTCCCACCATACCTATACAGTTTAATAAACACCCTTGAACTTTGATCACTTGTGTCTGTCTATTCTTGATACCATGCTTTCCTTACACCACCTATGAACATATCTAATTCTTTCTTAATTGGCTCCATGATGGCACAATGGTTAATCCCCATTGACCTTAACCCTCTTTGAAACATTTAATCCTATTTTTCTGCTTCACTGATTAAAAAAAAAAAGACCATTGTGCTCTGAGGATGTTTTTCGATATTTCTGGGAACTTTTCTTGAGTTGTAGATGGCTCCAGGCATCCAGTCTTCTCCAGCTCTCATCTGCCTACCTTGCACAGATAAGGAGTATGAGAGTTTTGTTCCCCTACATTAATATCACATTGAGAAAGGTATTGAAAGGGGAGGTGCTTTTAGGTGCTTTTCTGAGGATTGGCTAGCATAATTTGGGAGGTTGCCTAACAAGACCTGGTGAAGCAGGTAATAGTTTTTAAGGTAGCTGTGAAATCTGAGAAGGTTGGCCAGTCTTGGTCTTGAGTAGACATAGACAATCTTTGCTGCTTATTCATTAATGACTTTTTGCATTTTAAGAGTTTTGTGTAGTTACCATAATGATAGCAATGCTTTCTTTATTTCTCATTATTAAAAGACGTAAATTATACATGAGATTGCAAGAAACATTTCTTGAGTGTTCATTACTGAGAAATGCGGGAGCATTTTGAATATGAACTTTATGTTTTGTGCATCTATTTAAATGTACTGTGTGTTATATATGGTGCATGTCATTAATACACATCAAGGCAGTGGACGTGCAATAAAACCAATGTGACATTAGTAGGCCTCTCCTGTGCTGATGAATCAGAGTGCTAATCCTTTCATAAGTCCTAAGAAAAATCTCCCTATTTAGCTTCAGAAGAGGGTCTAGGGGGCTGCTACAGGTCTGGCGTAAAAATAATATAAACTCTAGTGAAGAGCAGGGTATCTTTTCAAGCAATTATTCAACAGCTATCTAGCTAAGAGATATTCTAATGGCTACCCACATGTTGATGTCCCTATACTTGTAAACGGCTGCTGTGTTGTAACCAGGTGGTTGCAGGAAGGACATGTTCAAGATATCAACACCAACTTTACTGTGGCAGTACCTGGCCGATTGTCAGGGGAAACCCTGTGTACATATATGAAGACACCTGACATCCATCCAGGAGACCTGTTTGAAACCCTACATATTAGGAGGGATCTAGATCAAATACATTACATACCCTATAGGTATCCAGAGTTAGCTTTGCAGCAGGTAGACCACCAGAACTGGTTTCAAGAGGGCTTGACCTATCCCTCCACAAGGGGTAGACATGGCCCTTTATCTATGGAATGGTTACTCTAGGAAAACACATCCTCTGGCTCCACCCAAATAAAGGGGGGGGGAGCAGGTAATGGCCCATATAATAAGGAGCACTATGACATTCAGGTGAGATATTTTAACACTGTCCGCACTCAAGCTGTATAATTTAGAGCTTTGGCAGCTGCACCGGCAGCACCCAGACCAGTAATAGCGAGGGAGGAAGGAACACTTCCATTCCAGACCCCTCAAAGCCTTATTGGACACTTGCCCCACAAGGCAGGAGGAAATCCCTACATGGTATTCCACCAAACCCAGCACCTACCCTCCGGTCACTGCTCAGCAGAGGGCTTTAGCAATTGCAATGCCAACAGGTTGTAATCCACCTATGGAACACTTTGATAGTTTGGTTCCTCCCCCCATGAACTGTAGAACAAGCCATGGAGGCAAATTGGGAATAATGAAAATCTTCTTGAGATGAACCGACTGCAGCAGGAACTGGTCAGTGGACAACTTACAGTCGCTGATGATCAGACATGGGTAGATGTTCGTCACACGAAAATGGTCAAAACATTCTCATCTGTCAATCAGAATACAGCTTTGGTGCCTTGAACAGGTTCTTTGTTAATTGTCATAACGAAATAAAAAGATGAACCCAGCTGCGAGGATCGATTCCAAAAAAGTCTAATTTACACTTCAATTGGCTGAAATAAAAGACGTTTTCATCAGCCAATTGTTGATGGATGCCAGGATGGAGCTTACCTTTTTCGGATAGCAACTTTCCAGTAGGGCTTGAATCTCCTTTGGCTAGTCTGCTGTTCTCTCCAGCAGGTTTCTGGAAGTTTGTAGTGCTCGGTTTGATGGTTCCACAAAGGTTTCTGTGGTGCTGGTGGGGTCTACCTTAATACCCACAAGAAACGGCAGTTTCAATGATAACTGCAGTAATTTAAGTGGTGATAGCTTCACTTCAGGCAAATTTAACAGAACCAGTTCAGTCTGCACTGTGAGATGAAGGATAATGTCATAACATTTCACCACCTTCAAGACAGTGCTCAGGCTTATAGCCCCCATGGACACACCACAGCATGAAGCATTAAACTGCACTATGTAGGATCCATTCAGTAATTGTACAGCTCTGCTATTAAGTTTCCATTAGAATTGCACTCAGCGTACATTTGTTGGAGTTCGAATTCTGCACACTTGGGCTGACTTTAACAATGTCTTGTCATCTTGCATGCAACATTTCCACACAAACTTTCAAGGAACACAGTTTTGCTGTAGAGTCCTGGTGCGTCACACAGGCATGGTATAGGGCACCCCATAGATGGTCTGTATCCATTTATTTTCTACTTGATGTATTGTGCCCCATGACTTCAATTCTTCACACAACAGAGGTGTACTTGCTGGCAGGGGAATGTTCAGGAGACATGCAGTGTCCACGACAATAAAGTCTTAGTCCCATGCCGATATTCCATAGAAAATCTTTCTGATCCCACTTGGAAAAGGTGGATCACTAGCAGCTAAAGGCTAGATTTCCAACTTCAAGAAATCTAAAATAGCCCATAGAGAAATGCTATTGCTGGGGGTTTCATTAACTGATGAGGACTTGTTCCACAATTCCGAGAGAAATATGCGCACTTGCAAAGCCCACGCATACTCAAGCAGTTACAAGCCATACTTGGCCCTTTACCTTTTGGGCACGTATACGTGGCAGATTATGAAGCATTAGTTAAACCAGTATGACTTATTGAAGCCCAACTTCCACCCATCAGACTGGAAGGAAGGGCGCACACGCATTCTGCACCACGTCTACCAACAGATGACTCAAAGTAGTCCTCTTCAAGACAGAAAGACAGAGAAGGAATTAGTGACACTATTTCCTGGTCCAAAAGCTTTTACATATGTAGTACTAGCAGGAGTACCCATAATTCCTACTTCAGTCCTAGTTTGAAGTTTGTTTAATGAACTAAACCAATGCTGCTTTGTAGACAATATTGCTAGTCTTTCCAGTAGAAGCTAGTGTGAACAAATTGTCTTTGTTTCCAACTCTGGAGCAAGCCACATAAAGGGGACCATTAGAAAAGCATGAATTCCGTAAATCGGTATCGGCTACTTTGAGTTGGAGCGTTGAGATTGTACGATCCAAAAACCCCTTCCTGCAAAACAATCCGAGCAGAATACTATTCATACCATATATACACACAATACTCGCTTAACATCTCCGGTCTAATATCACAAAGATCCAAAACAATGTAACTTTAAAAGGTCTTAAATTCCTATGGACTCAAACTCTGATAAAGCCTCAAGTACTGGGACGAGGAAGGAGTTAATGGGGATTGAAGGAAACACCAAGCTAAACGTGCAGACTAGATGTCAGAACAGAAATCGGCTGCACGGTACGTTTAAACCTGGTGAACACCTTCAATGGAGGAGTGGGAATGAAAAATGCAGAGCGGGTGAAGTGGGAAGCAGAACCAAAGGAAGAAGCAGACCCATGGAGACAATTTGTGTTGAGACGGATGCTTCCAAGCACCCACTTGTCAGCATACTTTACCGGAGAGGCATCAGACTGTCAGAAGCGCAGCAGGTGCCTTGGCAGGACCGTTGAGAGGCCAGCAGCAGCAGGGAGGCTGTTGGGTTTGTGGTCTTGTTAAAAAGCCACAGTTCTACCTGCAAATGAATGCAGAGACAGCGGGGAAACTGAGCATCTGCAAACTTATTTGAAATCTGATCAAGTAAGTTAGGAAGACATGATTTACGCATCCGCATAGAAGAGAAGTCAATATGGGGAAAGGTGGAGTCAGTATTATCACCAGAAGATGAACATTAATGAAGTTGAAAGACAACATTTGTACAAGTCCCCATGTATGCAATGTCAATATGGGGGAAGTTGGAAGTCAATGAAGTATAAACAGTGAAGAAGTACAACTGTGTTATACTTGGAGAACATTATTGGAAGTCCTAGTGAGGGAAGCGCATCAGGCAGTGAGTTTTTGGGAGGATGATACCTGGCAGGGGATTATACCAGGGGATCTGCAAAACCAAGGGTGATTCCTGGCAAGGGCGTATACCAGGTAATACTTTTAAAATGGGAGAAAGAGAACATTTTAAGAAGTCCTGGTGAAAGAAGCAGATCAGGCAGGGAACCTTTGGGCGAAAAGGTAACTGGCAGGAGGGTATACCAGGGGATCTGCAAAGCCCAGAAGGATCCCTGGCAGGGGGAGTATACCAGGAGTCCATCCTCAACCAAGTGTTTATGAAAGAGACATTTCCACTACTTTTGATGGATCATTATTTGAAGACACTTTTGCCATCATTAAAGGGTTGTCTGGAAGATACAATTCTAATATTCTTAAGGAATTATTGTTTGGAAAAGACAACTTTTACCATCCTTAATGTTGTTGTGTAAAAGAGTCAAAAAGACCCTTTTTGCCATCCTGTATAAAGTGTTATGTCCAAGAGACATCAAGGAATCATTATTTGAAAAGGACACTTTTGCTATCCTACCTGAAATAGTCCACTGCAAGGGAACCCCCCTCTTGGATTCAAGGATTGTTTGTTGATTTTACATATTTGATTTGTATACACTTTTTGCAAAATCAAAAATGCAGACGCTTGCCTTAAACCCTTGGTTGTTAATTTTTAGTATGAGGGTCAGATATGTTTTGGACACAAGGACAGTTTGCATAATTTTGATGACGAGACAGACTGAGTTTTAGTTTCCTAGGGAGGCAAACTCTCTTTAGGCTAGGGACAGGAAGGTCTTAATCCACACCCTTTATTTTAATAAAGATGTCTGATGTTGAAAACATTACAACTTTATGTGCACATCTCATTTTCGACCCCTCACATGTGGTGGAAGTGCCGTTCTAGCAGTAGGGGCACGCTCTAATTATTACGCTGCATGTTCTGCTGTAAAAGGGAGATTCAACCATAACAATGTGTTTGAACACCAGGATACCCAAACAACACATTTAGGTGATTCAACCGCTCAGGTTGGTGAGTTACAAGGCTCATCCTGGCATTGAAACAAATTGATCCACACAAGCCCACTCTAATTGTGACTGATTTAGACGATGTAGTACACAGTTATAATTTTGACCTTCAATGGTTGTATGCCATCTCATTCAGAGATTCTAAAGGCAAGCCAATATTGTCAAAACAAATTTGGCAAAAAGTATGGGACATCAAAAAGACTAGACCCCATCTGGGTTATGCACACACCAGTACACAGAAGAGATTCTGTGCACAGTGCAGGCAATGACAGCAGCCTACACCAAAAGTGGTAACAGCATTAACACTCTCAGCTACATATATGGATCCCTTTCCTCTGCTCGCTCCTCCCTCTGGAACATCCTCCCTCCCTGGCTCAAACTTGAGCCGGATCCTAAGTTCCGGAAACTTCGAAAGACTTTCCTTTTCTCCTCTTCCTTCCCTCTCCCCCTCCCGTGCTAAACTCTTCCTCTGCTGCTGCGACTGGGGCCTGGTCCTTTCAAAGTCTTATAGGGGACAGACCACCCCCTACCAGTCCCCCTAACCCCCCCCGCATCACATGCCAGCTCTTGCCCTCGGGCTCCCTTACCCGTACTAACCCAACCTGGTCCTCCCTGTCCACCGCACATCTTAATACTGTGTTGAATGCAATGTCATCAGTTCTTTTCCAGCAGGGACCTCTCTCCGTGTGGCCAGGGGACTGCAGCTGCTACCTGATCCTGACCTTGGGTTTGGCTGTATGAGGGAGGATCACAGGTGGGGTGGCGACCCTCTGGGTAGTGACTTGACATAGTCGGACGAGACATGGTATCCCCATTTTCCTTTAGAAGATACTCCCTTCCCCATGCCTTAATGCCATATCGTCATACCTCCCCTCACCCAAACAGGAAGGTTACTGAAAACCCTTTCCCATATTCTATATACAAGACATTAAAACTTGACTTTATTTTTCAAAACTACTGAGAACGCTTTACCAGACTTTTCTTACCTTCCCTTTAACCCGAAAATACTGTAATGAAGATGAGCCGAGTGACGAAGATCAATGGAGGCCAAGAGCACAAACTGCACTTTAGTTGTTGCAGAAACAGGACTGATGCCAGCAGATTTAAACCGGCGCACCAGCTGACAAGGTGATGCTGGCGGCAGAACTCTAGTCCTCACTTTGTTGACCGAGAGACTGCGGGCTGATGTGAGGTCCATGGAGCTGACTGCTTCCCAAAGAGACTGATGAGAGCTGACTACATAGGAGGTCACGCTGCGAGGAAGCCAGAAAAAGAAGAAAGTCTTCAGAGCTTTTGCAGGTACCGAAAGGCAGCCTCCACACCGTAGAAGCCCTGAGACGCTGAACAGACGAGGGAGCCACAGAAGCTGAAAAGTTGAGGTATCGAGAGCAGAACACTGAAGAGCTGCCACAGGGTTGCCACGAGAGAACCTAAACCTGCCACCAAGAGCCGGTGAGTCCACCCAAAGGTAGCGGGGACACCAGGGCGTATTGGCAACCCTGGTGAAAGCCAAATGACACTGAATGAAGTATGAGAACAAGCAAGTGAATATTTCTTAAAGAGACTTAACGGAATAAATATAAGAGACTCACAAGTTTGGAAGTGTATGCAGTATATCTATAAAATGGACCCTGGCAGGATAGTATACCAGGCAGACTCAAAGCAGAACAAGATAAAGAGACTGTTAAGTTTGTAAGTGTGCGCAGTGCACACATGAGAGAAGCGCTGGCACGTGAGTATACCAGGCAGATTCATCTCAAGAGTAAACGTATGAGAAAAGCCCTGGAAGGAGAGTATACCCGACAGATGCAAGTTACAATTGTGTTCATATAAGAAAGCCCTGGCAGGAGAAAATACCAGGCAGGTGCAAGTGTGTTTATATAAGGCAGCCATGGCAAGAAAGCATACTAGGCAAAGTCAAGTTGGATAGTGTGAAAAATACTTCACCTAAGGAAGGCCTGAGGAGGCTACATCAAGAAAAGAAAAAGGCTGTGTTAAAATATAGTAAAGAGGAGAAAAAGCCTGCAGGAAAGTACACCAGGTATCCTACCAAGACACAGACTAACAGCCAAGTTGTTTTGTATACCAGTTGTGTGGGTGATCACGTGAAACTTAAGGAACTGATATTCATGAAAGTATAAATCAGAGTGAAGAAAAATCCAGGAACAAGGAAATCTATCCTTCTGGAACTTTTGTGTTGGAGTTACATATTTTATTTTTGAACATTTGTACACTACTTAAATCTAAAGACATTCTTCCTTTTCACCATAAAGTTGATTTTTTTAGAATGTGAGTGCTTTGGGCAGTTTGAAATTGGACAGACCCTTTGTTTTTGTTTTAGGTAGTAAAACCTCTTGGAATAGGGACAGACATTTCCCGAACCACCTTTTACTTTCATAAAAGTTTATGGTCAAAACCATACTTCGAATGGATTGTCCTCCCACGTATTCATTATCTTTGATAAATCCACTTCCAGCTTGCTGGCCTCGGGGGGGGAAAAAAAATCCACAGTGTAGAGGGCACTGCGCGTCAACGTCCCTTGAGTCAGTGTCCCTCGAAGGCCTTTGTATCGACGCCGACGTCACCATAGGTATAAATAGTCTTGTGCAGTGTCCATTGTTCTGTTTTTCTGCGCTTCATAAGCCTCGGAGACGCAACGCTTGGTTCCTCAGTAAAATCTTCGATTTCCTTGAAAAATCTTCAATTACTACGCTGGCATCTTCGTCCGCTTCATCGACGCCACGATCCGGCTTCAAAAAATGTCGGGATTGTGGAAAAAAGATGTTAACCGATCCTCACAGGATCTGCCTCTGGTGCCTGGGCTCAGAGCACCAGTGTTCAGAATGTGAGGAGTGTATGTCCAGGACGTCGGAAGCCTTGAGTGAGCGTAGGGGGAAGCTGGAAAAAGGTAAGACCGTTAAATCCTCTAACCCTTCGAAATTGTCCTCGGTCAAGACATTCGTCTCCTCGTCATTGGAGAAAACATTCTCTCTCGAGATTTCAGTGGTTCTCGCCACTCATCTAAATGGAGACCTACTAGGAAGAGGCGTCCTAGATCACCTTCATCTTCTAACTCTCCAGAAAGGGTCACCTGCCCCACTAAAAGCAGCTCTCCAACTAAGTGGGAGGAATTTCGTAAAAACAATGCCAAGGTCTTCGAGAACACAGCCTTGTCCCCCTCGGAGATGCCTAGAGATGATACCCCTGGGTGAAATACCCAAAAAAGAAAAACGCTGAGTCGTCGACCTCGGCAAATAAAAACCCTCGAGCGTCATGAACCCTTGAGTAAAAACAAGGACCCTTCACATAAAACTGCGTCATCGAAGCCACTGTCGAAGGTGACTTTGACTCATAAGACTGTCATCAACGCAGTCGTCGACCCCGATGAGAGAGGCCTTCGAAGCCTCATGTCCCGACCGCACCATCAGTACTCGGGGCGTCAAAAGGATCCTTCAAAGATGTTGAAAGGGGCGTCTATCATCTCGACGACAACAAGTAGAATTCCGATTCTCTCGAGACCATTTTGGCAACCATGGCCTACTAGAGTACATTGACGCCGTTTGTAAGTTTGTCGAGACCTTTGACGTCTACATTGACAACTAGAACCCTTTCTCAAGCAGTTTCGACCAATTTGACTCCCTCATCTCTTGAAATGGGTTTTACCCCTTACCCACGCTCTGACTACTTCAGAGCTTTGTCCTCTATGAGGAAGGAGAAGACTCTGATAATGAGAGGCCTTTTGGCTTACAAACTACAAGGGTTCCTATTCCAGAGGAACTAATATCTGAGGAAGTTAGATTAAGAGATCTTCAGGAATCTTTACAAGATGATAGTGGCATAGATACCTCTCCAGAGGCTGACTTTGCCAGACCAGAACCTGGAGAGCATGCAGAAATGTCTTACAGATCACTTATGGCAAGAATTATGGAGTTTATGGGGTGGTCAACACATGCACCCTCTTTTTAACAAGATGACCTAATGGACATCTTAGATAAAGGGCCTCAAGAAGACCCTATAGTCCCTTTTCATGCAGCATTGCAGGGGAAAATAGCTACAAATTGGGAAACACCAAAGGTTATCCCTGCAGTAAATAAAAAGCTCTCTGTGAAGTTCAGAGTGCCGACCTCAGACCCTGTATACTTAAGTAAGCATCCAACCCCAGAGAGTTTAGTAGTGCAGACTGCAACGTCGTCAAGTAGTAAAACGGCATACCCTACTATACTACAAGATGGAGAGGACAAAAAATGTGATGCCATGTCTAAAAAGATCTTTTCGGCATGCCGCATGGCACTTAAGCCTGTTAAGGCCACTTGCACATTAGTGAGATTCAGCCACACCCTTTGGGAGTGCGCTTCATCGGCGGCTGACCGTCTCCCAGAAGGGGAGGAATGAGACGTAGTCTTGAATATCATCAAGAATGGCAAGGAGGCAATGTGTGAGTCCCTCCAAACAGGTCTCGACTCTGCTGACAGCATCAGCAGAGCCATGGCGGCGAGTACCACAATCCGCAGATTTGCGTGGTTGCGGAAATCTGGTTTTGCTCCTGATGTACAAGCCAGACTTCTGAATATGCACTTTGACGCACCTCACTATTTGGCAAGAAAGCTGATGGTAGTTTGGAGAAATTGCAAACCTCCAATCCCTTGGGGCTGCAATTCGTCAAACTCCAAATCGCCCCAAAACTTCGTCCTGGAGGGGGAAGCCCTTTCGTTTTTACTCCGCATTCAGGAAAAGGCAGAGGGCAGCCAGCTCAAAGGGGCCAGAGGCGATTCACCTATGGTGGACGGGTCAAAGGTACCAAGTCTGCATCAGCAGGTGCTGCTTTACCCTCCGCATCTGCGTCAGCCGCTCCTAAACCCCTCTGAGGTCCCTTCACACAAAATACCAGTAGGAGGCAGGTTAACATCTGACAGAATGGCCGGCTATTACGTCAGATGCTTGGGCATTGGAGACCATTGCCTAAGGTTACTGCCTGCCTTTCCTACATACTCCTCAGTCATCCACTGGGGAACAACTATTTGAAGTTTCCAGATCCGCTCCTTATGCAGTAGATCTCAGACCTGCTAGAGAAAGGTGCCATAGAACCGGAGCCTGTAGCGGAGAGGAACAAGTGTTGATACCCCCCCCCCCACTACTTCCTATCTTGGACTTGCGAGAATTGAAAAAATCCTCAGGAAGGACAAGTTCAAGATGGTAACCCTTTCTCAAATCCTTCCAGCCCTACAGTTTCAGGATTGGTTGGCATCTCTGGACCTTCAGGATGCTTACTTTCATGTACCAATCCATTACAAGCACAGGAAGTACCTGAGGTTCGTCATTGGCAGTTCTCACTATCAATTTTGGATTCTGCCATTTGGGCTAACCTCCGCCCGAGGGTCTTCACGAAGTTAATGGCGGTCGTGGCAGCAATACTAAGGAGGGAAGGGATTCATGTCTACCCCTACCTGGACGACTGGTTGATCAGAGCAGTGTCCCCGGAACAAGCTCAGATTCATCTAGATTATGTTTGCCACTTCCTCCACAAGCTGGGCTTCTCCCTCAACTTAAAGAAGTCACAGATGATACCATCACAGAAACTCCAGTTCATTGGAGCAGTCCTGGACACATCCCTGGAAAAAGCCTCGCCACCAGAGGTGAGGGCTCAAGATATTCTTCAGATGGTGACCAGATTTCAAAATGGCCAGCGTCTAAGAGCCTTCGACTTTTTGAGTTTGCTCGGCCTCATGGCATCCTTCATTTTTCTAGTGCCAGCGGCTCGCCTGAGAACGAGATCTCCAGTGCGCATTAAGGACCAGTGGTCGCAATTCTCAGGAAGAATGTCAGATCTCCTACAAATCCCGAACAGAGTAGCACGAGACCTTCAGTGGGTGGGCCTGTCGGGAGAATATCTTGAAGGAGAACCCTTTTGGCAACCATGGCTGGAGATAACTGTAGTCACGGACGCCTCACTCACGGAGTGGGGAACCCATGCCAACGACTTAACCATCAGCGGTCGATGGTCTCCATCGGAGTCCAGACTTCACATCAAGCTATTAGAGCTCAGAGCGATCAGGCTAGCACTGAAAGCTTTCCTGCCATCAGTACAGGGGAAAAATGTTCTGATAGTGACGGACAACACAGTGGCCATGCACTACCTCAACAAAAGAGGAGGCATAGGGTCACTGCTACTGTGCAGAGAGGCAATGGAGCTCTGGTTCTGGGCAATACAAGAAGTAATCTCTCTGTCGACAGTTCACCTAGCCGGAGAGAACACAGCGGCGGACGCTCTGAGCAGGCAGACCAGTGTCTCCCACGAGTGGGAAATAGCTCAGGAAGTCCATCAGCAGATCTTCGCCCTTTGGGGGACCCCCCTCAGGTGGATCTGTTTGCCACCAGTGTCAACCGGAACTGCGATCAGTATTGCTCAAGGACATTTCCCCCGAGAGGAGCTCTAGGGAACGCGTTCATGGTGGACTGGGAGTTTCCACTTCTGTATGCGTTTCCTCCAGTCCCGGTCATTTCTCAAGTGATCAGGAGGTTGAGGAGATTCCAAAAACCCATGATTCTAAGGTTTCTCACTCTGAAAACAGTCTTCCTAGTGGATTTAACTTCTGCCAGAAGAGTGATTGAATTACAAGCTTTATCTTGCAAACCTCCAAATGCAGTCTTTCACAAAGATAAAGTAGTTCTTCAAGTGAAGCCAAATTTCCTCCCAAAGGTTGTCTCAGAATTCCATATCGCACAAAAAAATAACCTTGCCTTAATTTTACCCTCCTCCTCACTCAGGGAAAGAGTAAGAGAGATTGCACAGGCTGGATCTAAGGCGTGCCTTGAGTTTTTACATTAACGGACTTGCTATGATTAGACAAGCAGATCAGTTGTTTGTGGGGTATGCAGGACATCATCTAGGTTTACCTATCAGGGAGCAGACCATCTCAAGTTGGCTAATACTGACCATCATAGAGTGCTATACATTGACAGGAAAAGATCCTCCTCAACACCTCAGGGCTCATTCAACTAGGGGTATCTCAACCTTGTCAGCTCTCCAAAGAGGAGTTCCAAATAAAGACATATGTGCGGCTGCCACATGGTCGTCTGCACATACTTTCACCAAATTCTACAGTCTAGATTCCTCCACTAGCCAGGAGACTAAATTTGGGAAAGCTGTATTGCACTCTGTGCATCTTTAAAAAATCATTACGTTTTACTCCCGCCTCCTATTACACATTACTGCTTTGGGAGTCTATCAGAGCTGAGGAATACATGGAGGACACAATCCATTCGAAGAACAAGTTACTTACCAACTGTAACATTCTTTCGACTGGATGTTCCTCCCACGTATTCCTTATCGCCCCTCCCATCCTTCTGTGCAGTAAAAGGGTACTAACCATCTCATACTGTGCAAACACAGCACCTCAAAACGGAACTGAGCAACTGATGCTGCGTGAGACTGTTTATACCTATGGTGACGTCAGCGTCAATATAGAGGTCTTCGATGGACACCGGCTCGGACGTCGACACGCAGCGCCCTCTACTGTGGAAAAATATATCCGAGGCCAGCAAATGGAAGTGGATTTATCAAAGATAAGGAATACGTGGGAGGAACATCCAGTCGAAAGAACGTTACAGTTGATAAGTAACTTGTTCATCTGTGTCCGTGTCTCATTCCTGGTTCCTCACACTACTTATAACTACGTTGTAAAAGAAAATACAGTGATGGTCACAATCTAGGTCAAAACGAAGCCCTGTTGACAGGCTGCTACCGAACAAGCAGAATAGATTAAAATGTATCTCTGCAGCATGTTCAAGTGTAGCAACAATGCACTTTGGGGTTTCAGCTACACCATGACTCTTGCAGGATAGATATTGGTGGCCAGGGCTCAGTGAAGAGGTACGACTCTACATAGCAAGTTGCTCTATTTGTTTGCAGACAAAACTGCACAATTCCCGAAAACCACCAACAAGGGCAACAGTGCCTTTTGAATGTATCTATATGGACCACATAGTTACACTGACACCCGTCAACAAGTACAAATGTGTTAGTCATGGTAGACTCATGCACAATATCCACTTGGCTAATTTTCCAGAATAAAGCCAACTGTAAGGAGGTCATAAAAGGTTTGCTGTCCTTGGCACCTATGACAGTACCAAAATTACTCCAACCTGACAATGGGCCAGCATTTTCAGGCAAAATCTTAAGAGAAGCCCTGTCAAGCTGGGGTTGCACTCTGCATTTTAAATGGATTGTGTCCTTCCACGCATTACTCATCTTTGATAATCTCCTTCGAACGGCAGCTGCTGCAGAAAATGCCTCTGTAGAGGGCGCTGTGCATCATTGAGTTGATGTCCCTCAATGGCTTCCATCCGCTCTCGAGCGCAACATCACCGACAGTACATATAGAACACACTGTGTCCATTACTTCAATTCAATTTTTCCACTGCACAATTCGATTTGGATACAGTGCACTTTCATCTATTTTGACGATTATTTCTCGATAATGTCGACCCAAAGACAGGATTCTAGAAATGCACGGATTGCGGGGGGCAAGATGTCAATTACGGACCCACATTGTGTTTGCCTCTGATGTCTCTGACTCGAGCAGAAGACAGAGGATTGCAGTTCCTGTCAGTCCATGACAGGCAAGGCACTTAAAGAGAGGAAGGAGAAACTTGCTACGGGTATGCCCGTGTACAAGTCCCCATCAATGATGTTGGGGTTGTGGGGGGATATGGGGAGGTTCACCACAGCAAAAGCGTTCCAAGAAGCACTTGCGATCTTGCTGTGGTTCCCATCACACTTTCTTTTCGTAAGAAGGCCAAGAAAATACATCACACATTCAGCTCAAGGTCCTCCGACTCCTCTCCTGAGTATATGGTATCTTGTCCATGTAAGTTGGCCTCTAAAGCAGAGTTGGAGACGTTTTGTCTTAACATGTGGAAAATCTTTGAGAAGGCGGCTCCGGCTACTTCTAAAGAACTGAAAAATTCCCATGTCACTCCTCACGCCTCCCAAGGCTGACAAGGCATCTAGAAAGGTTTCTGGTTGCGTGCTCTCAAGCCCAGGCTCTAAACCTTCGACCACTCTAGTGCATTCGAAGCCTCACGTCCAGGAGATGCCTAAATCTCATTCATCCTAACATCACCGGTCGGGTTCTTTTACGTCAAAGCCGAGCCGTCGACTGAACCTGTGAAGGTTTTTAAACCCTTACCGAAAAAATACTTCTTTAAGTCAATGTCATCCATTTGTTGAGGAAAATTAGACATCTGATCAGGACACTCCTCCTTTTGGACCCCAAATGTTTCAGAGGCTCTAATATCGGGGGAATCGAGAATGGAACACTTGTTTGGTTCCTTAATGAGTGCAAGTGGCCTTGATACCTCTCCTGAGGTGGATTTTGCAACATCAGATCCCTCTGATCATGCAGAGGCCTCTTACAGGTCACTCATGAATAGGTTCACAGGGTACCTGGGATGGGGAAGATCTGCAACAGTTTTTCAGCAGGATGATCTCAATGATCTTTTGGCCAAGGGTCCTCAGAAGGATTCTGTTTTACCAATTCACTCTGCTTTACAGAAGAGGCTAATGGTAAATTGGGAAACCCTGAATATGAATCAGGCAGTGAACAAGAATCTCACTAGGAAATATAAGCTACCACAGCTGCCCCAAAACCTCTCTCAGGCCTTTGTCCACAGTACTGTTCTGGGGGGGCAGGCTCAGTCAGCATTTGTAAGAATGGTGGGGCATTACTTCCGATGCTTGGGCCTTGCAGACCATAGCCGAGGGTTACTCCTTGCTTTTATAAAATGACCTTCAGGTCATCCACCCAGGAGCCATCCCTTGGGGTTCTGGATCCGTTCCTTCTGCAGGAGTTTTCCATCCTGCTGGTGAAAGGTGCAATAGAGCTGGTACCTGTAGCAGAGAGACCGGGAGTGGTGATCTTTCCCTTTTGATCCTCAAAAAGGACAGAGGGTTATGAGCCATTTTGGACTTGAGATACTTGAAAATGTTCTGCAGGAAGGACGAGTTCAAAATGGTTACTCTTTCTCAGATCCTACAGGTGCTCCAGGATTGGATGCCATCATTGAACCTTCAGGATGCTTACTTGTGTGCCTATTCATCACAAGCATAGAGTACCTGAGGTTCGCCATTGGCAGTTCTCGCTATCCGTTTTGCATTCTGGCTCACCTCCGCTTAAGCGTTTTTCGCCAAGTTAATGGCAGTAGAGGCAGCAAATCTCAGGAGGGGAGGGATTCACATCTACCCCTACCTGGATGATTGGTTGATCAGGGCTCATTCTCACAAACCAGTCCTGGAACATCTCTGCATCTGCCACTCTCCACAGACTGGGCTTCTCCCTCAATTTCAAGAAGTCCCACATGATACCTTCTCAAAAGATTTCATTTCATTGGAGTGATACTGGATGCTTCCTCAGGGAAAGCCTCCTTAGAGATCCAGAATGCCCAACATCTTCCCGCCTTCGATTGTTTTATTTTTTTAGGTTGCTCAGCCTCATGGCATCCTGCATTTTTCTGGTGCCAGAGGCTCGTCTGAGAATGAGGTCTCTCCAATGGGTCCTCAGGTCTTAGTGGTCTCAGTTCTCTGGCAGAATGACAAACCTACTTAAGGTCCTGGGCAAGGTCGTGCAGGATCTCCTGTGGTCGGCCAGCGAGGGGATCGTGTTGAAGGGGGTACCCTTTTGGCACCCATGGCCAGAGATGACCGTAGTTACAGATGCCTCCCTCACAGGTTGGGGAGCCCACGCCAACGATCTAACGATCGGCGGTAGTTGGTCTCCATCAGAGGCCAAACTACACATCAACCTTTTGGAACTGAGGGCAATTACATTAGGGTTGATGGCCTTTCTGCCCTCTGTATGGGGGGGAAAGATTTCCTGATAATGACGGACAACAAAGTGGCCATGTACTACCTCAACAAGAGAGGTGGTGTAGAGTCACTACCAGTGTGCAGAGAAGCAATGCAGCTCTGGTTTTGGGCACTTCAAGAACAAATCTCCCCATCTGCAGCTCACCTAGCGAGAGAGGAGAACACTGCTGCGGACGCTCTTAGGCAGAGCTCTGTCTCCCACGTGTGGGCGTTACCCCAGGAAGTCCTTCAAGAGATCTTCATCCTTTGGGGAACACCTCAAGTGGATCTATTGTGCCAATTTGTCAACAGGAAATGCAACCTATTCTGCTCCAGGGAATTTCCTCCAAGAGGAGCTCTAGAAGACTCGTTCATAGTGGACTGAGAGTTTCTACTCCTGTATGTGTTTCATCCAGTCCCGTCATTCCTCACGTCATCAGGAGGCTGAGGACGTTCAGGAAAACGATTATCCTCATTGCTCTGGATTGTGCCAGGAGAACGTGGTACCCGGACCTTCTAGACATGTCCATCTGCCCTCCATTCCGTCTTCTCCAGAAAGCAGATCTACTCTCATAAGAGGAAGGCTGCCCTCTTCACCCAGAAATGAGAACTCTGAACCTTCACACTTAGTTGCTGAAAGGTTAATGTGAAAAGATTGGGACCTACCGGAAGACGTTATAGTGGTGTTGCTTTCAGCTAGAAAACAAGCAAAAAAAGCACTATACTGCTGCCTTTGGAATATGTTTTTCAGCTAGTGTAGAGCTAAATATATTGATCCTTTTGCTTGCAACACTCCTACACCTCTTGCTTTTGTACTACACCTGGCCCATCAAGGGCTGCAAGTGTCCCCTGCCAAGGGTTATTTAGCAGCAGTATCGATCTTCAAACGCACGCCAGAGCAAGGCTGTTATCTTAAGATGCCTATTGTTATACACTTTCTTGAAGGACTGACTAATATTGTTCCACCAGTCCATTTGTAAAGTCCCAGCTTGGGATCTATATTTCGTGTTGGGAGCTCCATTTGAACCTCTCCATTCCGGTCCACTGATTGTTGACTTTAAATACTATTTTACTGGTGGCTATCACCTCTGCTCGCAGAGTGAGTGAGCTACTGGCATTATCGTGTAAACCTCCTTTCACCACATTTTCCAGAGAAAAATGTGTTTTGAGGGTTCATCCCTCATTCCTTCCCAAGGTGACGTCCAAATTCCATCTGACACAAAAAAGTACCTTGCCAGCATTTTATCCACCACGTCATCCTTCCAAGGAAAAAGAGGCTACATATGCTGGATCCAAAAAGGGCTTTATGCTTTTACATTACCAGGCTGGCAAAGGTTAGTCAAGAATACCAGCTCTGTTGGTTGTACTGGATACAGATTGGGTCAAGCTGTGACTAAGCAGTCCTTGTCACGATGCATCATTAAATGTGACCTCACGTGGGGAGACTCCCCTCTTGGGGGCAAGGACTCCAGTTCTGTGAAGGAACACCCTGCCCCACTATTCTAAGAGCCCCTCAGACCACTACTGCCTTGGAAGACGCAACCTGAACAGACC
Organism: Ambystoma mexicanum; assembly: GCF_040938575.1. Lineage (NCBI taxonomy): Eukaryota > Metazoa > Chordata > Amphibia > Caudata > Ambystomatidae > Ambystoma > Ambystoma mexicanum. The sequence goes on along the minus strand of NC_090929.1, from coordinate 536,211,027 downwards.
ACTGTTTGCTACTGCAATACAACTTCCAGTATTCAAATCCACTGAGAAGAGTGGAGGAGTAATGCTGATCACTGCTCCATATCAAGTAGAGAACACTGAAGAGTGGTAACCACAGAGTAATAAACAATACTTCAGGGAAAGAGAAGGGCAAGGATCCTCTGCTGGGGAGGACCCAGCGTAGATGCATAAAAAGCAAAGAACTTGCATTAGGAAGTTGTGTTCACTGAGCAGGTGGAGCCTGGGAAGTTGAAACCTGGGAGAGAGTAGTCCGGACATTCCGTGAGGTCCTAGTCGAGAGGATGTGGAGAACAAAGGAGAAAAGCGATTCGGGAGCCGGCACAGAGCTGACTCGCGTGTGTGTGCGCCAAGCATTTCCAGGTGGTGGCGTGGCCTCGGAGGTGGACCATCTGGTCCGACAACTACGCTGGAACCATCCAGTAAAATACTTAGTGGAGCCACAGAGAGCAAAGAAGGAAAGGAAGATGCTGGAAGCTTTAATCGGCACAACGCGACCCCGTCCGCACAGGAAGAAATGGGGATGCCAACCCGACAAGCTAGAGGTAGAGGTAACGGGAACAGAGAGAGAGAGCCAGGAAAGACCGTGGGCTGGCGCTAAAGAGTATAACGAATGCTGAGGGACTCTTAATACTCATACCAGTAACTGTGACAACAGCAAAGAGTATAACGAATACTCCTACCCATCCCAGTAACTGTGAAAGTGGCAGAGTATATCACGAATACAGTGGGACTCCTCGCACTCGTCCCAGTGATTACAAAAGCAGTAAAGATAGTGTGGAAAGTCAACACTGGTAATATCTATCTCAGTGGTTGTTAATACCAAGAAGCAAGCAAAGCGGAACAGAAGAACCTACGTGTTGCTTCTCAGAAGTGGAAGTGCTTAGAAGATAACAAAGTGGTATTCAAATGTTGTTCTAGGTGCAGTGGCTCAAGTCTTTCAAGCTCTATGGTGAAGGGGGACTTTGAATTGGGTATTTGAAAGACATCCTTGCTTGTTGTTGACTTCTGCTAGAAGGCCAAGTGAAATTTAGCAGCTTTTGGGGTCAGAGCTATTCATTTTTTCACATGACTTTTGTGCTTTGTGCGAATCCTTTCTTTCTTCCAAAGGTTATCTTTCTTTGTTGACCAGGAAGTAGTTGTTGCTTGTTTCCGTCTCCTCAGTCGGAGGCCGATACATCCCTACACTGTTAAGATGTCACGCTGGCTTTAAAATTGTACATAGTTCATGCAAAGTCGATGCGTTATTCCCAACGTTCGTGGTGCCTCTCCAGGTAATTGGGCTTCCTGAGCCTCCATGGAGAGCTGGATGGCAGCTTTTATTCGTGAGTCTTACAACGTTCATAAACATATCCCTTCTTGAATTCTCTATGCTCATGCAGTCGGCCTGAGGCCACAGCAGCAGCTTTTCAGAGACTGGCCTTTGGGGCATTATCAGCGGGTTGGCTTCTTGGGTTATGCTCTCTGCATTTTGTAACTTGTTTTCCCGAGTGATGATGGTTTCAGGCAAGCTGTTCGAAAGAATCTCTTGTCTTAAGAAAATGGAGGTTCCTCTCCCTGGGTAAAGATTGATGCTAGCCAGTCGCCCAGGCAGTAGTATGGAGGAAAGAGGACCTACGAGTAATGAAAACGGTAGTGATTACTGTACTTCAAGTCCATAGTTCCTTTTCCTCCAAATACCTCTTCCTCATCCCCCTGAAAGTCTAGTTGGTGTTGGAGCCAACACATGTAGAAGTGGGGGACTAACAGGTGGCGTTAAGGGGTGGAGTCAGTGGTGCGGGACTATACGCCGTAGCCTCACCAATGCTCGCCTTTTTTGTTGCTCAAATGGCCCTGATCCTGTCGCTTTGGAGGGATGCCCAAGCAGTGTGGCGGAAAACTGGATTAGGAGCTCAGTAGTTACTAGGGCGAGTAACTTTTCTTTAATGATTTCCCAAATTACCCTTTAGAGCAGAAGTAATTTATGAATCATTAAAGCAGTATTTGACAAAGTATCCATTTTATCAGTAAGGCACAGTTCACTTTTTGAAAATGCTAACCGCCTTTGTTGCAGCACTTTAGTGAGGCAGTTGGCCAGCTGGCAGTGAGTGCCATGCTACAGTTTTACACACTTTTTATTTTTTCAGTTATCTGCTCTATAGTTTCTGCCCGCATTGGAGAATGTCCATTCTTTGTGCAGCGATAATTGTTTACATGCATAAGTAAACATACGATATGAAAGTGTAGTCCAACGGTATTATTGGCTGTAGTGCCTGCAAGGAAAAGTGTTTTGATCATGATGGCATAGCTTTCCAAAATGATTTCTCTGTTTGCTGTCACAGAATTGCATTTTTTTTATTTTGCATGAAGACTGACAATTACTCATTTGTTTAACAGGAATATCCTTTACCAAAGATGGTCGCCACATGGCTTTGGCAGAGCGACGCGACTGTAAAGATTACATTAGTATCTTTGTTTGCAATGACTGGTGTTTATTGAGGGTAAGACATACCTTTTGCTTTTTAAATACCTGTATAATGTGTCTGTTGGTTTAGCTATCCGCGAATCTATTATGTGACCCATGCATTCATGAATGTAAATCATTCTGGGAATCCTATTTCAGAATTGACATCTCAAGGTACTTTCCCCTCTTGGTTTTTGGCTGGCTCACTGTGGCATCTAAAAATAGGGCGGCTGCCTCTTGCCTAGTATATTGAGATATTGCCAGACTCTGGTGTCTGTCCTTGGAACGAAAGGCTGCCAGTGTGGAATGTTGTCCGAGTCTTACCCTACTATACATCTACAGAGACACAGAATTTATGCAAGTGTGTGTGTGTGTGTGTGGGTCGTTACATGACTCTACATAGCCAAAGGTGTGTCATCGTCCGAGTGCGTTAAACTCATTTGACAAAAAACTGCTCTTTCCACTTTCAAACACACATGCTGCGTTTGGCGCAGTTCGTGCAAAAAAGGTGTTTTTTCAGTTTGGTTTTGTGCAGACCCCAAAATGTAAGCTTTTGGGCCAACAATCACGATGTTGTCTGCTTGGAATTTTGCAGACCACTAGCCCCTTAACTGGTCCATGCTTAATTTAGAAAATTGGCTTCCCTGAACTCGAGGTATTTATTCACTGTTAAAATACAAAAGAAAATCTATGATTCAGACCTGCCACTAAGTCTGGAGTGACTCTCGCACAAACTCACGTCTCCCAACACTGGTCGGAATATGCATAAGTACATAGGATATGGTAAGGGAGTACAAGTAAGCAAAGTATGCACAGACAGTACACTTAAATCACTAGGAACACAAAACCAGACACACACTTCCAAACATACATACATGTAACACAGTCAGCTAAGTTAGGTTAGGATGGGTACATGGCATATGCTCAAAACTGAAGTACAATACACACGTACAGTATGCTTGGAATGTAAGCTAACCTGGATAATACATTTGAAATAAGTATGCACACAACAAATGCTCTCCTATGCACGCACGTCCGCACAAACCCCTTCCCCCACTCATACATGTACATGCATAACCTACACAGGAATCCCTTAGACCACATAAAAAATGCACTGGACGCAAGTTAAACACAATATGAACACAGTATGTTTGAAATGGGTTTATGCAGAATGTACCATGCTCACTTACTTATATGCACATAACCACAGAGGTTGCCTGGAATATCAGTACGCAATTGGACCCAAAACAGGAGAACTAGTATCCTTGTGCTCTCAATACGTGTATGCATATAAAACACGCTTGACATGGACATAAGCGCATGTAATTTGCACAGCCACAATATGCACTCATAATGTGCTTCAAATGTGCATGAGAACAGATTTTTTTTAAAAAGTTAATGTTAAGGTATAAAACACTATCTGTATTACTTATTTCCGAAATACAGTGTTCATCTTTGGCTCACACTTCACTATTACTTGGCAACGCGCCCTTTAAATATTATACATCCTTGACATCAATCTGTTAAGGTGATACTTATGAAGTAGTGATGTTGCGAGTATGTTTCATTTATAGATTTTTATTTTATTTTTAAACAACTTTTTATTTACATTTTATTAGTAACAACCATCATAACACCGCCCTTCCCCTTCTCGCTCCACCCTCCCTCACCCACCCCTCGATCATCAGGCTCCCAGAAAGACTACTCCAAAATCTGTACAACGAATTCCTGTAGGTCAAGCATTGTAAACCCATGTGTAGTTGGATCAGAGTAAATGTCAGATAAAAAACCATCAGTCTTCTTTTATCAGTAAAAAAGAGAGAATTTAATCCATCATTCAATTTGAATAGATCACAATAATATTTATAAAAAACATTTGTGATACTATATACCTAGTGAATATAACAATGGTGTTAAAACAAAGATGTTAAAACAAAGGGTGGTTCCTATTTTAACCACCATTTGGGCTTCTGATTAGGACCGTTTGGCATCTCATACACCTTCATGTGGCTTAATTCACTTAGTCAATTCCCAAGCGTCCCAACATGTTTCGCTCCCTTACATACTCATTCAAAACAGTAGAGTTGGAGTTTCATCAGGGGAACACCACCTCAAATATTCACATTGTTAATACAAATCTATAATAGATACATAGTAAAAGCATCAACATTCTCTCTAAACTTATTTTTTGTCATATAAATTGGCATTTCGAGTTTCCAAATAACTCTTCCCTGGCCTTTCTTGTCTGTCTTCACCGACTGTCACAGGGTCTACAATACAGAAAAAAACGGTATTTATTGCCCGTTTTTCAAGCCATGATTCACTCAGGCTATTTTGCTGCATTTCACTACGCAGAAACAGAGTATAAATCTCTAAACTTCAAAGGCAACATTAATCAGTAAAACTGTGCTCACTCACCTAACAAACACCAACATCTTGAATATGTTGTACAGCTAATTCTGGGTATTATTGCTGTAATTTCTGTCATTTCAATTCGCACACAGTTCGACTTAGTCCGTGTACCGTTCCCAGTTAGCAAGCAGCCTCGCTGTAAGGGCCTCTCGTCGGAGGCACGGCTGCCCGTTGTTAAAGGTGCCGATCTGGGGAATGACCAGAGGTGGGGGGGGGGGGAGTGCCGTTAGTATATGGTAGACATCGATGGTGGAAATAATTACAAACCGCTGTGTACACGTGTGATCCTACTACCCGGCTCACTTACTTCTGTAGATGTCTTTTTTCGTTCCTAGTGTACGCAGGTCAGTTGGAGTTGATTACGTTCACTCAGTCTCCCGGAAGTTAAAAGCAAACGCCCCCTAATGGGTCCGTTCCTCTAACTATTATGGCTGCTACATTCTTAACGAAAATATAACATTAGAATGTAGTCCAATGGAGCGCCAATGTATCCATGGAGTTGCTGCACTCCCCTACATAGTAAGAAGTTCAAAAGAAACCCCTCTGAACTCCCACCCACAAGCACCTGGACCTAATATAACTGTCGGTGGTCAGTGAGCCCCAGCTTGCACTAGAAAATTGTTTGCCATACGCCTCATGGTAATGCTGCCATGCAAAACGCAAATATCACAAATTGAGACTGGAGGGTTGTTTAATGACCCACAAGGAATAATCCCCCTAATAGAACATTACAAAATCTGTACAACGAATTCCTGTAGGTCAAGCATTGTAAACCCATGTGTAGTCGGATCAGAGTAAATGTCAGATAAAAAACCATCATTCTTCTTTTATCACTAAAAAAAATCATCAAACTTCTTTTATCTGTAAAAAAGAGAATTTAATCCATCATTCCATTTGAATAGATCACAATAATATTCATAAACATTTGTAATACTATATACCTAGTGAATATAACAATGGTGTTAAAACAAAGGTGTTAAAACAAAGGGTGGTTCCTATTTTAACCACCATTTGGGCTTCTGATTAGAACCGTTTGGCATCTCATACACCTTCATATGGCTTAATTCACTCAGTCAATTCCCAAGCGTCCCGACATGTTTCGCTCCCTTACATACTCATTCAAAACAGTAGAGTTGGAGTTTCATCAGGGGAACACCACCTCCCTCCCCCACCCCTCGATCATCAGGCTCCCAGAAAGACTACACCATTTCCCCATGGTGGGACACGTTTCACATTCTTTCCAATATGCGCAGGTTTTGCGGACACCATCGTTTTGTATAGTCTCCTTTAAGATACTCCAGGGTCAAGCCCCAGTCCTGTCTAAATATCAGGGCATTGCCTTGCACCGTAATCCATTCCATCCCAAGTATTCCCCACAGTTTATGGAGCCATTTCACCTATGTTGGGGATTCTTTCTTCTCTGTTTCCACTATCTAGCCAGTAGCAACCAGGCCGCTATAAGCATCACCATAAAAGCTTTCTGCTGGGACTTAGTAGGGTGCGAAAAACATGGATTGAAGAGACCACACACTCATTCTTTTCGGGTCAGAGTAGGAGGGCATAGGAACATTGACTGTATTTGGGCCCCTACTTCCTTCCAGAATCCCTTTAAGTCCGGACACTCCCACCAGATGTCTCCAGTTCCCTCTCTCTGCACATCACCTCTAACATTCCTGTGAGATATTGGGGTACATCCCATGCAGCCTCTCCGGGGTGTAGCGCCATTGTGCCATAACTTTATGCCATGCCTCCCTAACAATAATCGATCTGGCTAGAATTCGATATGTTTGCCCACAAGTTCTCCCAGTGGTCGATCGGGATCGACTCCCCCAGGCTTTTCCCGCCTCCTCTTATATCCCCAGGTCTTGCTCCCTTCTACGTCAACCGGGATTGCGTTCAATTTTAAGACCAGCTGCCTGCCCCCCGCATGTGTGGTAACAAAGTTTTCAAATGGCGTCGGATCACGATTGGCTGCATTCTCCATCTCCGGATGCATCAGCCAATGCCGTACTTGATAGTACCCCATCCTATCTTTCTCGGTCAACCACATCTGGTGCTTAGGTTTCAAAGGATCTTATGCCCGCCCCCTTGATCAGGTCCCCTATTTTTGAACATCCGACCTTATGCCATTGGTTGAACGAGCCATGTACTATCCCCAGGGAGAATTTAGGGTTTCCGAATAGTGGCGTAAAGGGGGAGGGGTGTGTATATGTACGTCAGTCGTTACTAGGTATCACAGGTCACTGCAATAATCTGGCTAATGCGAGTGTTCTGGGGCCTGTCCTGCCTGTGCCGCCAGAATATCCCTCCCATGGGGGGGTCCCCGCGACTGTTTGTCCATCCTTGTCCAATGCTTGTCACGTCCCCCCCGACAGCCATTCCCTGACTACCAGTAGCTGAGTCGCTTCATAGTATTTAATGAAGTTCAGGAGACCTACTCCCCTTTTTTGGATGCCATTAACATCCCTAGGGCTACCATGGGCTGCTTATTTTGCCAAATAAAGCACAACACCGCCCTATGGAGTTCTTTAAAGAAGAGTCTCGGAATCCGGATGGGAAGCGATTGGAAGTGATATAGCACCCTGGGAAGTGTTACCATCTTAATCATGGCAATCCTGCCCAGCCAGGAAATCCGCAGGGGCGAGCATTTCCCCAATTCCGCCTTAACTTGAGAAACAAGCCCTGGGCAGTACGCTGCATACATTTTGGGTATCGAGTTAGCTATGTGCACACCCAGATATTTTATGCTGTCCTTGGCGATCACGAACAGAGTATTTGGGCAGGGTGGCCAGTTGTTTTTCTGACAGACCTAGACTTGAGTAGCTCTGATTTTGACACATTAATTTTCGACCACGCTACCTGTTCGATCTTGGTAAGCTCCGCTATTAGGGTGGTTAATGACGTCTCTACCCGCATCGGGGCTAGCATTATGTCGTCCGCAAATGCCACTATTTTATGCTCCTCCCCATCTAATGGGATGACCTGGATAAGTGGGTTTTGCCATAACCTAGTTAACAGTGGTTCCAGGTACACTGCATATAGGAGTAGGGACAAGGGGCATCCTTGTCTGGTTCCCCTTGTGATATTGGGATATCTGAGTTGATTGACAGGCACATCAAGGGCCGTTTGTAATTGGCTTTGACCATCTGCATGAATGTCGAGCCCATCCCCATGCGTTCGTTCCATAGTTGCAAATACAAAGGGCCATTCCACATGGTGAAAAGCCTTATCTGCGCCAAGTGAGATCAATGCTGAGGAGACCCACTGCATGGTCGACTTTTCGACCAGATGTATTATCCGTCTCGTGTTGCCCCATGTCTGACACCCCTCTATGAATCCTGCCGTCCCTTTCAGGGTCGGCAGTATGGGGTTACTTCTTGCCACTAAGATGCCTGTGTACATTTTCGCATCCCTATTCAATAGGGCTATAAGCCGGTACGACCCACATTTTGTCGGGTCCTTGTTGGGCTTCTAAATACTACTACCTTGGCTTCCGCCATTGATTATGTCACACCCCCTTCCGTCCCATCGAATTAAAGAGGTCCGCAAGCAGCAGGCTCAGTTTCTGACTGTTTCTTATAAAAGCTCACTGGGTAGCCTTCTGGGCCTGGTGCCTGGTTCCTATATAGAGACTTAATTATCACCTCACCCCCTCTTATGTCATCCTCCAATTGCTCTGTGTTCACAGGTGATAGCTTAGGCAGGGGCACTTGGCTAAGGTATTGTTCAATCGCTCCTGCATCTGGGTGGTCGGAGGAATACAGAAGCTGCCGTTATGGCCTCTGAGCTCGTCGCCATCTGGTTGGCTGGTGCGCATGATGGTGCGGGTAGCTTCTTTCCTCGACTGTCTAGCTAACATCCACCTTGTTGGCCTAAGTATAGTACTTCTGTTTCAATCCCAGGAGAGCTCTTTCCGCCCTTAAGGCCCACAAAAGATCCAATTGGCTCTGTACCTCCTTCAGTCTCTTGTATAGTTCCCTGCTCTTCCTGGCCAAGGCCCCCATTATTGTCTTTACCTTTTGTAGCTGGGACTCTAGTTCCTTCTCCATTGCTTCTTGTTGCCTCGATTTCAGAGCCCTAGGTTTTATAAGTTCCCCCTGCATCCCAGAGCCCTTCTAGGGACATCCCTTGTGCGGTTGTCATCTATTTTATTGCCTAGTTCCTCTGTCATTACCGCATCCTGTAGTATTTCCTGGGGAAAGGTCCACGACCACAGGCCTATACATGTCCTCCACCCCTGTATGGTTATCATGTGCGCGCGGTCCGACATGGAGATCACACCTAGTTTTATGTCCTCACCCTACCCAGCATTCTAGCCGATACCCACAAATACTCTATATTTGATCAAGCCTGATAGACATGGGAGAATCATGTAAACCCAGTCTCCTCCTCCCTCTTTACCCCTTCATCATCCCTCTGGGCCAGAATTTCGAAGTCTCCCTGTAGTGCCTTGGAGGGAGCTGTACCGCCTGACCTGGCCCCCGCGCTTCCATCTTTCACTGGATCCCAAGAAATATTAAAATCCCCATCCAGAATTATTTCACCCACCGCAAATCTTTCTAGCTTGGACCCCACTTCTCTCAAGAACCCATCTTGCCCCATGTTTGGTGCATACACTGTCGCTAAGGGCACCGTCCCATGGCCCACCTGCACTTGTGAAATAGATACCGACCCTGAGGATCAGCCTGAGAGTGGAGCATTTGAGCCTTGAGTGTCTTTAAGCCTAAATAGCACCACTGCCGTTTTCTCTTGCGCATTAGCCTGATATAACTGTGAGAATAGTCTGAAACTGACAGTGGCCTTATCCCTTTTCTGTGTATGCTTTTCTTGCAGCATTATGTCTGTGTCCATGTGCAATTTGCACCCCCACTTTAATTTTTATGGTGAAAAAGGTTCCGTTGCTGCCTCTAGCGAGGGATGCCCATACAGGATGGAGGAAAGGAGACTAGGATCTAGGAGTAAGTTAGTCACTCCAGTGAGTAATATGTCATTTTTCAACTTTCTACATGCTCTCCATTCTGTTTTTTGTTGATCTTCACCTCCCTTTGTTGCCTTGCCTCCCCCAGTGCGTGTCGGCTACAGGAGGCTTCTTGAGATGCGCCTCCTGTGAACGCTCGTTCGCGTTCTCGTACCACCATGCACTCGGCCTTGAGGGCCTGGTTCCCAACCACTGCTGGGATGCGTGTGCAGCTTGCAGCTCTCTGTCACCGAGACTTGAAGAATTGCCTTTCCATTCTTCTCCTCCTGGTCTTCCTAAGTAGTTTGTTGCCAGGACCCCACTGCAAGAACAAGGTAGGCCCGTTATTTAGCAAGGCCCTTCAGCACGGAGACTCCTTCCCGGGGTCTTCCACTGGGAAGGGTACCTTGGATTCGTGTTCTGGCAGGCCTGAGGCCGTTAAGGCTACTGGCTGCCAAGCCAAAGGGGCTCTTTCGGGTGACCTACGGAGGGGCGATCCAACTCATCTTCTGCACCAGGGTGCAAAGGATCGGCGTGTTCTGCTTCCAGGAGTCCATTCGAAGCATGATCCAAAATGACTACCTGCTCCGTAGCCGAGGACATCAGCCTACCAGAGCCACCTTCGAGATCATGACGCCGTGCAATCCGACTACTGCCATGAGGGCCTTGGCCGCGGGTTTACCAGAGCCATCTCAGAGGTTGACTCTTCTGGTTCTGGGGCCAAGGAGTGCCCTTCCATGTCTGAGTCAGTCAGCAAGTGGCACGGGGCCTGCGCGCCCTCCCTCCCCGGGCCATGGCGCCAGGCCCAAAGATCGGGGCTCCTAACTGGTCCTTCGTCTTTAGAGTGGGCATTGCAAGAAAGTTCCAGTCCCCTTCCTTCGGCACAGGTGGCTAGTCTCTGCAGGGTTACATCTACCCCTCTCAACCTTACGGATACATGATCAAGGCTCCTAGATGCTTTGATCAGGAAAGGAGGCCCAGCACAGCAGGGGGCCATGCCCCACGTGATCCGGCGGCATGGAAGGATCTCTTCTTCAAGCGCTTACTCTTCATGCACTCCACAAGATGTCGGGGCTCCTCAAGGGCCTTGGGAGGTGATCACAAAAGTTATGCCTCCGGCTGAGGCTGCCTCATATATATCTGAGCGATATTACGAATGGGATGGTAGACACATGGGACAGAGCAGTGGAGAGGCGAGGGATCTCATCTTTTCCGTTTACGCCGATCTTTAATAATGGGGACTTCACACTACGGCTGGAGAGAGGAGCGGTCCGGAGATGGGAGGATGTAGGACCCGTAGAGATATGTTTGCTGCCCAGGGAGTGATGACATTTGAGGAATGTAAGTTGCAATTTGGAGTAGGGGAGGGGGAAAGGCTCAGATACTTCCAAATTAGACACTGGGTCATGTCAACGGAAGTCAGGAAGGCAGCAACACGCGACCTGACGCAGTTTGAGCGTTTTCTCCTAACCCATGATGGTTCCAGAGGTCTTATATCGGATGTATATAAACTGCTAGGGAGCACAACCCCGAAGGTTACTTGGCCGTATATGAAGAGGTGGGAGCATCAGGAGGGAGCGGAGATGGAATGGGGGGACTGGGAGGCACTGTGGAGGTTAATCCCAAAGGTTGCTAGGGCTTCTCAGCTACAGGAAGCTTGGTATAAGTACATCTTTGGCTGGCATTATACCCCTGCCCGGTTGAGTGCAATGTATCCAACAACCTCAAATGAGTGCTGGAGGGGATGTGGGGAGGTGGGCTCTGCTGCACATATATGGTGGAACTGCCCGCGTTTTAGGCCTTTCTGCGGTGACATGGCTCGTGCCCAATCTACAGCCTTGGGGGGGGTCGGAGAATGGTCAAGACCCTCGGGAGATTTTGTTGGGGAAGACTGTAAAAGAAGGGGAGGGGCGGAGTCGGGTGGGGTGTGCGAGCATCTCCACACCTCCATCCAGATCTGGGACCAGCCGACACCCACAGTCCCTTCCACACATGACGCCCACCCACGTTCATAACCGTGTCCAAGTTCGGCCCCCGCCAGCTCTGTCAAACCTTTCTGTATACGGGGCAAGCAGGCATATGTGAGTCTGTCCAAATCTAGCCCTGATAATATTCCCAATCCATTCAATACACGGCATCGGTCACCCAACGCTACTCCATCAAGATGCGACAGTGGTCGGCATTCAGTCTTATCCAGCTTCTCACGCAGGCTACCGCTCACAGCCCCTTAGAAGCGTGGCACATGCCAACGTTCACAATTACGTCTAGGCGCTGCACCTGCTGTCATTCACAAATCTGTCTGGGACCGGCCCATGCCAATGTCCACGACTTAGTTCAAGTGTGGCAACTGTCAACATTCACACATCTCTATTCAAATATGATACCTGCTAGCGTTTATGGAGTGGGAGAGGTTGTTGGCCAGGGATGCTAATTTCTGTCCTCATGGGGTGTCGCTTGTGTCCTATTCGACCTAGCATCGGCTCTCTTGTTATCGTAGGAGTTTCCCCTAGTCGGTTCTGGGTGTTAGTCATCCTCAATTATATCATCCTGTTCTTTGTATATGTGTTTTTCAATTTGAATAAGTGGTGTTCGAAGAGCCAGGTTTTTAGTAGTTTTCTGAATTGTAGGTGGTCTTTGGTGTTTCTTATTTCTTTCGGGATGTTGTTCCAGGTTTTTGCAGCTAGGTGGGAGGAGGAGCAGCCCCGTAGTTTTTTCTTAAGGTATGGTATTTGTTCCAGGCGGATTTCGTTGCTTGATCTGAGGAGTCTCGTTGGCTTGTATATTTTTTTCTTTTTTAGGAATTCAGCTCCCTGTCCGCTGATTGCCCTGTGTGTTAAGCACATTGTTATGAAGGTGATGCGATGTTTGACTGGGAGTATTTTTAGTGCTGGAGAGATGTTCTCTTCTGGATAGTTTGAGGAGTCTGGCTGCTGTATTTTGGATGTGTTGCATAAAAATACCTCCGTAGCGGTTACCTGTAATGCAGAAGCTGTAGATGAAGGATCATCTTCCTGAGGCCTCCACAAGTTATTTCCACTGTGGTCAAGGAGGCTTTTGCACAGGTGAACTGGTCTCCGATGACCACTTTGTGGGCTACGTCTGTGAGAAGGTGTCTCATCCGCTAGTCCCTGCGGATCTGTCATCTAGGTGGCCAGGACACGGCCATCGCTTTTGGATCCAGTTCTTGGAGGTGGACCAGTGCGGGAGGATCACCTGGATGAGGGGTATTTCGGGAGTGGAAGTGGGACACCGCGCCACGGGACACGGTAGCCCCTTCCCTGTAACACTTTCCCCATCCTACCGGGTAGGCTACTTGGGAACTCAACAGCCCCACCCCACTTCCTGACATGAACACTTTCTCACAGACCGCTCGCTATGTGAGAAAACAGACAAACACCCAAACCGTATACTTGGCATGTCCCAACACAATGGTCAGGCAGAGTCAGGCAATTACTGATGATTACACACACCTTACTTCCATCACACTTCTCCCTCCCCTCCACCCCACACAGATAAGACAGAGCACAAAAACGCACTCTGAGCGAGGCAAAGCACACGAGGAAGCAGCAGTTCCAAGATGCCAGCTTAATACGAGGAGAAAGACGGCAAGATTGGAGAGGGTTGCAAGGAGGGAAGTGCCCTTGACCTTTTCAGAGAAGGACCATTACTTTCAAGAGCCTTTAAGAATAAGAAACAGAAGACCTCGTATTAAAGCTGAACACACCTGCATTGTGTGTCGGAGGTACCCAGGGCTCTCCCGAGTTGATAGCGAAGGCGGTGAGAAGAGTTTGCTGTCGTGGTACTGTTCTTGGCTCCTAAAACAAATCAGCGCCAGTAATGTCAGCACATCCGGTGAGTCAGGGAGACTGATACCAGAACGGCCCGTGTTAGCGCCACGCTTGCAAGCAGCAACATTGTATAGAGAAGTCTGAAGAACAGTGTGTGAAACGTATGAGACGGGCAACGTGAATAATCAAACATTTAGGCGCATTTACAGAAGAGCATTTCGAAAAGCAGTTGTAGCATAGTTGTGGCTCCTGAATCTACTCGTGAAAACTTTGACTTCATCCTACGCGCTTATTCGTGGTGAAATTCATAAGAAAAGAGAAACCCTGCCCACAATTTCATTTAATCGGGCAGCGCGCGTGCATTTACGGAAGTGCATTTCGAAAGAGCAGTTGTGGCAGATTTGTGGCTCCTGAATCTACTCGTGAAAACTTCATCCTACGGTACGAGCAAGACAAAGATCTGCACACTACAAACCTCTGCAACATTTATACAGACTCTAAAGCAGACTCTTAATCTTATACATCGATTTTCCTTCTATTTTAGAGCATATCCGTGGTGAAATTCTTAAGAAAAGAGAAGCCCCGCCCACAGACCCCCACAATTCCATTTAATCAGGCGGCGGGCGCATTTGCACTCGCCCATTTATGGAAGAGCATTTCGAAAGAGCAGTTGTGGCAGTTGAGGCGGGTGAATGGGTGAGGCTAAGTGGGCTGAACCTTGAAATGCCCTTGGTTTTGTTATACATCTGTGTAGCGTAAGAGATCATAAACCATGAGGTAATGGTGTCGCCCACATATCCTTTATTGGTCAGTTATGTTTTTATAAGTTGTACCGCCTGCTGGTTTATCATCTCTATACCAAGCTTACATGCCAGGTGCATACACCCTAGTGACGGGCATGCTGCTCCCAAAAGATATGTTTAAAATGTTTGCTGGCACAGACATAACACCCAAACGCTTGAGTCACAAAATTAATTTAACCCAAACCGTGAATTCAACTCAACGAAGTCGGCAGTCGGCGGCCATGGCAGCGGTGTCTGACACATGCCGTTTCTATTCAATCGAGTACATTGTAATCAATGAAACAGTCCCGCAATCTGGGATGGAGTCAAGCATGCCCTCAGACTCCATAATTGTTGAAGGCTTTCAGTTGGAAACTGTTCTGGCGGAAGTTATCCGTGGTGATTGCGACTTGGTACATGGGGGTGCGGCCAGAGACGGTTTACAGTGATAATTTCGACAACAAAAATGTCGAAAGTCAAAATATCGAAAAAAAAATGCCGACTTTTTTTTTCAATGCATTTTTTTTTTAAATGGGGGTTCCCCCAGCCCCCCTTTTTTAATTTTTTTTTTAATTTTTCCCTTTTTTTTTTAACTCCCGAACCCCTAAAATAAATATATAATTAAAAAAAACGAAAGTCGACATTTTTTGTCGACATTTTTGTCTGTCGACATTTTTTTTTCGAAATTATGACCACCCACCGCCAGAGACAGCTGCCCTGATGAACCTGTTCAAATATCGGCGATGTAAACAACTGCTGGGAAGTAACAAGACCCTCCCCTCTGCTGCCATCAACCGAGGGTCCTCTACGAGACGCCTCACCACAAAATCTTAATGACGATTGAATTGGTGTCAATGAGGGGGAGTCACATAGAGACCTGATCTCTCCCCCAGCTCCTCCGTCCTGTTATGCTCTCCCCTGACCTTTCACAATCCCCAGCTATGTTATCGGCATCGGGACGAGAATCTCTGGCACGTTTGATATCATTCGCTGAACCTACGCCCAGGAGAGGGAACATTCCATTGCACCCCGAGCCAACAACCCTGCCAACTGCTGAGAGTAAGGGCCTGGAAAACACACTACAGGCCATGAACACAGCGTTCTTCTCCTTGGCCAAACTAGGAGTGTCTGGACACAAGACTAGTAAACCAATCTGATATGTTATATCAGTTGTTACAATGGCAAAAGCGCAGGGGTGTTGGGGACTGGATGACTGAGGCGTTGGGGGAGGCTCCGATAAGTGTGAATAACGTTAGCAGTTTGGTCCTTAATGACTCCAGTGTAAAGGTGGTGGTGTGCATTGGGGAGGAGGTAAAATCTAAGAGTATCCCTGAGTTGAAGGCAAAAGGAAGAATTGGGGAAAAATTGTAAACAGACCGGCGATAAGCAACTGGAAATACCTAAACAACCTGAGTTGCTTAGACCTGTTGTCATTGAGGAAGGACCAATAAAGCAAGCTGTGAAAACACCAGACAAGACCTCTACGATTTTGGAGGGTAAAACTAGTACCTATGATATGTTTTCAAAGCCTAAATCAAAACTAAGCAGCATCATGGCCATGCAAAAAAAAGTAAGAACATGAAAATGCCGGTCTCTAAGAAACGTGCAAGTACTTACCAGTTTGTGAAAAAAATGTGCTTGCCCAAAATATCTTCACAAGTAATGTAGTGGTTAACAAATACAACAAAATGGCAAAGAAAAAAAATTGAGCAGAAGTTGAATTTGAGCCATTCTAATGGTGAAACAATGCAAGAGGTTTGTCTAGATTATCCACCTTTGGACACCCTAGTTAGAATAGTGGAATCTGAAAAACACATAGGGGTTCCTAAATCTATCCCGAAGTCTGTTTCTAAGACCACTATCTCACCATTCTTAAGCAACAAAACGTGCCATGGGGTTGAAATGAAAGCAGTGGAAATACAGCTGAATGGTGTGCAGAAAAATACACCCGAGGGTTTCCAACAAAAAAGGATCTTCATTGGTCCGGGTGAGCTTGATGGCTTTAAGTCATCTTTGGAGCAAAGGAGAGAGGAAATCGCCAGATCACTTGGGATTTTCATGACTGGCCTCTCCTCTCAACCTACTGCCAGTAGAAATGGAATCTCACAATCCCTACAGGGAATGAATTCTGTTTTGACCAGAAAGGCATTTGGCCTCAAAATAGTAGAGGGAACAATGTGAAAATTCACAGAAATATGAGTAAGCCCAACACCGAGACAGAAAGAGACTGTATATGTGAAAACACCAGCCCATTACCTAATTATGCAGTGTAGAGGTGGCCCCTTTCCCGAGTACGATCTGAATAGGACAAGTGTGTTAAACATCATGAGTGAAATTCCAAAATTGGAAGACCTATGCTCCAGTGACATAGACCTGATAGAGTTCATAGATGATCGCTTGTGAAACTTTGGATGTCATCTAGGGTCATAAAGAACTTGATTTGGTAGGCCCGGGAGGAACTATGTACGATGGGCTTCCTGATCGATAAACAAACTAACCTGAACCCAGATAGACATCCTCAGTGGCTCAGACAGAATGAACCACAGTATAAAGGACCGGACATGATGGGCTTCCCAATCGGTAAACAAACAGATTTGAACCCAGATAGACTTCCCCAGTTGTTTAGACAAAATGATGCCCAAAACAAAGGGCAGGACAGCTTTCAATATATTAAGCTCACTTGCTTTCAAAATGTCACGAGAGCCCAAGTACCGTCCACCAGTTGTATGTAACAATTAGCTGCCGGCAAAACAGAAACCTGCTCTTTCGCATTATGGAATACGAGGGGTTATAAGAATCTAACTTTTACCAACGTCACCCCACTTAACAAGTA
Organism: Ambystoma mexicanum; assembly: GCF_040938575.1. NCBI lineage: Eukaryota > Metazoa > Chordata > Amphibia > Caudata > Ambystomatidae > Ambystoma > Ambystoma mexicanum. Next base: position 536,193,797 of record NC_090929.1, on the reverse strand, counting down.
TGATGTACTGGCTTTACAAGAAGTCTGGTTGCTGACACCGCCGGTGTGGGAGGGAAATAGTATCTCCCTAATACAAGCAAAACTACCAGTGAGGGGAAGACCCATGGCTGGCTTGATGGTGGTGGTCAAAGTGGCAGCTAACTTACAGATCACTCCCTGGTTATCAACGAACATGTTTATTCAATTGGTTAGGATAAAAGCACTATATGGGGAGATAGCATTGGTCAATAGATACTGGAACCATGCTGAGTTTTCTGATGTCACCTATTTGGAGGACTTTTAATCTACTTTGGAGTGAATAAATGCAGATTTGGTAGTCAAATATATAGTGGTTGCAGGTGATTTAAACATCAAATGTCTCACAATGCTGGAAGGCCAGCAATCTCAGGCGTCTCTTCGATGGGTTGCCCTAATGAAATATGAATATGAACGTCACACACCCAGTACTTTCAACGATCTACTTCATGCCGAAAATCCATAAACCATTTACCATTCTACCACAATGCAGACCTATCATCAACAGTATTGGATCAATTACTGAAGGAATTTCTGAATATATCGATCATTACCTACAACCGTTGGCCTCCAGTCTTGGCTCTTTCATCAAAGACACTACCCATGCATTAAACCAATTGGAGAATATAAATTGGGAAGATAATTACTGGTTTGTAACATTCAATGTGACAGCATTATACACCAGTATCATCCATGAAAAAAGGAATCCTAACAGCTGAATACTTCTTGAAGACAAGATCTGTCTCATTTCAAGAACAGAACATGATGATCTTAGAAATGATTCACTTTACTTTAAATAACAACATATTCTGTTTTGGAGACAACATTTTCAGACAAATACAGGGTACGGCAATGGGGACAAAATTTGCCCCATCCTATGCCAATCTATACATGGGACATTTTGAAACCCAATTTGCCTGACAACACCCAGATTTTACGGTCAACAACAGAATTGTCTTTTGGGGAAGATACATCGATATTATCATTATTTGGAATGGATCAGAACAACTACTACTTGACTATCATGCTTTCCTGAACAATAACGATTACAATTTGAAATTTACTATCAATTATAATCAACATGCCATCAATTTTTTGGATCTTCACTTGTATATACAAGAACAGACAATTCACAGCACCTTATACACCAAAGAGACAGCTTTCAACAGTGTTCTACACGCTTCAAGTAACCATCCTCGCCATATCATTCAGAATATTCCCTTTGGAGAATTTCTTCGTATTAAACAAAACTGTACTTCAAATCTAGAATGCATTAAACACCAATCAGCAACCATCAAAACATTCAAAAAACGTGGTTACAGTCCAAAACACCTTAAAACAATGCTTCAAAAAACCAAAGAGAGACCAAGACCAACCTTATTACAAGAAAAAACCAAAAAGCTACCAAGTCAAGATGCACCAAGGTTCATCACCACCTACAGTTCAAATCACTATACCATCAAGAAAATCTTACAAAGAAACTGGAACATTCTGAAAACCGATATGGATCTTCAAAATCTTTTGGATGAAAAGCCAAAACGTTGTTTTCTGAAATTGCATCAATCTCAAGAAAATAATAAGTCCATCTTACTTTGATAACAAAAAATATGAGAAGTACAAAAAAGACTCTTCAACCCTTACACATTCTTGCTACCAACACCCACTACAGGGAACTATAAATGTAACAACTGCCAGATTTGTCCACACATGCTCAATGCCAAAAAGGAATTCTTTCAACCAAATGGGAAATTAACCAAAATCAAAGAACACATAAACTGCAACAGTAACTTTGTTATATATATACCATCATCTGCGTATGTAAGAAAGAATATATAGGCAGTACAATAAGGAAACTCAAGATAAGAGTGGGTGAACACCTAAGAGCAATAAAAAATAAGGATATGACATCCCCTCTATCATTTCATTTTCATCAATATCATCAAAGTTCAGATCTAGAAAAAAATCAATGCTATGGGATTGAAAAACTTTTACCACCAAGAAGAGGAGGCAACCTGGAATTTTGCCTCCGCAAAAGAGAGGCATACTGGATTTGGTCAATGGACTCGATCCACAGTGGACTCAATGTGGATCAAGAGCTATACCACTTTTTGCAATGATCTCGAACAGGCTCGATCTACCAAATCTAGTTGAGACACCCAAAATGACTCGATACTACTCATGAGAATCAGACAATGTGTGTTACTGTAATATCTTGAGTACGATTTTGTCTATCTGGCAGTTTTTTTGAGATATGTACTCCGTAACACTTGCCTTAGTGGCACATAAGTGTCCTCTGAGCAGGTCAGTTTAAAATATACTTAATTTGTTAAAGTCTACCTCCTTAAGAACATACTTCCATTTGAAACCGAAAAACGATTTTCACTTAGACCTATTCACAACACAACACAAAACAGAATGTCAAATGGGTGCCTGCTAAGAATCTAGTAAATATTGTATATTAGGAGACACTTTTATATCGAATGGTTTCTTTGCAAACCATACTTATAGCATGCTACATCAATAAGGGATTGTGATGAACCACTTACGCTTTTCATATCATCCTCTGAATACCTTTCTTTCTATGTGTTATTAATATAAACCAAATTGGAATATAATATGAGAAATTGCAAAAATAGCATCTGTTCAAAATTTAGACACTACAGTGACACCACACTTTACCACAAAATGGACACTAAAGTAAAACAATCTCTAATGACTTTGGGAATAACACCTTTCTATCTCATCACTGTGCACTCCTAATATCTCTAAGTACTCCACTTGTTCGAGCACATTTACTTTTCCTGAAAACCGAATATACTGCGGAACTATATTCCAATATGGCGTGCACATGTTTACATATTTTGAAACGTGTAGCTCACTTCTCACGCATGTTTCTCTTTTAGCATTATCAGTATCGTGGCACCCCTTTCCAACATGGCGTGCACACAATCATTCATTTCTGAATGCGCTCACGTGACTCTTACGACACAGCATTCTTTTCTTTTTTATACTTCCGGGTTATACTTGGCAGCGCACACAACTCGGATACTCCGGCAATCGTACTGAAATGCGAGATAACTTTACATTTCCGAACAAACATTATGCTTCATTGTGAGGTAAGACGCTTTGTTTTTTGAAGGCAGAACCGAACAGCTTCAACCCAAATAACACTTGAACTAGTAAATCCGCTCCATTTTCTTTTGCAAATCACCAATGTATCATTGACACTGTATATCTATACTGCTTCCACCTAGGGAGAGTGTTGAAAGCAGCCGCCAACATGTATTTAAAATAGACCGTTTGAACACAACATAGCCCCTGTGAGAAGTGAACTGTTTCAAGTAAGTTGCTTTTATAAGCCTTTTCTATATATGTATTAAATAAACAGTACTTTAAACACCAAATGCCCTACAGTCACCCATTTCAGTAGATTTAACATGCAGTGTAAATTAACTAACAGGCTATATTTAGATTTGGGAAACCATCTTTATCTTTTTACTTAAAGCAATCTTTTCTTATTTTTCTTTCGATTCTCTCTAGGCACTTTGTTTCATTTTCACTTGTTGAACCAATTTCTACCTTTCAAAAAAAAACCTGAAGAACCGTCAACTATTAGACGGGGAAACGCGTGTCGGGTTTAAACTAAAAGGACATCAATTCGAAACAATTACACCAGTGTAGAAAAAGCACTGAAGCAAAATACCTAAATAACAAACTTCTGCAAACCAAAACTGTGAAGTAACAGTACCTATTTGAATGTAAAACCCATTGGATCAACACATTAGGAGGGTTTAATTTGAAACAACTATACCAGTGTAGAAGAAGCACTGAATTGGAATTATTTAAACTGTGAAGTAACAGTTTCTACTTATAAACTTTTGCAAACCAAAACTGTGAATTAATAGTGCCTATTTGAATGCAAAACCCATTGGATTGTATGGCAACATACTAGGAAACGCAACCTTTTCTTTTAAGAATAAATGTATCACAACTGCATGACATTTTGACCATAATTGAGCACAAAATTTGGGTAAAGTCAAACACTGTGACGTAACAGTTTTTGTCTAGTGTGTATCTTCAATTGAATGGATTACTTCCTGTTAGGAATATAAATAAAGGCCAAGACAAAAGACAATCTATTTGGCTCAACGTATGACTGAAGAAAAGTTTTTGAAAACCATTTTTTCCTTTACAGAGCGTGAATTATTCCAAGGTCTAAATTAGTTAACAGTACAGTTTTGTTTCCCTCTACAGTCTAAGGGTAATAGATCTTTTGTTTGCTGCTCTGTACCCAATTTACTTTTCAGTGAGGAGCGCCGGAATCAGCCAAAGACTTTCATTTGCAAATCCTAATGAAAGCTAGGCAACTCTTAATGGTGAATGTAGCCATCAGTGGTGACATCTCACCGAAATGCACCTGGCAGAGAGGCAAACAAACGGCATATATATATATATGCATATATGCAAAAATTGAGTCCTTTCAGGTGCAACCTCAAACATGCAGTGACCACAACTTCCTAGGGTTAACATGGTCTGGTGGAGTTAATTTGAGGACAGATTGCAGGTGCTGTTGAACCAGTTTGGTGGGTATGTAGAGAGGAACCTCTTAACAGGCAACAAGGAATAGTGTAAGATTCTGGTAAACTACAACTCCCGAGCCAAACTAAGAATCCATCCAAAATGGATTCTCCAGCACAACCCCTTGGAGGTGGTCAATGAGTATAAATACCTAGGACTAAATACAAATAATCATCCTTCTGATGAACCCTACTATGAAGATATAAGGGGAAATCCCAAGACTGCTACATCTCAGGTCCGAATTATCATGGCAAAATATGGAACATTTTTGCTGATGCCTGCCTTAACTTTCTATAAGCAGAAGGTAATGACTATAATATTATATGGTGGGGAGACAAGAGCATGGCGGGACGGTCCCTTCTGGTCTAGACTAAAGGGATATTACTGGCGGAATGTATTATATCTACCCCAAAGTCAATCAATTTCCAGCATTGGACATGAATTGGGCTTGGTATCCCTGAGTACTGGTTATAAATGGAAAATGGTTTCATTCTATCGGAATTGCATATCGATTAATGGTAACTCAATTATGCATGTCATCACAAAATATATTATGAATACATCTCACAAGCAAATGCGTCTATGGTTAACAATGGTTCGGCAATTTTTGGAAGATGCGGATGTCTCTAATGATATTTTAGAGTCTAACCCAGATAGAGCTATAATGTAATTATATCAGTGGGATTGGATTCTTAACAGAACATTGCATGAAATTACATCTGTTTAAAGAGCATACCTTCCTAAGTAAGAAAATGAATGTTGTTGAATCCTATTTGGTAATATTTCCGAGTGAACTCAAGGGAGTCCATTTTTAAGATTTCGACTGAATCTATTACACACGAAAATGACTAGGCGAAGACTCCATAAAAAAAGATGACACACATTGTAGATTTTGCGAGCAACCAAATCATATTAAAACCTTGAAACATTTGCTGACGGAATGTAATCATCTAGCTGACCTGAGAAGAAAGTATTGTTACCATTTGTTCAGTCCTTATTGCCATTAAACATCGAATCTGATGTGGAATCTATTACTTCATTGTACACCTGCTTCTAAAAGGTTGGTAATTGTAAATTTCTTGAATGCATTGAACTTAGAGAAAGAATTAGCGGGAAATACGCAGTGAGTCGATTAAACGCTGGTGATTCTAGAGAAATAGTGCTCTACCAGCTGTTAAAGTAACAAACTAGGCAAGAATTATTAAATGTCATTCCTGTAACTAGCCAATCTGAATAAATTAGAGAAACTTGTTTCTTCTCTTAATGTACAATTACATTTGAACTTGGGAATTTTAGTGTTTTTATAAATGCTTATTTTGATTTAGGTTGTATGCAGGAATTTTTAATTTCCATTGTTATATTATGCAGTAATTTTCCTTTTCCTTTCTCTTTTTATTATTTCTAATTTTAATTGTTGCATCACATTTAGAGTTAACACATTGTTTGTATTCATGCAATTTTTATCCTTGTATAAAATTGAAAGGTTTTACCAGCTAATTCAATTAAAAAAAAAATGGAAACCGCAGATGAGTGACTGAACTCTTTAAGCCAAGACAGATACTGTAAACCGAGGTCCGGCGCCATGTGGGTGTTCAGTCAAAAGTCTGTCAGGTATCCATCTGGAGGATGTGGTTGTAAAAAGGAATTGTGGAGTTGAAGTAGTCCTGAAACGTGTAAAGCATAAACCTGTGCACTTTCGAAAGTCTTTGATAGTTTTTTTATTTTTTATTTTTAAAATTTTTATTAATTTTATTCAAACCAACCAACAATACAAACCAAACACGCAGTGCAAGTTACAACCGTTACATTAAACATCATTTAGTGTCTAACCACTGCTCCCTCAATCCCACCCCCCTTTACGAGCCTAATTGTTCTTCGCAAAGTCTTTGATCGTTAATACTCAAGGAAATTGGTCCAAGTCTGGCTGAGGGAGACCAATTGTGTAAAAGGGGATCTGAGCCCAGCTGAGGGGGATAATGGGATGACCCGTGAGTCACCTGAGCAAGAATATTCAATGAACATTGTAGAAGGGGATTTGAGCCCAGCCAAGGGGGGGTCCAGGATGAAAACTGAATCATCTGAATTGAATGCTTGTAAGAAGTGAAGAACTTTTAATTTGTTTTGGAACATCAGGCCCTCTGAATCAAGAGACGTTTGATAAGTAAAGAGACTTGGGCGCAGAAGGCCCTGGTGATGGTGAGTGAACTGTATCCTAATGCCGAAGAAGCCAAAGATTATGCTACGCTTGAGTGAACCGCCTTGTCCCGGGCTGAAAACGTGCAAAAGGGAGGCCAATGGCCGGAGCACCCCGATATATCATTTTTGTGAACACTTCTTTCTTTTTCATAAACACTAACCCCACACTATTCGTATTTAGAGGTAAGGATTGGCATTAGTGTTTCTTTTTATTTTTTACTATAGGTCTTTTTTATCTGACAAAGACACCACAAGGACTGCGTTATTTGATGTTCGTAGCTTGCTCCCACCTGTAGATTTAGGATTAGATGGGCACTTATACCCTTGTTGAAGTTCAATAAACACCCTTGAACCTTTGTCACTTGTTTCTCTTACTGTTGATGCCATGTCTTCCTTACACATCCTATCCCATACCATCATTGTCAATGAAGTATGGGTTATCACCGATTGGTGTACCTCCACCTTCCAGATGCACCACATGCTATCCGGCCTCCACATCAACCTGGACACCGACCACATCATCCTCGTCGTCCTCGGAGGACATATTTTTTGATGGATTTCAGAGGATAATCCACTCAGAGGCTATGGTGGGTTATTTTAAATATCTAATAAAGGTTATGCCACAGCAGGCTTTACAACCACAACCTATTTGCCCAACAGCTGTACCGCAGCCGCAATCACTGATACCTTCGAAACACTCTCAGCCTACCATGCCAGTGGTTTCCACCATTACAGCAACAGGTTGCTCCACTGGATCCCAGAGCAGGAGCTGATCTGCAACTTATGGCTACGGATAACCCATCAAATATACCATCTTCAGATCCAGCTATCGTGGATACTGTGACTACTGTAACAGTTTACGAAGACCATGTGGATGACGTTTCCCTGTCCACTAAGTGTTTCCATGGCAGAATGCCAGTTGCTCAGGACTTTTGGGCCTACACTTGCCAGAGGAAACATCTTCTGACTGGTATTGATGGTGGAGACAAAACTCCTGATTACACATTGTTCAGGAGTGTCTTTTCAAAAAGATATTTTGGCTGAGGTGAAAAAATTATGGGAAAATCTACCCTCAGTCCGACCTGTTCCAAGAAGATGGAACCTAGGTATCAACAACTGCAGTAGTATACTGCATATTTTTCGGCTTCTCCACAGACCCGGTCTTCAGTAGTGGCAGCAACGACTTTTTTTTCTAAATCATCAATATCCACTATGGGCTTATCATCTACAACCCTTTTGAAGGAGGACACTTTTGGAGGCAAATGGTAAGAAGGTGTATTCCAATGCTGCACTACACTTTCACCAGGCTGATTGCGACACTATGCTGACGGCGGCTAACCAGCAACTGTGGAAGGAGATTGTGAATTTCCAGCATATCTTGCCTCTGGATAAGGTTGCAATATTCAGATCCGGGCTTGCAGATGCCAAACTGATAAGCCCATGACGTGAGCAAATTATCAACACATCACAATGATGGAGCCTCAAGGAGTGTTTTGCTTGGGAGTTGACATGCGCTGCACAGCTTGGTCCAGAGTGACTAATTTCAATAAATACGTGCAAGATAAAATTCTGGATCTCCCCTTTGAGGGAACAGATTTGTTTCATTCATCTACAGATGATGAGCTAACAAAACAAAAAAAATACATTAACAGCAAAATCCTTGACTGGCCTTACTAAGGCCCCACAAACATCTTTCCAATCTTCCGGAAAAATCTAGACCGGAATTCAGGTCAAAACGTTTGGGTGGTTTTCATGGCTGCCAAATAGCAGGCAGCCAGAAAGGTCCCTAGCGGACAAAGGTGTAAACGGAGAGACCTGCCACAAAGGGATTTCTCTATTCTCCAGCATGGGGTCTGGCATGGATTCACATGCTCATGAATATTCCCCGTCATCGGGCTGGGAATCCTCGGTAAAGAAAACACCAGTATTAGTTTCGTTTCTGATCTGTCTTTCTTAGTAGTAACCAATCACTGGTCTCTGAGTCATACTGCCCCCAGCCAATGACTGCCCTCTCCCTAAGCCCCTCCCCTGGCAGCCATACTCAGATTTTTACCACACATTCAAGTGTTGGGAGTCCTCGTGCTATAGCTCTGGAGCGTTGACTGCGTTTTGCGATTTTTTTTCAAAGAATTTAATCTAATTTTTTCGGTCAATCGAGCCTCAAGCTCCACCGTTTCTACTTGTGATCAACGGGGACCCGTTTCGGAATTTTCTACGCCCCTCAAGGGCGATGTTTTAATCGAGTACGCTTCTTGGAGGATTCCAGAAGACCTTGAGGCCTACCCCGTGGACATCGCCGGATCCAAGCTGTTCAGGAACTGCCCTGGATGCGGATTGCAGAATGTGTTCAAGGAGGACGAGCATTCTAGATGCCTCTACTGCCTTCACGAAGACAAAACGCACGTGGAGAAGGAATGTGCGTTTTGCAAGAACATGTCGGAGCGGACCATGAGGGATCGGCGGATCCGCCTCACCAACTGGCTGGAAGGAAAGAGCCCAGCGGTAGGTGAGAAGAATAATAGGTCAGAGCAGTCTTCTAAGTCCTTTGAGGGCGCTCCGGCGACGGGGGCCCACAGAAGGCTAAGCACCGTGAGTGCCGAATGGTCAGGCTCCTCGGCTGCCAGGCAGGGCGAACTTTCACCGACACCATCAACCACGAGCCAACGCTCTGGCTGATTGAAGAGAAAGTCGGAGATCCCGGGTAATCTTCTGGAGAAGCCCCGGGTGATCCTGACGGAAGCAGCCGAGGGGGAGCGAGGCAGTGTCCCTCCCCCCAAGGTGAATGCCTCAAACACGGCAAAAGTCGTGAAGGCCCTGATTCACCCAGCTATGGCCTCTATCGAGGGAGTCGTGGCGGCTCTGGCGAAGCCTGTGGAGGCTACCTCAATGGAGACTACCTCGGGGCCCAGATTTTCCCTGCTACCGCGGAGGGAAATCCTCTTTTCAGCCCATCGATAAGACCCCCGTGAAGACCCCGGTGGAAAAAGAAGGGGGGGGGGCGGTGGCCATCAGGGATACAGCCTCTGAGGAGGAGCTGGTTGAAGTCATGCAAGGCCTCAACAAGAGGTTTGAGGAGGTCCGGTCCAACGGGAGGAATCCCGGGGAGGCAGACGAAGAGAGCGACGGTGGCGCCGACGAGGCTCCCGGGAGGAGGAGCAACCATCGCGCCCGTCGCAGCCAATGCCCGACAACTCGGTGGCCGTTTTGATGGCAATCCAAACCTTATGCACGGAGATAAGGACGAGGTTGCCTCTACCCCCAACGGACGACCCAGCAGAACCGGGCCTGTCGGGAAGCCCTCCAAACAAGCAGAGGAGAGTTCAGCCCCCCCGCCCGCCTTTCCAGCCCTTACAGCCCGCTCAGCATTCATCTCCTTCCCCTGATCCGAGGGATGACACGGGAACAGATACGGCCACGATGGGGACGGATGACGACGGTGGTGACGACGGGATGGGCCTTCCATCACCACCCCCTCGGGGCCTGCCCACCTGACGAATTTGGCTCCTTCCTTGCCATGATTTCCAGGGCATCCAAGCTTTTCCAGCTCTGCCCCGAAGAACAGAAGAAGGCGCGAGGCCAAGAGGAAGACTGTCCTCGCAGTGCCGTTGCTTGACGACATCTGGGACAAGGAACTTGCTCTCCTGAAGAACCCGTCCACGACGCCTGCCAAGAGGGATCAGTATGAGAAGAAGTACCGGGTCACCGATTCCGCCCCTTTGTGCCTCAGGGCGCAGCCGACCCCGGATTCGGTCGTCTCGGCAGCGGCCAAGAAGAAGGCGGCGGGGGCGACGACTTCAACCTCGCCACCTGACGGCGAGGGAAAGAGACTGGACGCCATGGGACGAGGAGTCATCTTGTCCGCGGCGACAGTTATGGCGGCCAACGCCCTAGCGATTGTGGCCCGCTGCGACAGGGAGTTGTGGTACAAGATCGCCCCCCTGCTGGACTTCCTACCGGACGACAAGAGGGCGGAAGCCCTGGGGATCCTACAGGAAGGTGAGGTGTTGTCGGACCACACCATAACAGTGGCCACGGACATCGTGGACACCAGGTTCCGCCAGTTGGACAACGGTGTTTGCCTTCGATGGCAGGGATGGCTCAAGGCAACAGATTTCCACCAGGACGTGCAAACCAGAGTTCTGGACATGCCCTTCAATGGGAACAACCTGTTTGGAAAGACAGTAGATGAGTCACTTCAGGCCATCAAGACCGACACAGAGACGGCTCAGGCCTTGGGAGTTTTGCAGCAACGACGGCTGCCCTCTCAAACTCCAGAGGCAAGCAAGGTGCCTCCAAAGGATTCAGCGGTGGCTCCTCGATGTACCGCCAGGCAGCCTGTTCCTCGTCACAAGAGGCCTACAGAGGGCGCAGCAAGTCAGGATGACCCCTTCGCCGTCGCCAAGGAGGCCAAGGCGGCAAGGCCACTTCCAAACAGGACTGAACCAGTCGTAGCATCGGGCCCCCACCTGAGAACCCTGGTGGGAGGCCGGCTGGCAAAGTTCGTCATTGTGTGGGAGTCCATTTCCACCGGACGGTGGGTGCTGGATGCCCTGGCCCACGGGCGCACTCTCGAATTTCTAAGGAAGTGCCCCCGAATTCCTCCCGTGGCCAGGAAGGAAAATCACATCCCACAACTGCTGTTAGAAGTAAGGCCAATGCTCAAGAAAGGGGCCATCGAGCCCGTCCCGAAGAGGCTCTGGGGCTCCGGAGTATACTCAAGATACTTCCTTGTCAGAAAGAAGACAGGCGATTGGCGCCCCATCCTGGACCTGCGTCGGTTAAACAAATACATCAAGGCCCAGAAGTTCCGGATGGTCACCCTCCAGCACGTACTGGGACAGCTGCAGGCAGGCGACTTCCTATCGTCGCTGGACTTGGAGGATGCGTACTTCCACATCCCCATTCTAAAAGGACACTGAAAATTTCTCAGATTTGTAGTCCAAGGACGGCACTACCAATTCAAGGCCCTGCCATTCGGATTGAAGACGGCGCCCAGTGTATTCACCGAGTGCCTAGCGCCAGTGGCGGCGCGACTGTGCCTGCAAGGGATCCACGTTTACCCCTACCTGGACGATTGGCTCATTTGAGCAAGGACAAGGGAGCTCGCCGTCGAGCACACAGCGAAGACCGTCCAACTGCTCACGGACCTGGGATTCTCCATCAACTTCCCCAAATCCCACCTGGTTCCTTCGCAGGTGCACTGTTTCTGGGAGCCAAGCTCGATACAGTGGCACGATTGGCTTTCCCGTCGGACGAAAGGACGAAGGCCATCCTGGGCAAGGTGCAGCGCTTGCTGGCCACAGACGTGGCCAGGGTGAGGTCCATCAAGTCACTTCTCGGCATGATGTCCTCTTGCATCTACCTGGTGCGCCCATGCAGGCTGCGGATGCGTCCTCTACAGGAGTTCCTCGACGCCCGTTGGATGCAAGCGGCTTCGAAGACAAGATCCTGCTCAACGAGGGCTTCCGCCAAGCAATTCGGTGGTGGGGCACCCGCACGCATGTCGCAGCGGGCACAGACTTTCAGACCCCAGCACACCAGGAGACGGTGATGACGGATGCCTCCCTGGAGGGTTGGGGAGCGCACACCAGAGATCTTCATGCGAGAGGCCTTTGGCTCCCGGAGGAGAGGTCACTCCACATCAACATCCTGGAGCTCCGAGAAGTGTTCTGGGCTCTCAGGTCGTTTCTCCCATCCCTCAAGGGCAAGGTGGTAAGGATCTTCACCGACAACACCACCACAATGTTCTACAACCGGAAGCAGGGAGGAACCAGGTCTCCGGCCCTATACAAGGAGGCCCAGGATCTGTGGCACTGGGCCGTTGCCCAGGGGATGTTTCTGGTGCCCTTCCACCTAGCAGGAATAAAGTACACCATCGCCGACTCGCTGAGCAGGGAGCTGCGCTCATGCCACGAGTGGGAACTGCGTCAGGACCAAGTGGATCGGCTTTTCCGACGATGGGGCAAACCTCAGATCGACCTGTTTGCGACGGCAGCGAACTCCAAGTGCCAGAGGTTCACCAGCAGGTTTCGCAAGCCGAGGTGCATGGGCGATGCTTTCTCGTTCCGCTGGGACGGCCTGTTCCTGTATGCGTTCCCGCCGTTGCTACTGCGACTCGTCAACCAACTCAAGAGGTCCCAGTGCAGGATGATCCTCGTTGCACCGGCGTGGCCGAGACAGATCTGGTTCCCGGACCTTCTGGACTTGTCAGCGTCCCCCCAGTCAAACTGTGGACGGACGCAGATCTTCTCTCCAGAGAAGGAGGCGCCATCCTCCATCACGACCCGGGGTCACTGAACTTGCAGGCCTGGCTCCTGCGGCACTAGAGTCTGGAGGGTACGATATCCCGGCGGACTGCAAGGAGGTGCTTGCAAAGGCCAGGGCGTCCTCAAATCTGAAGTGCTATGGACACAAATGGAAGAGGTTCTCTGTCTGGTGCCGTGCACAGAAGATTAACCCTCTGCAAATTACGGCCCCTCAAGTGCTGCCGTACCTGCTGTCGCTGGCCAAGGCGGGGCTGGCTCATGCCTCCATCAAAATACATCTGGCGGCGATCTCCCGCTACACCAGAGCTATGGGACGATCATCTCTGTGGTCTCATCGCCTGGTGAAGGAGTTTATGAAGGGACTGTTCCGTTCATTCCTGCCAGTGAAGGCTCTGGCCCCGGCGTGGGAACTCAACGTGGTGCTGACCAGGCTCATGGGGGCGCCTTTCGAGCCTCTGCATTCGGCACCGTTGAAGTTCCTGTCGTGGAAAACTGCATTTCTTGTGGCCATCACCTCTGCACGACGAGTGGGAGAGATCCAGGCCCTATCCTGCAAGCCTCCATACTTGACTTTTCACGATAGGAGGGTGGTTCTGAGGACGCACCCCTCCTTCTTGCCCAAGGGGCCATCGGACTTCGATCTCAACGAGCCCTTGGTGTTACCAGTTTTCTTCCCGTCGCCGGCCGAGAGGACTTTGCACTCGCTGGATGTAGCTAGAGCGCTGAAGTTCTACGTGGACCACACAAAGAGTTTTCGGAAGACATCACAACTGTTTGTGAACTTTGGACCTGTGAACCAAGTGAAGGCCCTCTCGAAGGCTTCCATTTCCGGCTGCATCATGCACTAACACCGGTTGGCAAACCGACCGTTGCCCGGCCGTCCGAGATCCCATTCGACCAGAGCGATCGCTGCTACCACGGCGTTCTTGTCTGGTTTACCCCTGCTGGACATCTGCAGGGCTGCTACGTGGAGGTCGACGTATACCTTCACGAGATTCTACTGCATCGACCGGGATTCCAGGGAGGAGTCCAGGGTCGACCAAGCAGTGCTGCGCGACCTGTTCGCCTGAAGGTGAGCCTGGTAAGAGTTGCTTAATGTTGAGTTTATGTAATGCTTAATGTTGAGCCTTGCCACCTCCCGTGGTTGTGCATGTGTTTACTGCTATGTATTCTTATATTCATGAGCATGTGAATCCATGCCAGACCCCATGCTGGAGAAGGAACAAGTTACTTACCTGTACCTGTAACTGTTGTTCTCCAGCATGGGTCTGGCATGGATTCACATGCGGACCCTCCCTCCTACCCAACTGTGGCTCTTCACTTGGTCATACTGCCACTTTAGGTGCTACCAAATCTGAGGATGGCTGCCAGGGGAGGGGCTTAGGGAGAGGGCAGTTATTGGCTGGGGGCAGTATGACCCAGAGACCAGTGATTGGTTACTGCTAAGAAAGACAGATCAGAAACAAAACTGATACTGATTTTTTCTTTACCAAGGATTCCCCGCGTGACGACGGTGGATATTCAGGAGCATGTGAATCCATGCCAGACCCATGCTGGAGAACAACAGTTACAGGTAAGTAACTTGTTCCTTCCACGTACTTAAGATACTTAAAAACAATGAAGTGTCGGTTTGGATCCAGTGCACAGCAGTGTTCCACCACAACTGGTGTTTAATTTCAAAGGATTCATGGATCATATCAGTGATGTCTCGAGGCTACTGGTTACCAATTCCTCAATTTCCTTCTCATCGCCTCCTCTTCAAGTAGACTCAGCGGCCCTATTTCTAGACGTCAACTCTGTACTGCTGATCAACGCTGTAGAGGAAGTCCCTTCTCTCGAGAGAGGGAGCGGATTCTACTTTTGCTAATTTACCGTACCAAAGAAAAACAAGGCTCGCTTGCTGACCATATTGGATCTGTCTGTCCTCAGTCTTTATCTCTCTCTACATAAATTAAAGATGGTAACACCTAGTCTAATTCCACCAGCGGATACTTCTCGTCGTTCTTTTTGGTCTTTTTATCATTCAGGTACTCGGTCCTCAGGCGTTACGCTCCTCCCTGGCGCATGTCGACTTCTACAGGGTTCAACATGTGTCATCCTGCGACAGGCTCTTCCCGACTAAAGACCCCCACGCCCTCTGCCTACGGTGCCTTGGCCCAGACCACGCCTGGAAAGCTTGTACCACTTGCAACGTGCTTTCCTCAAGGTCTCTGAAGAACAGACTGGCCAGGTGGAAAGAGCTCTTGCAGAGATCGCCTCCAAAGGACCTTGTCCATCATCGATCCAGGCCCAAGGTAGGGCACTTATTTTCCAGTGCCCCCCACAAGTGAGACTCCTTGCCAAGGACTCGGCCGCGCGGGTCCTGGTACCAGCACAAGTAACGAGGCTGCATCAGCTTCCGTCCTCCAGGCCGAGGGGTCAATAGATCCTCCCAGCGACAGTGCTGAGGGACCGGATGGTTCTTTTACCTGGTCTTCACCCTATGCCCTAATACCGGCAACATGTCCGTGGGGGCGCCTGTATGCAGTTCTAGCGGCAGATCTGGCGAGGGTGAAAAACCTACCGGGCCTCGCCCCGAGGAACAAGGTAGGCTCCATAATCCACACTCAAGAGTCCTGGACAGGGCGGGGCCCAGTGAGCCGAGCAACACGACACAGGCACGTGGAAGGCAGCTCGACAAAATGGCTGCTGTGCCAGAAAATCCAGACATCCGGCCGACGCCACTGCAGGGAAGGCAGCTGGTGGAGGATCGTGTGTCAAGGTGGGACCGGTGTCAACCAGGTATGTGGCCTACAGCTTACCCTTCCTTTGCACAGGGCAGGTTCCCGCTGCATCGATATGAGAAGGGCATGCAACGGCTCCAGCAGCCCCTCACTAACCCGTCAATATCGCCTACCACCAATTCGGCTTGCGAGAACAGGTTCTTTGAACGGTTCCTCAGGCTCATGAAATCTCCTCGAATGGGGGACATTCTCAAGGACACCATCAGGGACATGCTCCTGCCAATGGTTCCAGCCCCTTAGGCGCCAGTGCAGACGCCTCTGGCCCCTGTTCAGCCTCATATCCAGGTGGTTCTGCAACAGTCCCAGCCTCCGTCTCCACACCGCTACTCGGGGCTCCCAACTCTCCGCCTCCTGTCCCTGACCAACAGGACCTGCAGGGGGACACAGAGGAGGAGGAGGAGGAGGACCCTGACACCCCATCTTTGGCCAAAGGCTTCCTTGATAGTCTGGCCGAGTACTTGGGCCTTCCTCAACCCGAGGTCAAGCAACCAGCAGAAGGGGTCCTCACAGAAGTCCTCACGATACGTCCTGCAACTAGAACGGGAATCCTGATGCAGAAGGATGTAGTTGCCTTGGCCAAGAAGGGTTGGCTCAAGCCCCATTCAGTCCAGCCGGTGAACAAACACCTGGAAGCCAAGTACATGCGGATGGAGGGGGGGATACACTCTTGCTATCGGCCCATCCTCAGCCACACTCCTCAGTGATCGCTGCGGCATCACTATACTCCAAGCCTGTCGTCCTCAGCCGCCTCCTCTGCAGCGCTGCTAGGCAAGGAGGAGAAGATCTTGGAAGCCTACGGGAAGAAGCTGCATTCCAACACGTCCCTGCATCTTTGTCAAGCCAACGCGGATGCCATGCTGGCAGCCGTTAACCAAAGGCTCTGGCGGTAAATTGCAGATTTCCTCCCAAAGCTCCCTGCGCAGAGCCAATGAACATTCAAGGCAGGATTGGCAGAGGCCAAGATGGCGGCGCAAGACATCATGGAGTCCACCGTGGCCCACATTGACACCTCTGGCCGTGCCATCTGCATTGCACAGACATGAGAAGAATGGCCTGGCTCTGTGCGACGAAATTCAACCCGAATGTCCAGGATCGCATCTTGGATCTTCCGTTCAAAGGGGGTGACATCTTCCACTCCACAACGGACGAGGAGCTGGATAAAAAGAAAAACAGCTCACAAATGGCCAAGTCGTTATCCATCTTGACAAAGACCACGCCCAAAACGTACACCCAGTCACAGCAGCGCTCGGAGGGCGTACATACTGAGGGTTCCATTGGCGCAAGCAACAAAAAGAGGGGGGAGTATGGGCTTTTTCCAGTCCCCCTCCTCCACAACAGCCTCAGAGAGAAGGAAGACATGACACGCCCCTCCGGGTCCACATGTCTCCAGTGGGGGGCAGGCTTGCTCTCCATGCAAATTTCTTGGGCCAGAATTTCGCGGACGCCTGGATCCTCTCGGTAGTCTCCACAAGGTACTACCTCCCTATCCCAGCCTCTCCTCCCTCCTCTCCACCACTCCCACAGGGTGGGACAGCAACTCTTTTGGCAGAGATCTGGTAGCTCATCCAGAGCCAGGCAATGGAGGAAGTCCCAGCGAGGCTTGGGCTTTTTACTCCAGGATTTTCACCATTCAGAAGAACCATGCAGGCCTGAGGGTTGTGCTGGACCTTCCCACCCTCTGTCTCTCCCTACCTCAAGATGGTTACGCCAGCTTTGATAGTGGAGACATTGTGCAAGGGAAACTGGATGTCCTCCCTGGATCTGAAGGATGCGTACCTATCTGGCAGCCTCATCATTCTTTCTTTTATATGATTCAGGGTTATAGACTACTATTTCATATACAAGGTGCTTCCTTTCTGGTCTCAACTCGGCCCCCAGGGTCTTTACCAATCTGATGAAGACAGTGGTGGCCCTCCTCAGGTCGCAGTGCCACCACATCTACCCATACAGCGACGACTGGTTCATCAGGACGACCTCTCCGGAAGCAGTGCACCATATATCCCAGGCTCTTATGAACACGCTGCATGAGCTGGGTTTTTCACTCAACCTCAAGAAGTCGCAGTCAGAGACTGACCACCTTGGGTCTCATTTGGGACACGTGCTTCGAGAGGGATTTTCCCTTGGAGGACAAAATCACAGCCCTCCAGAGGGCCTATGCGTACTTCCTCAGCAGAGAAGTGACCTCGGCCTGGTGGTACCAATATCTACTGGTCTCAGGAGGATAGCTCATGATATTGATATTTTATTTCTATCGCGCTCATACAAGCGTGACAAGGGAAGGGGAACAGAGGAGAAACAAAAACAACTATCTTACTAGGCCCAGTGAAATTGAGAAAGCGCAAATGCATGGTAGAGGGGGAGAGGGAGAAGTGCATGGAAGGGTGAACAAAAGGAGAGTGCGGAGCAAGGAGGAAAAAAAACAAATAATAATTAATAAATAAAAATTCAATAAACAAAGGTAGTGCAGCCAGCAAGTGGCAGTGCTGGGTTTAAGGCAACAGGCTGGGTAGGTCTGATAAGTGCAGGAAGAACAAAACAAAGGGGTGGGGGCTGTATGGGTACAGATACAGACCCCAGTGCAAAGGGTGTCCCGGAGGCAGTGCGTGCGGGTGGCAAGAAGAGCAGGTACCTGGGCCCGGAGGAAAGAGGGTGGCCAGGTGCATGGCACCGAGGGAGAGTAGAGTTAGCAGGGGGAAGGGCAAGGGGCAAAGGCAGAAGCAAAGAGGAAGGTCTTGAGGTGCTACAGAAGCAAAGAGGAAGGTCTTGAGGTGCTTCCGGAACCAGAGGTGGTTCTCCGGAAGTTTTAGAGTGGCAGGGAGGCTGTTCCAGAGGGAGGCCCCAGCCGAAGACAGAGATCTACCCCCAGCTTGTTTCTTTGAGAAACGACTGACCCTGAGGGAGTTAAAGGAGCGGAGTCCTCGCGATGGGAGGTATTTGCAGAGGGATAGCTGAAGGTTTGTTGGACCCAGGCCCCAGAAAGCCTTGTGGACAATGCAGAGGGTTTTGAATTTAATCCTTGCATCCACATGGGCAACGTGCTCGCCTTGGAAGCAAAACGACACGCAGCAACACAGGTTTGACCCCTGGGTCCGCGCTTAGAAACCTCTGGGTATTAAGTGTGTTACACATAACCAATCATATATTATACTGGGTCTCATGGCAGCTGTCCTCTTGGCCGTCCCCCACACGAGACTCAGGATGAGGAGGATACAGCTGCACTTTGCAGCCTTTTGGAACCACGGGCGGGCCTCTGTCGTAGAAGATCACTGTTCCTCCACTTCACCCGGACCTCACGGCTGGGCAAGCCTTTCTGGCAACCCACACCTGCAGGTCACCATCACCACAGACTTGTCTCTCGAGGGTTGGGAGGGCCACCCTGGACAACCACTTTGTCCATGGCACCTGGACTCAGCAGGTGCAGGAGTTCCACATCAATTGGCTGGAACGGAAGGCTATCTGGCTGGCGCTCAGAGCCTTTCTTCCGGTTATCGAGGGCAAGATCGTCCTCATACAGACAGACTACTCGACCAGCATGTTCTACGTCAACAAGCAGGGAGGTACCAGAAGAACTAGTGCTACCTACATTTTTTGCCCAGCCCAAAGACAAGGCACAGCGAGTTCTGCACTGCCTTGATGTCAGGCGTGTCCTGAGATTCTACTTGGACAGGACGAAGGGCTTCCACAGGTCGGACGCACTTTTTGTCACCTTCGACGGATCAAGCCCAGGGTATCGGGCCTCTAAGGCCTCCATAGCCCGTTGGATGGTCTCGGCCATCAAGGAAGCTTATGAGGGACAGCATAAGCCACTGCCGGCCAACTTGCATGCCCATGCGGTTAGAGCCAGCGGCACGTCCCGTGGCAAGTCGTAAGCAGGGCGGCCACATGGGCCTCCTCTTCGGCTTTCTCCAAGCACACTACTGTTTGGATGCCGATTCTAGATCAGATGCGGCTTTCGGACATGCGGTTCTTAGAAACCTGTTTGCTTAAGGTGGGTCTCCTCTCCACCCTGGGGCTACATTCAGTTGTAATCGCCCAGGCAGCATGGAGGAAAGGGGACGGGACGTAAGAGTAAATTTAAGTTACGCACCATAGTGACTAACGTACTCTTAGTCCTCTTTCCTACATACGTCTCACCAACCTCCCCCCTAATAATAAAAGTGGTGTCATAAGGCAATGTTAATCTATTGTCGATGCGTCTATGGGGACTGAGGTGTGGAGCCGGAGGGCGGAGTCACGGCAGCTCATGCTCGCAGGGCCGCGCCCACGCGCGCCTCTAAATTTAATGGGGAATAAGAGTTTTTTTGGTGAAAAAGGTTGTCTCCCGTCCCTTGGAAGGGACGCCCATGCAGTATGTAGGAAAGGGGACTAAAAACTAAGAGAAGAGTACGTTAGTCACTAGGGTGTGTAACTTAATCTCTCAATACGTTTCTTTCTCCACATCTAATCCAGTAATTAAGACATTTTATTGGTCTACTCCATGTATATCCTCTGGTAGCTAAACTACACCCTTCTTGGTAATCTGAATGCGGTGTTGGCTGCCCTTGCTCATAAGGCTTTCAAACCCATGGCTTCTTCAGATATTGAGTTGGTAATGTGGAAAACCAGGTTCTTAGTGGTTATTGCATCAGCTAAAAGAGTTGGTGAGATTCAAGCTGTATCTGCTTTAGAACCCAACACTTTGTTTTCACAAAGACAAGGTAGTTCTCATAACAGACCAAACCCTTTTTCCCAAGGGTTTCATCTTTTCATATCATCCAAGAGATTGTCCTGCCTACTTTTTTTCCTTCCCCCTCAGTCGGAAGGAGAAAGAACTCTTAATTGTTTAGATGTCAGTAGTGCTCCAAAAATGTTACTTTGATCGCTCTAAAGTTTTCAGAAAATCAGTCTTTTCATAACATTCGGGGGCCAGAATCCAAGTTCTAAGGCTTCTAAAGCGACAATAGCCAGATGGATTGTAGCTTGTATTATTCAGGCTTACACACTTCAGAACATGCAGCCTCTTAAGTGTCTGCATGCGGCTGTGGCTTACCAGGGCAACGTCCCGTGAGATGTTATAAGCAGGGCGCTACGTGGGTGTCTCAGCCTTTTGCATCGACTCCAGAACAGATGCAAGCTATGGTCAACCAGTTTTGCAAAACCTTTTTTCGTACTGCCTAACCACCTCCTGTTGTTTTTAGTGCTACCTTATCTCACAGAAGTATGGAGAAAAGGGGACGGGACATTGGAGTAAGAAAGTTAATCACTGTAGTGACTTCTGTACTCGTCCATAATCCCTTTTCCTTGTTACTCCCTGCCCTCCATCCCCCATAATAAGATACATTAATTTTAACAAGCCTGCTCACAACTCTCCCCTTAGTACATTGTCTTCTCCATTCTGCTCCTCCTCAGTACTTCTCTTCTTCCTCTATTGCGTCCCTTCTTGCCTTCTTCTCCTCTTCATTTTTTTCTCACATCCCTTCCTCTACTTTCTCATTTATTTGTTTTTCCTCAACATAGAGTAAGTGGAGGAGAGGAGAAAAACGTTCTCCTTTCTTGCAAATCCACAATGATCTTCTTTCATATCCTCTTTTCCTTCTCACATTTCAGAAGGCCAAGGAAGTGTGAATCAATGGTGCATTTAGTACATGTAGAAGTGACACAGCCCGGAAAAATCCACATATATTTAGTAGGTGGAGGAGAAGGACAAAGCACCGAGAGCCCCACATAAATTCAGTAGGATGCAGGGAAGGCCAAAGCAGTGATAACCCCAGATGCACTCAGCCCATGTTGATAAATCACTGAAAACCCCACATGCATTTAGTCGGTGCAGAAGCCGGCCAAAGCACATGGATATCCCCATGTATTTAGGAGGCAGAGGAGAATGGCAACACACTGAGAATGCCACATGAATTTAGTAGACAGAGGAAAAGACCAAATAACAGAATCCTATGTACAGTTAATAGGTTCAAGAAAATCCAAAGCACTGAGAACCCTATTCAGACTTGCTCATTTAGTAGATGGAGGAGAACCGGGAATCACATAAGCATTGTGTAGCTGGAGGAGAAGTTAAAGGCACTAAGAGACGCAAGTGCACTTAGTAGAAAAAGGCCAAAGCACAGAGTACCTTGTGCATTTTGTAGATGGAGAATCAAAAGCACTAGGAACCCCAAAGGCCTTCTGTAGAACACAGAAGGCCAAAGAAGTGAAAACCCATTTGCATTAGGTAGGCAGGGGAGAAGGCCAAAGAAGTCAGGAATCTGGTACATTTAGCACATATAGAAGACCAACAAAACCCCAAGAAGTCCACATGCATTTATTAGTGGAGAAGGCCAATGCACTGATCCTCACAATCGTGTATTAGCCAGAGGATAATGCCAAAGCACTGAGAACCCCAAATGCATTTATTCTGAAAAGGCCAAAGCACTGAGAAATCCATATGAATTTAGTAGTTTGGGGAGAATTTAAAAGCGTTGAGATCCCACTTGAATTTTAATAGGCATAAGAGGCTAAAATATTGAGAACCACACACACATTTATCAGACAGGGTAGAAGGCTGAAACAATGAGGTCCACATGCATTTACTAGGCTGAACAGAAGGCCAAAGCACCGAGCATCCTGTATGCATTAGTAGGTAGAGAAGGTCAAAACATTGATGACATTCATTTAGTAGGTCAGTGTTAAAACGCCCTTGTGATTTTGCAGGTTAAAGCACTGAGAGCCCCACAAGCATTCATTAGGATGAAGAGTATGCCAAAGCAGTGAGAACCCAATATGCATCAAGTAGGAAATGGAGAAGGCCAAAGAATTGAGAAGCAAAGCTGCATTTAGCAAATTTAGCAGAAGAAAAATCCTTAATGTCCACATGCATTTAATAGTTGAAGGAGAAGACTAAGGCACTCTAATCCCCAACTGCATTCAGAAGGCATAGGAGAATGACAGCAGACTGAGAGTGTCAAATGCATAGTTTAGATATCTTCAAATGTGCCCCTGGTTTGTGGGCTAATATCTTGATTTCTTTTGTCTTCCCATCGAACTGTCTTGTGCACTGCCTAGTTGTTGGCAGTTTTATGTGTTGCCCATCCATAAAAGAGGAGATCGTAGTGATCCGGTAAACTATCGGCTAATTATGAGTATGGCCGCGGATGAGAAGATTTTTGCATCCATATTGTTGTAACGTCTTGAAGAGTGGACAGTGGAGACCAGCAGACTAAAGAAATGTCCGGTGAGCTTTTGTTAAAATCAAGGAACAGCTATAAATGGTTTTATTAGATTGTTGCAGAACTTGGCTTGGGGTGGAAAATATACGATCATATATTCGTGGCCTGGATTGATCTGTCAGCCGCGTTTGACTCAGTAAATACAAATTTACTATGGTATAAATTGGCCAAGTGGGGTATCGCTCAAGGCCTATTAAGGTTGCATGTTTTATTTCATACCAATTCAAATATTCAGGTGAGGTTGGATAGTAAAGGTTTCTTGCCGAAAAAGATATTTATGAATACAGGATTGAGGCACGGATGCATTTTTGCTCCCTGCCTCTTTAACCTGCATATGTCTGATATGGAGGAGTAGCTTGTCTCAGCTGCCTTTGCTTCCCCAAAGATATTCACATTTAAATACTTTTGGATGGCCTACGATGATGTCATTATTTGACTGTACCGCATGTGGCCTCGAAAAGTTGATTTCTGCAAGGTCTCCTGTTTTGTAACATTCATGGAAAAATACCCAGTCAGGCAGAAAACTTAAGACTTGCAGTTGGGACATCTTTTAGAAATGGGACGGACTTTAGCTAAATCCCAAGGCGTCAACCGTCCTACACACATACTATTGTGGATATCACTAAGCGACTTCCTCTTGACACACAAGACTCTCATGACTCTTACCAGTGCAGTAAAAGTGCAAATACAGTGCTGTCAAAGGGGGCGCTCTTATCAGCTTTGGAAATGGTGGGTAACAGGAAGGGCCATCTCTAGATGGGAGAACACATTGACAGCTGCACCATGTCATTTAGATACCGTGTGCACGTGCACAGGTGCAGCTTGAGGAGTATGCAGGATAAAGTAGGGGTGGGGGCACCCAGGGGAGGAAGCTGGGGGATAGAGATTCTGGAGCAGGGGTAGTGCAGTATAACATGACCCATATAACAACCACCCCGACACGGGATAAAGGTAAGTAAGCCACTTGGGTTTTTACACTGACGGACCCTGTATTTCAAATGGATTGTGTCCTGCCAAGTATTCCTCATCTTAGATATATCCTTACCTTTAGGTTTTGCCTCAGAATTTTTTTTCTCTCTCCAGCAGAGGGTGCTCCACTCGAGGCTGCGGCGTTTATGTCCCTCGGCGGCATCCGTTAAGCACAGACGTCATCCCCCGTATAAGAGCCTTGAGCGCGCCCGTTGGCTTCAGTTCTGTTTTTCCGTTCGCTTTGCTTCGGATCGAGTAAAACGGCACTTCAGTATTTTGTGAGAAAGAGATGTCGTCTTCGAAACCTTCCACACCGAAGACAGGCTTTAAAAAATGCCTAAAATGGGAAAAGAAAATGTCTGACGGATCCACATAAGAACTGTCTATGGTGCCTCGGTCCCGACCACCGTACGGAAGACTGTGGTTCGTGCCAGTCGATGACCCACAAAGCCCTAAAAGAGCATAGAGGTAAACTGGCGATGGGGGAGGGTGTTTCGAAGTCCACTTTAAAAAAGAGAGACTCGGACGAGTCTTCAAAATCATATCATAAAAAACATCATTCGAGAAGTAGATTGAGGAAGTCTTCTTCTTAGTCTTCTAAGAAGGCTAAGCAGAGATGGCATCGATCTCCCTCATCCTCTTCGACATCTTCAGAAGAGGTTATCCCATGTCCATCTAAACATGACTCTCCAAGGAAATGGGAAGCTTTTCGAGTATCCATGCTAAAAAATGTTGAGAATGCGGCCCAGACCCCCTCAAAAATAACTAAAGAAGACCATGCGCCTGCTCACAAGAAAGGTGACAGAGGAAGGTCCAAAACAAGAAAGGCTCATAAAAAGACTTTCGAGAACCTCATCGAGAGACTCTTCTCGATCACCTCGTAAGTTAGATCCTTCGGTGCATGAATCGAAGGCAGAGGGGAACAAAATGGCATCGAAAGATCATACGCCATCGAAGTCGACATCGACGCCGTCGAAGACTTTGAAGCTCCTCGAGTCGACAACTCCCTTGAAAGAAGCTCACCAGTCTGTCAAGATGATGACATGACAGATATATTATCTGGAACACCCCAACAAGACCCCATTCTACCCTTTCATATTGCCTTACAGAGAAGGGTTCATTCTGCATGGGAACGTCCCGAAGCATTAGGGGCAGTAAATAGAAAGTTTGTGGCAAAATATAGACCCTGCACATCTGATCCGTAACACCTCAGCAAACATCCAACTCAGGAAAGCTTAGTAGTACAGGCAGCCACTTCCACAAAGAATGCAGCACACCCTACAATCCCTCCAGATAGGGACGATAAAACGGTGGATGCATGGTCTATGAAAATCTTCACATCTGGCAGTATGGCTTTGAAGTCTGCTAATGTAACATGTACCTTGGCAAGGTTCACATTTACCCTGTGGGACTGCATGTCGGCGGCAGCCGAACACATCCCAGAAAGTGAAGAACGTGCTTGCTTTCTAGCTATTATAAGGGATGGGAAAGGAGGCTTCGGGAGAATGCCTTCAATCAGGATTGGACACAGCCGACAGTATCAGCAGGTCCATGGCGACTAGCGCAGTGCTACGTAGATTTGCCTGGCTAAGAAAGTCTGGGTTTGCTCCTAATATGCCCTTTGATGGCTCGAGGTTGTTCGGTAGCAAGGCAGATGAAAGTTTGGAGAAGCTACAGACCTCCAAAGCGGCGGCAAAATCTCTAAGTGCCGCTATAAAACAACCTCAGCAACGCCCCTACACAGGCTCATCTTCCTGGAGGGGTCATCCTTTTCGCTATTATTCCTAAATTGGAAGAGGAAGAGGGCAAGCCAATCAGAGAGGTCAAAGAAAATTTCCTCGGGGACGAGGAAAAGGTGCTAGATCAGCCCCAGCAACGGCATCTGTACCATCAGCCGCTGCTGCAGCTGCCTCAAAACCACTCTGAGGTTTTGACCCACAAGACCCCGGTGGGAGGCAGAATCTCAATCTTGGGGGGGGGGGGCATTACTGCAGATGCTTGGGCACTGGAAACAGTATCCCAAGGTTACTGCCTTCCTTTTCTAAAGAAACCTCAGAATCATCCTCCGGAATACAACTCTGCCAAGCATCCGTATCCGCTCCTGTTGCAGGAAGTTTTAACCCTGCTACAGAAAGGTGCAATAGAACATGTACCTGTAGCGGAGAGGAACAAGGGTTGGTATTCCCCATACTTCCTATTCCAAAGGAAGACGGAGGACTGAGACCCATCTTGGACTTGAGAAACTTGAACAAGTTCCTAAGGAAGGACAAATTCAAGATGGTCACACTTTCTCAGATCTTTCAGGCTCTCCAACTGCAGGAGTGGTTAGTATCATTGGACCTTCAGGATGCTTACGTTCATTTGCCAATCCATCTCAAGCACAGAGTACCTGAGGTTTGCGATTGGCAATTCTCACTATCAGTTTAGAGTTCTGCCATTCGGGTTGACCTCCACCCCAAGAGGTTTCACCACGTTGATGGCTGTGGTGACAGCGAGTCTCAGGAGAGGGGGGGATTCATGTCTACCCCCATCTGGACGATTGGATGATCAGAGCACGTTCTCCAGAACAAGCCCTGGATCACCTGTCCAAGACTTGTCACTTCCTTCACAGACTAGGTTTTTCTCTGAATTTAAAAAAGTCAAACATGATACCATCACAGAAGCTCCAGTTTATAGGAGCAGTCCCGGATACCTGTTCGGGCAAAGCCTCGCCTCCCGAAGAGAGCTCACCACATTCTGCAGATGGTAATAAAATTCCAGAATGCCCAGCCTCTTCCGGGCTTCGATTTTCTCAGGTTGCTCGGTCTGATGGCATCCTGCATTTTTCTGGTGCCAGAAGCCAGATTGAGAATGAGATCTCTTCAATGGGCTCTCAGAACTCAATGGCCCCAATTCGAAGGGGAAATGTCAGATCTACTGCAGGTCCCATCCCAAGTAGCACAGGATCTACAATGGTGGGCTGGCAAACATCATATCCTCAGAGGAGAAACTTTTTGGCAGCCATGGCCGGAGATAACAGTAGTGACGGACGCCTCACTTACGGGGTGGGGAGCCCATATCAACGATCTGATAATCAGTGGACGTTGGTCTCCATCAGAGTCCAAACTACACATCAATCTTTTGCAGTTGAGGGCAATCAGACTAGCGCTGAAGGCCTTCCTGCCCTCTGTACGGGGAAAGAATGTTCTGATAATGAAGGACAACACAGTGGCCATGTACTACCTCAACAAGAGAGGAGGCATAGGATCACTACCTCTGTGCAGAGAGGCAATGCAACTCTGGTTCTGGGCAATACAAGAAGGGATCTCTCTGTCGGCAATTCATCTAGCCGGAGAGCAAAACACAACAGCGGACGCTCTGAGCAGGTAGAGCACAGTCTCTCACGAGTGGGAGATAGCTCGGGAAGTCATTCAAGAGATCTTCGCCCTTTGGGGAACCCCTCAAGTGGATCTGTTCGCGACCAGGGCCAACCGGAAGTGCGAACTGTACTGCTCAAGGGAATTTCCCCCAAGAAGAGCTCTAAGGGACGTGTTCGTGGTGGAATGGGAGTTTCCACTTCTGTATGTGTTTCCTCCAATCCCTGTGATCCCTCAACTAATCAGGAGGTTGAGTAAGTTCGGGAAAACCATGATCCTAATTGCCCCGGATTGGGCCAGGAGAACGTGGTACCCGGATCTTCTCGACATGCCCATCTGCCCTCCAATACGTCTTCCAAGAAGAGAGGATCTTCTCTCACGACAGGAAGGTCATGTTCTCCATCCGGAGGTCAACATACTCGGCCTTCACGCATGGCTTCTGAAAGGCTGAGATACAAGGATTGGGATCTTCCGGATGATGTGATGGAGATTTTGCTTTCACCAGCAACCAAATCTCTGTATCGGTGTCGTTGGAACAAGTTCAGTAGCTGGTGCAGAGAAAAGAATGTGGACCCATTTCAATGTAATATCCCCACAATTGTATCTTTTCTGTTACATTTAGCCAATCTGGGGCTCCAGGTTGGGACGATAAAGGGATACTTCTGAAGAAGAATCTTATTTTAAAATACCCTTGATAATTCAATTCCTAAAAGGTTTAAATAATGTTTTTCCCCCCCAATACCTTTCCAGGTTCCAGCGTGGGATCTAAACTTAGTTCTAAAATTTCTCACGTGTTCCATTTGAGCCTTTACATTCTTGCCCACTAAGGCTCCTTACGTTGAAAACAATACTCCTTGTAGCATTGACATCAGCCCGCAGGGTAAGTGAGTTGCAGGCGCTTTTGAGCGGTCCTCCTCACACCATCTTTTATAAGAACAAAACTTAGGGTTAAACCTTCTTTTTTGCCAAAGATTGTTTCGGACTTTCATCTGTCACAGAAAATAACTTTACCTACGTTTCACCCTTCTCCTCATGCAAGCAAGGAAGAGGAACGACTTCATAGACTAGATCCCAGGAGAGCTCTTAGTTTTTAAATCTCAAGATTTGCAAAAATTCGTCAGTGATCAACTTTTCGTGGGATACACTGGACGTGGGATAACAGAATGTTTCAGATTAGCGGGAAAAGAACCACCTGATAGACTAAGCTCATTCGACCTGGGGCATGGCAACTTCAACAGCACTGAAAAGGGGTATCCCTGTGCAAGATACTTGTGCAGCAGCCACATGGTCATCCATGCATACCTTTATAAAACATTATGCATTGGACTCGACTTCTTTTCAAGGAGGTCTGTTTGCGAAATCTGTACTGCATTCTGTACATGATTAGAAAAAGATACTGTACTTCCACCTCCAATACAAAACTGCTTTGGGAGTCTAAGATGAGGAATACGTGGGAGGACACAATCCATTCGAAGACCAAGTTACTTACCAACTGTAGCGTTCTTTTGATTGGATGTTCCTCCCACGTATTCCTCATCGACCCTCCCATCCTAACCCCACAGTACAGTTTACGTGAATTACACTCAAAACTCTTTTAGGGCTTGGGTCAAAAGAGGAATGTCATTGACTATCGAGATCCATGGAAGATAATATACAAAAAAACAGAAGTGAAGCTAACGGGCGCGCTCGAGGCTCTTATACGGGGGGTGACGTCGGTGCTCGACGGATGCCGCCGAGGGACATCGACGCCGCGGCCTCGAGTGGAGCACCATCTGCTGGAGAGAGAACATTTTTTCTGAGGCGAAACCTAAAGGTAAGGATATATCTAAGATGAGGAATACGTGGGAGGAACATCCAATCGAAAGAACGTTACAGTTGGTAAGTAACTTGTTCTTCCGGACAGACATGGATTTCTGAAGTGCTGAGCCACTGCAGCATGCTAGAGAAATGTTGCAAATCAACCGTTCCCAGGAGACTGTAGTCACTGGGGGATAAGTCTGGACAATACTTCTGAGGTCAGCAAGCCAGGCTCCGAGGCACTCACTGGAAAGGAAGGCCTTTAAGACTAAATATTAGTAAGTAGAAGTAGCTGTACGGTTAGCCGTTTCAAATGGCCCCTTGACAGATGGGCCTGGGAAGAAGGCTGCAGCAAGAGGGAGTGATTCTGGAAGCGACTAATCGGGTGAAGAGTTTTGATATTCCGAGGGTACAACAGTGTTTTTTGTCCTTGCCAGTGTCCATGACGCACCTCATTTGGTTGCATGCCATTTGAATGTTGTTTCTTCGCCAAACCCAGGTTGCATTCTCTTTCTCATGAGAACTGGTCAATGGCAGACGAATAAAGATCTGGTGGTCAGTGCAATTACGTCATGAAATGTTTATCATTTTGGGGCAGCATGGGTAGGTTGTTGATGTTGCATACGGTGGCCCTAGGCAGAGGGGGGGGGGGGGGTCAAGAGGGTGTGATCCAATCATGCTTGATGAAAATGTATATAGTGATAGGGGGACTGACTTAGTCCCTCGAATAAGCTTCGTAGGATGACTAAACAGTGTTGCTAACTTGTTTTATGCTAATAATGTCTAACTGTAAAAAAGGGTTGACCGCGGCAGGCTGCACGGACGGCTCCCTTCACTCAGCTCTGTTCCACAGTGCTGTTTGAATTGTGCTCTCCCAGCTGCGTCTGGACCTGCAATAAACCAGCATCTCTTCTTGCTTGGTGTATGCTCCTTTTTGACTACTTTGGTACTTTTGTTGCATTACCTGCCTTTGGAGGACCCCTGATACTCCAGGATGAAGGGGAAGAAGATCAGGATGTGTGGTGGTATGATCCTGATAACTGTGATCAAGATGATCCAGACGAAACCATCATTAGACCCTCCTGATGTTTTTACACCTGAGTGGTCACATTTCCCCCATTGATGACTATTTGTTCAATAACTTATTAAAAAGGGCTGCCATTCATTTTAATATTCAAATTCAAGAAACGGTGTTGGACACAGATTTCTTAGAGTATATTTTTAAATGAGAGGAAAGCCATCAGTCTGGCTATTACACTTTTACAGCATATAAAGAAAATAATTGCCCCATCTCTAGCTACACATTCAGTAACTCTGGCAGTCAATCTCAGGGTAGAAAAGGTTTTTAAGCCATCACCTTCTGACCCTCTTTATATTATAGGTCATATAAAGTATGATTCCCTAGTTGTCACCACCACTAGGAAGAGAGTGGGTGTTCCACTGTCTAGTACTGAAGCACCTCCCAATAAAGAATACAAAAGATTGTATACCCTGGGCAAAAGGGTAACCACCTCTGGGGCTTTTTTGACACACTGCAAACACCACTCTGCTTGCAAGCTATAGTAGTACTCAGTGGGACAAAACACACAAACCTCTGTATTCCGTCCTTGAACCTGTTGGGTTCCACCTATTCAAGATTTCAACTTCGGGCAAACAAGTAGCCCAAAATATCTTGAACACTCTAGATTCAGCTGACACTTCTGGTAAAGTAATAGCTGAGAACATCCTGCTCAAATGCCTTTCATGGTTCTGGGATTCAGGGTTCAAAACCGAGACTTGGGCAACTTTGAGGATTCAGTCCTCTTTTGGAAGGCAGTTGATGACCAACTAGAAACTACTAAAAAAGGAGCATGAAACCCTGTAAACATTAGGACAAATTTCTAATAAACCCTTTCTCCATTGGGGCATTTTTAATACATGGAGTTCTGTTTCAGAGCCAAGGTTTCTCATTCTGGCTTTGGAGCCTCCTTGTCATCTTGGTAACATCCACAAGGCCAAGTATCCTCTTTTCAATCAAATCAGCAAAGAGGGTTTTCAAAGAGGTATAGTTCGGGGCAGAATTGCAGCCTCTATAGGCACTACTGCTCCCGCCAGCAAATGACGCTCCAGTTCAGGTACCCTCCCATGTTTCCCCAGTAGGGGGTCGCATAACTACGTTCATCCCCACATGGGAGGGGATAACTTTGAATCGCTGGGTGCTAACAACCATGGCAAAAGATTTTTCAATAGAATTCCCCGATCAAGAAGAATGTCGTCAGAGCCTCACTTGATTCTAGAAGAAGAAATGTTAACGCTACTACAAAAGGGAGCAATGGAGCTGGTTCCACCTCTGGAAGAAAACCAAGGCATTTATTCAGTGTACTTCCATGTTCCCCAAAAAAATGTAACAATGCGCCCAGTCTTCGATTTGCACCCTGCAAACGCGTATGTCAAGCCACAAAGTTTCAGGATGGCAATGCTGCAAGAGGTAATTCCTCTACTAAAACAGGGGGATTACATGGCAACATTGGACATGCATGATGCATACTTTCTTATTTCAATGTTGCCAGCGCACAGAAAATACCTAAGATTTAAAGTGGGGAAACGAGCACTACCAATTCAAAGTGCTACCATTCGGCCTAGCCTCAGCACCACAAGTATTTACATATGTTCTTGCGGTGGTGGCCGCACACCTACAAAGGCAGTCCAGTGCAGTGTACCCTTACCTAGATGACTGGCTAATAACAGAAGACACACCTCAGTTGTGTCAACAAAATACTGAACAAACCGTCTATCTACTGTTTCAACTGGGCTTCTCCATTAACGAGAAATTCAAGTCTAGTGCCCAGTCAAAACTATTTCCCGGGGCACTTATTGAAACAGAAGACGGCCTAGTCTTCAATGGCAGGGTACAAAACATGCTGTTTAAAATCCTTCATTACATAGTCGGTTTTCAGGGAACTTTGCAACCGGTCATTTGCCTTCTGTGAATGATGGCGTCCTGTATTTACCTTGTTCCGCGTGACTTGTTGTGCATGCGTCCCATGCAAAAGTGCTAATGAAACAATGGTCGCATGCAAGCGGTCTGTGGGACTATATGGTGGTCGTTTCGCATTCTTTGCTTTATCTATGAAGTGGTGGACAAAATGAAACCTTTTAAAGGGCAAACCGGTGTACACCCCAGCTATTGAAGCAACTCTCACTACAGACGCATCACTGACAGGGTGGGGAGCTCATTTTCCTCATACTGCGCACAAGCATTAACCAGAAAGCTTCACCAGAAAGCTTCTCCAGCATGGGGTCTGGAATGAATTCACATGCTCATGAATATTCCCTGTCAGGCTAGGAATCCTCGGTAAAGAAAAAATCAGTTTGTTTTGTTTCTGAACGGTCTTTCTACTAATAACCAATCACTGGTCTCTGGGTCATACTGCCCCCAGCCAATGACTGCACTCTACCTAAGCCCCATCTTCAGGTTTTTACAGCACGTTCAAGTGTTGGGAGTCCTCGTGCTATAGCTCTCGAGCTTTTACTGCGTTTTGCCTTTTTTCTAAGAGTTCTCTTATTTTTAGGTCAATTCGAGCCTCAAGCTCCACCGATTCTTCGTCGGATCAACGGGGACCCGTTTTGGAATTTTTCTACACCCTTCAAGTGCAAATTTCTGTTGAGGTTCTCTTCTTGGAGGATTCCGGAAGATCTTTTGAGGCCTACCCCGTGTGGACATGGCCCAGGACAAAGGAGACACAACGCCTACTGGATCCAAGCTGTTTAGGAACTGCCCGGGATGTGGATTGCAGAATGTCTTTGAGGAGGAGCACTCTCAGTGCCTCTACTGCCTTCACGCCAACAAATCGCACGTGGAGGAGGACTGTGCATTCTGCAAGAACATGTCCGTCCGGACCATGAACGACCGTCGTAAACGACTCGCTGACTGGCTGGAGGCGAAGAGCCCAGCAGCAGGTGAGAAGTCGTCCGAGCGGTCTTCTAAGACCTTTGAGGGCGTTCTGGCGATGGGGGCCCAACATAAAGCAAAGCACTGCGAGTCCGCTGGCACCAGGAGCGCCGTTGGTTGAGCGCCGTTGGTTTGGGCTCCTCGGCTGCCAGGCAGGGCTCGATGTCCCTGACGCCATCAACCACGAGCCAACGCTCTGGCTAGGGGAAAAGGAAGTCAGAGAACCCGGGTAAGCTTGATCCTGACAGAGAAAGCCAAGGGGGGGGGGGGGGGTGGTAACCCTCCCCCTAAGGTGAAGGCCCCAGACACGGGCAAGGTCATGAGGGCCCAGATTCACCCGGCGAAGGCCTCGATTGAAGGAGTCGTGGAGGCACTGGCGAAGTGGAGCTGACTCCTGGGCCTAGAGTTTCCCTGCCACCCCGGAGGGAATCATCTTTTAAAACTATCGAAAACCCCCGTGAAACCCCAGGCGGAGAAAGGGGGGGGGGGCACGGTAGCCATAACGGACACAGATACCACCTCCGAGGATGAGCTGGTTGGCGTCACAAAGATACTGGACAAGAAGTTTGAGGAAGTCCGGTCCTACGGGAGGGATCCCGACGAGGCAGACGTAGAGAGCAACGGTGGAGCCGACGAGGAACCACGGGCTGTGGAGGAGACTGAGGATCCCACGCCCCAGCCGTCGCAACCGATGCCTACGCCACAGGCAACACAGGAGCGATCTTGATGGCCATCCAGACTCCGTGCACGGAGATGAGGACGAGGTTGCCCTTACCCCCAGCGGACGATCCAGCGGCGCCTGGACCGTCGGGAAGCCCACCGAGCAAGCAGAGGCGAATCCTTCAACCCCCTCATTTCCAGCCTTCACCTCCTTCCTCTCCTCCGAGGGATTTGATGGGAACGGAGACAGCGACAACTGGGACGGACGACGGTGGCGACGACGGGACGGATCTCCCATTAACCCCTGCTCGGGTCTCCCCTCCTGACGAAATTGGCTCCTTTCACGCCATGATCGCCAGGGCATCAGAGTTTTTCCAGCTTTGTCCCGAAGAGCAGAAGGAGGGTTTCCTCTACCAACGACGGGCGGCCAAGAGGAAGACAGGCCTCTCAGTCCCGTTACTAGATGACATCTGGGACGAGGGACAAGAGCTGCTCAAGAACCTGTCCACGGCTCCTGTGAAGATGGAACGGTATGAGAAGTACCGCGTCCCAGATTCCACCCTGATGTGCCTCAGAGCGCAGCTGTCCCCGGATTCAGTGGTCTCCGCGGTGGCCAAGAAGAAATCGGCAGGGGCGACGGCATCAACTTCCACTTCCCCACCGGACGGCGAGGGGAATAAGCTGGACGCCATGGGACGAGTCGTCTCGTCGGCAGAGACAACCATCAAGGCGGCCAATGCCCTCGCGATCGTGGCACGCTTCGACAGAGAGCTGTGGTTCAAGATCACTCCCCTCCTGGATTTCCTGCCAGACGACAAGAGGGCGGAGGCCCTTGAAATCTTACAGGAAGGCGAGGTGGCGTCAGACCACGGTGGCCATAGACATCGCAGACACCGGTTTTCGCTAGATGGGAAACAGCGTTTGCCTCCGTCGGTGCGGGTGGCTAAAGGCCACCGACTTCCGTCAGGACGTTCAGACCAGGATACTGGACATGCCCTTCGACGGGAACCACCTGTTCGGCAAGGCAGTAGACGAGTCACTGCAGGCCATCAAGGCGGACACTGAGATGGCCCGCGCCTTGGGTTCTCTCCATCAACGCCGCCTGTTCTTTCGGACCCCCAGAGGCAGGTCTCAAGGTGCCTCCAAAGGATTTGGTGGCGGGTCTCATCGCACCTCCAAGCGGGTCGCTCGTCGTCCAAGGAGGCCTACAGAGGCCACAGCAAGGCCGGAGGACATTGTCGTCGCCAAGGCAGCAAGGCCTCGGCGAAGCAAGATTGAACCGGCCGTGATGTCAGGCCCCCACCCGAGCACCCCGGTGGGAGTCCGGCTGGCGAATTTCGTCAGCGCGTGGGAGTCCATCTCCACCGACGGTTGGGTGCTGGATGCTCTGGCCAACAGGCGCACTCTGGAATTCCAACGAAAGTGTCCCGTCTACCACCCATGGCCAGGAAGGAAAACCACATGCCACAGCTACTTCTGGAGGTACGAGCAATGCTAAAAAAGTGCGCAATAGAAATCGTCCCGAAGAGGGTCCAGGGCTCCGGAGTATACTTGCTGTACTTCCTTGTCCGAAAGAAGACCGGCGGTTGGCAATCCATCCTGGACCTTCACTGCCTCAACAAATACATCAAGTCCCAGAAGTTCTGAATGGTCGCCCTTCAGCACGTGCTGTGACAGCTGGAGGAGGGCGACTTCCTGTCGTTGCTGGACTTGGAGGATGCTTACCTCCACATCCCCATACGCAAAGGACATCAAAAGTTCCTACGGTTCGTGGTCCAAGGGCGGCACTACCAGTTCAAGGCCCTGCCCTTTGGGTTGAAATCGGCGCCAAGGGTCTTCGCCAAGTGCCTGGCACCGGTGGCAGTGCGGCTGCACCTGCAAGGGATCCACGTATATTCCTATCTGGATGATTGGCTCATCCGAGCAAAGTCAAGAGACTCGCAATCGATCACACAGCGAAGACCATCGACCTGCTCACGGAACTGGGATTCTCGATCAACTTCGCAAAGTCCCACTTGGTATCGTCGCAGAACGTCCTGTTCCTGGGAGCCAGACTTGACACAGTGGCACGGTTGGCTTCACCGTCGGAGGAGAGGACGAAGGCCATCCTGGGCATGGTACAACGGCCGTTGACCATGGAAGTGGCCAGGGTGAGGTCCATCAAGTCCCTGCTCGGCATGATGTCATTGTGCATCTGTGCAGATTGCGCATGCGGCCACTACAGGAGTTCCTCGACGCCCGTTTGATGCAAGCGGCGGGCAGCTTCGAAGACAAGATCTCCCTCAACAAGACTTTCCGCCAAGCGATCCGGTGGTGGGGCAACCGCACGCATCTTGTGGCCATCACCTCCGCACGACGAGTGTGAGAGATCCAGGCCCTCTCCTGTGAACCTCCATACCTGACATTCCACGAGACGAGGGTAGTGCTGAGGTTGCACCCCTTCTTCATGCCCAAGGTGCCGTCGGACTTTCATCTCAACGAGCCACTGGTGTTGCTTGTTTTCTTCCTGTCGCCTGCGTCGCCGGCTGAGAGGACTTTGCACTTGCTGGATGTGGCTAGAGTGCTGAAGTTCTACGTGACCGCAAGAGGAGTTTTCAGAGGACTTCACAGCTGTTTGTGAACTTTGGACCTGTGAACCAAGGAAGGCCCTCTCAAAGGCTTCCATTTCCAGATGGCTCTCCAGCTGCATCATGCACTGTCACCGGTTGGCAAACCGACCATTGCCCGGCCGTCCGAGAGACCATTAAACCAGAGTGATTGCTGCTACCACAGCGTTCCTGTCTTGTGTGCCCCTGCTGGACATCTGCAGGGCTGCTACGTTGAGGTCGACGCACACCTTCACGAGATTCTACTGCGTCGACCGGGATTCCAGGGAGGAGTCCAGAGTCGGCCAAGCAGTGCTGCGCCCCTTGTTCACTTGAAGATGAGCCTGGTGAGGAGGTAAGAGATGCTTAATGTTGAGTTGTTGAAATGCTTAATGTTGAGCCTTACCACCTCCCATGGTGGTGCATGTGTGTACTGCTATGTATTCTTGTATTCATGAGCATGTGAATCCATGCCAGCCCCCATGCTGGAGAAGGAACAAGTTACTTACCTGTAACTGTTGTTCTTCAGCATGGGTCTGGCATAGATTTGCATGCAAACCCTCCCTCCAACCCCTCTGCGGCTCTTCTCTTGGTCCTACTGCCACTTCGCGTGCTACCAAATCTCAAGATGGCTGCCAGAGGAGGGGCTTAGGTAGAGGGCAGTGATTGGCTGGGGGCAGTATGACCCAGAGACCAGTGATTGGTTATTAGTAGAAAGACAGTTCAGAAACGAAACTGGAACTGATTTTTTCTTTACCGAGGATTTCCAGCTTGACAATGGGGAATATTCATGAGGATGTGAATCCATGCCAGACCCATGCTGGAGAACAACAGTTACAGGTAAGTAACTTGTTCCATATCAACCCCAGAGCCCTCATACAATCCAAACTGGACTACTGCAACAGCCTGTACCTAGGTGCTAACCAATCCGTACTTAACAAACTACAGGTACTTCAAAATAACCCTCTGCGCGCAGCCCTCAACATTCCCAGTCGAGAGCATATCTCCACTACTAGGAAAGCCTGCAAATGGCCCTCCATACGCCAGAAAATTGATTAAAAACCATCTGCCTCACGTACAAGTCCCTCAATCACCTAGCACCACCATATCTAGCTAACAAATTCACCATGAAACCTGCTACCAGAACCACCAGATCTTCCAACACACTATGCTTGACAGTGCCCAGATTCCACCTAAAAAGAGTTGGAGGGGCCAGCTTCACAGTACTTGCCTCCCAGCTCTGGAACACCCTACCTCTCAACATCAAAACTATCGAGTCCAGATCTTCAGGAAGCAGGTCATCAACAGGCTCCTGAACAAAGAGTAGCTCCACTAACACCTGACCTCACACCCCCTGCTCGGTAAACTGGCACATGTACTGTATATTGAAACTGTATATTACTAACTGTATATTATTCTAACATATAAACTGTAAATTGTATTCCATTATATTATATATGCATGTATTATAAGTATGTATGTACGAAGTATGCAACACAAAGATACTTCTCAACTATGTAAACGTCTTCTTAGCGCTCTTCTACCTCTGGGTTTGGAGCGCTATACAAATAAAACAAACAAAACAAGCAAACCTTCTAGAACTGCTAGCAGTCTTCAAAGCTCTTCAAGCATTCAGACAACAGCTAGTAGGAAAGACAGTGCTCATATAAACAGACAGCACATCAGCCATGTTCTACATAAACAAGGAGGAACACGTTCTCCAGGGCTGTCCAGACTAGCCCAAAACATTTGACCGTCGGCACTGAAACACGTTTCTCCTAGCTCACTATGTTCCAGGGGACACATAATTCTCTGGCAGACATACTAAGCAGAAGTGCTGAACTGCCCTCGGAACACAAATGGGAGTTGAATGCAGGATCCTACATAACGTCTTCACAAACTGGGGTTTCTCAGACTTGGACCGCTTTGCTACACAATAAAATGCATGATGCCAAAACTATGCATCCAGGTTTCCCCAAACAAGATCCAAAGGGAGCGCTCTGTTAATGAACTGGTCAGGAAAATTTGCGTACGCTTTTACCCCAACCCCACTTCTTAATAGGATAGTCCATAAGCTACACCGGGAACAAATAACCTTCATCCTAATAGCTCCTTTGTGGGCACGGCATACCTACTGAATATGTCTGTCCTCCAATGAAACTACCGTATCCATACAACATGTCACAGAACCAAGGGACAACACTCCACCCGTGCCCTCAGACACTGAACTTAGCAGCTTGGCTGCTGAGGTCATAGAATTTGGTCATCTAAACCAAAGGTGTATGTACATTCTAAAGGAAGCAAGCTCTAATACAAGACACTGCTGTTTTAACAAATAGTAAAGTTTTGTCTTATGGTGTAAATCACGTACCATCAATCCAATGGACTGTTCACCTTCACATATAGTACACTATTTACTATATCCTTTAGACTCAGGCTTGGTCTTCAATTCCCTACTAATGCACCTAGCTGTTCTCTCACCCTACACCACATCACAAAGTAAAGTTTCATGGTGGAAGGTGCCTGTGGTGAAAGCCGTCATGGTGTTACGCTCACCTGGTCTCTGCAGAGGCGTTGGGGAACAGTTGCAGCCCTCCCAGGGGTGAGGTCGCTCAGGTCCAACTTCGCCCTCTGCGCTTATGTAGTAACTGGTGGTAATATGTGATGCTGCTCGGGACTGCTCCTGCATGGAGAATAGGGGGCGTGAGTATGCCAGCTTGTGTGCTTGATCCCCTTCCAGACCCCTCTCTCAAACCGTGGTACCCGTGGGATGCGCTGTCCCTGGAAAGCTCACCTGTTTAGTTTTGGCGAGCACTTCGTCCTGCTGCTTCTGGCAGGGGCGCTTGTATGATCTGGACCGAGTTCCTTCACTGGTCCCTGACACATGGTAGTCCAGTCCTGCTGCGACTAAGCCACTTTACTTCAGGTAAGTGCTCCTGTTTGCCTTTGTCTTTCCTCGTCTGTTTTTGTTGTAAAGTTTGTTGTCTTGTATTGCTGTCCGTTCCAATTTTGATGTTTGCTCATTTGCTTTCTTCCCTTGCAGGTGATGTTGCCGGCCCGGCAGAAGCTGCGGAGCTCGAAGCAACAACCGGAGGGAATGAGTAACGAAGCTGCAGCGGT
The DNA here is from genome assembly GCF_040938575.1 of Ambystoma mexicanum. Taxonomy (NCBI): domain Eukaryota; kingdom Metazoa; phylum Chordata; class Amphibia; order Caudata; family Ambystomatidae; genus Ambystoma; species Ambystoma mexicanum. The sequence continues at coordinate 536,154,345 of NC_090929.1, read as the reverse complement.
ACGGTAGATGGTAAGTTGTTAACTAGGGGGCGTGCTGGGTTCAAATGCTGCGCAGCCCTGGGACAGATGTTCTAACCTTGTCTGTCTTCTTCTTCACAGGGTCCAAGTTCGTGGATGCGGAGTGCGGTGCTGCAGCATCGGGATCAAGATCACTGGATGTCAGGAGATGTCTGCAGATGAAGTGATGAAGCACCGGTTTCCTGGAGGGGGGGTGGGGGTGGAGTATGCAGGAGAACGCCTGGTTTCAAAGGTAAGTAAACTGGTCCAAGCGGCGGTGAGCGTCACGTTGCACGCGAGTGCACAGCAACGTGAAGCACCAGCCTTAAGGATGGAGCAGCTTATATAGCTGACCTTCTGAAGCCACGCCCACCAGGTTCAGCCTGCCTGCCACACCCGATGAGTCAGCACATGAGGATATTCTCTGGAATAAAGGCTTTCAGCACCTGGAACGTTCTTGTAAAACAAAAGCACTCCTGCAACGAAATAAAGTGTTCCTGCTCACATCTCTATATGAGCCTGGCGCCAAAGGGGCCAGGACTGAGTCCAGCCAGGGCCCCTGCGTTTATAGGTCCCAAAAGATTGCTTTGCTTGTCGGTATCACATAATTAAGAAGAGTTAGTGAACTACAAGCACTTTCAGTGCAAGATCCCTTTTCATTATTCACAAGGACCAGGTGGTACTACGTACACATCCTCGTTTTTCTCAAATTCATTTCTAAGTTCCACCTAAATCAATCCATAGAACTTCATGATTTCTTCCAAGACCCTAAGAATGCAGTAGAGAAAAGCCTACGTACCCTAGATTTCAGAAGGGCTTTCGTGCATTACCTTCAAAAGACTAAACCACTCCGTTTTTTGGATTTCTTGTCACAGGGAGAGAGGGTAAATCGGCTATCTCAAAAGGGATTGTCAGATGCATCCAACTTTTTATTCTCTTGCCAAGAGATCATTGCCCTTCAAGCCCAGAGCACACAACTCGGGACACAGGAGCTTCCCTAGCTGTCATAGCAAATGTGCCCTTAGATAACATTTGCAAAGCTGCCACTTGGAATTCCATTCAGAGCTTCACACAACATTACTGTCTAGAGTCACATTCAAGAGGCGACCCGCAGGTGGGTCGGGCGGTGTTAAATCATCTTTTTGCCACTCTACCGGCAATTAACCCACCTCTTTCTCCAAGTACTGCCTGATAATCTATGCAAAGCATGTGATTTTAAGCCGATCCACAAGCCTCAGAAGGCATACATCCCTTACCGTAATCGTATTTCTGATGTTTGTATCTGCTTGGATTTGAAGGTTCTAGGGCCTCATGCCTCACCACAACATACCTATTGTCTACGCATACACTTTATACTCCATGTCTGAAACAAAACAGTTTTATATGCAGTTCAGATTTTGATTGTGAATACATCTGGATTTATTTATTCAATGCTCATCCTAATTCAGTGGTATTTTCAGTGCTGAATTATATGAATTCTATAAAATAAACTTGATATGAAAGTGTTTTAGTATCTTTCATCAAGGTTTTTTTCATAGTTTATTTTTGTCAATCTTGTTTTCCTTTTTTTAATATATTGTCTTTTATATTGTATTAATTTTGATGCATTTTATGTAAGTGTTTTGAATTGTAAGTTTTGGTGTACTATTGTAAAGTGTTTTTTTAACAATATACAATAAAATAAATATAAAAAAACTGTTTAGATGGGGTTCTCAGTTCATTGGCCTTTTCCTGTATGTGCTTTTAGTATATTGAATGGGGAATCCAAAGCAGTGAACCTCATTTATATTTAATAGGTAGAGGATAAGACACAAGTACTAGGAAACCCACATGAGTCAAATAGTGAGTAGGTGGATAACCAAAGTATTGAGAAACTAAAGTTCATTTATTAGGTGGAGCAGAAGGCCAAAGCACTGAGCACCTCAAGTGCATTTAGTAGTGGAAGGCCAGCAAACCTGGAACCACCTGTGCATTTTGAAAGCAAATCAAAAGCATTGAGCACCCAATATGCGTTCAGTCGAGAAAATGTAAAAGCCAAATCAGTGAGAATTCCATTTGCATAAAGTAGGCGATGGAGCAAGCCAAAGAAGTGAGAACCCCAGGTGTACTTGGCACATGTAGGAGAAGGGCAAAGCCACAAAAGGTAGAAAAGCATTTAGTATGTGGAGAAGGCAAAAGAACAGGCCCTCACAAGCATTTAGTAGATGGAGGAGAAGGCAAAAGCACTGATGACCCCACTTTCCTTTTATTCAGAGAAGGTCAAAGTACCAAACTCATATGCATTTAGTATAATGGGGAGATGCTGAGAGCAGTGAGATCCCATTTGCATGTAATAGTCGGAGGAGAAGGCCAGAAGTATTGAAAATCCAGTCCTGCATAGATGTATTAGTGCTTTGACCTCTTCTGCCTTATACATTCATGTGTCGTGACTGCTTTGACCTTCTCTTCTGCCTGAGAACATTATGTGCATTTATAAGGTAGAAAAGAAAGCTAAACCAGAGAGAACCCTACTTGCATTTAGTAGATGTAGGTGAAGGAAAAAGCACTAAGAACTGCATGCATTTAGTAAGCAAAAGAGAATGCCAAGGAACTGGGAATCCACATGCAGTTATGCAGAGAAGGCCAAAGTGCCACACATGCATTTAGTAGGCTGAGGAAAATTGCAAAACACGGATGCCCCATTTGCATTTAGTATGCAGAGAAGGGCAACCAGTCGCTACCCCTCATGCATTTAGTAGGTGGAGGACGACGCCAAAGCAACGAGAAACCCATGTGCATCTAGCAGGCACCTGATGAGGGCAATCAATGCAGGCACTCTGCTAATTGAAGGACTGATTTTAATTGCACAAGTGTCTGAATCTCCCGCTGTACTCAAACATGTTGGAGGAAGATGTAGGGGTTACTAGAAGAATAGATCTTAGGGTGCTTTTCACCAAATACAGCAGCATCTGTTTGCATTGCAGAAGCCCAGGTAATGTGAGCATCTATGCGACGGCCACACTGGTCAATTGGTAGCTGCAGCTCTCTTCCTCTGCAGAGAACAGGAGCATCTTTTTCAAGTGAATTTGGTGCACTAAGAAGAAATGTAATTGTGCATCTTTGCACTCGCATCATCAGCCAAAGGAGGTAGTACAGGAAGAGGAAGTTGTATTCCCAAGAACTGAGACACAAGGGAGAGCTCAGACATCCGGTCAGTCACAAAGGGACCAATTTACAGATGAGTAACAAGAAATGCTTGCTGAACATGTCCTACATCTGATTTCCTTGAAAACAAGTGATAATGAAGTAGATGACCTAGATTATTCTACATCCTCCAATTCCAGATTGAGACTAACTAGTTTGACGATCCACACATAGCAAGGGTGATAGACAGAACAGGAGGGTGCAGATATTGATGAGCCCGTCCAATTGTCATATGCTAGAACTGTATAAAGGAAGGAAATTTCAGACACTGCATTGAATTGTCTAGTCTTTTCCAAAAATGGTCAGGAGAAACATGGTACTGGTAGTACACATCTGCAGTCAGTCACATCCAAAGCATCAGCCCCTTGTTCAACAGCACCCACAAATCATGCACTGCAAAGTACACTGAGCTGACCAACGAGAGGTAGGATAGCTAAAGTCCTGTCTCATCCCACCTAATTTCCAAATTTGGAGAATTTTTACGGAAGAAAGGCAAGAGGCTCCCCTTGCACCTGCCATTAATGCACAAAGGTGTCTTGTGAGGAAAACAGGCTACCAATGTGGACACCTTATCCCAGTTAGCCAACATGAGATGCCAACATCACATGCTTGGCAAAATGAAAATAAGGGGCAAGACAGCCTTGCACCCTTCAAAAGCAGACAATGGCACATTTACTTCACCATCTTGCACCATTACACCAAATAATCTTCCTGATTCAAAGATTTGATTTTAACAAGACTTATTGAATATCATGTTATCCTTGTGATCCCACAACTCACAGACAACTTTCTGATCAATGAACCATCTCGCCATTTCTAAGGATTTTGAACTGGTCTCAAACCATCGCAAAAGACCTGAAATGTTAAGCTATTCAGTAATCATTTTGGATACAGTTTTACCAACTTGGATCTTGGCTTCATTGAATGTGGAGTGATTACAAGTATCCACTGCTTTGCACGAACCTCAGTAACACTCCTAATTAATCACGTTCTAGAAGCAGTGGGAATTGCACTGGACCACTCTGAAGGTTACATTTTCCACATAGCAATGGACAGTGGCTGGGTCACCTTCACCGATTCCTCTTATCAGCAAATCCCAGCAAGGCAGACACCTAATGTAATTTGCCAGCAGGCCACCTTTTGCATGAAAGAGGTTGGCAACAGGTCCCACGGCACAGTTGATCCATGGAACAAAAAAAAATAATGTAATGGCATATTGGCTGACTCTGCATGATTTAAAAGTGGGCTTGTAGCAACTTGCAATGGCTCTAACGTACCAGATGCCCTGAGGATAGGAGAAAATACATGCTAATTCTTTGCTTTGCCCATGTCCCACAAGTCGTGGTGACACACCTCGTGAGCCCATGGCTCAGTATGTCTGCACCTGTTTTAGCTGCTCCTACAGTGCCCAAAATGTGTTAGGAAAGTTGCAGAAATGACAACTAGTTTACAGCCAGATGAAAACTGCAATGCTGACTCAGCAGAATTCAAGCATCAATACTGAGCAGCCATCTGCAAGAACAATGCAACAGTGACCAGCAATAGCCAGTGCAGGCAACTGGATGGGAGAAGTACTGTACACCTATATCAGAGCCCCACACACACTTTCTCTTTCCCTCTCCCCTGCACTTGAGCGTTCTCAATGTCACTGGGCCTAGTAAGATCGTTATTTTTGTTCTCCCTTGTTCCCCTCCCTTGCCTTGTCGCGCTCTGAAACACATGTGTATGAGCGCAATACAAATGCACATAAAATATCAATAGCTCCGTATTGGCACTCAGCATTTGGTGTGATGTGTGTATGTGTTGAATTGAGGTGGCAGGTCACTTTTTTTTACCTGGCTAGTAGCTTGCAACTTGAAATTCTCCAGCATGGGGTCTGGCATGGATTCACATGCTCATGAATATTCCCCGTCGTCAGGCTGGGAATCCTCGGTAAAGAAAAAATCAGTATCAGTTTCGTTTCTGATCTGTCTTTCGTAGTAGTAACCAATCACTGATCTCTGCGTCATACTGACCACAGCCAATGACTGCCCTCTACCTAAGCCCCGCCTCTGGCAGCCATCTTCAGATTTTTACCGCACGTTCAAGTGTTGGGATCCTCGTGCTATTGCTCTCGAGCGTTAGTGCTTTTTTCACGTTTTTTCTCAGAAAAATGTCTTTTTTCGGTCAAAAGAGCCTCAAGCTCCACCGTCTCTTCATCCGATTAACAGGGACCCGTGTCGGATTCGTCTACGCCCCTCAAGGGTGAAGATTTCGTCGAGCCACGCTTTTGGAGGACTCCAGAAGTTTCTCAGGCCCATCTCGGACATGGCCCAGGAGAAGGGAAGCTCGACGCCCGGAAAGCTGTTCAGGGTCTGCCCTGGATGCCAGCTTCAGAATGTCTTTAAGGAGGACGAACACTCCCTTTGCCTTTACTGCCTACATGAGGACAAGACGCACGTGGAGAAGGACTGTGCATTTTGCGGCAATATGTCGGAGCGGACCATGAAGGACCGCCATCAACGTCTCGCCAACTGGCTGGAAGGAAAGAGCCCGTCAGGCGAGAAGAAGAAGAAGTCCGAGCGGTCTTCTATGACCTTTGAGGGCGCCCCGGCGACGGGGGTCCAACAGAAGGCCAAGCACCGCAAGTCCGCTGGCACTGGGAGCGACGAACGGTCGGGCTCTACGGGCGCCAGGCAGGGCGCATCCGCCCCGGCGCCATCAACCACGAGCCAACGCTCTGGCTCGGTTAAGAGGGGGGCCGAGCACCCGGCGAAGCTCCTGGAGAGACCCCGGTCGAGCTCGAAGGCCCCATCGGAGGGGGGAGCAAGGCGGTGACCCTCCCCCCCCAAGGAGAAGGCGGTGAGCGCACCTAAGGTGGTGAAAGCCTTAATCCACCCGGCCATGGCCTCTATCGAGACAGTAGCGGCGGCCCTGGCTCAGCCTGTGGAGGCTACACCAGTGGTGGCGACCTCGGGCCCAGAGTCTCCCTGCCACCGCAGAGGGAGTCCTCTTCATGCCCATCGACAGGACCCCCGTGAAACCTCTGACGGAGAAGAAAAAGGGAGGGCAGGAGGTCGTCGTGGATTCGGCCTCAACCTCTGAGGAGGAGCTGATCGAAGTCTTAAGCCACGGCGTTGGTGTGGAAGAAGACCAGCCCGTCGGGAGGGACCCTGACGTAGGAGACGACGAGAACGTCAAGGGTGCCGACGGGGCTCCTGACCGCCCGTCGGACTCCCCTCAACCAGTGCCGCAAGACAACTCGGCGGCCATTTTGTTGGCTATTCAGTCCTTATGCTCGGAGATAAGGACGAGACTGCCGTTACCACCAACGGAGGAACCGCTCCCGACGGGGGACCCGGAGCCAGGCCCTCTGGGAGCCCTCCCCCTAAGAGAAGGAGGATTCATCCTCCACCTCCTTTTCAGCCATCGCGCCCTGTTCAGCCCTCCTCCCCGTCCACGACACGTGGGGATGATACGGGGACTGACACGGCCGCGACGGGTACAGACGACGAGGTTTACGACGAGGATCTCCCGTCGTCGCCTCCCACCCGGGCTTCCCCGCCCGACGAGATTGGGTCGTTTCACTCCATGATCGACAGGGCATCCGAGCTTTTCCAGCTCTGCCCGGAAGAGAAGAAGGAAGGTTTCCTTTATCAACGGCGCGAGGCCAAGAGGAAGACGGTCCTCGCTGTACCTCTACTGGACGATATTTGGGATGAGGGCCTCGCCCTCCTCAAGAACCCATCCACGACGGCGGCTAGAAGGGATCGGTACGAGAAGAAGTACCGGGTCCCGGATGCGGCCCCCTTGTGCCTTCGGGCACAGCCGACCCCGGACTCGGTCGTCTCCGCGGCGGCCAGGAAGAAAGCGGGGGGGGGGCACGGCCTCTACGTCGACCTCCCCGCCGGACGGCGAGGGAAAGAAATTAGACACGATGGGACGCAGAGTCATCTCGTCGGCAGCGACGACGATTAAGGCGGCCCACGCCTTGGCTATCGTAGCCCGCTACGACCGGGAGTTGTGGTACAAACTGGCCCCCCTGCTGGACTTCTTACCAGACGACAAGAGGGCGAAAGCCCTAGAGATCTTGCAGGAAGGAGAGGTGGCGTCGGACCACCCCAATACGATTCCGACGGACATCGCTGACACTGGATTTCGCCAGTTGGGCAACGGCGTGTGCCTTAGGCGGCGTGGATGGCTCAAGGCTACTGACTTCCGTCAGGACGTGCAGACCAGAGTCTTGGACATGCCGTTCGATGGAAACAACCTGTTTGGGAAAACAGTGGACGATTCCCTTCAAGCCATCAAGGCGGACACGGAAACGGCCCGGGCTCTTGGGGTTCTCCAGCAACGGTGGCCGCCCTTTCGGAGCGGCAGAGGCAAACAGGGTGCCTCCAAAGGTTCCAACGGCGGATTTTCCACCTACCGTCAAGCGGCCCGTTCGTCGTCACAGGAAGCTTACAGGGGACGAGGCAAGTCAGGCGGACCCCGCCGTCGTCGCCAAGGAGGACAAGGCGGCAAAGCCTCGTCGAAGCAGGACTGAACCGGCCGTGGTGTCGGGCCCCCACCGAAGCACCCCGGTGGGAGGCCGGCTGGTGAGCTTCGTCAGCGTGTGGGAGTCCATCTCCACCGACCGTTGGGTGCTGGACGCCCTAGCTCAGGGTCACGCGCTCGAGTTTCTAAAGAGGTGCCCGCGCGTCCCCCCTGTGGCCAGGAAAGAACATCGCGTCCCTCAAATTCTCTTGGAGGTAAAGGCGATGCTCAAGAAGGGCGCCATCGAGCTCGTCCCAAAGAGGCTTCGGGGCTCCGGAGTTTACTCAAGATACTTCCTCGTGAAGAAGAAGAAGACGGGAGGATGGCGTCCCATCTTGGACCTACGACGACTGAACAAATTCATCAAGGCACAGAAGTTCCGGATGGTCACCCTCCAACACGTCCTGGGTCAACTGGAGGAGGGCGATTTCCTGTCGTCGTTGGATTTGGAGGATGCCTACTTCCATATTCCCATCCTAAATGGACACCGAAAGTTTCTCAGGTTCGTGATCCAAGGGCGTCACTACCAGTTCAAAGCCCTTCCCTTCGGTTTGAGGTCGGCACCCAGGGTGTTCACCAAGTGCCTCGCACCGGTGGCGGCGCAGCTGCGCCGAGAGGGGATCTACGTCTACCCCTACCTGGACGACTGGCTCATCCGAGCAAAGACGAAGGAGCTCGCCGTGGAGCACACGGCAAGGACCGTCCAACTACTCACGGACCTGGGATTCTCCATAAACTACGCCAAGTCCCACCTGGTGCCTGCGCAAGACGCACTGTTTCTGGGAGCGAAACTCGACACAGTGTCGCTTCTGGCCTCTCCGTCGGAGGAAAGGACGAGGGCCATCTTGGGCGGATGCTGGTTGCGGACGCGGCCAGGGTGAGGTCCATCAAGTCCCTCCTCGGAATGATGTCTTCTTGCATTTATCTCATCCGCCTGTGCAGGCTCCGGATGCGCCCGTTGCAGGAGTTCCTGGATGCGCGTTGGATCCAGACGACGGGCAGCTTCAAGGAGAGGATCACACTCGACGAGAGTTTCCGACTAGCGATCCGGTGGTGGGGCATCCGCGCGCATCTGACGGCGGGCATGGACTTCCAGACCCCCGGCCACCAGGAGACAGTGACCGCGGATGCCTCCCTGGAAGGGTGGGGAGCGCATACCGAAAATCTGCACGCGAGAGGCCTTTGGCTTCCGACGGAGAAGTCCCTCCATATCAACGTCCTGGAGCTCCGTGCAGTGTTTTGGGCCCTCAGGTCCTTCCTTCCGTCCCTCAAGGGCAAGGTGGTGAGGATCTTCACCGACAACACTACCACCATGTTCTACATCAGGAAGCGGGGCGGTACCAGATCCCCAGCCCTGTCCAAGGAGGCGCAGGATCTGTGGCATTGGGCCGTCGCCCAAGGGATGTTTCTGGTGCCGTTTCATCTGGCAGGGATAAAAAACACCATCGCCGACTCGCTCAGCAGAGAGCTGCGCTCGTGCCACGAGTGGGAACTACGACAGGATCTAGTGGACCGCCTCTTCCGACGGTGGGACACTCCCCAGATCGATCTGTTCGCGACGGCGACGAACTCTAAATGCCGGAGGTTCGCCAGCAGGTTTCCCCAGCTGAGGAGCATGGGCGATGCTTTCTCGGTCCCCTGGGAGGGCCTGTTTCTATACACGTTCCCTCCATTGCCATTGCTGATCCGGCTCATCAACCAGCTCAAGAGGTCACGGTACAGGATGATCCTCGTCGCACCTGCGTGGCCGAGGCAGATATGGTTCCCGGACCTTCTGGACTTGTCAGCGTCCCCGTCAATCAAGCTGCCAGTGGACGCGGATCTTCTCTCCAAGGAAGGAGGCGCCATCCTCCATCACGACCCGAAGTCGCTGAACTTGCAGGCCTGGCTCCTGCAGCGCTAGAGTTTGGAGGATACGACATACCGGCCGACTGCAGAGAGGTTCTTGCAAAGGCCAGGGCGTCCTCAACTCTTAAATGCTATGGACACAAATGGAAGAGGTTCTCTGTCTGGTGCCACGCACAGAAGATTAAGCCTCTACGGATTACGGCTCCCCAGGTACTGCCGTACCTTCTGACGCTGGCCAAGGCTGGACTGGCGCATGCGTCCATCAAGATTCATCTTGCTGCGATCTCCCGATATACCAGAACCACGGGGCGGATGTCTTTGTGGTCTCATCGTCTGGTGAAAGAATTCATGAAGGGACTGTTCAGATCGTTCCCGCCAGTGAAGGCTCCGGCCCCGGCATGGGAGCTCAAAGTGGTGCTGACCAAGCTCATGGGACCTCCGTTCGAGCCTCTGCACTCTGCTCCGTTGAAGTTCTTGTCGTGGAAAACAGCGTTTCTTGTGGCCATCACCTCCGCATGACGAGTGGGAGAGATCCAGGCCCTTTCCTGCAAGCCCCCGTACTTGACTTTTCACGACACGAGGGTAGTGCTCAGGACGCACCCCTCCTTCATGCCCAAGGTGCCGTCGGACTTCCACCTCAACGAACCCTTGGTGTTGCCTGTTTCCTTCCCGTCGCTTTCGTCGCCGGCCGAAAGGACTTTGCACTCGCTGGATGTGGCTAGAGCGCTGAAGTTCTACGTGGACTGCACAAAGTGTTTTCGGAAGACGTCACAACTTTTTGTGAACTTTGGACCTGTCAATCAGGGGAAGGCTCTCTCAAAGGCCTCCATTTCCAGATGGCTCTCCGGCTGTATCATGTACTGTCATCGGTTGGCAAACCGACCGCTGCCTGGCCGTCCGAGAGCCCATTCCACCAGAGCGATCGCAGCTACCGCAGCGTTCCTATCTGATGTGACCTTGCTGGACATCTGCAGGGCTGCTACGTGGAGGTCGACTCACACCTTCACGAAATTCTACTGCGTCGATCGGGATTCCAGGGAGGAGTCCAGGGTCGGCCAAGCAGTGCTGCGCAACCTGTTCGCCTAAGGTGAGCCTGGTGAGGAGGTAAGAATTGCTTAATGTTGAGTTTGATGTAATGCTTAATGTTGAGCCTTTGCCACCTCCCGTGGTTGTGCATGTGTGTACTGCTATGTATTCTTTATTCATGAGCATGTGAATCCATGCCAGACTCCATGCTGGAGAAGGAACAAGTTACTTACCTGTAACTGTTGTTCTCCAGCATGGGTCTGGCATGGATTCAGATGCGAACCCTCCCGCCTACCCCTCTGCGGCTCTTCAGTTGGTCATACTGCCACTTCACGTGCTACCAAATCTGAAGATGGCTGCCAGAGGCGGGGCTTAGGTAGAGGGCAGTCATTGGCTGTGGCCAGTATGACGCAGAGATCAGTGATTGGTTACTACTACGAAAGACAGATCAGAAACGAAACTGATACTGGTTTTTTCTTTACCGAGGATTCCCAGCCTGACGACGGGGAATATTCATGAGCATGTGAATCCATGCCAGACCCATGCTGGAGAACAACAGTTACAGGTAAGTAACTCGTTCCTTATGCACCCTAACCTATACAGTGTCAAATGTTGGTCATTTTGAAGGTGCCACCTAATGGACTAAACTGTATGCTACATCACTTAGCGAGGTGCTGCTAATTGTGAATCAGTTGGAATTAGAACTTTGCAAAGTTGATATTGATATGAAATGTCTGACGGTGAAGAAGCAGGGCAACTGGCCATGAATCGGCTCGCAACCATCTAAGAGGATAGATACATTGTTTGGGTGATAGCGAGTATGGAATGTCTGAGGAAAACTCAAGGGGTTGTCATTCACAAAAGGATGTTGTGCCAGCCAAGTGTACAGCTGGACTAATCGGACATTTAAAAGCGCTAATTGAAGACGAAAAGTGATCCAAATGTCAGAGATGAACAACCCAGTGTGGACCCCACCACTGTAAATAATGTATATCAGACTGTGCATGCTCATATTCCACAAATGATTACACTAATTCAGTGGCAGCATGATTAGCCTTTTAAATGAGTGGAAAACATAATCTGCTGTTGGACAGAGTTCTTCTAGATTTGCTTTCTGTATACATCAGGACCCCATGAGTATTCAGTGGAGCCACTGCAAACCTGTTGGTTGATACCTATGTTCATAACACGTCAACTGATTAGTGATGAACATCCCCTTCGAATAATTCTGGCTTGGCAAGTGGTCAGTGGCCATCATTAATGGTTCAGTTGGCTGTGAAATCCCAAAGCTTCCCCTAGGGTAGTGTGCTGTTTTTATAAATGATTTTAGTGCTGGAAGCTGTTGTCCCAAAGTACAGATGAAGTATCAGTGACGCACACACACAGGAGCAAGCTTACTTTCACACAGATTAAAAAGCATCTTATTGCTGAAGACAATGGCAGAAGAAAACACCATACCCTCCAACAGACCACACAACAGATTTTCATTTGATAAAGGTTTGTGTGCAAGCCAGAAAAAACAGTCCCAGGGATTGAGGATTGACAGACGCAGGGAATGGTGGAGGAGACTGATTCTGACAGTAGTGATTGAGTGCATTGCAAAATGTAATGTTTAGTTTTTCCTCCAACCTCTATTTAGCTCTACCACCCAGCAGTGACACTCTGAATGTGTCGACTTAATTATAATTGGTTTCACATATAAACTGGAGGTTCTGCCTCCTTTTTATTTAGCTCTGCCAACCAGCAAAAAGTCTCTGAATCGTAGCATAATACATACAAATTGGAGGTTCTGCCCCAGTTTATTTGACTTTACCCATCGCTGTAGCCAAACTGAGTGTCCTGGTGCCACACTCACAATATTGCAGTTTTGCCCCAACTTGCTTCGCTCAACCTACCAGTGGAGCTACTCCATTTTTGTTCTGTTCCCTTTGACTGTCTACTAGCCAAGTAATGTAGAAGCGAGGGGTCGGGGAGGGCATGGGGGTAATGGATCTTGTGCTTCTCAGTGGCCAATGTCATGAGGTAAACTCCCGCCAACTGACAGACGATAGGTTATTCAAGCAGTAAATCCCTGCATTCCATATCAGCCTCTCAACTCTCCTACCAAAATGGTGCCACTCCCTAAACTCCACCCCAACAGGAGGCTGTACAACGGCGGTGGTAATGTTGTCTAACTAATTAATGGTTCCACGCAGTCAGGCTATGCTCGGCATAACACATGGGTTTGGGAATATATTTGGGCTGGCCCAGTCACAGGGATGGGGTATGCATGCTAGAGCATGACTGACAATGATCTGGAGTGTCATTCCACACACTTGTCGCAACTGTCACTGCTGCATGAAGATGCTGCATGACTGAGGTCTGTTAGCATGTGATGTGTGCTCTATGAACACAGCTTTGTGCTACAGTCTATAGTACTTGGTATCAATGTGGTGCCCAATATTTCGAACTTTGGCTAATTCAGTAATCTGCATTCTTGCAGAAGTTGCATATTACACTGTCAGCCTCTCTCCAGAATTCTCTACCTTTCAACAAGCTGAAAGGTATCACCAACCCATAACCAGACATGTTTTGATAACGGGGGTGGGGATGTCTTCCTACTAGGCTCGCCCTCTTGAGAAAAACAGCACACCTTGCTCACTCTGCATGGGCAAGCAGTGCTACCCTTGTCTCCCCCTCCTGAGCCATCTGCAGGGGGACTATCAATGGATCCTCCTCCTGGTGATCGTGGGTCTCTTGCAACACAATATCCTCCCCCTCTTCCCTCTACCCTTCATTGGTTTCCTCTCTTCTTCTCCTGGAGTACTGGCTCCACACCCCAAGGCCCTCGCTCACATTCTGCTACTCCTTGGCTAACTCTGCAGCTAGCACAACTTGCTGAAGGTTGCTATACACCTCCTCCTGGCAGTCCAAATGCTGTTCCTCAACCACCATATCCCCTTCCTATTCCATCTCACCATCCTTATGTTCTGTCACAATGTTAATCTGCTCCTGCACAGATTTCATCTCTCTCCCCCTCCCAACTGACTAGATAGAGTAGTCCATCTCCCCATTTTCTTTCCCCAGCCCTCCCTTCAAATAAAGACATGCTGCCTAATTTGCTGAACAAATGTGCTTAAGTTTCCTAATGGGCCGAATGTGTCAATGTGAAAAACACGAGACAATGGGATTAATTCAAGGCTCAAACGGTAGCAAATATGTTTGGGGAATACACAAACAGTAGGGAATGTTACTCGATAATTTTATGATTCACACAACATTTCTTTACAAATACAGTCAAGGAATGTTACTAAGAAACTTTAATATTATTTTTGATGTAAAGAAAAAAAGGAACTGGTGAAAGTACAAGTCCTTTCCTTTTTACAAGGGGCTAAGGATAAAACGTGAAGATGATAAAAGGAACCAAAATAACACAAGCAGACAACATGGGATAAAACCTGTAGCAAGAAGTGCCAAAATGTCACACGCACCACAAACACGGACCACTCCACCAAAACATTCTGAGAATTCCATAAACTCACCAAACTACTCCAAAACTCCTCTAACACTGCTAATTTGTGGGCCTCCCCTTTACCTTTAGCTGTAACGCCGAACAAAACACCCAGAGGAAGCAAGGGGGCAAGCTGGGCCATTTAAAGGCCCTCAAACATGTTTTGGAATGTTTTAGGGCCCTTTGATATGAAGGTCAAACTTTCTTTTCGAGTCGTGCGATTGGATGACAGGGCTTGAAACCCAACATGAGACCAGAAGCGGGGTTTCTACACTTTGGAAAATGCACAGGGATAGCTTGAACCAGCCTCAAATAGCATGTGAAGTGTGCTAATCACATTCCATTTCAACTACATCTCTTCTATCTATAGGCAGAAAAGAGGAAGTGAGCAATACATATGTGTTTAGTCTCGAAGAAAACTCTTAAGTGAGATTCCAGAATTTTTTCCTTGGCCAGCTTTCAAAGAATCTAAAAAGAACAACATATAATTTGACTTTCTAAACGGGCAAAAAGGGTCAAAGGTATAAGCAATCCTCAGAAAACGAATGTAACAATTGCAGATATAATTATCTACACTAAATTCATCATTTGTATGACTTCATGCCATTGCATTTCTTCACTCTGTCAATGTATACATATTTATTTTCATTATGTATCAATTACTGCACATGAACAGAAAACTTCTGAACACAAGTGCAATTCAAAAACTGATACAGAATATGTGTGTATTGATTGCATAGGAGTTCTCACAGTGTTAGTATGGGAACATTGAGCACACGCTCTGCATGTAAGATTACCTTTAAAATGTCAGTGTAATCCACATCCTTGAGGGCATATGAAAAAAGGGCATGAAACTCTGAAGTAAGCATTGTCTGCAAAAAGACTCCCTATCAAAAAATAATCTATCAATCCTTGGATGATAACTTTCCTAAGGAGTCTGCTTTACTAATTATGCAGACGACACACAGCTAGTCATCGAGCTGTGTGGAGCATGTGATGCAGAACTGGAGGACATGTCTGGTATGTGTTTGAATGCCACTAAGACGGAACTGTTGCTTTTTAGTACATCAATCTGGAGAGAAGCTAGAGGATTTGTACACTGGATTCACTATTGATAAACATTCATTCCCATAGCCGCTAAGGTGGGAGTTAATTTTGAAGCATCTCTTAGTGTATCAGAATCCAACTGCACGACCTTGGTCTGACCATTAATTATGCACAACGACTACTGCAGCCCTTACATGTTGGCGCTAAGGGCAGCCTAGGCTGTCTGCAGGTATTGGAAAATGATGCAATGTGCCTGGTGAAAAATGGGCGTAGATATGAGCCTATCTAGGAACACTCTTGTGCGCCCTGATGTCTGTGGTCTCCGGCTCTATATAAATGGACAAAGAAATACTGCAGTAATGATTTTGTATCCTTCAGTTTAATATATGAATCCATGTACAATTGTCCTGTCCAGGCATGTGAAAACTCCCTGAATCCCACTAACTTAGACTTTATTCACATTTATAGTGAGCTTGAGACTTGGATCACACACATTCAAACGAGCATGAAACCGAGCTAAATCCTCAACATGTTTGCACCAGAGAACAAATGTGCTACCAATTTATTGTCCACTCTCAACTCTGCAAAGTCCACCTATTACACTAATCCCTTCTCACTATGCTTTGATACTCAAGATAGTAATGATTAATGAGTTGCTTTTTACTGGCCTCAATCAAGTCTGTTGACTGGTCTCGCCCTTCCCCCATTGCCAATGTACCAGGCAAGGAAACTGGGCCACATTTGCATTGAAGATTTGACCTTCACATCTCATTGGAACTAAAAGACTTTTTGAGAAAAATAAAATAGAAAAGTCCAAATCCACATATTGTAAAAATAATTCTTACCACGACTTTGATCAAAAGGTAGATCTGGTTAGAACCCTTGTCCTCTCTGGCATCTAGTGATAGTGGTGGAACGAATACTGTTTAAAAAAATTGCTTTGTCACAACCTTCATTACTTGTACCAAATATTCTAGGAGTTGGATTGTTTCTAGAATGTAAATGTTTTTCGGCATCAGGAAATAAACAGTGTTTCAAAAACAGTATTTATTTCACCAATTTTATTGTATAGAAATGTCTTCCTTTTATGCTATTACAATGGAATGTTCATGGGATCCCCCAAAAAGATGATCAAACGACTCAGTCTGATACTGAATAGAGGAGCCTGCATGATCCCGGGCTTAAATAAACAGGCGTTCTATACTTTCTGGGTGCAAAATGTCCACTGGCAGGAAATTGGCTAGTAAATCACTCTTGACGAGTAGGCAATGGTGTGCTGTCTGTATAGAGTGGAAGTGGCAAGTGACTATTTTATAGCTAACCAGTAACTTGCAACTTTGCACCCAGATACTGTTGTTTCATTGAAGTTAATTACCTTGTGGTGATTTACTTCACTGAAATATCATCGTTGCAGTGAAAGAAATATATATGTTTAAGGGTAAAAGCTATGGCCAAAGTGGTTGGGGTGGGTATGGGAACCCCATTACAAAACACATTTATAAAAAGCCACAATTTACTTTTAATGAAACAACACGGAACCACATGAGCAGATCACCACTGCACTGACGTCACTACAGTGGACTCCCTATGGCACAAAGAATATCCTTCAAGACTTGCCTTTGGGAGGATGGTGCCAAAATACCTCACTGGGCTGATTGAAAGCTTTAGTGTCTGCAATAGACCTGAAATTTTTAAAAAAAGATTGTCACTTGCTCGCCCACAGTGGAAAATAATGTAAAGTAGTGGGTTCAAACTATGGAATGGCCTCATTGGTGAGGTTAAATTCCTTGATTACTTTCTGAAATGCATTAAGGTGCTTAAGAACTTCTTGTGCATCATACTGAGCATAGTATATGTACCTCACTGAAAGAAGCTTGTGCATCTCACTGTTGCGATTGTATCTCAGTAGGTGATGACTATATATCTCCCAGATGGGTGTTATGTGTCTCACTCGGACCTTGTTCATCTTACAGAAGCATGTGCAAGAAACCAGTCTTGAGTGTTTACATCTGACTGAATTGTGCATATTGCCGAAAGGGGAATTTATGCATATGACAATGCAAAGAAATAAGAAATGAGCCATTGTGATATGTCTACAATGTCAAAGCATATACCCTTATAAACTAATGTATTCTTTCATTTTTTATTATTTTCTTTTTGATGTTTTCTTCTATCCTTCCTAAACACTCCTACCCTTTAATCCTCCCACAATGACCAATCTCTTGAATGGGTTTTTTTGTAATGGTTGTTTAAAATTACATAAATATTCACTATGGCTGTTTTTTCAATACTTTACACTTGAAAATGTGTGTTAAAATTGTATACAACATGGAATGTGAATGGCATTCCTTTATGATTTTGTGAATTTGTAAAACAATAAGCCCTGATTTGAGAAAGACAGAGATACCGTCGAGACACGTGTTATCACAGAGGGCACTGTCATTTGCAAAAAGAAAAAACCGGAAACATTAAAAACTCAAAAATTGCATTGGAAAACTGAGAAAAGGGGTCATGTGTCTTTTCTCAGAAAAACGTGGGCACATGGGCCAAATGTTAAAGTAACTGCTTAGTTTTTCTTCTCAATTTAACGGAGTAGAGGAACCTAGTACTCCGTTGTTACTATCCCATGCGACCGTGCACAAGGAAACTCATATAAAAATATACTTAAGGGCGTTGAGGTCCAATCAAAGGAATACCCACCCTAAAGGTTCCTCATTTTTTGTCAAGTTTGACAGAGGCAGGCTGGCCTCACTGAAAGGATTTTGCACATCTGAGTAAATCTTGCTGATGTAAGCCTGTGCATCGCACTGGAGCGGAACATCTGCACCCTTCCCTACACAGTACTCCTACTGCCTTTTTATGTGCTTCTCTCTTGCTATTTTATTAACCTTCTATCAGCCCCTTTATCCCTCAACATGCCATGTACCAGCCAGAGTCCCCTTTTTTCCTCTGTTGCCTGTCACTCTACCAGTCCTCGCTAGCCATACCAGTGCTCCTTATTGCCCAGCCCCTATTTGCAGACCTAACCATCGTCCCCTGTCCTCCAATGAGTGACCCTATCTGCACTCCCTGTCCTGTCTGTGACCGCTGTCCTCAACTAACACACTTTACCATTCCTTGCCCTATGTCACTCATTGTGCCTGGTCCGCCCCTGTCCCTCATAGCACATCACCTGTTTTCCATAGCCTGCTGTCTGTTTCTCTTAGCACTTCCCTTGCAGTAACCCTGCCCACTCAGTGCCACTTGTCCCTCCGCTACCATTTTCCCTTCCTCCAAACTGTGTAGCTGGCCCGCCCCATCTTAATCTACACCCTGACCATCACATAACTACCTGATCTTCACAGTGCCAGTTTCCAGGCTGTTGCTGGTAGCGCATATGCCTGCTCATTAGGTGTCCATGTTCTTTGAATTGTGAATCTCCTTTCCCCTGTGCTTTGTGCGATACTGTGCCTCCGTGGTCAGTGTCCCACACTGTATGGTCCTGTGTCCCTTAACATATCCCCCAACTGCCCCTTATTATTCCTGCCAGCCTTCCACCTCCTTCCAGCTCTGAAACATGCAGCCATCCCTTCCGCATGGAGTCACCCCTTCCCGGGAAGGCCCCCTCCCCATGGCATTTCCTGCCCCACGCAGCCCACTGCCCGTTGTAACTGCCTCCTAACACCTCATAGTCTAACTCCCGTCACATGTCCCTCCTTACCTGTTCCTCAGTGTGCCGCATGTTTCTCCATAGCATTCCACCTGCCCCTTGTAGCCCCCTCTCACTAAGCCCCCTAATTTTCCAGGCATGTTCCTCACAATGTGTCTGCCTGTTTCTAGCGTGCCCCACCTGCTCCTCATGCCCTGTTGTCCTGCATGGTGTCTGCCCACTTGCTCCCGCGTGGGGTGCCCCCACGTGGCATGGCTGTCTGCCGGCCTCTGCATAGTCTTCCCATTTTTCCTTGCTATGCTTCTGTTGCTCATATTGCCCTTAACATGTTCCTCACAGTAGTGTTAAAAACTAAGCAACCTTCGCAGGGACAAACTCATACTGCTAGAGTATTTTTTCCTATACTGACATATGAGGTCAATGTTTTATACTGTACAACAGTCACATTGACAAACATTCCTTTCGGAATATGAGGGACTCTGTGCACTAGACGGGCCCAGCAGCTGTGTCAAGAACTACCTGAAGACTGTTTCCGTGGGATTTCCCAGATCCCTGACCTGGGTTGTTGGGTTTCCTGTTCGAGTCAAGGGACAGTGTCACCAGTTCTATTGTCAAGCTTAGAAGTTCATATGGCCTTCATGCATGCAACAAATTCACTCTGCACAGAGACCGAGTCAAATTGGCGCTTTCTCTGACCCGCAAGCCTGCGCAGATCTGACACCACACCAAGATAGCAGGGAACCATGGCATGACGCACTCCGGCTTAAGCAAAAGCTTGGTGCTTAGCTCACATGTCAGCACATACTTTCTTGGTGACACATGTGGGGATGCGCAACCGAACATTTCCCTCTGAACCCCCAAATTATGAATGTTTAAGGGAGGCACCCCATGCCTCCCATTAAAACACCCCAAACCTTGCAGAGCCGCACGGCCACCATGACACTTCTACCAAAGTTCAAAATGGCAAATAGGGAGCTTTACACCCCTGGCCAAAGCCAGATATAAAACGATAATTTACAAAGCAGGGAAAAATCTGTGCCAAAAGCTGAACAACCTCCAGGGGGGAAACCAAGCACCAGGAAAATCACTCAGCAAAAAGCAAGCATAAACACAATTAATATATGGTGGAGGGGTGAAGTTACACAAGGGCCAACCTGAAACTTTTAGTTAACCAGATTAATCGTCAGCTTTAGGTAAATGCCTGCAAGTGTGCAAGGAATGGAACAGACTGTGTTACCAATCTGAAGTAGGATGCAGAGAGAAGGAACCAGGAGGGGACAACCGGAAAGTAAGATGCAAGTCTGCTAAGCGCTATATCTCACACACTGGCAGACGCCCAACCGAGAGAAAGAGCAGCTGAAACGTTGCTGAGGGATGTATGTATGAAACAAGTTGAGATCAGCCACATAGGAGTAGAAGCTTGAAGACTGCTGAGGGTTATCTGAGACATTTGCCAAAACCAGATTGATGGAGAAAGAAAGCTGAAAGCCTGCTAATGTGTGTATCTCTGACCAAGGCAGGAGACTGGAACAGAGAAGGGCTGAAAGACTGCCGCGGCTGGGTTTGAAAAACTGAGGTGACTTTAGCCTAGTACAGTGACCCATGACTGGTGGGTTAAAATATCATGTGACAAAACCAACAGGGAAGAAATACTTGCCACCAGGAGTGTCAGAATGTTCAGTCTTTAGCTCGGATGGGTGTGCCGTTGCTAGAGGGTGATCATGCCTTCCAGAAACACCTGTGTTTTCCAAGAAGGCCCAAATAGCCTGAATAAGAATCTCTACCCTCTTGATAAATCAAACCCTTCATCCTGCCGTAGGCCTTCCGGACTGTAGTGGAGGCCTTTGTGGTCTCGCACATCGATTGCGGGGGATGGGGGCTTCCAGCTGCTCTCTTGGCTCCCCTAAGTGGAGTACAACATGCTGCAGCACGTCCTATTGCAGGTCTACGGAAATGTGACCGAATTACCCCATCCTACGGGAACTACATTGGTTTCCACTGCAAGCCAGGATACTGTTCTATATTGCATGTATCTACAAAGCAGTCACTAGCACACCAGCGTACCTGGCAGCTAAGCTCCATAGTTATGGTGGCACACGCTCCTCGCGCAGTAAATTGGCCAACTGGCTTCAATCTGAACTTGTACGCAAAGAGAGGACCCAGTAACACTCCTCTTGTCATGCTGGAACTCGATCCCGGTTTCTGCTCGAAACGCCCCCACAATTCTTCAATTTCGGGAAATCTCTCAAAACCTGTGTTAGGAACTCATGGTGGCAACAGTAAAGACAGACACAAGTGATCACAGTTCAAGGGTGTTTATTAAACTGAATATGCAGGTTGGAAAAACAGCTAATCTAAACCTAAAGCTTAGATGGGAGCAAGCTACAACCATCAAATGTGAAATAAGACAGTTCTTTTAGCGTCTTGTCAAAATAAAAGGCCTATACTAAAAAATAACTATTACCAAATCCTTACAACTAATTACAGAAAGAGTGTGGGATAGGAGTTTCAATAAAGAAAAAAGTGTTCACAAATAATAAGTCAGGATGTGATTGCCAGGGGTCTCCCTTCCCCACGTTTTGAGCACTGGACAAAGTGGATCTCCTGAGCACAGCATGCACTCAAGCGTTTCCATCAAGAGCCAACTATTCTGTACTAGCTATTGGTTTCTTCCTCAATGGTTGTCTCGTTTCAATAAAGTCTTTTGCTTTTGAGGACTTGATGTATTCAACAAAAGACAAAGTTCCTTTCCAAATGGACTTTGGGTGATGACTTTTCACCCTTGGATCTCCCTCGGTCGGCCTCAGATCCAAATGCCAACGGGGACAATCCACTTCCCCTGGTCTTACACTACTTCTTGCACTCATCTTAATGTCTTTTTTAAAAAACTCCTCCGGCTTTGCCCCTTTTTGTTGGCCCTCCCTCTGCCGCGTTCACTCTTTTGCAAAACAGTTCACTGTGGACATCCCTCGGTCGGGTTCACTCCTGTCAATACACTGTTTCTAAAGACTTCAGGCCTCGCCTCTTTTTGTTAGAATCCCCCTGCCAGGTTCACTCTTGCCAACTTTTACTAAACAGTTCACTATGGAAACCCTTTGCCGGGTTTGCTTTTGTCAACACAGTTCTTTGGGACTTTAGACTTTGCCCCTTTCCATCGGCATCCCTATTTCTGGTTCACTCTTGCCAATCTCACAGTTCCTTTTACTTTCTTACGATGTGGGATTCACCTCCCTTATTCACGATCATCTGCCGGTCAAAGACGTTTGACTGTACAGATGATTTTACTAGAACCCCGTATGACCACTTTGACCCTCTTCTCGCCTTTCCCAAGGCCTTCTGGTAATGGTTTCAACATTCTGGTAATCTCCCAGAGTTTCTCAAGTGAGCACCCACATGGTGCCTGGCTCATCTGCAGCTGGCTTTCCCCTTTTACATCAACAGTTTTTTTTTGTGCATTCTGCAGTCAGCCGTTTGCTACTTTTGTATAACACAGTTTGGTTTCTTTATCGTCCTCCCCTCAAATTACCGGCCTTGAGGAACTGCTTGGCTTTCTTTGTATCAGGAGTTAGGCTGGTACCACGGCAGCAGACGTCTCCCTCCATACTGCTTATCAGCGTAGGCACGCCCCGTGTACTATTGACATCTGCTGCAACACACCTGGGCTATTGTTCACGGTCTTACATTGCCTTCGACTGATGTCTCACAGGCCTTGGTTGGAAAGGGCAAGGTCGCTTCTCCCTTTGTTACCCTGTCGGTTTGCACCGTCTTTCTCCTCCTCTTGAACTGCTGTGCCTGGATAGATGTCTCGACGTGTGGTCTGCCTTGCTCGTATTGAGCTTTTGTGCTCCACCTTTTAGCCCAGTGGGGAAAGGAAAGGGCTGTCAGGTGTGTGTGATTCTGGTCAATTGCCTGACTCAGCCTGGCCCTTTGGTTGGGACATGTCAGGTAAACATGTTTTGACTTAGTCCGTTGTCTTTTGTGGTGTTTGAAAGAGTTCATGTCGGAAAAGGGAGGGGGTAGCGTATCTGAGTATCCTACAGGATATAGAGAGGAAGAGGTGTTGTATGGTATTATAACCTCAGCACTAGAGGGATTAGTGGTAATCTCAGAAAGGTGATTTTTGTAGGGTTTGTGAAATGAGTAAGAGGGTTTGTGGGAACTGTAGTGGTTGGTCACATTCGACTGGGAGTTCGGAAAATGATAACCCGAAGGACTGGGTTGGTAATGTTTAGGGAAGCAAACAGGGATAGCCACGATCGTGAACTGAACAGAGGGAATTGTGGGAACGGTAGTGTTTTGACAAGGTAGATTGGGTGTTCGGGAGTGAATTATCAGAGGGCCGTGAAGAAAGTACAAGGAGTATTCTGGGGGCAACATGAGAACAAGGATTCTGAGAGAGGTTGTTGGCTACTGTGACAGGGTTTGGGCTTTTAATTGGTTTACCAGAGGTGTATGGGTGGTGGGATGCTAATAGGAGAGCTTCATTGGGAGGAAGGGAGATATATGGTACAACCTACAAAGGTTTCAGGGATCACGTTCTCCTCTCCTTCCTCTGCACAATACCGTGTCTCACCTGGGGCTTTCCCCAGAGCATAACCCTGGACTTCCCTACCCAAGTGATCCTCCCTCGCTCATCGATCCCAAGGGTTGGGATCTGAGAGCGTCGGCCCTCCCCAGGCCACTTGAATAAGGGATTCCAAAGGTCTACTTGGGAGAATACCCTCAGGTTTCTCACATATGGCTCTTTCAACCTGACCAAGGACTAATTCCAATGGACGCACATACCGACGCACAGACCTCACAGTACTGCGTTAGTGTTAAATGATGGAAGCCCAAATGCTGGCTACCCACACTATGTACAGCACTGCACTGCTCTCAAGCTATGTATGCGTTTTGAACAATAAAATACAAATTTTGGCATAGCCATTTTATTTTTTAATCTTGAGGAAGAAATAATTTGTGGTAGGCAGGGTCGGGAAACAAGATGCGGGCAATAGTTGCCTGGGCATGTGAAACCAAGAAGCAGGCTGGGCACTGTATCCCAGAGACTGTGTATTAGATTAGACTTGAGATTCCTTCACTAGGCCCTTGTACCGTTTGACTAAAAATCCTTCTTGACAACTTGTCTTGTGCTTTAGCTGGGACCATGGGTTGGAACCATGGGTCCTGTAAGCATTCTTCGAATGGATTGTGTCCTCCCACGTATTCCTCATCCTTTGATATACTCAAATATCCTGCTTGCAGCTCCAAAACTTCTCGGCAGAGTGCACCGTATGTAATCGTCGACCTTGTGTCCTTTGAGGGCCTCTATCCCCCTAGACTATGACGTTGACGCTGGTATATAAGGCACGCACCTCACCCATTTCCTCATAGCTGCTCGAAACTTTTCTTCACCTCGGCCGTGTTTGATAACTGCATAGTTTTCACGTTTTATCTGAAAATGTTGACCCATACCACAAGACCAGGCTTCAAGAGATGTGCAGAGTGTTCGACTAAAATGTCTATAACCAATCCTCTTCGGGTATGTCTCTTGTGCCTGGGGTCGGCCCACATCGACTATTTTGGCTCGTGCCAATCTATGACAGGAAAACCTTTAAAAGAGAGGAAAGGGAAACTTGCTTTGGGCAAACCCTCCCCTAAAAAGTCTTCGGTAACCCCCACAAAAAATAATCCGAAGATAAGAGCCCAAGAGAGATTCCCCACACCGGGCCCAGAGGCATGGTAATTGCGCACACCGTTCCAGATCTCGTCATTCCTCTTCCTCGTCTTCGAGGAGATCTAAGAAAAGCCGTCCTCGCTCCAGATCGTCCTCTACGGATTCCTCGCCCAAAGGGAAACTGGCAAGCTTTCCAAAGAAGGGGGGCTAGTAAGGCAGAAATTGAGAAATTCCCTCTGCAGATGTTGGAGGTATTTGAGAAGGCGGCGACATCAGCCCCTTCGAAGAAGTCTTTAGAGACTCCTGACCTCATTGCGCCTAAGGCCGTCAGGGATTCGATGAAAATCGCTGACTGTGCACGCCCCCAGGAGCCCGGACAGCAGGTCGTCGAAGACTTCGAAGGATTTGAAGTCCTCGAAAGCATCTTGTGCGCCACTCATGGCCTCAACACCTTGAAGGGAAACTCCTCCTCAGACCCACTCGACACTGTCGAATACATCGAAGTCTAGTTCGATGTCGAAGTTGTTTGCATCGAAGAAGTCTTTTTATTAAAATTGTCGAAAGTTTATAAACCGCAAGACGAGAGACTTATCTATGGCCCCTATTTATGTGAGGAAGTGGAGGAGGAAGGCTCTAATTATGGTTTTGCCTGGGCTATGACACTTCTGGTGTTCCAGAGGAGCCAATATTCCAGGAATCAAGAATGAAGGCCCTTGTGGACACCCTAAAGCAGTGGTCTTCAAACTTTTTTGGCCTGGGCCCCCCCTGAGCAAAGTTTGGGCAGGCCGGGCCCCCCCAAAAGTGCCAGATGGACAGTATGTAGAAATTGCTATAAACTTTTGCACGCCGTCACCGCACCCTATTCCCAGTACAGACCCTGGGTTCTCCCCACCCTACTCCCACCACTATCCCAGTGCTGCCGCCCATCCTGCTTTCACCACAGTCCCATTACACAAGCATAAACACATCCATACACATTTAAATAAAAAATAAATCCCCATAAACGTACATTCTGCAGTGGCCTGCGGGTGGTTGCTAAAATGCCCCGCTCCAGATTGCTCTGCCCGTATGTGCGAGGAGGTGCAGGAGCCCCCCTCGCACATACATACAAGCATGCAGTGCCCCAGGCAGCATTTCCAATGAGCTATGCCTATGCAAGGCTGGCGAAGCAAAACACCCCCAGCGTTGCATAGCTCAGTGATCATGTGCGGCTGGGGAAAATGAACTGTCAAAGGCAAACAGTGTTTCCCTTTGACAGTTCAGCCAGCCCAGGAGCACTCCCTCAGCTGGAAAAAGCAGCTGAGGGTTGTGCTCAATATTTTACTGGGCTTGTTCCTCGGCTCCTCCATAATGGGTGAGGTGGCCTGTGGGTGGACGCCCCCTCACCCATTATGGATGAGCCAGCAAGCTTGGACTGGCCTATAGGGCAATAGGGCGATGACCATACCACAAATGCAAAATGCTAGTGTAGGCCAGTCAAAATGTGCCACTTTTTTGGCCAATGTGGGCCAGTTTGAGGAGTTACAGCTAGTAGTTTTGACTATTGTTGATGAATAAATATTCTTTAAACATCAGTTTGTTTACATTTGAACAAAAAACAACCCCTTGGGTACTATTCAAACAGTCTGTGACTGAGGGACTGAATATCCATTTGCAACTGCTGGCCATTTTTTCATTGGTGCCTAAGACCGTTTTATGGTCCAGTCTGACCATGTGAGCTGCCCCTTCCCATTAATCTAAAAAAAAAAAGTGTTTTTTTTTTTTTTTTATTTTTACATTTCATGCTGTGCTCTGGCACCCCCCCGCCCCCTTTGATGGGGGCGCGCCCCACAGTTTGAAGACCTCTGCCCTAAAGGATGCCAATGGTCTGGATACTTCTCCAGAAGTTGATTTTGGCACTCTTGAAGGCACAGGACACACTTTATAGATCAGTGATGGCAATGGTAATAGAATACATGGGCTGGGGTATGTCATCATTTGAGTATGAATAGGATGACTTGACTGATATTTTGGATAAGTGGCCTCCTAAGGACCCAATCCTTCCTTTTCATACCGCAGTCAAGAATAGAGTCTTGGAGAATTGGAAACAACAGGATACCACTCCTGCAGTCCACAAGGACTTCACAAAGAAATACAGACCTTAATCAATGGATCCAGAGTTTCTTTTGAAATATCCAAGTCCACAAAGCCTTGTTGTCCAAGCAGCCACCTCAGCTTCTAAGGGAGCAAACTATACCACTGTTCCTCTGGACAGGGAGGATAAAAGTCTTGATGCTATGGGAAAAGTTTTGTCTGCTGTGAGTATGGCGCTGAAGGCAGTCACTGCAACCTGTGCACTAGCAAGTGCACCTACACTTTTTGAGAGATGATTGCCATGGCATCTGAGCACATCCCAGAGGGTGAAAAAAGGGATGGTTTTTATGTTCATTATTCAGGACGGAAGATACGCTATGTCAATCCATACACTCAGGTCTGGACACTACGGACTGTATTAGCCGCTCTATGGCTGCTGGTACAGTGCTTAGCCGATTAGCCTGGCTACGAAAATCAGGGTTTGCTTCTGATGTGCAATCCAGGCTGTTGGATATGCTGTTTGAATGGTTCTCCAGCATGGGCTCTGGCATGGATTCACATGCTCATGAATATTCCCCGTCGTCAGGCTGGGAATCCTCAGTAAAGAAAAAATCATGCTGGAGAACAACAGTTACAGGTAAGTAACTTGTTCCTTCTTATTTGTTTTGGAACTAAAGCAGACGAAAGCCTTGAGAAATTGCAGTCATCGAAGGCGGCAGCAATATCTGAGTCTGCCCATTAGGCAGCCCAACAGTGTTGATCGACTCCTCCTTCTAGCCAGAGAGAGAGAAACTGTTCAATTTGGTACTATTCCTCTATCGGGAGAGCAAGAGGCAGTTTACGCAAAGGGGACAGCGAATGCAACCAAGAGGCAGCCGAGGTTGTATGAGCAGAGGAGCTGCTACAGCGGCCGCTTCCTTGCCTTCCACACCGACGACTGGCCCAAAACCGCTTTGAAGACGTAGAGCATTTCTGTGGTTGGAGGCAGGTTTCTCCAGCATGGGGTCTGGCATGGATTCACATGCTCATGAATATTCCCCGTGGTCAGGCTGGGAATCCTCGGTAAAGAAAAAACCAGTATCAGTTTCGTTTCTGATCTGTCTTTCGTAGTAGTAACCAATCGCTGATCTCTGCGTCATACTGACCACAGCCAATGACTGCCCTCTACCTAAGCCCCGCCTCTGGCAGCCATCTTCAGATTTTTACCGCACGTTCATGTGTTGGGATCCTCGTGCTATTGCTCTCGAGCGTTAGTGCTATTTTTTTCACGTTTTTTCTCAAAAACTTCGTTTTTTCGGCCAAAAGAGCCTCAAGCTCCACCGACACTCCATCCGATCAAAGGGGACCTGTGTCGGATTAGTCTACGCCCCTCAAGGGTGAAGATTTCGTCGAGCTACGCTTTTGGAGGACTCCAGAAGTTTCTCAGGCCCATCTCGGTCATGGCCCTGGAGAAGGGAACCTTGACGCCCGGAAAGCTGTTCAGGGTCTGCCCTGGATGCCAGCTGCAGAATGTCTTTAAGGAAGACGAACACTCCTTCTCTCTTTACTGCCTACATGAGGACAAGACGCACGTGGAGAAGGACTGTGCGTTTTGCGGCAACATGTCGGAGCGGACCATGAAGGACCGCCATCAACGTCTCGCCAACTGGCTGGAAGGGAAGAGCCCGTCCGGCGAGAAGAAGAGGAAGAAATCCGAGCGGCCTTCTAAGACCTTTGAGGACGCCCCGGCGACGGGGGTCCAACACAAGGCCAAGCACCGCGAGTCCGCTGGCACCGGGAGCGCCGAACGGTCGGGCTCTAGGGGCGCCAGGCAGGGCGCACCCTCCCCGGCACCATCAACCACGCCATCACTATTGCGACGGACATCGGCGACACTGGATTTCGCCAGTTAGGCAACGGCGTGTGCCTTAGGCGGCGTGGATGGCTCAAGGCTACTGATTTCCGTCAAGACGTACAGACCAGAGTCCTGGACATGCCGTTCGATGGGAACAACCTGTTTGGGAAAACAGTGGACGATTCCCTTCAAGCCATTAAATCGGACACGGAGACGGCCCGGGCTCTCGGGGTTCTCCAGCAACGGCGGCCGCCCTTTCGGAGCGGCGGAGGCAAGGGCGCCTCCAAAGGTTCCGGCGGCGGATTTTCCACCTACCGTCAAGCGGCCCGTTCGTCGTCTCAGGAAGCTTACAGGGGACGAGGCAAGTCAGGCGGACCCCGCCGTCGTCGCCAAGGAGGCCAAGGCGGCAAAGCCTCGTCTAAGCAGGATTGAACCGGCCGTGGGGTCGGGCCCCCACCGAAGCACCCCGGTGGGAGGCCGGCTGGCGAGCTTCGTCAGCGTGTGGGAGTCCATCTCCACCGACCGTTGGGTGCTGGACGCCCTAGCCCAGGGCCACGCGCTCGAGTTTCAAAGAAGGTGCCCGCGCGTCCCCCCTGTGGCCAGGAAAGAGCTTCACGTCCCTCAGCTTCTCCGGGAGGTAAAGGCGATGCTCAGGAAGGGCGCCATCGAACTCGTCCCAAAGAGGCTTCGGGGCTCCGGAGTTTACTCAAGATACTTCCTTGTGAAGAAGAAGACGGGAGGATGGCGCCCCATCCTAGACGGCTGAACAAGTTCATCAAGGCACAGAAGTTCCGGATGGTCACCCTCCAGCACGTCCTGGGGCAGCTGGAGGAGGGCGACTTCCTGTCGTCGTTGGATTTGGAGGATGCCTACTTCCATATTCCCATCCTAAAGGGGCACCGAAAATTTCTCAGGTTCGTGGTCCAAGGGCGTCACTATCAGTTCAGAGCCCTTCCCTTCGGTCTACGGTCGGCACCCAGGGTATTCACCAAGTGCCTTGCACCAGTGGCGGCGCAGCTGCGCCGAGAGGGGATCCACGTCTACCCCTACCTGGACGACTGGCTCATCCGTGCCAAGAAAAGGGAGCTCGCCGTGGAGCACACGGCAAGGACCGTCCAACTTCTCACAGACCTGGGATTCTCCGTGAACTACGCCAAGTCCCACCTGGTACCCGCGCAAGACGCACTGTTTCTGGGAGCGAAGCTCGACACAGTGTCCCTTCTGGCCTCCCCGTCGGAGGAAAGGACCAGGGCCATCCTGGGCAAGGTACAGCGGATGTTGGTTGCCGACGCGGCCAAGGTGAGGTCCATCAAGTCCCTCCTCGGAATGATGTCTTCTTGCATCTACCTCATTCCCATGTGCAGGCTCTGGATGCGCCCGTTGCAGGAGTTCCTGGACGCGCGCTGGATAGAAACGACGGGCAGCTTCGAGGAGAGGATCACACTCGACGAGAGTTTCCGACGAGCGATCCGGTGGTGGGGCACCCGCGCGCATCTGACGGCGGGCATGGACTTCCAGACCACCAGGAGACAGTGACCATGGATGCCTCCCTGGAGGGGTGGGGAGCGCACACCGAAAATCTGCACGCGAGAGGCCTTTGGCTCCCGACGGAGAAGTCCCTCCATATCAACGTCCTGGAGCTCCGTGCAGTGTTTTGGGCCCTCCGGTCCTTCCTTCCGTCCCTCAAGGGCAAGGTGGTGAGGATCTTCACCGACAACACCACCACCATGTTTTACATCAGGAAACAGGGCGGAACCAGGTCCCCAGCACTGTCCAAGGAGGCGCAGGACCTGTGGCATTGGGCCGTCGCCCAAAGGATGTTTCTGGTGCCGTTTCATCTGGCAGGGATAAAAAACATCGCCGTCTCACTCAGCAGGGAGCTGCGCTCGTGCCACGAGTTGGAACTACGGCAGGATCTAGTGGATCGCCTCTTCCGACGGTGGGGCACACCCCAGATCGACCTGTTCGCGATGGCGACAAACTCCAAGTGCCGGAGGTTCGCCAGCAGGTTTCCCCAGCCGAGGAGCATGGGCGATGCTTTCTCGTTCCCCTGGGAGGGCCGGTTCCTATACGCGTTCCCCCCCCACTGCCACTGCTGATTCGGCTCATCAACCAGCTCAAGAGGTCACGGTGCAGGATGATCCTCGTCGCACCTGCGTGGCCGAGGCAGATATGGTTCCCGGACCTTCTGGACTTGTCAGCGTCCCCGTCAATCAAGCTGCCAGTGGACGCGGATCTGCTCTCCAGGGAAGGAGGCGCCATCCTCCACCACGACCCGAAGTCGCTGAACCTGCAGGCCTGGCTCCTGCAGCGCTAGAGTTTGGAGGATACGACATACCGGCCGACTGCAGAGAGGTTCTTGCAAAGACCAGGGCGTCCTCGACTTTTAACGGCTACGGACACAAATGGAAGAGGTTCTCTGTCTGGTGCCACGCACAGAAGATTAACCCTCTAAGGATTACGGCTCCCCAAGTACTGCCGTACCTGTTGACGCTGGCCAAGGCTGGACTGGCACACGCGTCCATCAAGATTCATCTTGCTGCGATCTCCCGATACACCAGAACCACGGGGCGGACGTCCTTGTGGTCTCATCGTCTGGTGAAAGAGTTCATGAAGGGACTGTTCAGATCGTTCCCGCCGGTGAAGGCTCCGGCCCCGGCGTGGGAGCTCAACGTGGTGCTGACCAAGCTCATGGGACCTCCTTTCGAGCCTCTGCACTGGGCCCCGTTGAAGTTCCTGTCGTGGAAAACAGCGTTTCTTGTGGCCATCACCTCCGCACGATGGGTGGGAGAGATCCAGGCCCTTTCCTGCAAGGCCCCGTACTTGACTTTTCACGACACGAGGGTGGTGCTCAGGACGCACCCCTCCTTCATGCCCAAGGTGCCGTCGGACTTTCACCTCAACAAACCCTTGGTGTGGCCTGTGTTTTTCCCGTCGCCTTCGTCGCCGGCTGAGAGGACTTTGCACTCGCTGGATGTGGCTAGAGCGCTGAAGTTCTACGTGGACTGCACGAAGTGCTTTCGGAAGACGTCACAACTCTTTGTGAACTTTGGACCTGTCAATCAGGGGAAGGCTCTCTCGAAGGCTTCCATTTCCAGATGGCTCTCCGGCTGTATCATGTACTGTCATCGGTTGGCAAACCGACCGCTGCCTGGCCGTCCGAGAGCCCATTCCACCAGAGCGATCGCAGCTACCACGGCGTTCCTATCTGGTGTGCCCCTGCTGGACATATGCAGGGCTGCTACGTGGAGGTCGACGCACACCTTCACGAAATTCTACTGCGTCGATCGGGATTCCAGGGAGGAGTCCAGGGTCGGCCAAGCAGTGCTGCGCAACCTGTTCGCCTGAGGTGAGCCTGGTGAGGAGGTAAGATTGCTTAATGTTGAGTTTGATGTAATGCTTAATGTTGAGCCTTTGCCACCTCCCGTGGTTGTGCATGTGTGTACTGCTATGTATTCTTTATTCATGAGCATGTGAATCCATGCCAGACCCCATGCTGGAGAAGGAACAAGTTACTTACCTGTAACTGTTGTTCTCCAGCATGGGTCTGGCATGGATTCACATGCGAACCCTCCCGCCTACCCCTCTGCGGCTCTTCACTTGGTCATACTGCCACTTCACGTGCTTCCAAATCTGAAGATGGCTGCCAGAGGCAGGGCTTAGGTAGAGGGCAGTCATTGGCTGTGGTCAGTATGACGCAGAGATCAGTGATTGGTTACTACTACAAAAGGCAGATCAGAAACGAAACTGATACTGGTTTTTTCTTTACCGAGGATTCCCAGCCTGACGACTGGGAATATTCATGAGCATGTGAATCCATGCCAGACCCATGCTGGATTACAACAGTTACAGGTAAGTAACTTGTTCCTATCCCAGCATCTGAAGGAATGGCAAAGCATTACAACAGATGCTTGGGCTCTGCAAACTGTTTCCCGTGGCTACTGCTTCCACTTTCTAAAAAACAACCAAACTGTCCCCTACAAGGCCAGTCCTTAAAAGTACCATATCCGCTCCTCCTGCAGGAAGTTCAGACACTATTGGAGAAGGGTTCAATCGAACAGGTACCTGTAGTGGATTATTTTCTGATCCCGATGTTTGTGACCCATCTTGGACTTGAGATGCTTGAACAAGTTCCTCATGAAAGACAACTTCAAAATGGTGACTCTTTCGCAGATCATCCAGGCCCTTCCAATCCAGGATTGGATGGTGTTATTGGATCTTCAGGATTCTTATTTCCATGTGCCAATTCATCTCAAGCACAGAAAATGCAGAGATTCACAGTTGGCAGTACTCGCCATCAGTTTTGAGTACTGACTTTCGGTTAACCTCCCCCCAAGTGTCTTCACCAAGGTTATGGCGGTGGTGGCAGCAAATCTACAGAGGGGGATTCAGGTCTACCCCTACCTGGACGATTGGCTGATTAGAGAGGATCACCTGAGCAGGCTCTGAAACATCTGGACAACACTTGCTGCTCTCTCCAAAGGCTGGGCTTCTCCCTCAACTTCAAGAAGTCCCACATGACACCTTCCCAAAAGCAGCAATTCATTGGTGCCGTCCTGGGCTCTTCCTCAGGGAAATCTTCAACACCCGATGTAAGGGCTATCCACATATCGCAGATGGTAAACACATTTTATTCAGAGTTCTCCAAATCTTCCGGTCTTAGATTTTCTGAGGTTGCTTGGTCTCATGGCATCCTGCATTTATCTGGTGCCAGGGGCCTGCCTGAGAAATTATGTCCCTTCAGCGGGCTCTTGGGTCTCAGTGGTCACAGTTCTTTGGCATGACGGATCTGGTATGGATCCCAAGCAGGGTCGTGCAGGATCTTCTGTGGTGGGACAAGGAGAATGTGTTCAAGGGGGAACCCTTTTGGCAGCCATGGCCGGAGATTACAGAAGTTACAGACGCCTCCCTCTCAGGTTGGGGGCAGAGAGGGCTGGTGGGTTCACACCAACCGTTTGACGATTAGCGGATGCTGTTCTCTGTCAGAATGCAAACTGCATATAAACCTTTTAGAGCTGAGGGAAAGACTAGCGCTGATGGCCTTTCTGCACTCTGTACGTAGAGTGTTTGATAATGACAACACAGTGGCCATCCATTACCTCAACAAGAGGGGGTGTAGGGTCACGACAACTCTGCAGAGAGGCGATGCAGCACTGGTTTTGGGCAATGCAATAAGGGATCTCTGTCTGCAGTTCATCTGGCCAGAGAGGAAAACACTGTGGTGGACGCTCTGTGCAGGCAGAGCACTGTCTCCCAAGAGTGGGACTAGCTCAGGAAGTCCTTTAAGAGAGCTTCACCCTTTGTGGAACCCCTCCAGTGGATCTGTTCACGTCCAGTGTCAACAGGAAGTGTGACCTGTTCTGCTCTACGGAATTTCCTTAGAGGAGCTTTACGGGACGCATTCATAGTGTACTGGGAATTTCCACTTCTGTACGCATTTCCACTGATCCCTGTCACGCCGCATGTTCTCAGGAGGTTGAGGAAGTTTCGGAAATGCATGATCCTGATTGCCCCGGACTGGGCCAGGAGGACGTAGTACCTGGAACTACTGGAAATGTCCATTTGCCCTCCATTTTGTTTCCCCGCAAGGGAGGATCTCCTCTCGCAAGAGGGAGGTCTCAATTCCAGAGATCAGGACCCTCAACTTCCATGCATGGTTTCTGAGAGGTTGAGGTACGAAAAATGGGGACCTTCCGAAAGACGTCATGGAGTTGTTGCTTTCAGCCAGAAGGCCAGCAACTAAATCTCTATATTGCTGCCGCTGGAACACATTTTGCAGCTGGTGTAGGGATGGGAATTGACCAATTTTCTTGTGACACACAATTGGTTTGATCTTTTCTACTACTCCTAACCCATCAGGGGCGTCGGGGTACTGCGGCCAAAGGCTGTCTGGCTGCGCTGTCCATTTCCAAGCGCTGTCCAGAACAAGGTTCCAAATGTCATTGTGAGGGTTGACCAATATCTTCCCGCCAGTTCCATTCATTGTTCCGGTCTGGGATCACAACCTGGTTTTCAGCTTCCTGATGAGTATCTCTTTTGAACCATTACATTCTTGTCCACTTAGGATGTTGTCTTTGAAAACCGTATTCTTGACGACAATTGCCTCTGCTCGCAGAATGTGCGAGTTTCAGACCTAACCTTCTAAATCACCATTCACTGTCTTCCATAAAGACAAGGTAGTTTTGAGGGTTCACCCTACTTTTCTACCAAAAAAAGTGTCCAAATTCATTTGATGCAAAAACATTTTTTTTACTGTTTTCTAACCTCCTCCTCATCCATCTGAGGAGGAGAGGTCCCACAGACTTGACTAGAAGAGCCTTGAGCTTTTATATTAACAGGGTTTATACGAGAAGACTGGACAACTAACTTTTTGTTGGTTTCACGGGCCACAGAATTTGACAAGCGGTTACTAAGCTAACAATGTCTAATGGATTACACTGTGTAAATCTGAATGTTACAACTTGGCGGGGAAAGAGGTTCCCGAAGGTCTAAGGGCCCACTCAACTAGAGGTGTAGCCACTTCTTCAGCCCTCCAGAGAAGGGGTATCTCTGCAGGACAGTTGCAATGCTGCCAACTGGTCTTCTGTGCATACATTTGCAAAGCATTACTGTTTAGATTCCCTTTTGGGCTGCGAATCCAGATTTGGAAAGGCTGTTTTACAGAGCGTAAATCAAAATTGAACTCTACTTTCACACCTCCTGCAAAGCACTGCTATGGGAGAATACCAAAGATAAGGAATACGTGGGAGGACACTATCCATTCAAAGAACAAATTACTTATCCCTGGCAATGTTCTTTCGAGTGGATGTTCCTCCCACATATTCCACATCGCCCCTCCCAGCCACTTACACCATCCTCTTTGTTAACTCTCAAATATGTCTCATCGTCGAGACTGCTGTGCTTGTGAGATAAAAAAAACATGAACTGAGGCAACGGCGCAGTGCGTGCCTTATGAGTCAACATTCTACTCAGGAGGACAGAGGCCTTCGAAGGACACAAGGTCGATGACACAGCGCCCTCTGCTAAGAAAAGTTTCCAAGCTGCAAGCAGTATATTGAAGTATGTCGAAGATGAGGAATACGTGGGAGGAAGATCCAGTCGAAAGAACATTACCAGGGGTAAATGATTTGTTCTTCCCACTAGTCACTTTGTTTGTAAATAAAGTTGTTGTGCAATTGTGGCGCTCGTCACTACCTAATCAATACTAACCTTTGGAATTTGTGCGTGGGCACATTTCAATAACGGCTTCTCATGGTGCCTGGGAACATTTGATTTCAGCAATATAATTTCAAAGTGTAACCAGTAAAAAAAAAGGCCAATAAAATTTGAATACCTTCTATGTAAAAGACACCTTTTAAGAAATCTAATTTTTACAAAGGATCTCAATGGTATATTGCTTTTGGTGGAAGGGTATTCAGAACAGATTGAGTGTCCAATTGTTTTTATGAATAAATTAGCAGGTGTACCTGTGCTTTGCACAGTAATTACTACTTCAGTCCGAGTTTGAACTTTATTTAATGAACTAAACCAATGCATCTTTGTAAACCATATTGCTAGTTCTTCCTGTAGGAGCTAGTGTGCACAAATTGTCAGTTTCCAACTCTGGAGCAAGCCACATAAAGCGGACCATGAGAAAAGCTTGAATCCCGTAAATCGGTTCCAGCTACTTTGAGGTGGAGCATTTAGATTGCACAGCAACATTATTGGTGTCCCTATCTACAGCCGAGGGAGCAGTGATCTCAACATACGTGCCATACGTGTAGGGCTGTAGCGTCTAAGCTTCATACTGTTGAGATGGCATACATTCATCAACTCCCGTGGGAAATTAAGTTTCTGTAATTATGAGAGATTTGCCACGATGTGACGGACATTGTAATTGCGGAGACATGCACCGTTTCCTGTCACCCACATCACTACAAAAGCACTGTATTGTCACCCGCATTACTTCAAATGTGAGTGCTGCTAATGTCAGCTAAAATGCTGATAGTGGAAAGTTTAGGAATAATGAAATGAAGTTTTCATGTACATCTGCACTTTCGGAACCATGAACGTAGAACTACGGCAGAACTACGTCGCAAAGAGCCAAATGGCAGGGGTAAGCAGTTGTTAGGGAGAATTATCTATAAAGGCTAATTTCCCAAACCTAGTGAGTCCCCCAGCAGCTTTGCTAGATTTTTGGAGTTTATTTCTTTCTCCTGCTAAGAGTGAGACTCTTTTACTCCCACTCTTAGACATGATTTGAGGTGTTCCTTTGTCTTTCCATGTGTTTTATGGGCTATGGAGTCTTTTACTCCATAGGGTTTCATGTGTTTTTGATGTGGGTCACACAGCACCCTCCGTGCCATAACCCACGGGTGTCGTAGCGACCCCCAAGCATAGACTCCATACTCTGGGACTGACTACTGTCTCCCAGGGCATGTAAAGTCACCATTGGCTTTACTAGTCCCAAATTATTAACAGAAACCAGTACAAACCATCATATTGTGGAGTACTGGTCGGGGCAATTCGATTGCCCCGGGGTCTGTTGTTCGAGGGGGCACGTCTCCGTCCCCCCTGATCGAGTTTTGTCTGGTGGCAGTGGATACTACTTTTTATATTCGACCGCAAATATATCTCTATGGGATTTTCCCATTGTTCGAGGCTACCAACTTTAATTATTTAATTCCTATAGCCTCGAACATACCGACGGTTGATTTATTTAATATTAATTCACCGGTTGGTATTTTTTGCCAGAACTCGATTCTAAAATGGCGTTTGTGTTCTCTTCTGTGACTCCAACCCAAGTCGAGCCCTTTGTTCCACTTTTTGGTGGGCTTCTCCACAGAAGCCTCCAAAAGTGGTGCCACTCTGTCTGGGTACCACAGGGGATGTGGGAGGGGGTTTAGGCACCCTGGACTGAGTTGCCTTGGCAACTCAAGTCGCACTCTTGTGTGATTGGCCGAAGTGGTGAGCCGGCCGGCTCACCACTTAGCATGTTTGATTGACAGCTAGGCTGAATGAATGGGGGTTTGCTGCATAAAAGCAGGGCTTTGGGGACTGGAACTTCAGAAGTCGCCACAGGACCTAAGAATCCAAGGAGGGAGAAGCTGAGCCGACCTGCAACGACGACACCACCGGTGGAGCCCTGCTGAACCGTCTCACCACTTTTCCCGACGATAGAGGAGATCTCCAGTCCGGAGAGTCTTCTTCCTTTGACTCGTGGGGATAACCAATTTTGCCTTCTTTTCACCTTCCTGGAGCATCTCGTGGCCGCCTTGCCCGTGCCAAGCACCCCGGCAACTGGAATACCACAGTTTACCACTACCGCGAATAGAAGGGTAGTACCTTTTAACCGGAGAACTCCGCGGCTGGTTTCTTCCCTGGCAGTGCAACAACCTTCATCTTTCTTCCACGTCGAGACCTCCTCTTCCTCTGGACGAAAAACACTGACTTGCACCCGCTGCCAGGAACAACTGCCCCCGCTGGAGCGTCCTTC
Source organism: Ambystoma mexicanum (assembly GCF_040938575.1). NCBI lineage: Eukaryota > Metazoa > Chordata > Amphibia > Caudata > Ambystomatidae > Ambystoma > Ambystoma mexicanum. The sequence continues at coordinate 536,116,552 of NC_090929.1, read as the reverse complement.
CCACTTAAGGTACTGTGTCCCGCCTGGCTTCCCTTGCGACAGATCGTTCGGGGTGACAGTAAAGCCTCGACTTTCTAATCACGGATGGCCTGGGACAACCTAGCTAACTTTTCCTGACTTTAATTTCATTCTTTGTGTGCGAACTATCTACAAGACTCTTTGGGCATAACCCCACTGTGTGATCCTGGACACATTTTGCTTGCTCTCTCTAAGAGTGGGCCTGGCATTTGAACTTCCTTGCTCTCCAGTAGACTTTGCCTAACCTGCCTCCCTGTGGTTATTTGAAAAGTATTGACATTTGTGTGCTTCATAACTCTGCCTTTTTCCCTCCCTTGTTAATAACTTATTAGAGTGCCATCTTATGCTAAGCGCTCACCTCTGTCTGAAAATAAGTGGTGTTTCTCATTAAGACTTGACTAATAAGCAATTAGGGTTGTATATATATAATAGTGACTGCGTGTTGAATTTACTTACCTCTTGTGTGCTAGTATAATTTACAAGTGTGTCTTTAAATAATTATATACTTTTACACCAAAGCTCTGGTCAGTGTTTACTTGTGCTACTGTATCTCTGTACCTATTGTGTATACTCTATATACTGCCTAACTCTTCTTGAGGGAAGTCTGACTGCTCAGCCACAGCTACCAAGTGAATCTGTGTGGTACAGACTGCTACCAAATGGGTTTACTGCCAAACACCTGTAGTCTTAAATCTTTTGCAGTGGTCCCTAAGGGAACTGCACAGGTTTCTGCTTAACAGCAGTGCAGACCGCTTGAATATAAAGATCTGAAAAGGGTATAGTTTATACTTGTTACATTGTCTACACAATGGAACCTACCCAAATACCAAATTTCAGGTTTCTAGCATGTTGGGAAGTATGCTGAACATTATACACACAACCACCCCTCGTTTTTTTTTATATATTCAACCACTTATAAAATTATATGCAAGATCGTCTGATGAAAAGGGCCTTGACCTGAACAATACCTTCCTCACTTAATTAGGTAGAGCGTGATATAGACATGGCGGGCCACACAAATTCACTTTCAAATGGATTGTGTCCTCCCACGTATTCCTCATCTTAGATATATCCTTACCTTTAGGTTGCGCCTCAGAAAAATGTTTCGAGGGGATTGGGTCCTCCGACGTATTCCATATCTATGACAGTAATCAGCACAGCTGTGCTGCTTTGGAAAATCTTTCTGCGTCCTGCGTCGATGACGTTGTTACGCCGTCCTCAAGAACCTCCTCTGACGGCCGACGTCACCAGATGTTATAAGTAGGACGCATGACACCCGTAGCCTCAGTTCAGTTTTTTCCGCGAACGTGTTCGCTTCGGAGATCTCGGCGCGCCTCGACTCTTTGGAGTTTCTGTTCTTTCGGTTCTTCGAACCTGTTCGTTTGTGAAGTATTGTCGGGATGTCTCCCTCTTCTTCCACCCCGCGTCCGGGCTTCAAGAAGTGTGGGGACTGCAGGTCCAAGATGTCGGTGACTGACTCGCACAACGCCTGCCTCTGGTGCCTCTTGGAGGCCCATGACACGGATGATTGTGTCGACTGCCAGTCGCTTACGTCCAAAGCTTTGCGGGAATGTAAGAAGAAGCTGTCGGTCGGTAAGGTGTCCAAGCCCCGGAAGGCGAGGTTCACTGGGCTTTCGACGGACGATTTGAGGGGCGACTCTCCACATCGTAGTCGTAAGTCTAGGGGGTCTTGGTCACGGAGTGGGTCCTGCCACTCCTCTGCCTCTTCGCACTCCTGGAAGCGGCGTCATCGGTCACCTTCCCCGTCCGAGGACTCCGCCCGTCGGTGGGTTTCTTTTTTTTTTTTTTTTACTTTGGTTTTATTAGCATTTTTGAAAATATAACAAACGGGCTCCATGCATGTTCAAGAGCTGTACATAAGACCGGCCCAACAAACCCCGCACCTCCCTCCCTTCCTCCCTCCACCCCGAAGCACCCCCACCCACCTCCCCACTTAGTCAACCCTGAACCGTGATGTAGGGAGACTTGGACTTTTCTTTTGCGTTCAGTGCTTGGTAATGAGTGTGAACGTCTGCAATCTTTTATGGCTGTAATTCGACCGGCTACCCCTGGGCCGTGGGCGCCCATTATGTCTTTGGTACCTCCCAGTCTTGTCCCACTGTGCCCCGCCTGGGCTTCCACCGGGCATCAGTGCACGTCCCATCCCCAGGACTGCTGCACCCCATACCAGTTTTCAAGGAATGAGCCAGAGTCATTGTTCACCATTGCCGTTAGCTTGTCCATTAAGAACATGTCTTTTTAACTTCTTTAGTAAGTCCTCCTTTGAGGGGGTCTCCGGGCTCTTCCATTTCTGCGCCAGTGCCACCCTTCCCGCCCTCAGCATTGTTTCCCACATTCTGGGGTACCTGTAGACTTCCGAGGCCTCCGGGGGGAGGCCCAACAACACCGTCAGAGGGTTCTGGGGGAGCAGTTCCTCGGTAACCTCCGCCATCCAACCCCTTACCTTCTCCCAGTACGCCTGCACTTTTGGGCAATGCCACCACATGTGGCCCCTCGAGCCAGTCTGACCACACCCCCTCGGACACATAGGGGACACTCCGTAAACATTTTTGATAATTTCACAGGGTCTCTGTGCCACCCCTGCAAAATCTTGAAGTTGTGTTCCATGTCTGCTGTAAATAAGTTCCAGTGGAAAGCTATTCTGAATATCCGCGACCAGGCGTCCTCCGAGATCACCTCACCTGCCAGGTCATCCCAAAATGTGCGGAAACCCCGTCGTTCCACTAAATTTGCAGTGTTAAGGATTTTGTACATCCCGGAGACAGCTCCCTTCCTAGAAGTTGCCGTGTCAAGTAATTTCTCAAAGGGGGTTAGCTGCCTCTTCAGGTTCTCACCCCATGATTGGTTGCAAAGGATGCCCTTTAAGCGGAGATATTCGAATATGGAGAGGGACCCCTGCCCGATGGCATCCCTTAAATCCTCATATGGTAGGAATTCCCCCTCCCGGAACAGCTGCCCTGCCCATTCCAGACCAGAGTCGGACCAGGCCTGTGCCTTGCTGAACCCCCTGTTACCCAATCTGAGGGGATGTCCCCAGAGTGAGGACATCGGAGATGGCCACGACGTTAGGTGCGCTGTCTGGGGGCCCTCCTTCCAGATTGCCCAGGGAACTCCCAGGGTGGGGTGGGTTTTAAGTCTATTCGGGATAAACCTGCGTGGGGCCCAGAGGAGGTCTCGAACTTTGAGAGGGTGAGCATCCATATCCTCTAAGTAGGACCAATAAGTGCCCATCCCCTCCCTCATGTACTCCAGGAGGACGCGCAATTGGGCGGCGCAGAAATGAAGTTGGAAGTCGGGCAAGCCAAACCCACCCTCTTCTCTCGGTAGGGTCAGGACCGCCTTCGCGGTCCTCTGGGTCTTGCCCTGCCAAATAAATTTGCGGACCGCATTCTGTAGAGTCCTAAAAGTGTGATCGGGGATGTTGGTTGGGAGAGAGGTGAAGAGATACAGCAGACGCCGCAGCACGTTCATCTTCACTGCCGTCATGCGGCCATACCAGGACAAAATCATTGAGTCCCACCTCTTGAGGTCCGCGGTAATGCCTGCCAAGACGGGGTCATAATTGGTTGGGGCTAGTTTGGATAGATCCCTAGTGAGGAGGACGCCCAGGTAACGGATAGAGACCTTTCCCACTGTTATCCCATGAAGTGTACCCACGGGGTCCAGGCCTGGGTCCCTTGTTTTTTTTTGTTTTTTTTTAATTTGTTTTTGGTTCAATTACAAAGAAGTAGAACCTTTACAAAAAAATAAAGAAATTTAAAAAATCATTGAGTCCCACCTCTTGAGGTCCGCGGTAATGCCTGCCAAGACGGGGTCATAATTGGTTGGGGCTAGTTTGGATAGATCCCTAGTGAGGAGGACGCCCAGGTAACGGATAGAGACCTTTCCCACTGTTATCCCATGAAGTGTACCCACGGGGTCCAGGCCTGGGTCCCTTGTTTTTTTTTGTTTTTTTTTAATTTGTTTTTGGTTCAATTACAAAGAAGTAGAACCTTTACAAAAAAATAAAGAAATTTAAAAACATAACATTTTTAGAAGTTGAATTCACATTTTACATATTTTGTATTTTCCTTTTAGTTGACAAATAAAATCGGTTTTCATCTATTTACATATCAAAAACAAAATAGAAAAGAAATCCTATTCAAGTAGGAACTAGAAACTAATTAAAATTAAGCAGTTCGTTTTCTATATACTTGCAGAAGCTAACCAACTCAAAAATGAGAGGTTTATGAATACCCTGCATCATGCGAGCCCAAAGAAACTCCAAGCACTCCTCAAATTCAATATTCACAAATTTCATCAAACGATTCGTTCTGATTAGTTTAAGATGAGGGCATTCAAGAATCAAATGCTTCATAGTTACCATGGGTTCATTACATGATGGAAAGCGACATTGAGTTAATTTGCTCTCCTCTTCCTGTTTCCAATTTGCAATTCTTTCCCTGGTATGGAATAAGTTCATCCTATAACATATTCCTAATATGATTGCAGGGAAAAAAAACATGATCATATCTTGGAGTACGTAGCTTGACATAATTACCATATTCCTTGTACAATTTCTAAGTCAAAATATTTTCTATAGTCATCCTCCAATCCTATTCAAAGAGCCTCTTTTTTGCATAACCTGGACGCTGGTGTACATCTTCAATAGAAACGCGTAATAAATTCAGTAATTGCTTCATTTTGCAATGGTATTGCAAAAAGGAAGCCGAGGAGGATGAATCCAACATATCCTTGAGATATTCATATAATTAATTCTTTGGCGGATAATTCATTTTTACATAGTTGGATAATTGACTCCATTTCCAGCGTCCAGATAATGCCACTAGACCGAATTCATGGCGAATAATAGCATTTGGTACAGACATGGGTATGCGCATTACAGTCTTAATAATGGATCCCTGTGTGGAATCTAAAAATGCACTCAGGTCACACAGACACATATCCAGGGAATACAAGATGACACTTTCGATTTTCAAGGTCAGGAAGTCAATCAGAGGTGTTAGAGAGAATTTGCAATATTTAGCATAGATTGTATAGATTATATATATTATAGATAGATTATATAGATTGTATATATTTAGCATATACAATCTTCAGTTGTGATATGAGTGGTCTGATCTTATTTCTAATAATCTCTACCCATGCCTTGATCAAGTTTTGAGACGACAACTTGTATCCTAGATAGGTCGCACTAATGATGTGAGGTAATTGTCTTCATAATGTACCATTTGCAACGTTTGGTGTTAGTTGTGTTGCCAAAAGTCATGATAGCCGTTTTTGCTGGATTAGGTGTCAGATTATGCACCATTGCAAACTCCCCGGAGTGGGGTCAAAGATAATAATATCATCAGCAAAAGCAACACATTGTAGGCGAAGAGCCCCGCTTTTAACAGAGAACAAGTTCTTCAGTTTCCATACTGCATCAAGGTCGGAAAGATATAAATTAAAGAATGTTGCAGCGAGGTTACATCCTTGTTTCAGACCGAGAAATGTAGGAATTGGCTGAGTAGTTCTTCCATCAACTGCAATTTATATTTTATACAAAGTGTTTGTATGCAGTTTAATAAACCAATAGAGCCGTACCATGGGAATCCCCATGTTCATCATTTTCGTCCATAAAAGGTTTCTAACTAAGTTGTCAAATGCCGCTGACATATCTAGCATGGCTAAATAGATGGGATAAGAGTTCTTTCCTCTAGTACCGGCTATCATATGAGCCATGACAGTAGCGTTTAGGGTAGTACTCGTGCCTTTCCTGAAACCTATTTGATATTTAGAGCAGAGATTATTCTTGGCTATAAAATTTTCAAGGTCATACAAAAGAAGAATTGCAAACAGTTTCGCAGCTGTGTCAGTTAAGGAAATTGGCCGATAATTGTTAGGCAGAGTCGGATCGCCCTTTTTAAATATTGGCACAATATTTGCTGATACCCAAGAAGGAGGGATCAAACCTAGATTGATAATAGAATTGAATTTAATTTTCAGGATCGCAGCCCAAAATTCAGGATTAGTTTGGTAGAGGCATGGTGGCAGGCCATCTGGACCGGCAGTTTTCGAGTAGGATAGTCTTGAGATTGCCCATTTAAGGTCTTCAAGTGACCATTCTAGACGGGTAATCTTGCTATAACACGTTGTTATACATGGAGGGGACTCAAATTTAGTTGGAATCTGAAATGTGGCTGTTATGTAGTCTTGCCACATTTGATCTGATATACAGTTAGACATATCCAACACAACTTTTTTTATCAACACTTTTAATTGTGCGCCAGATTGATCGGGTATCATGAGATGAAATAGATTGTATGAGAGCGCAGTTGTCACTGTTATATTTCAGAATGCGAAAGTGCCCAAGATTGGATTTGTATGCCTTGAGAATAAGTAAGCGCTTACTCCTACATGAAATAACATCCATCCGCATTGACTTAAGTTGTCTGAGTGCCTTATCTTCCCTTTTTAGACACTTACAGTTGAAGTCAAAGGGATGGGGATGGTTTTTCTTAATATACCTCTTACTGAAAATTATCAGTGTATCAATCAGCTCAGAAAGATGATTAATAAATTGCGTATCCATTTTCATATTGAAGTAATCAAGTGATCGTATTTTAAGAGAGACATGACTAACAAATTGCTGACATAAGCAATGACTCCATCTAATAGAGAGATAAGGACGATCCATCTCTACCAGAGCTAGCGCTGGCTCCACAGCCAGCAATTTGCACTCTAATTTCAAGGTACTTGAGATACGTGCATGATCACTAGATGAAATATTACCAATATGAAGGGGTGATGCAAGAATAGCAAGAGTACGGGTAACAAATATAAAATCGATCATTGATGATTTAGTACCCCAGGACCAAGAACAATGCGCTTCAGAGTCTTTATTCGCAACCATGTCCATATCCCAATCATTTAATAATTCTCGAAATTTAGCACCCCTGCCAATTGATAAATTAGATGTTTTACATAACCCCGTCACGCTAAGCAATCATTTAGTTCGTCTAAAATTGCATCAATTGAAATGTCAGCGGGGTTCCAGAAAAGGGACAATATTAGGATTGCAGAGCATTTAGGCAATTTGGTCTCCAACAATACACCAAGCAAGCTTGCCGATTCCCATATCCATTTTGATTGAATGTTAACAGAATTATTTATTGAAATTGAGAGGCCTCCGTGTGGCCACCCTTGAAGGGCTCTTTTTGCGAGCATACAGTAAGTGGTGAACCCCGGAAATGAAAAGGAACACGTTTTCATTGTTTCTTGTAATAATAATATAGCTGGCTGATTCTCAGATTGGAGTGATGAGAACCAGCCAGTAAAATTAGCAAAACCACACGTATTCCATGATAGAATCTTTAATAAAGTGTTTTCAGGGTGCTATGAAGTAGAAGACAGATTTGTAGACCCCAGAATAGCAGTAAGCATAGGCGCAAGCCACGGAATGACTTTTGCTGTTGCTACATGGGTCATTAACGCCTGTAGATCCATATCGGCGTTAATGTTAGAATTTTTTGGAAGGGAGTTTGTCGTCATTGTCTCAGCAATGGAAGGGTTAATGTATGCCAAGAAATCATTTGCAGTTGTTTCCAATTCAAAAGTTGATAAACTAAAACCTTGATTTTTTTTTTTTTTTAACTCCTCTCGATTGAACCAAAGTAACTTCAGAATGGACTCCGAGCTTAGATAGCATACAGCTCTACAACTGTTCGACTGCGCTATGGAAACTCTCAGAATATCTTCTGTTTTTACCATTCTCAATTGCGGAATTCGAGAGAATAAATCTAAAATGAAAGAACGATTTATTCACTTCCCAACAGTGGAGATCATATCCCCTTCAAGGCCAATAAGAAAGTTTTTTTATCTGATTCAGATGTATTTTGAGAAGTTGTCTTCTGTTCGTGTAGGGGGGAGTGTTTTCTGCCCTACTCATCTGTGGAGAAGGTGAAGAAAACACCACCAATGAATGAGCATCTTGCAGAGAGTCCTCATATAACGCCTTCCTAAGCATTTCAAGAATGTCATAGTGAGAGGTCTCGAGAGTTTTCCGCTCTATTGGAGGGGGAATGGTCATTTCCACCGTAGTGGGCTCCAATGGGAGCGAAGTAAGTGGTTTCGATGTAATTTCAGCATTTACAGAGCCATCATCGAACGTTTTCCTCGGAGTTTCATCTAACTCCAGAGGGAGCTTCACAAGGTTCTCCTTGGAATTTTCTACAATAACCCTGCTAAGTGAAATGCCATGTATGGAAATTCTATTGGGAGCATATGTCATTTTTATGGGCTCCTTCTGTATGAGGTGATTTATTTTCGGAGCGATAGAAGGTCGAATGCTGCACTCAATAGCCGCAGAAGTGACCATACCTTTGTCAGTTGACAATGTTGGAGAAGGAGTCTTTGATTGTCTTGGAGTAATGTTGGGTTGAAAGGCCTTTCCTTTACCATTTACCATATTCAAAGGATTCAAATGATTCGTAGTGTTCTGTTGCAAGTCAACCCTTTGTGGGCCTGATGACTCAATGCATACAGCACTATATGATTTTCTTTTGAACATAATGGACTCATTGTTAACTTCACTATTATTAGTGTCAATAAGCTGTATGTTTAAAGGATCCTTCCTAGATGTACAGAATCTTCCTGAAATCTGAAAATAACTATTCAGATTAAATTTTGGATTGAGCGTGGAAGCAGTTTGTAACCATTTTTTCTCCTTAGCACTTTCACCTGTTTCACTATTAAGGCGAGAGGCTTTAAGAGGAGTATTAACTTTAGGAGATTTGACGTTAGGTGATTTTAAAGAATCCACTAATTTTTTTGACATAGGTTCGCCTTTCTTAAGTCGAGATATTACTTTTGAATTCGTACTTGGGGTTGGAATGAGAGCCTCTTGACTTTCTTTGGATAGTTGGCCTAGGTCAATACTTTCCTCATCGGAAATTAATATCACAGGATCTTTATGGGTGGACTGAGAACCGTCAGAGAGTTGTGATTTGGAGGTATTAGGCATATTGTTCAGGTTTTTTTTAGCGATTGCTTCTTTTCTCCTCTTAGCATATCGCTTCACTGCTCTTAAATTAGTTTTTTTTGCACGGCGAGACAAGAAGGAAAAATTCTCATCGCTAGTCAAACAATCATTATCTTTCTGCTGTTGCTCATTAAAAGCTTTCACCAGGGGCGAAGGACTATCCGGTGAATCAGTAGGTACGTCCAACTTAGCAAAACGAGTAGTTATTATCAAATTCATACCTTCAATAGATAATTTAAGATCTTTGATTTCATTAGTACAATTGCACTATGCAAGGATGGCAGGAGCATTCTGAGAAGAGATCAGGGCTTCATTACAATATTGAGTACCTTTCTCACTTTGGGATGGTTTAGTGTCCATACACTGCTTATTAAGCGTTCTTAGGGTATCAGTGGCAATAATAAACCCTTCAATCTTGTCCATTTGGGAACATAAGTGATGCAAAGTTTTTTTAACATCCTTCAATTCCAAATGGGTTAAATTATGAACCTTGTCCAGTAAGTCAAGTATTTTTATCATAACAGGGAAGGTACATGGAGATCGCGAAGCCCTCTCCGTTGAATCAATAGAACCATCCACCAATTCATTTTGAGTCTGCTTAATGAACCCATTTATCGGGTCTGGTGAATAAGATAGACGAGGTGGCTGTAAATCATAGTTGGATTCATGAGGGCTGTCCTCATTAGGGTCCTTTTCAAAACTTTGATCACCCATTGTATGTTGATTTGCTCGTTGACTCATTTTTAGGGGTCCATAAACAAGGGGAGTTAACATACCGATTGCAGAGGGCACCTGGGCATCAAGGGCAGCCAAATCTTTTATGGTAGACTCATGTTGATCATTAAGAGAAGTTGGGTGTAGGGGATTCAGACCCACTTCTGTAATCTTCTCCTGGGTTTGACCTACAGAATTATACAAATTCTCATGGGTAGGAGAGAATACCAAAGGAGAGTTTTCGGTGGCATGTACCATGACCACACGCGGTGGAAGTCTAGGCACAACCGACTGCTCCCCCAGAGTACTTGTAGTCTTTATTTCTGGGGTAGAAGGTTCAATGTAGGAGGTGCGGCCGTGGCAAACCTGCGAATCAATACTCAAAGATGTGATTGAGAGAGTACCAAGTTCATTGGTTTTGCTCCGCAAGCCGCCTGCCATTGTTACGCGTGCGGCAATAGTTTACAGAAGTATACAGGGGTGTACGAACGGGATAAACTCAAGAATCTTAATTTCAATGAAAATTAATAAAATCAGCGTAAATACAAAATAAAACTAAACGGGGAGAGAAAAGTTCATACAAAACTCACCAATCTAAAGTCGGTTCAAGCCGAGTTGACTTTTCAGGCAAATACCATAAGGAAAAAAAAATAGAAGCAAAAAGTAGGAATTAAAAGAATGACTAAACACCGGAAACACCGAAGCAGCGAACAGCAAACAGTGCTTTGCTGGTGCTTCGCGGTGCGTGGCGCGGGTGCGCCTGGGAGAAGCTACTTAAGGAAAAGTAGTGGGCGGGACTCTGTGAAGGGGGCGGGGCTTCACAGTCAAGGAACACCTTTAAAAAAAAAAAGAATAGAAAGGGGAGGGTTAAACACAAAGCGTTTCAGAATAGTTTAGGCCAACCATACAATGCACAACCACAGATGCACAACCACAATGGGCTATAGTGTAAGTAACACACAAGAAGTCCAATCACCTCTGCAAAGTCAGGCAGAGCGTTGTCCCAGCTAAAGATGTCCTCCTTAGACACGAGGAGCAGATGAACTGCAGGGCTTTCCGAGCAAATCGAAGCTGCAGCGCGGAGACAGGAGACAGCAAACAGTGCTTTGCTGGTGCTTCGCGGTGCGCCGCCCCGGGTCCCTTGTTCACATGGGGAGTAGAACAGATTTGGATGCGTTAATCTTCAGCCCCGAGAAGTGCCCGAATGTACCCACTAGGGACAAAAAGGGGGGGAGGGAGGAGCCGGGGGCCACCAGGTACGCTAAGATGTCGTCGGCGAACAGGGAAAGCTTGAATTCCACTTCGCCCCTCTTAATCCCTTTGATATCCGGGTGTGATCTAACTGCTATGGCCAGGGGTTTCATTGTAAGGACATATATCAGGCGGGGACAGTGGGCATCCCTGTCTCGTGCCCCGTGAAAGGGGGAAGGGGTCCGACAACCTGCCATTTACTTGTACCCTAGCTTTTGGAGCTCTATATAGTGCAGCCACCCATCCCCTGATGTGTGCGCCGAAACCCATTTTCTGGAGGAGGAGTTCCATATATCTCCATTCGACCCTATTGAACGCCTTTTCCGAGTCCAGGGAGAGGACACTCGCGTCGAGGTTCGACTCCTGGGCGTGGTGGATCAAGTCTATGGTTTTACGGATGTTATCTGTACCCTGCCTTCCCCTTAAACCCTACCTGGTCCCCGTGGATCAGCTTCGGTAGTATCTTCTCCATCTGTCTCCCAATCACCTTGGCAAGAACCTTAACATCGATGTTTAGCAGGGATATCGGGCGGTAGGAGGAGCACTCAGTGGGGTCCTTACCTTCCTTGGGCAACACAACAATTATGGCCTCCATCATGGAGTCCGGGAGGGTCTCCCCCTCTAATACCGCGTTGAAGACCTTTACTAAGTGCGGGGCTAGGGTGGAGCGAAACCTTTTATAAAAATAGACTGTGAAGCCATCCTCTCCCGGGGAAGTGCCCACCTTCATTCCGCTAATTGCATGTTGCCCCCCCCCTTTCCTCGGTCACCGGGCCCTCTAACCCCACAGCCATCTCCCCAGTCAGGGCCGGTATTTGTATCGAGTTCAGGAACCCTTCTATCTCCTCATCCCGCCCATTGTATTCTGATGAGTAAAGTTTCTCATAATATCTGCGGAAGGCCTCTCCTATGTGGGGAGTGTCGTGGCACATAGCCCCCTCCTCATTCCTCACTGCCTTTACCATTCTCTCTCTCCGTACCTCCCTCAATTTCCAGGCCAGGATCCTATCCGCTTTATCCCCCTTTTCATAATATCTTTGCTTGACCAGTTGGAGACTTTGTCCGTTTTGTACAAGAGAAGATCTTTTAACTGGAGCCTATAATCGGCCACAGTTGCGAGCTGATCTTGAACCAAGGGATCTGCTGGGGGGCCCACCGGCTGGAGTTGAGCTATTTTCTCCCTCAGGGATTTCTCCTGGGCATCCCTCATTCTTTTATTTTGGGCACCCATTTTGATAAGGAGGCCCCTTAGAGTTGCCTTGAAGGCGTCCCATAGGGTGTGCGGACCTACCTCCCCATTGTCATTAAACTCGAAAAATTCTGTAATGGCATCTAGCACCTCTTGAGCGCGGACCTCGTCCTTCAACAGGGAGTCGTTACATTTCCATCTACCTCTGCGGTCGCTTAGCCAGCCCCTTGCAATGGTGGTCCGGACCAGATCGTGGTCTGACCAGGGGACGGGGTCGACCTTGTGGCCAGTAACAAATGGGTGCAGGGTCTCATCCACTAGGATGTAATCTATTCTGGAAAAAGGAGAGGATGGATGAATAATATGTGAAGGAGGGGGCTCCCGTCCTAGGGGTCGGAATCGTGTCCACCAGGCCCAGCTCTGAGTTAACCCTTCGGAAGATCCGGGCCATGGTCTCATCCGTTGACCTGGGTAACTGAGGGCCAACGCGTTTCCTATCCAGGGTCGGACCCATCACCATGTTGAAATCTCCCCCCACCACCAACCCCCCCGCCCCCGGACAAAGAGCTTGAGTTTCTCCCCCACCTCCTCCCAGAACTGGGCCTGGCCCTCATTTGGACCGTATATCACTGCCAGGGTGAATGGGGCACCCTCAGCAAGTACCGGCCTTCAGGATCTTTCAGTATTTCCGCTTTTACGAAGCCAACATTCCTCGCCAAGAGGATGGCCACCCCTCTCTTTTTGGCCTTGTGGGAGGCGCAAAAAACCTCCCCTATTCCTTCCCCCCCCCCCGCATCTTGGGTTCTTTCCCTCGTGCCCAGTGAGTCTCTAGTAAGAAAAGAAGGTCAAGGCTGGCCCTCCTGAATTCTCTACAGGCCAGGGACCTCTTTGTGGGGGTGTTTAGGCCCCGTACATTGAGAGAGCCCACTCCCAGGGCTGGCAGACTTTCAGCCATTTTCTAGGAACGCTTCTCTCCTTGTCGACATATCTTCACTACCCATTTCTGCATGCTCCCGTGGTTGTAACTGGTGCTCCCCCCCCCCCCTCCCCGCCCCCTTGGGTGGGCCTGAAACTATTCCCCAACTGCCCCCCAATCCCCGTCCCAAACTGAACAACCCCAACTTTCATATACTCCCCCTCCCCGGTGTCCAGCCAATTAGTTCCGCCATCACTGGCTTTTGGCCGAACCACCAGCCCGCCCCCCACGGCCAGGCAGATCACGTTAGAAGCTCCTCATCTTGAGCCCCCTGAGCCCCCCAGGGCCACGTCCCATCTATGCATCCCATGTACTTGCTGTTTGTTGGGACGTTGGTAGTGGTGAAACCTCTGAGTCCACACAAGGCTGTCCATGTCTTTACGGGTCGCCCCCCTTCTCAGTCCTCGGAGTCGTTCTGTTCTCCGTCCTTCGCTGGTGATGGTGTGTTCATTTTCCTGAATTTCAGCGCGCCGGTTCGCCTTCTCCTATCTCACGACGGGCCGGGGCCACTGGGTCTGCCCTTCTCCGGCCCCGATGGGCCCCCTCCGGGGGTTCGTATCCACTACGTATTCTTGCAAAGCTCCCCGTATGTCCTCTTCCGTGATCAGGGTTGATCTTTGGCCCATATATTCAAAAGTCAGAGAGAAGGCTTGAGCAGCTGCGTGAGGGAGCGGCACATTCTCCGCTTGGCCAGCGTGTAGGCGGAGAGGTCCTGGTATATTGGGTATCGGGTATTAATATCACCACATATATGGTTGCCGTAAATATCATCGCCGGGAAAATGTTGTGGCGATATTGTTTGGGTGACCATATATGTGGCGATAGGGGCAAAAAAAAAAGTTTAAAAAGAAAAATAATTTCAGGGTTGCAGGGGTGTCCCCCGCATGTTCCATGATATAATGTCGCCACAAAAAACGACCATTTTTCGGCTATATTTTTGTGGCGACATTATTACATGGAACCGTATATTGAGACCTGGCATTTTTGTAGGTGATTTCTCTGGCCTTTCTGGCCTCCTGCAGCACTTCCGTTTTTTCCGAGTAGTAATGGAACCGGACCAGGATCGACCGGGGGCTCCCCGCTCTGCCCCCCGCCATGTGGACCCTGTCGAATGTGAGTTCCGTCGTCATCTCTTCAGCAAACAGGAGAGTAATGATGTCTCGCACTGCTTTGATGACGTTCCTCTCCATTTCCCCTTCCATTTCGGGCACCCCAAAGATTCTGAGGTTGTTCCTCCTCTCCCTGTTTTCAAAATCGTCCATCTGCCGCGCCCTCTCCTCGTCCCTCTTTTCCAGGGCTTCCAGCCTCATGCTTATTTGTATGTCTTGGGATACTGATGCAGATTGGTGAGTCTCGACCTGAAGCAGTCTATCCTCGACCTTGTCCACCCTTTGGTCCATTTTTTCAAATTTCTGTGCTATGTCAGAGCGCATGTCCCTGATTTTCCTGTAAAATCGAGGCGAAGCTCCTTTCCATAGCCGATGAGGAGGGGGCCGCGTCTTCCGACTGAGCCATGGTTCTTTTAAGGCTCGCACCGTCGTTGCCCCTTTCAATCTCCTGGAAGCGGTATCCCTGCAGGGATTCCCACCAGCTCATCTGGTGCTTCCCTGTGGACAGCCGACCCGACCTCCGCGTTCCCGTCGGGGGGCTTAGTCTTTGGTTGCCCTCCTGGGGTGCCTAGGGGGGACGCGTGTGAGGAGGAGGAGCCAAGGCAAAGATTCTTCCAACTGGGATGAAATTATCCCTATTGCCTCAAGGGGGGTAGTTATATTTTGCGGGGAGCGGGCACACGCCCCACCATCGTCTGGCGGGGGCCTCACACCCTGTCCAAACTCGTCGTAGCAGGCTGGGCCCTTCCCTGGCTTCCTCCCAGGGGGCGGTGGGAACGGCTGTACTCGTAAGGCCGGGCCCGTGGGCCTTTCTCGATGTGCAGGGGGGGAGGGGCGCCGTGGTTCTTGCCCCCGACCTATGGGAGCCCCTCCGCACCCTGATCCCCAAGGGGGGGGGGAGGGCCACTTCCGGGCGGGCACACGCCCCACCGACCGCAAGTGGGGGCCTCGCACCTGGGTAACCCCTGAATCCTATGGCACTGTTTGTGTCCCGGGGGGGGGGGGCTGGAGCACCCAACTGGTCCCTCCTGGCAGGAGGGCCCCTTCCACCCGAGGCAGGTATGTGGAGGACCCCCTCACCTCTGCCTGCTCGCCCAAGGGGAGCGGCTCCCGGGCCTCTTGTGTCCCTGCTGCTCCGGGTCCTCCGCTCTCCGGGTCTTCAGAGGGCCGTGGGAGCCCGCTTTGAGGATTCCTGATGGGGACGGGGGCCTCCCCATCCGAGCCCACTCCGCTCTTGCAGCTAAGTCCGCGTGGACCCAGGGGCGATCCCCTGGGTGGCGAGCGTTATCTCGCTTCCCGCTGCACGGGGGATCCTGGCATGCTGCTCTACGGTCCGGGAGGTGGGGAGAAAGGCGAAGGGAGCCCGTCTCCAGCTCCGCAGCGGACTCCTCAGTACCTCCGGGCCCGGTCAAGCCGCTCCCCCCAGCCGGAGTAGGGGGCTAAAGGCGGGGGGGCGGTGGACCAGGCAGTGTGTCCGCGTAAGTGCGGGAAGGCCTCGCTTCTTTCCTGGCTCTGCGGCCGCCCAGGCTGCGCCTCTCTTCCCGCCCGGGAGTCCCGGGTCCCGATCTCAGGGTCCCCGGGGTCGCCGGACTCCGCTCTTTCACTCTGGGGGAGCCCGGGGGGGGGGGGGGGGTCACCAGCCGATTCACCGAGTTGGGCCTGCTGGGGTGGTTTCGGGGGGGGGGCTCAATCCCCTCTAGATGCCGGGCGGGTGCAGTACGTTCAGGCAGCGATTGCCTGTGCGCCCCCCTGGTGGCCTCCTCGGCGGGTTTCTTATCCAACCAAACGTTCCTCTCCAGAGGAATGGGCTTCCTTTGGCAAGAAAATGTTGGCAATTCTTGAATCGCAGGGCTCCGGTCCGTCTGCGCCTCCGAGAGGGGTCGGTCGTGACCGTACTGGAGACGCTGCTCGTACGCCTTCGGGCTCGGGTGGTCGGCACGATTCGCGGGAGAGGTCCCGCTTGGACAAGGGGAATCGTTCCAGTCATGACCGTTCCAGGTCCCGGTCCTCAACGCGCTCATGCCCGTGTGCACCTGTGGCGCCGAGGTTGCCGACGGACTCTCTCGAGGCTCCGCCTCTGAGGAAGTCGTCGTCGACGACATCGGCGCCCAGGCTGTCGAAGGACACGCTCGGGGCTCCACCCTCGAGGGCTGTGTCGAAGCCGTCGATGTTGTCGGCGCCGCGCTCGACGTCGACCTCGATTCACTCAACGTCAACGCCGTTTCACTTGACGCCTTTCGAGACTGTGGTGTCGGAGGTACCCTGTGGCACGGGGGAACCCCCTAGAAAGGCTCTGGCCTAGGCAAAACATGTCTTTCTCCCGTATTCTTTGCCCCTTTTCCAGGCTATGGAGTATATTTCCGAGGTGGAAGAGGGTTCTGAAGATGGGTTGGTTCCGGACACGGTGCCAGATGAGATTATTTCTGGTCATAGCCAGATTGAGGACTTGTGTCAGTCACTGCATGACGCCAGTGGTCTGGACACCTCTCCGGAGGTGGAGTTCTGTAGGCCTGAGCCTGGCACCCATGCTGAGTCATCGTACCGGCGCCTTATGTCAAGGGTCACAGACTACTTGGGGTGGTCGGCGCCCCCAGTTGATTTTGTGCAGGATGACCTAACAGATATCCTCGACCAAGTTCCACCCACTGACCCGGTACTGCCATTCCATATGACTCTGCAAAGAAGGGTGGCAGTGGCTTGGACTGCACCGGAGAGTCTCCCGGCAGTGGGCAAGTCTTTGCCACGAAAATACTGCCCAGCCAGTAGTGACCCCTGCTACTTGACCACGCACTCCACTCCGGAGAGTTTGGTGGTGCAGGCGGCTACAGCCCCAGCAAAGCAGGCGTCGTATCCTACCAACCCTCCTGATAGGGACGACAAGCGTTTTGATGGCTGGGCGAAAAAAGTGTTTTCTTCAGGGGGTATGGCTCTTCAGTAGGCCAACTCTGTATGTGCCTTGTCACGTTTCACGCACACTCTGTGGAACTGTATTTCATTAGTGGCTGAACTTATTCCCGAAGGGTACGAATGGGATGCTTTTCTTGCTATTATTCAGGATGGCAAGGATGCCATGTGTGAGTCCTTTCAGTCGGGTTTGGACATGGCAGACTGTGTCAGCCGGTCCATGGCGGCGAGCACCGTGATACGCAGGTTTTGTTACGCTCACCTGCCTCCCACAGAGGCGTCGATCGGAACTGGACAGCTGCGGTCTCTACCAATGTGATGCGTAGGGCCGAGATGACGGACTGGACTGGCCCACCTAGCTTCGTTTGCTTGGCCTGTAGGAATATTCTTCTGCAAATGGAGAAAGGGAATTAACCACCTGTGGAGTTGAGCGTAAATCCCCCCACCCGCACTGTTCTCCCCACAGATCACCTTTGATGTCCCCTCTTATAGTCTCACCTGATGGTTTGAAAAGATAAGCTCTCCATCCTGCATTGAGCGCAGGGGCGCGTTGAGAACCAGTTGCTTCACTGGCTCGAAGGAATTGGTGAGTTCCAGAATAATATTGACTCCGAGATTCCCGGCAAGACGCCGTAAGTATAAAGTTCGTAAGAGTTCAAATGCCTTACTTTCACTCTTGTCCGATTCCTTGCAGGTTGCAGCTTGACCCTAATGAGTTCCTCGTGGCAACCAGTAGTATTCTGGTAAGGATTTGTATTTTCCAACACAGTTCGATAAAATAATGTCAATATGTAACCTGTTGCTTTCTCCCTTATTCAGGCACTGAGAGAAAGTATGAAGTCTCGGGGAATAATACCTCTGGCGGTAAAATCAGGTAAATCTATTGTGGTGAGGAGGGTTCCCCTTGTTAGTTCCTTTGTTTCACCTTGCTGTCCTTTTGTTTCCCCTTAGGGGCCGGGGTTCGGCGAAGATGCAGTGGAAGCTGCGCCGACCCATGAAGAGGAATAGTACCCCCGGTGGTAAAATCGGCTAAGTCTATGGGGGGGTAACTAATATTCCTCCGTGTATTCCCTTGGCTCACCTTGCTGTTCTTGTCTTCTCCTTAGGTGCCGGAGTGCGGCGGGAACATGCAGGAGGATGCGGTGGAATGTGAAGATGCTGCGAAGGCCGGTGAGTTCAGCGTGGCGCTGCAGCAGGCGAGGCGCATAAAATAACTACTTTCTTCCAGCTCGAAGGCGCGATGGATCGGGAATTCAGGTAAGGATCGAAGGTATTGCTCTTGTTCTAACCTTTTCTCCTTCTTTCTCCCTTTTTCTAGGAGCTCCAAACTCGAGGCCGGCGTGGCAGAAGGCTGGATGCAGACTTGCAGGCACGGTGAGCGTTACGCTGCTGGATGCAGAATAACGCGAAGCGTGTGCTGCTCTTCTGGCGTGGTTTAAATAGCCTCCAAAGTAGTCCCAGGTAAGTATTCCTCCCCAGCCCCGCCCGAGTAAAAAAATGGTCCCCAAGTAAAGTAGTCCCTTCCAAGCCTCTTTTGGCTTGGAGCTCTTGCAGCATGGTCTGCATCAGGTAAGTTTTAATCTATGAGCCTGGCACCTATGGCGCCAGGACTGGACCCAAATAGCCCCTAGCAGGGGTTGTTGGGCTTGCTTAGGATAACTTAATGCCTGCTTCCGGGGTTGCTGGACTTGGTCTGGGTCCCCGGGGGTAGGCATCATGACAGCTTTGCATGGTTGAGGAAGTCGGGGTTTGCTCCTGATGTGCAAGCCAGGCTCCTCAACATGCCCTTTGATGGTGAACATCTTTTTGGCAGCAAGGCTGACGAGAGCCTTGAGAGGTTACAGTCTCCAAAGCTGCAGCAAAGTCGTTCGGCGCTGCAGTCCGTCAACCTCTGCCTTTTCGTCCTAGGGGAAGGGGCAACCGTAGGAGTGCCAGAGGTGGAAAACAAGGTACTTGAGGTGCCAAGGCCACGCAAGCAGTTGCCTCTTTGCCCTCAGGCAATGCCGCAGCCTCTTCTGCTCAGTCATGAGGCCCATGCTTCGCCGGTTGGGGGAAGGCTGGCGCAGCATCTTGTAGAATGGCGTGCCATTACTTCAGATGTGTGGGTTCTGGAGATCATAGCCCACGGCTCCTGTCTTCCTTTCCAGCAGAGGCCTCACGACAATCCACCAGGGAATCTCTCTTTGAAGAGTCTGGATCCGCTCCTTGCGCAGGAAATTCAATCCCTGCTGGAGAAAGGCACCATAGAACTGCTGCCTGTAGCGGAGAGGAACAAGGGATGGTATTACCCTTATTTTTTGATTTCGAAGTAAGATGGGGGATTGAGACCCATCATGGACTTGCGCGGTTTGAACAAACTCCTCAGGAAGGAAAAGTTCAAGATGGTTACTCTCTCTCAAGTCCTCCAGGCCCTTCAACTTCAGGACGGGTTGGTGTCTCTCGACCTCAAGGACGCTTATTTTCATGTGCCGATCCAGCACAAGAAGTACCTGAGGATCGCGGTTGGCGACTCGCGTTTTCAGTTTCGGGTCCTGCCGTTCGGATTGACCTCCGCCCCAAGGGTTTTCACCAAGCTCATGGTCGTGGTGGCAGCATATCTCAGGAAAGGGGGGATTCACGTCTACCCCTAGCTGGACAATTGGTTGATCAGGGTGCGCTCTCCCGAGCAAGTCCTGCATCATCTGTCCGTCACCTGCCACTCTCTTCACAGGCTGGGCTTCTCCCTCAACTTAAAGTACATCGGAGCAGTGCTCGACACGTCCCTGGGGCAGTGTTTTCCTCCCCAGGTGAGGGCTCCTTACATTCAGCAGATGGTGCACAAGTTACAACATGCCCAGAGTCTCCCTGCCTTTGAGTTCTTGAGATTGCTCGGCCTCATGGCATCCTGCATTCTTCTGGTGCCAGAGGCCAGGTTGCGGAGGAGATCTTTGCAATGGGCACTCAAGCTCCAGTGGTCTCAGTCCTCTGGCAGGATGTCGGACCCTGTTCAGGTGCTGTCCTCTGTTGCCCAGAACCTTCTGTGGTCGGCCATCGAAGGCAATCTGATGAAGGGGGCTCCTTTTTGGCCACCCTGGCCGGAGGTGACGATCATGACGGACGCATCCCTCATGGGATGGGGAGCTCATGCCAACGAGTTGACAGTCAGCATTCATTGGTCTCTATCGGAGTCCAGACTCCATATCAATATGTTGGAGCTGAGGGCCGTCAGGCTTGCCCTGAAGGCTTTTCTGACGACTGCGAGGAAAGAATGTCCTGATTCCGACGGACAACACTGTGGCCATGCACTACCTCAACAAAAAGGGGGGGCAGGGTCACTTCCTCTGTGCAGGGAGGCGATGCAGCTCTGGTTCTGGGCCATCCAGCAGGAAATTTCGATCTCGGCAGTTCATCTGGCCAGAGACGAAAATGAGATGGCGGACGCTCTGAGCAGGCAGAGCATGATCTCTCACGAGTGGGAGCGGGCTCAGGAGATTCTCCTGGAGATCTTCGCCCTTTGGGGGACCCCTCAAGTGGATCTCTTCGCCTCCAGTGTCAACCGGAAGTGCAAAAGGTTCTGCTCGTGGGAATTTCTTCCAAACGGAGCGTTAGGGGACGCGTTCGTGGTGCAGTGGTCCTTCCTGCTGCTGTACCTGTTTCCTCCAGTCCCCGTCATTCCGCAAGTGCTTAGGAGGTTACGGAGGTTCGGTTCCCGGATGATCATCATTGCTCCGGTATGGGCCCGGAGAACGTGGTACCCGGACATTCTGGACTTGTCCATCTGCCCTCCACGTCGTCTTCCCTACCGAGACGATCTGCTTTCACTGGAGGGGGGGGGGTCATGTTCTCCATCCAGAGGTCAGGTCCCTCAACCTTCCCGCTTGGCTTCTGAAAGGTTGAGGTATAAGGATTGGGACCTCCCTGAAGATGTGATGGAGGTGTTGCTTTCGGCCAGACGGCGGCAACAAAGTCCCTTTGCCGTTGCCATTGGAGGAAGTTCTGCGACTGGTGCAGGGTTCAGAATGTGGATGTTTTTTCATGTGACATTCCTGTCGTTCTGTCTTTTTTGCATTCTTTGGCCCACAAGGGCCTACAAGTGGGTACCATTAAACGTTACCTGGCAGCGCTGTCTATATTTAAGCACTCGTCTGAGGAGTGTTCTCATTTTAAAATACCTTTGATTTCTCAGTTTCTGAAAGGGCTAACTAATGTGTTCCCTCCGTCACCTTTCCTTGGGATCTGAACCTTGTTCTCAAGTTTCTGATGGGTGCTCCCTTTGAGCCTTTGCATTCTTGTCCTTTGAGACGGTTAACACTTAAAACTGTGTTTTTAGTTGCGGTCACTTCCGCTCGCAGAGTGAGTGAGTTACAGTCACTTTCAGTTAAGCCACCCTTCACTGTGTTTCATAAGGACAGGGTTGTCCTTGGAGTTCATCCTTCCTTTCTTCCGAAGGTGGTGTCGGAATTTAATTTAAGCCAGAAGGTTATTCTTCCTGCATTTTATCCTCCTCCACATCCTGGTAGGGAAGAAGAGAGGCTCCATAGGCTGGATCCTAGGAGAGCTTTAAGCTTCTACATTTCCCGCATGTCCCGGGTCAGAGTGGACGATCAACTCTTTATTGGTTACGCTGGAAGGCGTTTGGGACAAGCTTTTACTAAGCAGACTTTGTCTCGATGGATCATCTTGGCAATTTCCTCATGTTATCGCTTGGCGGGTAAGGACCCTCCGGTAAGCTTACGGGCCCATTCTACCAGGGATATGGCTGCCTCTACTGCCCTGCAGAGGGGTGTTCCCATTCATAACATCTGTGATGCAGCCACCTGGGCTTCGGTCCATACTTTTGTACGTCACTACTTCCTCGATTCTATCCGGGGGCAGGATCTGGCCTTTGGCAAGGCGGTCCTTTACTCTGCAATTTGATTGGGCATTCTAAATTTGTATATTCAAAATTTTTTTCCCTCCGCCTTACGTTGGTACTGCTTTGGGAGTTTGTCATAGATAGGGAATACGTCGGAGGACCCAATCCCCTTGAAGACGTTACTCTCTTACCTGGTAACGTTCTTTCGATGGGATGGTAAGACGACGTATTCCATATCGCTCCCTCCCTGCATACCCTGCTACAGAATTTCTTATGCGATTGCAGCTCACGTTTCCGCAAGGCTTTCTGTGGTCATACTGGCAGAAGATTGGTGCCGCACGTTCTGGGAAAAAACTACAATTGAGGCTACAGGCGTCCTACTTATAACATCTGGTGACGTCGGCCGTCGGAGGAGGTCCTCGAGGACGGCGTATCGACGCAGGACGCAGACGCCGAAAGATTTTCCGAAGCAGCACAGCTGTGGTTATTACTGTCATAGATATGGAATACGTCGTCGGACCATCCCATCGAAAGAACGTTACCAGGTAAGAGTAACTTGTTCCTCTCTCTCCAGCAGAGGGCGCTCCACTCGAGGCCGCGGCGTCTATGTCCCTCGGCGGCATCTGTCAAGCACAGACGTCATCCACTGTATAAGAGCCTTGAGCGAGCCCGTTGGCTTCAGTTCCGTTTTTCAGTTAGCTTCGCTTTGGATCCAGTTAAACGGCGCTTCAGTCTTTTCTGTGAAAAAAGCTGTCGTCTTCTTTGAACCCTTTCACACCGAAGACAGGCTTTAAAAATGCCTAAAATGTGGAAAGATGTCCCTGACAGACCCACAGAAAAATTGCCTTTGGTGCCTCGGTTCCGACCACCGTACTGAAGATTGTGGTTCGTTCCAGTCGACCCACAAAGCCTTAAAAGAGCCTAGAGGTAAACTGGCGATGGGGGAGGGTTTATCGAAGTCTACTTTACAAAAGAAAGACTCGGCCGAGTCTTCAAAAAAGTATCATAAAAATGATCGTTCGAGGAGTAGATCGAGAAAGTCTTCTTAGTAATCTAAAAAGGCTAAGAGAGACATCGATCTCCCTCATCCTCTTCGACATCTTCGTAAGAGATTATATATAGCATGTCCATCAAAGCATGACTCTCCGAGTAAATGGGAAGCTTTTTGAGTTTCCATGCTAAAACATTTTTTGGAGAACGCCGCTCAGAACCCCTAAAAAAAGCTAAAGAAGACCATGCTCCTGTTCACAAGAAAAGTGACAGAGGAAGGTCCAAAACAAGGAAAGCTGATAAAAAGACATCGAGAGCGTCCTCGAGAGACTCTTCTCAATCGCCTCGTAAGACAGATCCTTCAGTGCATAAATCGAAGGCAGAGGGAAACAAAATGGCATCGAATAAACATACGCCATCGAAGTCGACATCGTCATCGAAGACTTTGAAGGTCCTCGAGTCGACAACTCCCTCGAAGGAAGCTAGGTCCAGTTCACGCTCGAAAACCACAAAAGCTCCTCCGACGGTTTCCACGGCTCCTTCGACGATTGCATCGAGGTCGTCGAAAGTGCCATTGACGTTTTCGTCGACGCCCAAGCCTTTAATAAGGGAAAAACCTGTATTGCCTGAAAAGGTTTTTCAACCTGAGAGTCGACATGATTTTTTCAGAACCATGTTATCCATCTATGAGGGAGATTCATCGGAAGAGGAAGAAGTCACCTCTCTGCTGGTGTCAAATTTGGCACAAGATCTGTTCCAGAGGAGTTAATTAACCCTCAATCAAGAATTCAAGATCTGCAAGAATGTTTGCAAACAGCAAGTGGCCTGGACACTTCTCCAGAGTATGAATTTGACAAACCAGATCCATTAGAACCGGTTGATAGGAGTTATAGAAAACTCATGAGCAGGGTTACAGAATTATGGGGTGGGGGTAGGAGTTCACCAGTCTGTCAAGATGATGACATGACATATTATCTGGAACACCCCAACAAGACCCCATTCTACCCTTTCATATTGCCTTACAGAGAAGGGTTCATTCTGCATGGGAACGTCCCGAAGCATTAGGGGCAGTAAATAGAAAGTTTGTGGCAAAATATAGACCCTGCACATCTGATCCGGAACACCTCGGCAAACACCCAACTCCGGAAAGTTTGGTAGTACAGTCAGCCACTTCCACAAATAATGCAGCATACCCTACAATCCCTCCAGATAAGGATGATAAAAAAGTGGATGCATGGTCTAGAAAAATCTTTACATCTGGCAGTATGGCTTTGAAGTCTACTAATGTAACTTGTACCTTGGCAAGGTTCACATATTCCCTGTGGGACTGCAGGTCAGCAGCAGCTGAACACATCCCGGAAGGGGAAGAACGTGATGGCTTTCTAGCTATTATAAGGGATGGAAAATAGGCGTTGGGAGAATGCCTTCAATTAGGTTTGGACACAGCTGAGAGTATCAGCAGGTCCATGGCGACTAGCACAGTGCTACGTAGATTTGCGTGGCTAAGAAAGTCTGGGTCTGCTCCTGATGTGCAATCCAGGCTTCTTAATATGCCCTTTGATGGCTCGAGGTTGTTCGGTAGCAAGGCGGATGAAAGTTTGGAAAAGCTACATACCTCCAAAGCGGCGGCAAAATCTCTCAGTGCCACTATAAGACAACCTCAGCAACGCCCCTACATAGGCTTATCTTCCTGGAGAGGTCGTCCTTTTCACTATTATTCCTCAATTGGAAGAGGAAGAGGGCAGGCCAATCGGAGAGGTCAAAGAAAATTTCCTCGGGGGCAAGGAAAAGGTGCTAGATCTGCCCCAGCAACAGCATCTGTACCTTCAGCTGCAGCTGCCTCAAAACCACTCTGAGGTTTTGACCCACAAGACCCCGGTTGGAGGCAGGATCTCACAGCATCTAGAAGAATGGCGGGGCATTACTTCAGATGCTTGGGCCCTGGAAACAGTATCCCAAGGTTACTGCCTTCCTTTTCTAAAGAAACCTCAGAATCACCCCCGGAATACAACTCTGCCAAACATCCGGATCCGCTCCTGTTGCAGGAAGTTTTGACCCTGCTACAGAAAGGTGCAATAGAACATGTACCTGTAGCGGAGAGGAATAAGGGTTGGTATTCCCCATACTTCCTTATTCCAAAGAAAGACAGAGGACTGAGACCCATCTTGGACTTGAGAAACTTGAACAAGTTCCTAAGGAAGGACAAATTCAAGATGCTCACACTTTCTCTGATCTTTCAGGCTCTCCAACTTCAGGATTGGTTAGTATCATTGGATCTTCAGGATGCTTACTTTCATGTGCCAATCCATCTCAAGCACAGAAAGTACCTGAGGTTTGCGATTGGCAATTCTCATTTTCAGTTTCGGGTTCTGCCAATGGGGTTAACTCCGCCCCAAGAGTTTTCACCAAGTTGATGGCGGTGGTGATAGCGAGTCTCAGAAGAGGGGGGATTCATGTCTACCCCTATGTAGACTATCGGATGATCAGAGCACGTTCTCCAGAACAAGCCCTGGATCATCTGTCCAAGACTTGTCACTTCCTTCACAAACTAGGTTTTCCTCTGAACTTAAAAAAGTTAAACATGGTACCATCACAGAAACTCCAGTTTATAGGAGCAGTCCTGGATACCTGCTCGGGCAATGCCTCGCCTCCAGAAGAGAGAGCTCACCACATTCTGCAGATGGTAACAAAATTCCAGAATGCCCAGCATCCTCTGGCCTTCGACTTTCTGAGGTTGCTCAGCCGGATGGCATCCTGCATTTTTCTGGTGCCAGAAGCCAGATTGAGAATGAGATCTCTTCAATGGGCTCTCAGAACTCAATGGTCTCAATTCTCAGGAGAAATTTCAGATCTGCTGCAGGTCCCAGCCAAAGTAGCACAGGATCTACAATGGTGGGCTTGCAGTCATCATATCCTCAGAGGAGAATCTTTTTGGCAGTCATGGCCAGAGATAACAGTAGTGACGGACGCCTCCCTCACGGGGTGGGGAGCCCATATCAACGATCTGACAATCAGCGGACGTTGGTCTCCATCGGAGTCCAAACTACACATCAATCTTTTGGATTTGAGGGCAATCGGACTAGTGCTGAATGCCTTCCTGCCCTCTGTAAGGGGAAAGAATGTTCTGATAATGATGGGCACCACAGTGGCCATGTACTACCTCAACAAGAGAGGAGGAGTGGGGTCACTGCCGCTGTGCAGAGAGGCGATGCAACTCTGGTTCTGGGCAATACAAGAAGGGATCTCTCTATCGGCAATTCATCTAGCCGGAGAGCAAAACACAACAGCGGACACTCTGAGCAGGCAGAGCACAGTCTCTCACGAGTGGGAGATAGCTCAGGAAGTCATTCAAGAGATGTTTGCCCTTTGGGGAACCCCTCAAGTGGATCTGTTTGCGACCGGGACCAACCAGAAGTGCGAACTGTACTGCTCAAGGGAATTTCCCCCGACAGGAGCTCTAGGAGACGCGTTAGTGGTGGAATGGGAGTTTCCAGTTCTGTATGCGTTCCCTCCAATCCCTGTGATCCCTCAAGTAATCAGGAGGTTGAGGAAGTTCGGGAAAACCATGATCCTAATTGCCCGGATTGGGCCAGGAAAACGTGGTACCCGGACCTTCTGGACATGTCCATCTACCCTCCAATACGTCTTCCAAGAAGAGAGGATCTTCTCTCGCAACAGGAAGGTCATGTTCTCCATCCCGAGGTCAACACACTCAACCTTCACGCATGTCTTCTGAAAGGCTGAGATACAAGGATTGGGATCTTCCTGATGATGTGATGGAGATTTTGCTTTCGGCCAGAAGGCCAGCAACCAAATCTCTGTATCGATGTCGTTGGAACAAGTTCAGTAGCTGGTGCAGAGAAAAGAATGTGGACCCATTTCAACGTAATATCCCCACAAATTTATGTTTTATGTTACATTTAGCCAATCTGGGGCTCCAGGTTGGGACGATAAAGGGATACTTAGCAACGCTATCCATCTTTAAGTGCTCTTCTGAAGAAGAATCTTACTTCAAAATACCCTTGATAATTCAATTCCTAAAAGGTTTAAATGTTTTTCCTCCAATACCTTTCCAGGTTCCAGTGTGGGATCTGAATTTGGGTCTAAAATTTCTCACATGTATTCCTTTTGAGCCTTTACATTCTTGTCCACTAAGGCTCCTTACTTTGAAAACAATACTCCTTGTAGCATTGACATTAGCCCGCAGGGTAAGTGAGTTGCAGGCGCTTTCGAGCGATCCTCCTCACACCATCTTTTATAAGGACAAAGTAGTTATTAGGGTTAAACCTTCTTTTTTGCCAAAAATTGTTTCGGATTTTCATCTGTCACAGCAATGAACTTTACCTACTTTTTACCCTCCTCCTCATGCAAGCAAGGAAGAGGAGCGACTTCATAGACTAGATCCCAGGAGAGCTCTTAGTTTTTACATCTCAAGATTGGCAAAAATTTGTCAGTGTAATCAACTTTTCGTGGGATACACTGGACGCAAACTGGGCCTTCCGGTAACTAAACAAACATCATCCAGATGGATAATTTGTAGCCATAACAGAATGTTACAGATTGGCCGGGAAAGAACCACCTGATGGACTGAGAGTTCATTCAACCAGGGGCATGGCAACTTCAACAACACTAAAAAGGGGTGTCCCTATACAAGATATTTGTGCAGCAGCCACATGGTCATCCATGCACACCTTTATAAAACATTATGCACTGGACTTAACTTCTTCTCAAGGAGGTCTGTTTGCTAAATCTGTACTCCATTCGGTACACGATTAAAAAAGATACTGTTCTCCCACCTCCAATACAAAACTGCTTAGGGAGTCTATCTAAGATGAGGAATACGTGGGAAGACACAATCCATTCGAAGAACAAGTTACTTACCAACTGTAACGTTCTTTTGATTGGATGTTCCTCCCACGTATTCCTCATCGACCCTCCCAACCAACCCCACAATACAGTTTACGTGAATTACACTCTAAACTCTTTTAAGGCTTGGGTCAAAAGAGGCATGCCATTAACTTATTAAAATCCATGGACTATAATATACGAAAAAACAGAACTGAAGCCAACGGGCGCGCTCGAGGCTCTTATACAGTGGAAAAAATTTCCGAGGCGAAACCTAAAGGTAAGGATATATCTATATCTAAGATGAGGAATACGTGGGAGGAACATCCAATCGAAAGAACGTTACAGTTGGTAAGTAACTTGTTCTTTTGTTGCATTCCTAAAATATGCCTTATTTTGTCTTTTTAGCAAGAAAATATAAAACTCAATTAACCGATTTTGATTTAGAATACTATTTTAAAACAAGTTGTACACCTATAGTTTGACATTTTTATAAGGAATAGGCTTGTTTATTGAATGGATTGTGTTATAGTTGTATAGTTACTTACAAGATTTTATTTTGTACTTTGAAGGCTTTAACAATATTATTGAATAACAGACGCTGGAGAAGGAAAATACTTTTTGGAGTTTTATACTGGGAGTTGAACCTTTGGTTTGTCCAGTAAACCAGATGTTGACAGTTGTCGAACTCCATAAATAACAGAACAGGGTTACTTCATCCTGTACAATTTCTGTGTAAAATAATTAGGTCTGTGCACATTTCTTTCTGTTCTGTCATAGATATGCGCTAAATTCTTACAAGCATGCCTGCATACTTCAGCATCCTAAAGGACAGCATGAATGCAAGCGTAGCGACAATCGAGGGGGGGGGGTACATGAATACAAGCTGGCGAATAGTGCTCCATAGGTAAGTTTTATGATTTTATGACATTTCATGAAGCTAGTGAAACTTGAATTGCACAGCATATACATCAGTACAACAATTTGGTTTAGCGCATAGGATTTTTGTAAGTGTCTAATGCTTGAATATGAGTCAAAGGTAAATGTTAGAAAACAAGTTTTATAAATTATTAATTTCCATGTTCTTTTTTTCAAAGCATTTTGATTCAGATACCCAAGATCTGGCTGGTATTGAGTGGTCTCCCAACGGCTGTGTTTTGGCTGCATGGGATACGTGTCTGGAGGTATGAAAAAATTATTTCTTGACTGTAAATATATGTGAATAGAAACTTCACAGCAACAGAAAAGATGGTCTTTTTTTGTTGTAATGTAATAGGTTGTTTTTAAATCCTCAATCGAGCATAGCATAATATTTGTAAACTCATATTTTTTCCCACCACACTAACCCGCTTTCCGCCATTCATTATATTTTTCTGTGCTTGAAGCCTCTCCTATAAGATCTTCTAAGCAAAACATATTTTGCTGCATGCATTTAAATGGTACCTTTTTAGCCACATATGAGCACTTACGGTATGTCCGGCAATCAACAAGCTATGACAGTAGGGAAGTAGCATAGCCCAGTGCATACTTTTGGAGGAGTCCAAATTAGTGCTAACCTTTGATGTTCTTTTCTAAATTGAGTGGTGTGATCAGAACATTAGCCGTCAGGATAGCCTGATCAGAGTGTAATGGGCATTGGGTTACTTGTTTGGATGAAGGAACAGTGGAATCTGCACAGACAGACAACACACTGAAGTGGGGGGTTTCAGAGTCTGTGTTTTCACACCACAAATGTGTAACCAGTGAATAATCACTAAGGTGTCAAAACATTGTTGTGAGGAAATGCAGGTAGAATGTGTCTACCATATAGGTCTAAGCTTGGTTAAGTAGTCCTACCTCGTCCTGGAGAGGATTGGGAATTGAATCTAAAAAACCAGACTATGTTGAGATGGGCACAGAGCCATCAGATGTGATTGGAAGATTGCCAAAACCCTTAACGAAATAGTATGACCAAAGATTGGAACTTTTCACCTCTGTTCCACTTGGTCTTTTTATTTTTTTGAAATCTACATTCTGTCTGGCTCTAATTTGTGAGCATGTTACAACTGCAATGCTTATGTGCACGTGTATAGATCTGCCAATTCTAAGCTCATTTAAAAAGTGGTTGGCATTATCTCATGACATTTATATCAAAGCATGACTGGAAGAACCTATTTTCAAAGTTTATTCAAGGTTGTGAGCATTGTAGGCAAACTATGGCTAGGAAATCCTTCCCGAAATAAGGAAGGGCTAGCATTGTGCGAGGTGGAAATGTGGCAGGCAGAAAGGGAGCAGGCTGGTGAGCTGCAGCGACGTGAGTGTAAGGGGAAATGGGTTGTGGAAAGGGGGACTTGCAGACCGAGGAGAAGACAGTTGTAGTCATGGAAGTTGCAGGGATCTCAGGGTATCCCCTAGGTTAGGAGTGTGGAGAGGGGTGAAGGGTTAGGGGATCACTGGGTGTACCCCGGATAAGGGGAAAAGGGACGTCTGCGGCTGGATGGAGAATTCTGATAAAGGACCCATGTCACCTCAACAGGTCCTATTGTCCCTGGACTCTTGCGCAAGAATTCAGGCCCAACAGGAGTTGCAAAATAGATTAATTTTGCTAAGCTGACAGAGGGCCTATTAAGGCGGCAGTATCGGTATCCTTGCCTTTGATGAACTGCTCCTGAAAGATCCATAAATGGAAATCGTTGTGATGGTTATCCATGCTAATGGGAAAATGCAGTGATCTGACTCCACTTGACTAATACAAGTTCTTAACGTTGTTTACAAGTTGTTGATAGTTTTACAGTACATCCAGTTTTTCCAGATGTGTGTTTTTCTTTTTAAATAATTTGGGGTGTCAGATCCATCCTACCCCATGGATGCCCACTTTTATTTTATCTTAGTAGGAAAACGCCTTCTCTTTTGCAACATCATGTAAAGATCAGAAAATGTGTTTAAGATTTGAGATTCCCTTTTTTAACTTTTAACTTATCTACACCTATACCTACTAAATTTCAAAGGGATTCTGCCTTGTTAAATGCATTTCAACGCTGCTGGTCACTAATTTCCTTCTTTCCATCCCTAAACTGCAAGAGTAAGACTGCATTAATGGGCTACAGACAGTTCTCACCAGGAACTGTGTTTATGGTTGGAGAAAAGAAAAGGGAAATTGAGTTATGGGGGACTTTACCTTTTGTTTAATTTTGTTTTTGTTTTGAAGAGTAGGCTTTTGTCAGAGCATTGATCCACTTAGTGTGTTTAAAAGTCATTTAAGGTGTTAGATGGCCTTTAGATGCACATACTAAAACTTTTTAAATTGTTCGTACAACGGAAAAACAAGCCAAGCATGAAATATTCATATAGTTCAAAATCACTTAATTTTAATAAACTGTGTTGGAGAAAGGTAAAGCATGGTAAGCTGCATTACTTGGCTCAATAACTGCTTTTTTGACAAATAGAACCAATCGAAGGGGCTTTCTTCTCCCATGGGGAAAAAGGGTAAAGCAGGCGAGAAGTCTATGGAGCCCACCCTAGCCGGAAAAGGACATTTTCTCCCTCATCCCAGCATCAAATACAGCATTAATGGCATTATCGACAGGCACTCAGTCCACAGAGCAACATAATAGCTTTTCAAAGATACAGAGCAAACTACCCTCTGCCCATCATGGAGGGGATTACACCACAAACTGAGAATGCTTTGTCCATGAGTGCACCACCTGTGGCCTCTTTATCCTTCATTACATTAACAAGGCCACCGTCTAGGAAATGTAAGTAGCAGATGTCCACTGACACATTGATGGACCATTTATGACTATCCAGCCCTGAATGGCCACACCATTAAGAGAAATTGCGATGACCAGCAGAAGGTGGTTGCACCAGTTGGTTTACTGTGTGAACTTTCTCCAGCGAAGGTGGTACCTAATGAATTTCTACAGCAGCTTGATTTTTAGGAACAAGCCGTTGGTTTCAAAGGCAAATCGCAGGTCACACATAGAGGTGTATTTAGATGCAGCACATACATCTAAAGTCATGGTACTTACACCAATAAGGCAGATCTGAAGTGATGCAGCCAGCAGAGGGATGGTTGGTACTGTGACGAATTTGGAAAATGTGTCCCTCCTCCCCAGCGGGGGTGGGGAGGGCACTGCCTTTGAGGCTAGGGAGCTGAGACCGCTAAGCAAGACCCTCCCTATTGGTCTGGGCAAGTGGGACCTCCCTAGAAGTTACTCCCCTCTTGTGTACAGGAATTCTAAGACCAAAACACAATTTCAAATGGATTGTGTCCTCCCACGTATTCCTCATCTTTGATATCTCCTTCCAGCGCCGTCTACTTCAGAAAATGTTTTCTCTCTCAGGGCGCCGTATGTCGTCGACTTGATGCCTCCATATACTCTCGAGCATGACGTCACTGACTGTATATATCGCACACACCACTCCCATTACTTCAGTTGTGTTTTTCTGCTGCACTGTTTGCTTCGGAGGGGTTCATCAACGACATATTAACTTATTTTTCGAAATGTCAACTCCAAAGACCGGCTATAAGAAATGCACAGATTGTGGGGTTAAAATGTCCATCACTGGCCCACACCATGTTTGCAGCCGGTGTCTCGAGCTCTAGCACAAGACGGAAGACTATGCTTCCTGTCAGTCCATGACAGGGAATGTGCTAAAACAGATGAAGTGGAAACTTGCCACGGGTAGGCGCTTATATAAATGCCCATTGATGACTCCTTCGAAGAGGAGATCTTCAGATGAAAGGAGCTCGAGGCGGGGCGTTCACCATGTGGATGTTAGATTTTTGAGAAGGCAGCTTCTCGCGCCCCTTCCAAAGAGCCAAAGAAGTCCCATGACCACATCACGCTTCGTATGGCCGAGAAGATGTCTGTCAAGGTTTCAGCTTGTGCGCTATTGAGCCCGGGCTCAAACCCTTCGACCCCCTCGAGTTCACTCGAAGCCTCGAGGTCTAGGGCTCATTCCTCTGTTACCCCATCGAGTCATGGGTCGAGTTCTTCGTCGATAGAACCAGTGAAGGTTTTCAAGCCTCTACCTAAGAAAGACTTTTAAAAGTCGTCTTCTATTTTTTAGGAGGATGAGCCTTCTGACCGAGACATCCCTCCTTTTTGGCTTGAGTTTGCGACCCCAAATGTTTGAGGCTATGATTTCAGAGGAGTCTAGGATGGAACACTCAATTGACCTTTTAAAAGATGCAAGTGGCCTAAATACCTTTCCTGAGGTGGAGATTGCTTAATCGGACCTTACTGGTCACGCAGAGGCCTCTTACAGGCCGCTTATGAATAGGGTTACAGAGTATGTAGGATGGGGAAGGCCCAACACTGTTTACCAGCATGATGACCTTGCTGATGTTATAGATAACTGCACACAAAAGGATCCTATTTTATCTTACCATACTGCCTTAAAAAGTAGGCTAATGGCCAATTGGGAAGCCCCGGACACCAACCCTGCAGTGAGTAAAAACCTCACTAGAAAATACAAACCATCTAGTGTGGATCCAGATCTTTGTCCAAACATCCAGCTCCCGAAGGTTAGGTAGTGCAAGCTGCTACCTCATCATCTAGGGCTGCCGCTTACCTGACTATACCACCTGATGGGGATGACAACAAGTTTCACACATTGGCCAAGTGTGTTCTCTGCCAGTAGCATGGCGTTAAAATCCATTAACTCTACTTGTGCCCTGGCCAAATTTACATTCACTCTGAGATGTCATAGCTGTGTCTGTGGAACATATCCCAGAAGGGGAGGAAAGGGATGGTCTCGTAAACATCAAGGATGGAAAGGAGGCCATGTCTCCTTTGATCCGTCTCTCCAGCTGTCCCCTCCTCTCCTCCCTTGACTAACTTATCCTCTCTTCCCTCATCCTCTGCCCCACCTCTGGCTCCTTCCACACCTCTGCAGGGTGTACCTCTGTTTGTACCCCTCCCCGGAAAGTCTTTAAGGCTGGCAACCTTCTTCATCTTGCCACTCAACTCTCGCTCTGCTGTCAAACACTCCTCTGACATCTTCCGCGTCTTAGTAGAACTTGACCTTGATGTCCTCGGTTTTACCGAGACATGGTTCACGGCCAGCTCTGTTACAAGCTTTGACACTCTCCTCCCTGATGGTTACAAGATCCTCTCCGTGTCCAGATCAACCCGGCCCTGAGGGGGTGTAGTCCTGATCATTCTTGAGTGGATTCCTGCCTCTATCATCCCCATTCAGTTACTTCTCTTTCGAATGCCTTGTCTGCAGTCGCTCTCTCTCTCTCTCTCTCTCTCGCTCTCTCGCTCTCTCGCTCTCTCGCTCTCTCGCTCTCTCGCTCTCTCGCTCTCTCGCTCTCTCGCTCTGCCACTCTCTATCTCTCTCTCTGCGCCTCTCTCTCTCTCTCTCTCGCTCTCGCTCTCGCTCTCTCTCTCCCTCTCGCTCTCTCGCTCTCTCTCGCTCTCTCTCTCTGCCACTCCCTAGCTGTTGCTGCTCTCTAACAGCCCCCTGGTCAAATCTCCTCTTTTCTCTCTGAGTGGGCAGATCTCTCCTCCCTCCTGGCCTCAACGACTCAACTCCTCCTCCTTGGGGACCTAAAAATCCATCTTGATTCTCCCTGTTACTCATTAGTGCTCTTGCGCGACCTCTGCGATTCCCTCTCCCTAGCGATCCTCCCTTCTGGTCCTACTCACTCTGCAGGTCACACACTTGACGTCCTGATCTCCTCTGGCCTCCCTCTCTCTATTCCTCTGACCATACCTCTCTCCTGGAGCGATCACTGCCTCCTCTCCTCCTCATCTCTCCCTCTCTTCCCCCCCAAGCCTACCCCAACACTGCTACCTACCTTCTCGGACATCCGGCCCATGAAGTGTCAATTGAGTCTTTTGCTGCCACCTTCTCCCCCCCATCCCTGGCTGGCACACACCCTGACACAGCCCTGTCCCTGCTCTACTGCTCTATTCTTCTCTTGATGCTCTTGCCCCTGTCATGAGGATTTGTTTGAAGTCCAAAGCTAAGTGCAATTCTTGGTATGACTCCGACCTAGCTAGTGTAGGGCGGCTAAGAGGAAATGGTGGGCTTCTTGTTCATCCTCTGACAAACTGGCCTGTCGCCTGCTCCAAAGGCAATACCGACTTTCTGTCCGCACCAAGAAGAGAGTCCACATTCAAGCCCTGTGTCTCTGCAGCATCTAACAACTTGACCGAACTCTTTAAAATCTGCAAGGAGCTGGCCAACCCTGCCGCAGTCTCAACCCCTCCTCTGGCCTCCTGGCTCTGTGCAATGCCCTTGCCTCTCACTTTATCTTGAAACCCATGACATCCTGTCCACCCTCTCCTCCCATCCCCCTCCTCTCTCCTTTCCGTCTCTGCTTGCTGACCCTCCTTCAGCTACCCTCCACCCTCTTTCTCATCCTTTCCTCTTTTCTCCCCGGATGAGGTCGCTAGACAAGTCAGATCTATGAAAGCCTCATCAAAACAGGTTCATCCATGTTCCTCTAAACCATCAAGGACCACATCAATACCCTTGCTCTGGCCCTTGCCTATTTTTGCAACCTCTCCTTTTCCTCAAGATCCTTCCTTTCCCCTCTGAAGCACTCCCTTGTGCATCCTCTCCTCAAGAAACCCACAGCTGATCCTTCTTGTCCGGCTAACTTTCGCCCAATATCCATCACTCCCTTTTTGGGTAAACTCTTGGAGAAGCTGGCCATCTCTCAGCTTAACCTTCATTCTGATTCTGTGGGCTCCCTCCATGACGACCAATCTGGCTTCAGAGCTGCCAGAAGCACAAACTGCTCTCTTGAACATCTGTGAAGACCTGCTCTCCAGCCTTGACTGTAACATTCCCTCTGTCCTCATTCTACTCAATCTCTCTTCTGCCTTTGACATGGTCAACCACATTACCCTGCTCAACCGTGTCCATGACAACCTGGGTATCACCGATCAGGCTCTGGCCTGGCTGACCTATTTCCTCTCTGATCGACCCTCCCAGGTCCAACTTCGGTCCTTCCTATCTATCTCCCTCTCTACCTGTGGTGTTCCCCAGGGGTCTAACCTCTCGCCCTGGCTTTTCAACCAATACCCGTCAACTCTCTCCCGCTGCATTGGCATTTTCTGTTCAAATTTCCAGTGTTATGCTGACGACTCCTCATTTTCAGGCTTCCCTCTGCCACCTCCTCTCATCTCCGATTGCCTAACTGCCATTCAAGATTCTTGTGCCGCCAACGATCTCTGTCTAAATGCCAACAAGACACAGATCCTCATCGGTACACCTTCACCATCCTTTCCCCTCACTCTCTGGCTGGCTTCCCTTGGCCCTCCTCCTACCCCTACCTGCGAGGCTAAGAACCTCTGGGACATTTTTGACTCCACGTTTTCTTTCTCCTCCCACATCTCTGATGTCTCTAAAAAGTCAAACTTCCTACTGCACTTCCTCCGAGGTACTCTGCCTTTCCTCTACTTCCCCCAGAAGCTCACTTCTCCCAAGCTCTGGTTCTCTCTAGGTTGGGCTACTGTAACAGCCTCTTTCTAAATCTACCTGCCTCCACTCTCCGCCCTTTGCAACTAATCCAGAACAAGACTGCGAGACTTGTCCTTGGCCTCAATCCCTGGGATCGTATCTCTCCAGCTCTGAAATCTCTTCATTGGCTCCCAGTGGATGCAAGGATAAAATGTATAACCCTCTGCATTGTCCACAAGGCTTTCTGGGGCCTTGGTCCAAAAATAC
Source organism: Ambystoma mexicanum (assembly GCF_040938575.1). Lineage (NCBI taxonomy): Eukaryota > Metazoa > Chordata > Amphibia > Caudata > Ambystomatidae > Ambystoma > Ambystoma mexicanum. The sequence continues at coordinate 536,080,012 of NC_090929.1, read as the reverse complement.
CTTAAACTATCACTCCGTAAATACCTCCCCTCTCGAGCTCTTCGCGCCTCTAACTCTCTCAGGGTCAGTCGTTTTTCAAAGAAACCAGCTGGGGTTAGATCTGTCTTCGGCTGGGGCCTCCCTTTGGAACAGCCTCCCTGCCACTCTGAAACTTGAGGAGAACCATCTCCAGTTCAGGAAGCACCTCAAGACCTTCCTCTTTGCTTCTGCCTTTGCCCCCCCCCCCCCGCTGATCTGTTTTCTCATTCGGCACTGTACACCTGTTCACCCTCTGTCCCCTGGGCCCAGGTACCTGCTCAGCCTGCCACCCTCCTGCACTGCCTCCGGGGCCACCCTTTGCACTGGGGTCTGTATCTGTAACCATACAGTGCACCACCCTGATTTTCTTCTGCACTTATCAAATCTGCTGTCGGCTAAACCCAGCACTTGCCACATGCTGGCTGCACTACCACCTTTTATCGCCTTTATTTATTATTATTTTATCTGTTTCTCCTCTGTTCCGCACTTTCCACTTCTCCCTCTACCATGCCCTTTCCCTCTTTTCCCTTTCCCATGCACTTGCGCGTTCTCAATGTCGCTTGGCCTAGTAAGATCGTTGTTTTGTTCTCCCCTGTTCCCCTCCCTTGACTTGTCGCGCTGTGAAACACTTGTGTATGAGCGTAATATTAATAAAATATCATATGTGCGAGTCTCTGCAGTCTAGCCTTGATTCTGCCGACCGTGTCAGCAGGGCTATGACTCCCAGTACTGTTTTGCACAGTTTTGCATTGCTGTGTTAAGTCTGTCTTTGCAGTTCATGTTCAATCAACATTGAACATGCCTTTCGATAGTTCACATCTATTCGGAAGCATAGCGGATGAATGTTTGGCCTGTAAAATCGCTTGGTGCGGCAATAAGAGAACCACAGCAGCCCCATCAGACTCCTCAAAATTGGAGCGGTTGGCCTTTTGGATATTAATCTTTCATAAGGGCAAAGGGGTCAGAGGTGCCAGTGAAGATTTTCTTGAGGTGGATGAGGTCCTGGTGGAAAGGCTCCCCAAGCAGCAGCCTTCTTGGCATCAGCCACTCCCACAAATGCACCAAAACCCCTCTGAGGCCTTGGTCCACAGGACTGTTGTGGTGGGAAGGCTCAATCGGCATTTGGAAGAGTGGTAGGGCATTACTTCCGATGTTTGGGCCTTGCAAACAGTAGCCCACGATTACTGCCTCCCTTTCTTAAGATGACCTCCAGATTATCCACCAGGGAGCAACTTCCTCAAGCTTCCAGATCTGTTCTTTCTGCAGGATGTTTCCATCCTGCTGGATTAAGATGCCATAAGCTGGTACCTGTGGTGGAGGGGAACTGGGGGTGGTACTCACCTTTTTTTTTCCCCTCAAAAGAAGACAGAGGATTCAGACTGATTTTGGACTTTAGATGCTTGAACAAGTTCCTTGGGAAGGACAAGTTCAAAATGGTCTCCCTTTCAAATCTTTCAGGCCCTCCAGCTCCAGGGTTGGATGGTATCATTGGCCCTGTAGGATGTTTGCTTTCATGTGCCTATCCATCACAAGCCCAGGAAGTACCTGTTGTTCGCCATTGGCAGTTCTCATTTTCAGTTTCGGGTACTGCCATTTGGACTCACCTCTGCCCCCAAGGGTTTTCACCCGTTAATGGCCGTAGTGGCAACAAGTCTCTGGATGGAGCGGATTCACATCTACCCATACCTGGACGATTGGCTAATTAAGGCATGTTCCCCCGAATAGTTCCTGGAACATCTCGGCTTTACCTGTCACTCTCTCCACAGACTGGGCTTCTCCTTCAATTTCATGATACCGTCCCAAAAGCTTCCATTCATTACAGTGGTCTTGGGCACTTCCTCAGGGAAAGCCTTGCCACCCGAGCTAAGGGCTCAACACATTCAGCAGATGTTCATGAAGTTTCAGAATGCCCAACGTCCATCGCCCTTTGATTTTCTGAGGCTGCTCGGTCTGATGGCTTTCTGCATTTTTCCTGGTGCCAGAGGCCTGTCTGAGAATGAGATCTCTTCAGTGGGTCCTGAAATCTCAATGGTTAAAGTTCCCCGGAAGGATGATGGACCTTCTTCAGGTCCCATACAAAGTTGCGCAGGATCCCCTGTGGTGGGCGTGCCAGGGAAACGTGTTGAAGGGGGAACCTTTTGGCAACCATGGCTGGAGATTACAGTAGTTACGGACGCCTCCCTCACAGGTTGGGGAGCTCACACCAGCAACCTGACAATCAGCAGTCGTCGGTCTCTATTGAAGTCCAAACTACACATCAACCTTTTTGAAGCTGAGGGCAATCAGACAGGCGCTGAGGGCCTTTCTGCCCTCTGTATGGGGAACAAATGTCCTGATAATGACAGGTAACACAGTGGCCATGCAGTATCTCAACAAAAAAGGTGTATGGTCACTACCACTGTACAGAGAGGCAATGCAGCTCTGGTTTTGGGCACTTCAAGAAGGAATCTCTCTCTCTCTCACAGCCATTAACCTAGCCGTAGAGGAGAAAATGGCAGTGGACGCTCTGAGCGGGCAAAGCAGTCTCCGACGAGTGGGAGCTAGCTCAGGAAGTCCTTCAAGAGATATTTGCCTTTTGAGGAACCCCTCAAGTGGATCTGTTTGCATCCAGTGTCAACAGGAAGTGCGACCTGTTCTGCTTCAGGAACCTTCCTCATAGGAGCTCTGGTAGACACATTTGTAGTGGACTGCAACTTTCCACACCTATATGCATTTCCTCCAGTCCCCGTCATTGCTCACATCATCAGGAGGTTGAGGAAGTTCGGAAATTCATGATTCCGATTGCTCCAGATTGGGTCAGGAGGACGTGGTACCCGGACCTTCTGGACATGTCCATCTGCCCTCCAATTCGTCTTCCCCAAAGAGAGGACCTGCTCTCGGAAGAGGGAGGCCTCATTCTTCACCCAGAGATCAGGACTCTCGACCTTCACGCCTGGTTTCTGAAATGTTTAGATACAAAGATTGAGACCTCCCGGAAGACGTAATTGAATTGTTGCTTTCGGCTAGAATACCAACAACGAACTCTCTGTACAGCTGCCATTGGAATACGTTTTGCAGCTGGTGCAGAGCTAAGAATGTGGATCCTTTTGATTGTGACACACCAGTGGGGGGGGGTCTTTTTTTGCTTGATTTGGCCCATCAGGGTCTTCAGATTGCCATTTATAAGAGGCTATCTGGCAGCACAATCTATTTTGAAGCCCTCAACAGAGCAGGGATCCTATTTTAACATCCCAATTGTAGTCCAATTCTAATGTGTTCCTACCGGTCCCTTTCATTATACCAGTGTAGGACCTGAACCGGTGCTGAAATTCCTCATGGGTGCTCCTTTTGAGCTACTACATTCATGCCCTCTAAAGATGTTTGTTAACCCTCAAAACTGTTTCCTTAACGGCCATTACATCAGCGCATGGTGTCATTGAATTGCAGGCTTTCTTGTAAGCCTCATTTTACCACCTTTTACAAGGAGAAGGTTGTTTTGAGAGTCTGTCCTAACTTTCTACCAACAGTAGTTTCAGAATTTCACATGACTCAAAACCTTTTGCTTCATACTTCTATCCCCCCATCGCATCCCTCCAAGCAGGAGGAAGAGACGTTGTCTTGATCCTAAAACGGCTTTCAGCTTTTCCATCTCCAGGCTGGCGAAACTTAGGCAAGGTTGCCAACTTTCTGTGGGTTAGGGAAGTCATAAGCTAGGACGGGCTGTGACCAAGCAAACCTTGTCCCGCTGAATTATACTTTGCATATCAGAGTGCTACAGTTTAGCGGGTAAAGATGTTCCTGTTGGTTTATGGGCGCACTCAACTAGGGGTGTTGCCACTTTATTGGCCTTACAGCGAGATGTATTAGCACAGGACATCTGCGCTGCTGCCACTTGGTCCTCTCTGCATACATATACAAAATGTTATTGCCTGGACTCTGCGTTGTGACAGGAAGCAAGATTTAGGAAAGCTATCTTACACAGCGTTAATGATTAAAAAAAAGTTCTTGTTCCCACCACCTACATCATAGTGCTTTGGGAGTGTATCAAAGATGAGGAATACCTGGGAGGAACAATCCATTGGAAGAACAAATTACTTACCCCTGGTAATGTTCTTTCAATTGGATGTTTCTCCCACGTATTCCTCATTGCCCCTCCCATCCTGCCCCCTAGAAAGAATTTCTGTGTATTACATCTACCTATCTTTTACCGTCTGGTCTTTTTTGACTTTGCGAATGTCTGTGCTTGAAGAGATTGAAAAAATTGAACTGAAGGAACGGGCACGCTGCATATATATATTCACTGAAAAAACTTTGTTAAAGGGACATTATGGTTAAGTTGGACTAATAAAAACCTATGAAATTCAAAGAAAAAACTTTGTTAAACAGACGTTATGGTTCCAAGTAAAACAGAAAAACCCGCGATATTCACCAGTTATGGTAAGCTAAGCAACCATAACTCGTGCCACCACCGTGCACTGCTAAGACTAACACCCAGGACATCACTGATGACATCACATATCTGGGCCACTTGTTTTTGTTCCTTGACATATATAGGCCAGGTGTTTTGTTCACTGGCAGTCAGAATAATACAATTTAAAAAGGTGCTATATATCTAGATGTTAACCTTGTCATATGTTCTTTAAGTAATTTCCTTAGGGTTTGGTCTCAGCTCATGATGCACATACATGGGGAAATGAGCAGACCTCACACAATTCATTTGTATACATGAAGATAAACTTTAATGTCATTAACATTTTCTGATGATGCAGTTTCTTTCTTCCTTACTTTAGTTTCCATTTATGTGCCTCCGATTTGTACCAGTGCTGTAAGTCTTGACTTGTTAGCTAGTTATTGCATGTTTAACATTACTCAAAACTCTGATAAGGGAGCATTCATTATTGTACTATCCAAAATTACAATAGTATAAATAGTGTACTTCTATGGTGCATTCTGCAGTCATTGCCTATGTTTATATATGATTAGGTTTCTGTATTAACAACAACACTCCAATACAATATTAGATGAGTACATTCTTTAATAGATTAAGTAGTTCATGATAGGTCTCCCGATCACGCCTCACATCGTTATCAACAATATAAACACAACTCTTTGTAGAGACTTCATCAAAATGTATTTCACGTGTGATGTCATCAATGACATTTGTGATGTCATCTTTGATGTCCTGGGTGTTAGTCTTAGCAGTGCACGGTGGTGGCGCGAGTTATGGGTGCTTAGCTTACCATAACTGGCGAATTTCAGGGGTTTTTCGGTTTTACTTGGAACCATAACGTCCGTTTAACAAAGTTTTTTCATTGAATTTCATAGGTTTTTACCAGTGCATTGCTATTTTCCTACAACTTACTAATATCATACTTACCTGATATAGCAATATTTGTGTCCAATTTCCAAAGTTTCACCTTAAAACTCTGCCATTTCCCACCATCTGGAATAATTTTTACACTTCTATACACTTTTTGCAACTATTTCAACTTGTTTTGGATCCGTAGAAGTCTACGAACATCTTACTTCATAGCGGACCTTCCGGACAGTGCCACATGACCATATGCTGGCGCGCGGCATGATGACGTGTCTGAGAACCCGTCCGCACTTCACGGTAAGATCTCTGCTTGGCATACAGTTCAGAACTGCATTTTCTACTGATCTCGGAACTTCCAACTTCAACATTTCCCTTGCACAGCTCCAACACCTATTCCTACTCATTATCCATTAACAATCTAGTATACAGTACATACTTTTAGCAAAACTGCTATTTTTCTTAAAATGGCATCAGCTAATGCCATCCCTCCTCCCCAAGAGCCACCACCACTGCTGTAATCAAGGAGCATGGGAAACAGTGCCCCCTACCTTAGAAATAACACACGCGCAACATTTTCCCTTCTCTACCTACCCATACATATTATTGTTTGGTTGCTCTTCCCTCATTTCCCTCCGCACCTTTCGTTCTCTGCTCTCCTGCCAAAAAAATACATCCAAAAACAACAAACGACATATTCCTTTAGGAACCACCTTTCACAGTTAAAAAATAGAACTAAAAAAATAAATGTAAAGACTCCATCTACTTTATATTTCTCAGTAAAGTACATAGATTAAATAAGATTTTCCAACATTTCCATTTGCTAATGGGAATATTGTGGCGTTCATCCTCTGTTCCAGGGACAGGAACAGTGGATACCGGCCCAGCAGCCCAAGTTATCAGCCCAAGCGAAGTGAGAGTGGCTAACGAGTTCTTTGGACCATTATCCCCCCATTCCAGTCCCTGAAATGGGGGATGAAGGCCATTAGCACCCTAGGTTCCCAAAGCGGGAACCCGGGGTGCTAAAAAATAGCATTTTTCTTCCTACACCGGGAAGCCTGTGGCGTCCCGCTGTCGGAAGGAAAATCCTTTTCCAGGATGGCCACCATGGAAGGGGAATGTGAGGGTTCCATACAGGGTGCCTCTTCGCTTTCCATAGCAGCCGTAGAAGGCAAAAAGAGAACCCTATGACCATATTACCACGAGCACATTTTTCTTGCCTTTCAAATCTATCCTAATTTCGAATAGCTTTACCACAAAGCCAGTCCCAAGTGGACATGGCCACTTTAATCCTATGTTTTGTCTCTTGTGGTCATGGCCAGTAGCCAGATTATGACCTATTCCATGACCCGGACAATCTGGCCACTGCCCATGGCCACAGGCTACCCCTCAGTCACTAAAGGTATACTGCTATTTTTTCTAGCTACATTATGACACTTGTCAAATAATAAAACACTGGCACATTTGCAAAACCATGCTTGTAGGTCCTTGCCAATGCTCCTTACGCAGGTTTGCTGGAAATCCACCCATGTTTTTTTATTTTTTCAAAAGTGTCAAATGTATCCACATACAATCGTCATATAACCTAGCCCCCACTTGACGAAATCCATTCAGACTGTATGAAAACATCTAAATCTATCATCTTTTTTCAAACCTTTGTGTAGATTTGTCAAATGGCACCACATTAATAAGCCTTTACAATATTTTGGGACCCCCACTCTAATTTTGCTCCCTCTCAACAGAATCCCACCAAAGTTCACAAAAACATGTATATCTTGACCTATTATCAGTTTGCCGAATGAAGTGTAGATTTGTCAAAATGGCACCTCATTTATAAGCCTTTAAATTATTTTGGGACCCCCCTCTCTAATTTTGACCCCTCTCCACAAAATCCTACCAGACTTCAGAAAAACATTCATATCTAAATGTTTTATCAGTTTCCCAAGTTAAATGAGGATTTGTCAAATGGCACCTCATTTATTAGCCTTTACATTATTTTGGGACCCCCCCTTTAATTTTGCCCCCTCATGACAGAATTCCGGCAAATTTGCATACTCGGGATCAGCCCAGGAATATACATGCAAAATTGCATGCAGTTCCATTAAGTGGCGGCAAAGTTATAAGCCATCCAAGAACTGCATTTCACCAACCCTGTAATGCTAAGGTGTTCGGGAACTTTCACAGGACTGTTTGTGGCAAAAAACACCTGTTATTTTTGCTTCTTGACGCCATATCCCATCCCATCCTCATCACCCCTCACCTCCCCGGAGATTATTTGATAAGTTTGACAAGTGGAATGCTGTGTTTTTTCATGTTTTTACTGCGATGTCCGCGGACATCGGCCGCTGTCCGCGAATCAAAGATGGCGGGCGTTTACAAAAATCTGACGCACTTCACGCTCCTCACATCCAATCAGCGAATGCGTCGCTGTCCACGGACATGACGCAAGCCGTTTAACCAATCAGGACACTGTCCGCTGACCGGACATAGATATCACTAATTTTGTGGGACCTACTTTTTGGTCCTTTTAAAAAAAAACTACTGGACAGATTTTCACCAAATTTACAAAAGCACGTTTTCGGGACTAAGCCGCTGCTCCTGCTGCAAATTTGGTGAAAATCCGTTCAGCGGTTTGGGCTATGGGAAAAAAAAAATAATTTGGGACTCCCCCCTATAACTTTGCCCCCTCCCTCCCCCCCTTGCCCCAGGACCAAACCTCACCAAACTTTGCAAAATAATTCAGAGTGGGTCGTATTCTTTTTTTTACAGTTTGATGAGGATTCGTCCAGGGAGAGCGAAGTTATAAGCCGCCCAAAAAGTGCTCTTCCTATGGGATTAGCAACTTAACCATAACTACACAGCCATTACCGTGGCCGTGTAATATATATATATATATATATATTGCTTGAGAGCGGACAAGGCCATCGAGGGGCATCGAGTCGACGCACAGCACTTTCTACTAAGGAATACATTACAGAAGCAGCTGACGCTGGAAGGAGATATCAAGGATGAGAAATACGTGGGAGGAACATAAAATCGAAAGGACATTACCTGCGGTAAGTAATTTGTTGTTCTGCCTATATGGGTGTTGGAAAGACTTGTTATTTCCTGTTATGACTATAACAAAGACCCTTCTTTCCCTCCTTTGGCTTCAGGCAATGCTGAACTTCGTCGGAATGGCATAATCAAAGAAGACAGACAAATTTAGGTTTATAATGATGTGCATAAGAGCAGAGCAGACTGCAAATCTGGGAGTGACTCCTACAGAAGGAGGAGAGAAATCCCTACGCAGAGGTGAGCCTCCATAGAGACATTGTCCAGGAGGGGTGGAGCCGCACCAGGCTCCTGAACCAGCAGTCGCATGGAGGAAGAGAGCACTGCTAGCTGGAGACTGAAAGGTGGTAGTTTTGACCGAGCGAGAGGCTCTGGTCAAGAGAAGGAGACAGAAGCACAACCATCTTAACTGAGTGCGACCACGGAAGAGCAGTGGTAGGCCTGACGCTCGGCAAACCGATGCCGAGACCAAAGGAAAGAAGGGAGCCTGGGTAGCTGAGCTCCACGCAGCAAGAGCATTTGTCGATGGGACACGCACAAACAGGGAAGCAAACGCTCCCTGAAGTAAAAATGCAACTGAGGGCCATGAACTTTGGTATTCAAGATTTGTAAAACCGATTGGGTTACAGAGACCGGTGCATCACGAACAGAGGACCACGGCTGGGAAAGCTGACAAGGGTATGAGTGCTTCAGAGAACAAAACGGGCACACACCCTATGTAAAAGAGAGCGAAGAAGATACAAACACTTCATACCAAAGCTGGAAAAGCCAACAAATGTACGATAGCCTGAGAGAGCTGAACTGGCATACGCCCTATGTAAAACAGTGAAAGAGATGTGTGTGCTTTGTGCCAAGGCTAGGAAAGGCGACAAAGATACGATGAACTGATAATCTGACAGGCATGCATGCGCCCTACCTAAAACAGAAAGGATTATGAACACTTTGCAATGCAACAAGATTGGAAAAGCCAACTAGGTTATGTAGTATCTGAGCAGTCAGAAATGAGAGGCAGACACAAAGTGTAATGTTTTCAACATTAAACATTTTATTAAAATAAAAGGGTTTGAATAAAGGCCTTTCTGTCCCTATCCTAAAGGGTTTCCCTGCCTAGGAAGCTAAAACTAAAGATCAGTCTTTGTCTTGTCATCAAAATAATGCAAACTGTCCTTGTGTCCAACACGTATCTGACCCTTACACTAACAATGAACAATCAAAAGGTGCAAGGTAAATGTCTCTGCTTTAAAGTCAGCACAAAGTGTACAAAAACGAAATATGTAAATCCAAAAAGCAATCATTGAATCCAGGGGATGATTCCCTTTCCCTGAATTGACTCGGGTAGAATATTGAAAGTGTTCTGTTCAAACAATGTTCCTTTTAAGATCAGTGCAAATGTATTTCACATAACACTCTCTTAAGTATGATGAAAAGTGTATTTTCCAAGCATTGGTGTTTGAAAGGATGACAAAATTGTAACACTTATTTAAGGATGATGAGAAATATGTCTTTTCCAAACAATGGTTCCTCAACAGCAGCAGACATGTTTTTTTTCCACACAAAACACTCTTAAGAATAGCAAAAGAGGGTCTTTGCCCAACAATGGTGTTTGAAAGGATGGCAAAAGCATCTCTTTTACACATATAAAAGATGCTCTCCTGTTATACTCTTCTGCCAGGAACACTTTTACAATGTCTTTTCACATACTGTAGATGGATTCCCCCTCTGGGCTTTGTTGATCCCCTTGTGTACTCTCCTGCCAGGTATCTTTCACCAAAATGCTCACTGCATTTCTTTCACCAGGTTGTCTTATAACCTTCTCTTTCTCTTTAGTTATAACACAGTTGTACTACTTCAATGTTTATACTTTGTGCTTCAGGAATTACTTGTTCCAACTTCCTCCATATTGATATTTCATATATGGAGACTTGTTCAAGCTTTGTTAACTTCATTGTTAGTGTTCATTGGCTTGTGGCAATACTTGTTCCAATCTTCCCCATATTGACATTTCATATATGACGATTTGTACAGATCTTGCCTTTCAATTGCTTCATTAGTGTTCACTTGCTTATGACATTTACTCCAGCTTTCCCTATATCGACATCTCGTATATGGAGACTTGTGTAAATTGTCTGCCTATATCATTTGGTTGATATTCAAAGTAAGTTACCAATGGTATGCCTGTTGGTACGCCTCAGGGCTCCAAATTCTTCTGGGTAGACTCGCCAGTGTTTTCTGGCGTTTCTCATTCGTGGTGAATGGCTGCAGGAAGTCTGTGCTTCAGCATGGCGCTTCCCGCTCTGCAGGCCCTCCTGTGGTTCTCCCGATGGCTACTCCTTCATCTGACCATTACTTAGGATAAAACCATCAAAGACAAAGAATGTTCAATGTGAGTCATGTGTATCTGAGGTTTTAATGTTTTTCTGTCTAGAATGTTTTGCAGAAAGTGTTCTTTGGGTCCTACAATGGGAGGGACTTGTCAAGTGACAACATGTCACTAGGAATTTGGGAATCATAATGTCTTACTCATTATTAAGAGAAGAACACAGCGTCTCTCCTGATGGGGCACCACATCTCCCTGACAGCCATCTCCTCCCATGTGATCCTCCCTCATAATACCACCCCCAGGGTCAGGATCAGGTGGCTGCTGCCTTCCCCTGGCCGCATGGGAGGAGATCTTAGGCTGCAGATCAGTGTTGACTCCACAGGAGTCATCACAAGTAGTAGTATAATGCTTTATTTTGGTTAATATTGAACCATAAAAGCTATGTACAAATAGCTTATAACTGTTAAGAATCTAAAAACACAGCAAACATCTTGAATTTCAAACAAAGATATTTTGCAAGCTATCCCACCAGGAAGAGATCTTTTGCATAGATCAACAAGACAAACCATGATCCTAGCAAATGGAACTATAAAATCATATGGTTAGATAAAATACATTGAGCTCTAAAAACGAAATTAATTGTCGCTATTGCATCATGTAGACCAACCATTTCAATCAAGAAGCTGAAAATGAAGCAAAATATAAAAGATAGCTTGAGACTGCATAAACCCTGAAAACACAATTTGGACTTTTGCAGAGATCAAGTACCCGAAGTACCTTGTTGTTGTTCGATTTAAAAAGAGGTATAAGCCATTTCTGTTGTAAGTAACTCAAATGAGGACAAAATAATATAAAATGGTTTCTGAGGCTTGTGGAATCTGCTTAGATCACATGCTGTGCATAGGCCGACATCTAGTGGAAGCTGCGGAGTATTACAGTTTGTTTTTCGAAACTCGAAAAATGGGCGTCGACACAGGGCGTGCCAGTAATACTATCCCTAGTGTGAGGTCCACTGTACCCATGATCCCTCACGCGTCTAGGACCCTCAGATTGTTTTTTTCCACCATGCTGGTCGGAAGCACTGAGCGGAGTTCCCTGACTTAGTCATATTTTGAAAATATTGTTATATATTTCCCCGTTTATTCCACCTATACGTCGAGTCTCTGAACATCGACACTCGACGCCAGATCGGAGAAAATTCAACCGTCGGACTACAGCGACGGATTTGGCCCTCGGAAGGCCTTTGGCCTCGGCCCGGGCCTCGGAAGTCCTCTGGACTCGGCCCTGCAAGTAGGGAGAGTGGGGGGTGGCACATATCCTACACTCTGATTAATATAGGTACATTACTTATATTCCTACACTCCCAGCCCGCTGCCATAGGGTGCGTATGGAGGGTACCCCCTTTCAATTTTGCCCCAAGTGCAACCGCAAGTATCCTTGGGTTGACAGACACGCCACGTGTAACCTCTGCTTGCCGAGGGACCACCCCGAGGCGAATTGCAGAGCGTGCAGTCGGTTTAAACCGAAGACCCTTAAGGACCGTTCGACAAAGCGTTGGGCCCACCACGCCAGGCGACAAGAGGCCATGGCCGCGGAGGGTGCCTTCAGCGATGGCAGCGACGCCGTACTTTCGGACGGCGAGGACAATGTGGCGTCGATGGACAGCCAAGCGCAAGTCCCCGACCTCGGAAGGTTGTCCGGCAGGGCAGCTATGGGGAAGACCCCCGGCGACACGAGCGCTACCGACACCACTTCCAGCAAACAAAAGTCCAACCGAGACTCGACGCGCACGTCGAGTTCTCGGAAAGAGGCACGTAGAGAACGGTCCACCGAGTAGGTGTCCTCTGGGCATTCGAGATCGCCTCATGTCACCAAGCCAACCCTCCACTGTTGCTAAAGGTGCCTCGCTCCCCTTAGTGACTGAGGTTCGGTCATCGGAGGACGACGCCGACCTCTACCCCCAAGCCGCACTCCAGGAGTCGGCATCTGCAGGCAGCGGTAAGGCTGCTACCGAATCCCTTACACTCTCCAGAGACAGGGACTCTACCCCCGAATTTCGACGCCAGGCATCGAAAAGCTCTGATGGGGCCCAAAAGTCAGGGAAGCACTCTTCCACCCACGGGGAGGGGGGAAAACAACGAAGTAAGCAGTCCCAGCCTACTTCCACTCCTAAACTACATTCTACTCCACCTAAACAGACGGACAAGTCTCAGTGCCCTGTCCCTAAGGCCCCTGTTCAGGCCAGTAGGTCTAGCCAGGACAAATCTCAATCTGTTGTCCCTAAAACCCCTGTTCAAACCAGTAGGTCTAGTCAGGATAAAACAGGGAAAGCACTCCAGGAAAGAGTTATTCCCAGTTCAAGGGAATGGTCCAGTGATGACATAGACAGAGTAATGTCAAGGATGTCATCATTGGCCGATTTCTATGCCAAGAACCCAGAACACTTTCTCTCTTATACCCCAGAAGGGTCAACTCCCTCAGGCTCGAAGGATCCAATACCCCCAAGTAGGAAGTCCCAGGGTGAAGCACATTCTTCAGACCCCTTCTATATACAGCCCTATTCTCAATACCAGGAAGATCCATCCTTTGTTGAGGATCCACACGTGGGCATGTTCGAAGAACAAACTGGGACAGGCTATTATGGGGATGATGAGGACCAAGAGGAGGAGGAGGAGGAGGAGGAGGAGGAGGAAGAGGACGACCCAGATACATACAGGGTAGATTCCCCGGTAGAGAAAGAGCCCGCGGTTACTGACTCCCCTGTCGACAACCAACCTCTCTTGAATGAGGTCCTGTCCTGAGCGGCACAGCACTTCCACATTGACACCCAGGGTGCTCAGGAAGAGAGGGACTTTGCAGAGGAACTGGTGGGAGAAAGGAGACCTGTTGCTCAGGCCATCCCTATCCTTAAGTCAATGCAAAGGAGGATATACCCTTCCCTTGTTAACCCCGATCTCACCAGGGCAGTAAATCCCAGAATTGAAAAGCTCTTCAGGGCAGCCCAAACTGACCCACTATACATAAGGGGACATCTCAAACCGAACTCGATGGTTGTTACAAACACCCGTAAGAGTTGCGGGAACACCCTTGTCATCGTCCGAAGCTCCCCCCGACAAGGAGAGCAAGAAGATTTATGGCTTGGGCAGGAAAGTAGCCTCCACTTCCGCCTACCAGGCAAGGATTGCAAACTCTACCACCCTGCTGGCTAGTTACAACTGCCACCAATGGGAAGAAGTCGCGGCTCTAATAGACTCTGCCCCAGAACCCTTAAAGAGCCAATTGGCACGAGTTTCGGCAGAGGGGAGAGCCGTGTCAGGTTGCATTTTAAAATCAACCTTTGATGCCGCGGATAACGCCGGCAGATTAATTGCTGAAAGCACGGTCATCAAGAGGCATGCTTGGCTCCGGCAGTCGGGTTTCAAGGCCGAGACCCAAGCATCATTGATAGATAAGCAGGTGGAGCCGGATCTATTGTTTGGAAAGGTGGTCGAGGACGTGCTAAAGAATGCCAAGGACGAGTACGAGACACTCCAGTCCCTAGGGCAACTAACCAACAAACCCCCTAACCAGAGAGGGAATGGCAATTTTCGTCGGTCTCGCAGACAAAACTCCCAAAGAGGCTCAAACTATTCCCAAGGCCAGGGTACTACATGGAACACTAACCAGCAGTCTACCCAGAGTTATGGCAGGGGTAACAAATGAGGTCGTGGTAGGGGTAGAGGCAGTCCCAATAAAGGAGGGGGCACGCCTCCACCAAAACAGTGACGCTCCGTTCAGGGTCCCTTCTCACGCATCTCCAGTAGGGGGACGCATTTCCATTTTCACCCAAGCTTGGGAAGGGATCACATCAGACAGATGGTTGCTGTCCACAGTGTCCGCAGGATACTGCATAGAACTCCTAGAGCGTCCCCGAAACCACCCTCCACGACAAAGAATACACTCCTTAGACCACCAGAAGATCCTACTCGAAGAGATCGAAATTCTTCTTGCAAAGGACGCGATAGAACTCGTCCCGGGACACCAGGTAAACAAGGGTATTTATTCAACTTCCTTGTGCCAAAAAAAGATTTGACAATGCGCCCAGTATTGGACTTACGGCCTGCAAACAAGTATGTCAAGCCCCAAAAATTTTGCATGACTACTCTCCAAGAGGTAATTCCCCTCCTAAAAAAGGGGGATTACATGGCAACATTGGATATGAAAGATGCCTATTTTCATATTTCCATGTTCCCAGCGCACAGAAAATATCTGCGCTTCAAGGTGGACAGTCAGCGCTACCAGTTCAAGGTACTGCCCTTCGGGATAGCCTCGGCTCCAAGGGTATTCACCAAGGTACTGGCGGTGGTGGCGGCACACCTACGCAGGGAGGCAATCCCAGTGTACCCTTATCTGGACGACTGGCTCATCACGGAAGAGACCCCAGTAATTTGCAGGACAAACATTCAAAGAACTATCGACCTCCTCTTCGAATTGGGCTTCTCCATAAACGAGAAAAAATCAAGTCTGGTGCCCAGCACCTCCAAGCAGTTCCTAGGAGCTGTTCTAAATACTCAAGAGGGGTTGGCTTTTCCTTCAGAGGAAAGAATTCGGAATATACTACTGCAAATTCCGCAATATCAAACCGGTCGCCAGATAACAGGATGCAAAGCAATGCGTTTGCTGGGCATGATGGCGTCCTGTATTTACCTGGTCCCCCACGCGCGCCTGCGCATGCGTCCCATGCAATAATGGTTGGCGAAACTGTGGTCTCGGGCAAGTGGTCAGTGGGACGATCTAGTGGTCGTTTCGCCAACACTTATACAAAGCCTCCACGGGTGGACAAGAGACAATATATCCAAGGGGAAACCCTTTTACGATCCCGAGATACAGGCGGTAGCCACGACGGACGCATGCCTGACAGGATGGGGAGCTCACCATCTCCACCACACAGCTCAGGGTCTCTGGACTCACACAGTGGCCAAGAATCACATCAACCTGCTAGAGCTTCTGGCAGTTTTCAGAGTACTTCAAGCTTTCGAGCCCCACCTACTGAACCTGAGGGGATCTCAATTCTCTAGCGGACGCTTTGAGCAGAGATCCCCTTCCGGAGGAACACGAATGGTGTCTACACAGAGATATCGTAGAAGATCTCTTCTCTGTGGGGTTTCCCCACTATAGACCTATTCGCCACAAGCGAAAACAGACAGTGCCCAGGATTCGCATCCAGGTTTCCCCAACCAGACTCCCTGGGGAACGCCCTGTGGATGAACTGGTCAGGGATGTTTGCGTACGCCTTTCCACCAACTCCTCTCATCAGGAAGGTGGTGAACAAGATGAACAGAGAGTCGATGACGCTCATCCTAGTTGCTCCCATGTGGGCGAGACAACTGTGGTTTCCACACCTACGCAGACTTTCGGTGTGCGATCCCATCAAACTCTCGGGCTGGTACAATCTTTTGTCCCAGCACCAAGGTCAGAAGGTGCATCCTCTACCCAACTCCATGAACCTAGAAGCATGGCTCCTGAGGTCATAGAATTTGGACATCTCAATTTACCAGAGAGATGTATGGACATCCTACAAGAGTCTAGGAAACCGAACACGAGGCATTGCTACTTCGACAAATGGAAGAGATTCGTTATCTGGTGCCAGAATAAACAAATCAACCCAGTTGATTGCACTCCTTCCACAATCGTGACATACATGCTCCACCTGCTGGACGCAGGTTTGGTTTTCAACTCACTAAAGGTACACCTGGCAGCACTGTCAGCGTACACCACCTCACATAGCAAGGTGTTGTGGTGGAAGGTACCCGTTGTTAAAGCATTCATGGAGGGAGTAAAGAGACTTCATCCCCCTATATCTAACCCACCACCAGGATGGGACCTGAACGTGGTGCTATCTAAACTCATGGGCCCCCCATTCGAGCCCATGCATAAGACAAGTCTCAAACACCTGACCTATACAACTGCCTTCTTAGTAGCCATTACATCCATAAGAAGGGTCAGTGAAATTCAGGCTCTGTCAGTGCAGGATCCTTTCTTTACTATTCATAAGGATAAGCTGGTTTTACGGACACACCCTAGGTTCTCACCTAAGTTTATTTCTAAATTCCATGTAAATCAGTCCATCGAGCTTCCGGCTTTCTTCCAAAACCCACAAAGCTCGGCTGAGGTTAAACTACACACCCTAGAGGTACGTAGGGCGGTCCTTTACTACTTAAACAAGACCAGACCGCTTAGGAAAACAGATCAACTGTTTGTTTCCGTAGCCACAGGCAAAGAGGGAGATCGTGTCTCTAAGGGTGCCATCTCCAAGTGGATTGTCAACTGTATCCAGTTGTGTTACTCTCTTTCTGACAAAACTTTGCCTTTTACGCCCAGAGCCCACTCGACAAGAGGCATTGGGGCCACTCTGGCTTTCATTGCAAATGTTCCCCTTGACACCATTTGCAAAGCAGCTACCTGGAGCTCTATTCACACTTTTTCTCAGCACTACTGCATTGACACCCATTCCAAGACAGATGCTCAAGTGGGACAAGCGGTTCTAAGACATTTATTTGCTCATGACCCTTCTCAAATCCCACCTCCTTCTAACACTGCTCGCTAATCTATGCACAGCATGTGATCTAAGCAGATTCCACAAGCCTCAGAAGGGATACATTACTCACCGTAATCGTATTTCTGATGCTTGTATCTGCTTAGATTCACATGCGACCCACCCTTCCTCCCCTCTGAGAGAAGGCGCATGGATGCTTGTAGTCTTATCTTATCTATCTTCTATCTGCTTGGATCATCTGTACTCACGCTACTCCTCATGCTACCTCATGTCAGGAAAAGTACAATCTGAGGGTCCTAGACACGTGAGGGATCATGGGTACAGTGGACATCACACTAGGGATAGTATTACTGGCATGCCCTGTGTCAACGCCCTTTTTTTTAGTTTTGAAAAACAAACTAATACTCTGCAGCTTCCACTAGATGTCGGCCTATGCACAGCATGTGAATCTAAGCAGATACAAGCATCAGAAATACGATTACGGTGAATAATGTATCCCATACGTCCTCCACACATTCGCACATGGGACAGCTCGCGTTATCCTCTGCCCTTGAGTTGTTATTTGGATGGTTCCAAGACGCAGTTTTATGTACAAGGACCTCTCTGCAGGTTTGGTAATCCAAGTAAGATGTCGTTTTAGGCTGAGGATCCTTTTATTATGTAGGTATGATTGAAAAAGACTTTTTAGATTCATTGACACGCCAGTGAATCCAATCATGCCCATGCCAAGTATTCCGTTTTCATGATTTGTAGGTAGTCAGGGTTTACAGTGCAAACCAAAAGCCACTCAATCCAATCTTCAATAATACTGTTTACATGATTAAACCATACCCAAGGTTTAGTGTAATTATTTCTTAAAACATCTCTCATTGCATCCTTATACACCCCAAATTCCGGGCGCATCCACAATTTTATCCAAAATTAAACTTGCTTCAGTTGAGCATGATGGGTAATACATAATTGTCCAAGCTCCAGATTTACTGCTATGCTCAAAAGTACCTAATTGTAGACCCAACAATCTTTTCAAAAATGTGTTTTTGCTAACCTTAAACCCAGTAGTCCCACAGCCACCCCAGAGCTCAGCAACGTACAATGTGGCTGAAAGAGCCTGAGCCCTATACACGTCTAATGTGGCTTAAATGGACACACTACCAAATGTTTTTGAGAAGCCAAGGAAAGCACCAATATTTAAGTTAAATAACATTTTTGGTTCAGAGTGCTCCAAGAACATGCCTTATCAAAACAAATACCCAAATAATCCTAGAATTACACGTTTTTGATTTTTTTTGTTCATCCAGTTTAATGTTGAAAGAAGGAAGTGGTTTTCTAGAGCGACATTGTTTTGGTTTTGTATGCATTAATGATTAACATTTTGTCCTTGCGTAGTGATAAAAATTCTGCAAAGTTTTTTTTGAGGACTTGAGGAGATGTAGACAATGAGACTGCATCATCCACAAATAGCATTATATTAATGTGTTCATTCTGATTATGGGAACATCTGTTTTTCTTTAACAAAGGGATCTTGCAAGGCTGTCAATAAATAGGGGGCCATTACGCACCACTGTTGCTCCGCTTTTGTAACAAAATTAATCTGTTCACTCGCCTTGCTGGCGCCATCGTACTGTGGCACTATTGTGTGTTTATATAAAGCTTGAATGCATTTAAATAACTGGGGATGGAGTCCTGAAGCATACAGAACATAAAAGGTGGCGCTCTACATTGTCGAATGCCGCCTTTAGGTCAATAAACGCCACATACAGGGACATACCTTTTTGGGCAACATATTTTTGAATGAGCATTGACAGCCAAAAGGCTTGTTGGACAGTGCCTTTACCCCGGCTATATCCCTTTTGTATGATGGAGTTTAAAATCGTTGATATATTGGAGGAGCCAATTTACAAGGAGTTTGGCATAAACTTTCCAAGACAACCTTACAGTGAAAAGGGTCTAAAGTTGGAGGGGTTGTTTCCGTCAACCTTTTTTTAAATATTGGCACTATCGTAGCTGACCTCCATGATTTGGGTGGATTATAAAATGTATTCACCAAGTTAAAACTTTATTTTTTAATATGAGGAGCCAGAAAAAAAGACTCTTCCTTCAAAACGTCAATTGGGAGGCCCTCCGCCTTATTGTTCTTTTCTGCATCGAGAGCTAGATACCTCTTCCAACGAAAAGAATGAAGGGGAATCATTCCAAGTATTCTGGACCTGCAGCAGAATAGTTAGGCGTATCATCAGAATTCGAGGTATAAAATTGCTTAAAGTACTCATGCCAGACAGATTCAGGGATTGTCATAACATGACTCATTTTTATATTTGGATCACCATGCTTAATCTTCCAAAACTTGTCTGGTCCTGTTTTGTGGAGGCTTCCTTCAGACTTTGCACCTTTTTTCAATTACTGCCTCTTTTTTTAGCCTTAACTACAGCCTTGTAGTCTGCACTCATTTTTCGTACTGCAATCCCTCTAGTTACTTTCACATTTAATTGCTGTTAATAAGCATTTAGCAATTCTGCAGTCTTTATCAAACCAGCTTTGACACTTGTCTTGTATAACCTCTATTTTGGATCATAGGTCGAGTGAAAAAAGGACATATGGTATCTACAAAATTATCCTAAACGCGAAGATCATGAAAATCAGAAAGAAAGATGTAATTAACAGGTGCTGGCAAAATCAAGTTCACCGCCCCTATGATCTCATTTCTTAGTTGATCATTACGTAGTGGATCCCATTTGATGATGTGACCATTAATAGTTAACTTTATCTGGGGCATACATTGCAGACTGTCTATTCTCTAAATCGTAGTTCATAGTAATCAAAAAACATTATCGCTTTCTGAGTGTTATTTAACTTGTAATGACTTTAATAAATGACACTAACTAAGCTATAATCAAACTAGCTGCATTCTCTGTCACAAATGTAGGTTTAGCAGGGCTATCGCCTTACAACTTCAAAAAGAAGACCCAACTCCTGGGCATGGCTGTGATATGTTATTGACATGGGTACCAAGGACCCCACAACTCATCCTGTACTTCCAAGAGGTCCTCCAACTGTTTCTGGGGTTCAGGCTGAGCATTCAAATCACCATGTCACCTCTATCCCCAGGTCCAGATGCTTGGAGGGAATCCAGCCAATAGGCAAGAGGCAATTGCAATAGTTGCTGAGGACACACCAAAGGAACGGATATACACATTTAACAATATAATCAGAATGCCATCGGGAAGAAGTCTTAAGATTTGTACGTCGCAACATTTCGAATCAATGACCTCCACTCTTAATATTAGTATCAATTCTTACTCAGGTTATAAGTCCTCCTAGGTTGTGGGAAGACACCCTATGTCTATTAAGTTGTTTGAGAGTCAGTACACATACCAAGGAGTCACAGGACTTTGGGCTTTCGAAGTGCCACAAAGGATGGACATAGAGAATCGTGTTAAGTGATCCTAGAGGGATATGAACACTTGGCAAAATCTGAAAAAGTACTTTCGAGAGATTTCTTCTTTTCCAAGCGAGAAGATAAAGCAGTACAAGAAGATATTTGTCTTTTTACTCATCAGAATATACAAGAGGACTGTGAACTGTCATTATGTTTTGAGACTGAAAATAAGTAATTTACGTTTTGGGCCACACAGACACCAACGGCAGAAGCCATTGCTATGGCCTCCTTCTTTGTTTTGTGTTTTCTTATCTAGTAAGACCAGTTAGTTGTTAGGATTCGGACTCAAGACTATTTTCTTTTGGGACATGATGAGCACCATTAGTTTTAGTGTTGGGCAGGTAAC
This sequence comes from Ambystoma mexicanum, assembly GCF_040938575.1. Classification (NCBI taxonomy): domain Eukaryota; kingdom Metazoa; phylum Chordata; class Amphibia; order Caudata; family Ambystomatidae; genus Ambystoma; species Ambystoma mexicanum. The sequence continues at coordinate 536,059,010 of NC_090929.1, read as the reverse complement.
TTCCCTCAAACCTATAGGGCCACATAGGAGTTTTTTTTTCGTTTCAGGTAAGTATCTTTGAATCACGACCCATTGTAACCTGTGCCGTCCTCCTAGTTCCCCATAGTACCTCCATCTGAGCCTCATTGGGTTTCTGTAATTATTCATAACTTCACATCAGACCCTCCTTAAAGAGGTTGGTATCATATTAGTAAGGCTAACTTCTAGATCCCAGCAACAACTCCCTCTTCTGTGTGAGGTCTTGGTACCGTAGCCCATGGCTATATAGCAGTCTCACCGGCAAATGCCTCTGCATCCACTGCATATGACACGGGCAATTAATATAAGGTGACTCATAAATTGCCTCAACTCCTATATCTCAATACAATGAATGGAAGCACTATGTGGCCCCCAATGATGCTCCCCAGATCAATTTCTCTCAAGTTGCACCCCCAATAAGGTGTAGGGGCTTTTGATTCAGTGAAGAATAGGGCTTGTTAGATGTTTGCCAAGAATACATTAACTGATAAATAGGACTGGTTTTTTTGTACCAGCAAAGGGCCAAATGCAGAAGGAACCTGATCATCATTCTGACTTTGGATCACATATGTGAAAGTCCTTTTACCATAAATAAACCTTTTTAAGTACTTGCTTTGAAGGGTGGGTAGAGAAGAAATGTAAAGGTCTGGTCCATCAACCCTTCAGAAGCTTGTTCCATCCCCCTGTTCAGTTAAGATGTCAAGCTCATTGGCCATCTTGGCAGGAAATGATTGTGAAATGTGATCCACATCAGCAACACTGCTTTAGAATCTGTATGAAGACTAAAAGGGTAAAGCACAAGCACTGCTTGGAGGGTGCAGAGGAACCATTTGATCTCTGTCACAGTTGATGTGGGAAAAACATGAGTTGAGCAGATGTGCAGTGTGGGAGCAATATTTAGAAGATGAGGCTAATTCAAAAGTACAAGCTTTTGAGCTAACAAGCTGCACTTAAACTGCCCGGTCTCCGGTATCATAAAAGTTCCGTAAGAATTACAGTCCCTTCCAACACTCCAATGGGAGGACCACCTGAACAGTCGGGCATTATCAGTCTTACCAGTCTTCAAAGTACCATAGGGACAGGAATACAGTTACTTTCACAGTAGATCACAAATCTATCACTATTCTGTCTGTTGAGGAAAGCCTCAACACTCGAAAGCAGGTCCAACTACCAAGTCAGGATGCCCCAGTGGTGTTGGAGGTGTGGGGTCGTGGAGTGTAGCCTCATTGACACCTTTTTCACATCTCAGTGGCGGGAAGAATCGCTGATTGTTGCCTTGTGGTGGCTCACATAACCTCAAACAGATGGGTGAAAACCATAGAACAGAAAGGCTACACTCTTGAACCCGTCCAAAATCCACTATCAGCATGCCTCCCTTAACGCTTTGATAGCCCACTCCCCCTCCCTAGCCCGCAGAAAATAAAATCCTTTGGCTACACAAAGATACACCCTGCAAGTCCCCTGCCAACTTAGTTCACATGTATACCTGGAAGTCAAAGGGTTAAAAGGCAAAGTACAGAACATTTTAACAAAATGTCTTCAGAGCAATGAATCCAGAGGATGTCAACTTCGATATAACCATCAGTTGAAACGCAAAGTACTTGATTTGCTAGTGGACAATCAATACTAGCAGTTCAAGGTGCTGCCTTCTGTCCTCAATTCAGCTGCAAGGGTCTTTACCAATGTCCAAACCCGATAGGTGCTCATGTCAGGTAAAATGGCTGTCAAATATACCCACATCGGAATGATTGGCGAAAGCACCTATTCCAAATTGCACGGCAAAGGCTTTTTAACACACAGTACATACCTTAGTCTCGCTAGGATTCTCATTGAACTATAATTGATGTGTTACAAAAATGGGGGCCATAGTGCACTTATACAAATCACTTCTTGAGTTATTTCCTTATGCATAGTTCTGATCTTGTGCTGCAGGATACACCAGCAGCAGATTCAAGAGGATCTGGATGCCTGGTGGACACAGTCAAAAATAAAATGAATTCATCCTCAACCTACTGTGGTGGTGATCTGTGGACAATCTCCTAGGCGTGCCTTTTCAGGAGCTGCTACATAATACACAACCCATGACCACCATTGTCGATGGATGAATGTGGGACCCATCTGGGAAATCTGCATGCAAGGGACACAGACTCCATAGAAAAATCTCTAGCAATACGGTGGGGCTTGCTCCACTTTGCCCATTCTGCAAAATGAGATGTTATGCATCTTTGTGTACAAAACTACAGCCATGAACAATATCTCAAATAAAGTAGGCACAGCATCCCTGATGGTTTGCCCAGGATGCACAGTACCGCTGGCTTGCATAAGAAACATCCAGCAGATTTCTTACCTCTTGCCGAGTGTAAAGAACATCAGACGCACATCAGAGATGCAGCAGTCTGCAGCATTTTTACATCGTGTGGATGTCCTAAAATGGAGCACTCCAGAACCTCAAAAACCTTTTCTATGCCAGCAGGTTCCTTCAGAAGGGCTGGTGGAGGTGTTTTCCATTTTCTGGCCAAAGATGTGTCTGCTTTTTCTTTTTTTTGCCAACTCCCCATACACTGATTGTGGATGGGTCCTTACAATGTCCACCTCTTAGCACGGACATTGGTGAGGCAATGCTGGTACTCCAAACTGCTTCACCTATCCAATCAAGAACTGATGAGCCTGCAACCACTTCTCAACCTTCTGCACAAAGAAGGCCAGAAATATTCTGCCCCTCTCTCCAGCATCTGGTCTCAAAGCGAGACTACTGAATCTGAGGGGTCAGCTTGTGGAATCAGAAAAATACAATAGTAAGGCTTTTACACCATGCAAAGGAAAATACACCGACACGGGCTTGTAAAGATTCCCAGAATCTTTATTACAAAACTGAACAGTATTGAACAAAGTACACAAATAGCTATTTGGCTGTCAATACATCACAGAGACCACCAGCAGGGTTCAATGTGAGCAGTGAGCAGAATTTGCTAGCTGGACATCAGCGTATTTATACAGTTTGTTATAATGATGTCCAGCCTCTTACTAGTTAATTATACACTGGGATAGGGTCGCGCCAGGTTCATTTCCTAATTTACATATCTCGTGCATGCGGTTTACTTTTAAATACATTTACCAACAAACATTATTATTCTCTAATTTAACGTTACACTCTTTACACATTGCTTTAATACAGATCAGACAAATGTTTCGCATGTCGTAAACACTCTTTACACATTGCTTTAATACAGATCAGACAAATGTTTCGCATGCCGTATTTGGATAGCATTATTGTTCTTGTATACTTGTAGGTTAACATTGCTGATTCAAGTAATTCCCTGATCCCGAGGTCAACGAAGGACAAGGTCTACATGACCCTAACATGTAGACTGAAGGCAGGTTGGACATTAACCCTCCTACAGAGGTTAAGGCAAGAACAAGAGCACACGAGACAGCCATTTTAGACTACAGGTTGACTTTGTACAATAAGCTAAAATGGCGGCTCTAACCTAAAATGGAGGCTTGATTCACTTGAGGTCACAACCTTGTAATACGGATTTCCTCGCAAAGCGACTGGGCATAGGCCAACATATACAATGAGGACGAAACAATATTATATCAGTTCTAACAAGCTGGCCCCATCACAAGATGAGTTCTAAGAGCCTCCAAAACAGCCTCCCCATTAGGAACATATGGAAAATTGTGGAAAAGATTCTGTTTTTTGTGTAAATCAGAAGACAAATGGCCATTCTCTCCTCTGCCAAATTCACTCCTTCATACCTTTTTGTACCTCTTTGAAGTATGCTTCAGCATTCCTCTTGAGTTAATTGAAGTGCCATCACACAATACACTAGACACCATAGAAAACATTCCACATACTCGGAGATGGTAAAAGAATGTACACAGGCCTATTCAGGATCTCCCCCTGACCCCCACCCCCCAAAGAGAAACTATTACCAGTACAGGAACTAATGACGGTATTGGTAAAGCTTATGACTTTCCCTTTTGTGAGCTTATGCCTTCTGCTTAATTGAAATGTGCGATGGAAGACCTTGTACCACTGGACAATGGAAGACCTCATTAGCTAGAAGAGTAGGTGAAATGCATGCCTTTGCTCTTAATAAACGAAATCTGCATTTCCACATACACAACGTAATGTTACCAACAAATCAAAAATACATTAAAATTCCGATCTATTTTCATTGAACCCACCAGTGTTAGTTATTTTCTTTGAAACCGCCCCCCACCGACCCAAAACCACAGGAAGATAACTCAATTAACTCGATATAAAGGAAGCTTTATGCTAATATCTTGGTTGTTCAAAGGAATGTTGAACAATAACTTAATTGTTTCTTGAGTTTGGAATATAAATCCTAGGTGGGAGCGTTTTCTAAACAAGGAATCACTAGATGCATATCCGCTTTCATTGCTTTGTTCCATAAGATGGCAAAGGGGCCTCTTTGCTCGTTATAGAAGACCCATGACTTCAACTGCTGCAATTCTGGTAGAAGAAATGTATTTGTTGAGCAGCCACTTGGAAGATTTCTCACACCTTTAAATAGAACTTGCAAACGCTATAGAAGCCTTATTTTGATGAAGGTGCGTCTCCTCTGGTTTCCTTACACCGATATATATACATGGAATAATACTGCTTGCGAGTCTTTTCCAAGAATGTGGATCTACAAACGATCCAATGCTATAGATTAATGAACTGATGGAGTGGGTGGAGCCTACAATGATTCCTTATGGGAATTCAGGACGAACATTCATGCCCTTAGCACTTAATGGGTTAAAACAGTAACTAACATGTATTATAGCGTGCCAGTGCTGCTGCTGTTCATAGTATCGCAGGTCATATCTTCTGGGGTCCCAGACGGGGGCATATAAAAGCTTTATAACATAAAATGTCATCTTCTCACCATCTCTGAGGTTAATGGATAAATAGCACTCTTGTTCGAACAGAATATAAAGATGGCCACTTTCGGTGGGGCTAATATTGGCTGAAAAGGACCAAATAATGAGCTTGGTCAGGCTACTCTAGAGACTGCAGATTTGAGTTTACTTGGCTGTTTTAAATGTACTGAGGATTTACAACCTGACTGCGACAAGTCAAAGCATGGACATCTATGACAGGTACCATTGCTGGACATCATCATTGAGCGATTGCACCGCTGCTGTGAGCTAGATGATGTGGAAGCTTACCTTCCTTCAGAGCCAGACATCACATTCTACTTTGCAAGGATCCTGTAATTACTTCAATTTACTTCTAATTGGCCACATTATTTTACCCTTTGTACACAGCATCAATACCAAGAGTTAACCTTTTCAGTGATGACCTGCAGTTTAGTTCAGTCAGCCCTATGGGCAAGCAGTGTACCACACTTTTACTCAATAGAAGCAGGCAATTTCTAGGAATGACACATGTAGGTATCTGCCCATGCTTCTGACTACACCCCACTGATATATTCAGGTCAGTGGTACCAGTAGAAAGGGCCCCACTGAAATGTCTAGTGTTACTTCCAGATTTGAAGGTAGAAACCCTTCTAATGTTCATGAATTATAGGGTGTAGAGAAGTCTGGAATACAAAAAGATATGCTATAAATATGAAACTAAGTGCTGGTGCTGCTATGATTTTCGTACAGCTGGACAACAAATGGTTGTAAAGCGAAGATATTGTAACACAATATGCAAATGTATACCCATTGATTATCCAGGAGAAATTAACAGTACACTCCAAACACAAATCCAAAAATGTTGTTTTTACTTACTCTTATTAGTATTATTGATCCTAATGGTTATTATTAATCCTGATGACCAACACTTGTTTCACAAGTTGTCTGCTTTTTCACGGTCACACTACAATTGTTGAGCAGCATTCACTCATAGTGTGTCCTATCTTATAGTAACTAAAAAGAGAAAAGGCAATATAAATACAACTTGAAATAAGGGGTACTAAGTTGGCTACTTTTTGTCATGTATACAAACAATGCTTGCCAACAATACAACACTTTGACCTGAGCTTTAATTGTATGGTGAAACCCCTTTTATCACAGAAATCCGTATCCAATATAAAGATCTGTGGTCATTTGTATTTTCTCAATATGCTCTTTGATTTTGTGCAAAAAAGCCAGGAACTCTCTTTGGTTGTATTTTTCCCATTCGCGTTTCACTTTGGGAAATTTCAAGAGTTTAACAGAAATAATTGCATATGGTTGTTCTAGGTTTTGATAATGTGCTATGTTTAATACTGTTACTCTTGTCTTACTATGAGAACAGCATGTCCTGAAAGTGGTCATTCATAAAAAAACATTGACATTTTAAAAAGAGCCAATTTAATGTTAATGTTAAAAGTATTTATATAGCTCACTGTCACCAACGGAGTTGGTCTCCAGGCGCTCAGGCGGATCTGTAAACAAATGGTGGGGGTGTTGGTTAGTGGGTGAAGAGGGCGTATGAAAGTGAGAGGTGGTGTACTTTTGGCAGCTTCAGTTCGGTTTTCACTGTGCGCTGAGCTTGGGTGTGCATATAGGATCGAAGCAAGTTCTTGCGTGCTGTTTTTGCGATCTGTGTTGATTGTTAGTTGTTGCGGTGTGGTGAAGTCTGCGGTTTGCTGTGAGAGGTGGTTGTGTGGTTTTTTTGTGTGAATTAAGTATGCAGAAATTTGAGGTTTTTGTTAGTAGGTTGTATGTCTCATAATCCTTGTAGTTTAGTTTTGTGTATCAGGTTGTCATACTGGGTAGGTCTATTCTTTCTATTGGTTTACTGATTATCTAGTTTCTGGGTGATACCGTGGCTGGTTTCCAGCAGATAAATAGGATTTAGTACCCCAGGTTCAGCAAGCATTATACCTAGTTCGATAGTGTTGGTATATTATCATTCACCAGCTCCTTTCGATCTATTTACTGTCAGTAGTCCATTGGTGGTATATTCTTCTCTTCCCTTTCCTGACTGTCTGATTTCAGGGGCAGTGGCGTGGCTGGTCTCCAGCTAAATTATTGAGTTTAGTAAACCCGGGGCGAGCATAATCCCTACTCTGATAATGGTGTTATGTAAGTGATTTCAATCCAGCACTCCAACTAAGTCAATGCCTAGTATGGTATTGCCCAATGGAAACCCTTATTTATGTATTTTTATGTCAAAAGTTTTTAATTCTAAATGATGTACCCTTATATAACGCCCCTCTCTTTGAATCCCCCCCAGCCTCACTGAGCCAAGAAGTAGGTTTGTTTTGCAAATTAAAAGATTTATTTGAAGAATTGAACAATATATATATATTTATATATATATATATATATTTCTGAGGCTTGTGGAATCTGCTTAGATCACATGCTGTGCATAGGCCGGCATCTAGTGGAAGCTGCGGAGTATTAGTTTGTTTTTCGAAACTCGAAAATGGGCGTCGACACAGGCGTGCCAGTAATACTATCCCTAGTGTGACGTCCACTGTACCCAAGATCCCTCACGCGTCTGGGATCCTCAGATTGTTTTTTTCCGCCATACTGGTCGGAAGCATCTTGCGGAGTCCCCTGGCCTTAGCCATACTTTTGCTAATTATTGCAATTTAAAATTATTTATTGACCTCCTTCCCCACCCCAACGTCGACCATCGACACTCGACGACGGCTGGAGAAGACATCGACCGTCGGCTGCTGCACGACGGATCTGGGCCTCGGAAGGCCGCTGGCCTCGGCCCGGGCCTAGTAGGCCGCTGGCCTCGGCCCTGCAAGTAGGGAGAGTGGGGGGTGGTACATACTCTTCACTCTTGGTATATAGGTACACCTTATATATTTCCTACACTTACCAGCCCGCTGCCTCAAGGTGCGTATGGAGGGTACCCCTTTCCAATTCTGCCCCAAGTGCAACCGCAAATACCCTTGGGTCGACAGGCACGCCACGTGCAATCTCTGCTTGCCGAGGGACCACCGCGAAGCGAACTGCAGAGCGTGTAGTAGGTTTAAACCTAAAACACTTAAGGACCGTTCGACAATGCGTTGGGCCCACCACGCCAGGCAGGCAGCCATGGCAGCGGAGGGCGCCTTCAGCGATGGCAGCGACGCCGTACTTTCGGACGGCGAGGGCATTACGGCGTCGAAAGACTGCCGAGCGCAGGTCCCCGACCTCGGAAGGTTGTCCGGCAGGGCGGCTATGGGGAAGACCCCCGGCGACGCAAGCGCTACACACCCTACACACACTAAGCACACTAAGTCCAACCGAACCTCGACGACGTCGACTTCTCGGAAAGAGGCACGGATAGAACGGTCCGACTCGGTGTCCTCTGGGCGCTCTCGATCGAGATCACCTCATGACGCAAGGCAATCATCCACTCTTGCCAAGAGTGCCTCGCTCCCTAGATTAACGGAAGTTCGATCGTCGGAAGACGAAGACGACTTCCACCCCCAGGCCGCGCTCCAAGAGACCGAGAGCGCAGTTAACACCAGCGAGGCCCCACGCTCGAAACAAGATACCTCTCCCGACCCTCGGCGCCAGGCGTCGAAAGTCTCTGGGGCCTCCAAGGGGCAGGGAAAACATTTTTCCACGCACGGGGAGGGAGGGAAACAGCGGAAAGCTCAGCCTTCCACTCCTGTAAGACCATCCTTCCACCCCAAGCAGACAGATAAACATAAATCTACTGGGACATCAACATCCAGCAAGGGTACCCTTGATAAGTCCTCTAAGTTGCCTACTAAAGTCATACCCTGTTCCAAAGAATGGTCCAGTGAGGACATAGACAGGGTCATGTCAAGGATGTCTTCCTTAGCTGATTTTTATGACAAAAACCCGGAACATTTCCTTTCGTATGACCCTCAAGGGGCCACACCCTCAGGCTCCTCTGATCCTATCCCCCTAAGTAAAAAGGCCCGGGTCGAAAGACCTGACCCCTTCGAGGTGCAGCCTTACTCTACTCCATACTCTACTCCACACCCCAGATACCAAGGAAAACCTTTCCCTGAAGGGGACCAGGAGTTTACAATTATGGAGGAACGAACCGGGTCTGAATACTATGCGGAGGATGAGGACCTGGAGGAGGTAGAAGATGAGCAGGAAATTTACAGAGTAGATTCCCCGGTAGAGAGCGAAGCCCTAGTTACCGACTCGCCAGTTGATAATCAACCCCTTCCTTAATTAAGTTCTTGCTCGCGCAGCAGAACATTTTCTCATCGACACCCACGGTGTACAGGAGGAAAGGGACTTCGCAGAAGAGTTGGTGGGAGAGAGGAGGCCGGTCGCTCAGACCATCCCTATCCTTAAATCCATCCAACGTAGAATAGATCCATCCCTGGTGAATCCTAACCTCACCAGAGCCGTCAACCCCAGAGTCGAAAAACTTTTTCGGGCAGCCCAGTCTGACCCTCTTTATATAAGAGGTCATCTTAAACCAGACTCCCTAGTGGTTACCAACACTCAGAAGAGGGCTGGGACACCCTTATCGTCGTCAGAAGCTCCTCCCGACAAGGAGAGCAAAAGACTGTACGGGTTTGGCAGGAAGGTAGCCTCAACGTCCGCCTACCAAGCAAGGATTGCAAACTCCACCACCCTGTTGGCAAGTTTCAACTGCCATCAATGGGAAGAGGTCGCGGCGCTCATAGCCTCTGCTCCTGAACCGTTAAAGGGCCAGTTGGCTCGGATCTCGGCAGAAGGGAGAGCCGTGTCTGGTTGCATATTAAAAGCAACTTTCGACGCTGCAGACAACGCAGGAAGATTGATAGCAGAAGGTACTGTTATCAAGAGACATGCGTGGTTACGGCAGTCGGTGTTCAAAACAGAAACACAGGCTTCATTAATAGACAAGCCGGTGGAACCAGATCTATTGTTTGGGAAAGCGGTCGAAGACGCACTTAAGAATGCCAAGGACGAGTACGAGACTCTCAAATCCCTTGGCCAGCTTACCAACAAACCCCCGAACCAGAGGGGGAACAGTAATTTTCGTCGCCCACGCGGCCAAAATTCACAAAGAGGCAACTATGCCCAAGGACAGGGTACACAATGGAACAACAACCAGCAGTCTACCCAAAGTTACAGCAAGGGTAACAAGAGAGGTCGTGGAAGAGGCAGAGGCAGCCCCAACAAGGGAGGTGGCACGCCTCCGCCAAAGCAGTGACGCTCAGTTCAGGGTCCCTTCTCACGCAACCCCAGTAGGGGGACGCATTTCCAACTTCACCCAGGCTTGGGAAGAGATCACCTCAGACAGATGGGTGCTGTCAACAGTGTCCACAGGATATTGTATAGAATTACTGCAGCGTCCCCGGAACCACCCTCCATGACAAAGAATACACTCCTTAGAACATCAGAAGATCCTTCTCGAGGAGATCGCCATTCTGCTAGAAAAGGACGCGATAGAACTCGTCCCAGGACACCAGGTAAACAAGGGTATCTATTCAACTTACTTCCTTGTTCCGAAGAAAGATTTGACAATGCGCCCAGTATTGGACCTACGGCCTGCCAACAAGTATGTCAAGCCCCAAAAATTCCGGATGACCACGCTACAAGAAGTAATCCCCCTCCTAAAAAAGGGGGACTACATGGCAACCTTGGATATGAAAGATGCTTATTTTCATATTTCCATGCTCCCAGCGCACAAAAAATACTTGCGCTTCAAAGTGGACAGTCGCCACTACCAATTCAAGGTACTGCCCTTCGGGATAGCTTCAGCACCAAGGGTATTCACCAAGGTACTGGCGGTGGCAGCTGCACACCTACGCAGGGAGGCAATCCCAGTGTACCCTTATCTGGACGACTGGCTCATAACGGGGGAAACCCCAAGAATTTGCAGGTCAAACATTCAGAGGACTATCGACCTCCTCCACGAATTAGGCTTCTCTATCAACGAGAAGAAATCAAGTCTGGTGCCAAGCACCTCAAAACAGTTCCTAGGAGCAATCCTAGATACTCAGAAAGGGTTGACCTTCCCCTCGGAAGAGAGAATTCGGAATATACTACTGCAAATTCCACATTATCAGTCAGGTCAACAAATAACGGTACGCAAAGCAATGCGGTTACTGGGCATGATGGCGTCATGCATTTACCTGGTCCCCCACGCGCGTCTGCGCATGCGTCCCATGCAGGAATGGTTGGCGAAACAGTGGTCTCAGGCAAGTGGTCAGTGGGACGATCTAGTGGTCGTTTCGCCAACACTTGTACAGAGCTTACACTGGTGGACAAAAGAGAATCTCGCAAGGGGAAAACCCTTTTACGATCCCGAAGTACAAGCAGTGGTAACTACAGATGCTTGCCTGACTGGGTGGGGAGCTCACCATCTCCACCACACAGCTCAGGGTCTCTGGTCTCACTCAGTAGCCAAGAACCACATCAACCTGCTAGAGCTTCTGGCAGTATTCCGAGCGCTTCGGGCGTTCGAGCCCCATCTACTAAACTTGTCGGTGCAGATCCGGACGGACAGCACGACAGCCATGTTCTATCTGAACAAACAAGGAGGGACTCGTTCGCCAAATCTGTCCAAGCTTGCCCAGAAAATCTGGATATGGGCACTCAGACGGAACATCTTCCTATCAGCACAACATGTTCCAGGGGAGCTCAATTCCCTAGCGGATGCCCTAAGCAGAGACTCCCTCCCAGAAGAACACGAATGGGTCCTTCACAGAGAGATCGTAGAAGATCTCTTCTCTCAGTGGGGTTTCCCCACTATAGACCTATTCGCCACAAGCGAAAACAAACAATGCCCAGGATTTGCATCCAGGTTACCCCAGCCAGACTCCCAAGGGAACGCCCTGTGGATGAACTGGTCAGGGATGTTTGCGTACGCTTTTCCACCAACTCCTCTCATCAGGAAGGTGGTGTACAAGATGAACAAGGAATCGATGACGCTCATCCTAGTTGCTCCCATGTGGGCGAGACAACCATGGTTTCCACACCTACGCAGGATGGCGCTGTGCGAGCCCATCAAACTCCCAGCCTGGTACAACCTACTGTCCCAGCAACAAGGTCAAACAGTGCACCAGGAACCCAACTCAATGAACCTGGCAGCATGGCTCCTGAGGTCATAGAATTTGGGCATCTCAATTTACCACAGAGGTGTATGGACATCCTAAAAGAATGCAGGAAACCAAACACAAGGCACTGTTACTTTGACAAGTGGAAGAGATTCGTTATTTGGTGCCAGAATAAACAAATCAACCCAGTTGATTGCACTCCTTCCAACGTGGTAACATACATGCTCCACCTGCTGGACGCAGGTTTGGTTTTTAACTCTCTGAAAGTACACCTGGCAGCCCTCTCGGCTTACACCACATCCCATAACAAAGTATCGTGGTGGAAAGTACCAGTAGTTAAAGCCTTCATGGAAGGAGTAAAGAGACTTCACCCTCCTATTTCGAACCCACCGCCAGGATGGGACCTCAATGTGGTGCTAGCTAAGCTCATGGGCCCCCCTTTCGAACCCATGCATAAAAGTAGTCTCAAACACCTGACTTATAAAACGGTCTTCTTAGTAGCCATTACCTCCATAAGAAGGGTCAGTGAAATTCAGGCTCTGTCAGTGCAGAATCCTTTCTTTATTATCCACAAAGACAAACTGGTTTTACGCACACACCCTAGGTTCTCACCTAAATTTATATCTAAATTCCATGTAAACCAGTCCATCGAGCTTCCGGCTTTCTTCCAGAACCCGCAAAGCTCGGCTGAGGTGAAACTACACACCCTTGATGTGCGTAGGGCGGTCCTCTACTATGTAAATAAAACCAGACCGCTAAGAAAAACAGATCAACTGTTTGTCTCCGTAGCTACAGGCAGAGAGGGGGATCGCGTCTCTAAAGGCGCGATCTAGAAGTGGATTATCAACTGTATACAGCTGTGTTACTCTTTCTGGAAAAACTCTGCCTTTTACGCCAAGGGCCCATTCTACTAGAGGCGTTGGTGCCACTCTGGCTTTCATTGCAAATGTTCCCCTCGACACCATTTGCAAAGCAGCTACTTGGAGCTCTATTCACACTTTTACTCAGCATTACTGCATTGACACTCATTCCAAGACAGATACACAAGTGGGACAAGCGGTTCTAAGACACCTGTTTGCTCATGACCCTTCTCACATCCCACCTCCTTCTTCGGGTACTGCTCGCTAATCTATGCACAGCATGTGATCTAAGCAGATTCCACAAGCCTCAGAAGGGATACATTACTCACCGCAATCGTATTTCTGATGCTTGTATCTGCTTAGATTCACATGCGACCCACCCTTCCTCCCCTCCGAGAGAAGGCGCATGATTACTTGTAGTCTTACCTTTCTGTCTATCTGCTTGGATTATCTGTACTCACGCTACTCCTCATGCTTCCTCATGTCAGAAAAAATACAATCTGAGGATCCCAGACGCGTGAGGGATCTTGGGTACAGTGGACGTCACACTAGGGATAGTATTACTGGCACGCCTGTGTCGACGCCCATTTTCGAGTTTCGAAAAACAAACTGTAATACTCCGCAGCTTCCACTAGATGTCGGCCTATGCACAGCATGTGAATCTAAGCAGATACAAGCATCAGAAATACGATTACGGTGAGTAATGTATCCCATATCACACTTTTATCAATATGAATAATATCTGAAATCACACTATTATGAATATGAACATTGATCCGCAATGGGTAATATTACAATATCAACAATCTCTTTAATCAATTATGAGTAGGAATAGGAAGAATAATGTAGCAGAGAATAAAACTTTGTATGCTTCAAGGAAATGCAATGATAGGAAAGAATGCAACACAGAAATAATACTTGATATGACTTCAATCAAAAGACAATATGATCACTATTTCCCCCTGTCACTACTCCCTCCCCCCAATATGCAATATGAAGAGATGGAATGAGGGCACACAGGTTTCATGAATAAAAATTAACAATTGCAATTTCAATCACGATTCCCCCACCCCCCCCCCGCAAGCTTAGAGAGAACAGTAATGATTTTAAAACAGGTCAATTGCTTTTAAATGTGGTTTCAATTGAATGGGAAAATGCTAAAAATGACTTTAATTTGCTAAATAGGATTCAGAACAGGTGAGTTGCTTTGGATTGGTTCAGGTCAACACTAGCAATGATTGTTGAATGGTTAGCAGATGGAAAAAGAAATTCAGAAGTTGAAATCAAGAAATAGCTGTTTTTACATGGAGTGAAATTGAGCCAAATGCAAATTCGCTGCAACTTTTCCGCGTGCGAGAAACGGGATTACGGAAAAACCATAAGGAATTCTCAAAAAGGGTCAAGATTTTACAAATGGGATGCGCTTTAAAGATTAGGAACCAAGATGGGCTTATACTAAGGGGCTATGAAAGTGCAAGATACCCAACGGGGCAGCCACCAGAACAGGGCGCCTTCAACTCTGACTTTTGTCCGCCAGGACACTTGACTTTCTTCAGAAAAATATCAGCGCACAGATGATTATCACTACAATTATCACAGACTATATAATGCGAAGGATTCAGGAGGGACACAAGATTCTATAATGCAGTTTGGATAGGTTGAAATGGATTGAATAGGATTACTTTAAACTAAGAGATAACTATGGACAGTTCTATACTAAATACTCAATACTATGGCTTTGGAATGGGCCCGTCAAAGATATGGTCAAGGGTTTTGCTGGGATTTGCTCGCCACCGGACAGGTCTAAGGCGCTTGGTTCTGCTCTCAGCAAGGCACTCGGTTCTGTACGGCCTATTGGACTGGATCTGACGGGTTCTGGGTTACGGCCCTGCTCTACCGGTTTGGATCTCTGGTTCTAGCACGGGTTCTTGGCCAGAAGCAGCAAAACCGCTCAGCCAGGCTGTTGAATGGTTTAGGCCCTGTGGAAGTGTAGGGGTTAAAATCAGGTTGCTAGATTTTAAAGGCCTGCTGAAAAGGGTTCAGCGTTTTGGGTTAGGCCTCTGCTTCATGGTTCTGGAGTCTGGATCTTACTGCAGGGTGCTTCGCCAGTGGATCAGTGATGAGTGAATGTGTGTGTGTGTGTGGGGGGGGGGGTCCTCAACAGTCCCTATTTATCCATTTTCCAAAGTGGGTGGGGAGGCTGATTGTCTATGCCCAACCCTCTAAGGATCTGATAGGTCAAAGAATTCCCCCTCTCCTGATTTGAGAAAGGATTAGTGTGTCATGATGTCATGTTTATGGCTTAGGGAGAAATCCTCCCCTTTGTCTCTGTACAGTATATCTTATTTTTCATAAAAAACATATTTACAATATGCACAACTTTTTCATGATACATATTTACATGATAGATTGACTTAGGTGCGTTTCTGTCAAAGTCTCATGTTCCTACGAGTTTTGGTTCACAAATGAGTTTTTCGTGCTTTTGGTTGGTTACACATTTTCGGATCTGTACAATTTTTTTACACATACATGCACATACCCTCTGGGCATATTCCTGTAATTTTTCATGTTCCTAGCATAATCACAATAGCTACAATATTAAACATTTCGTGGTTCAGTCTCAGAACATCGCACAGATTCCAGATTAGTTTTAAACTGTGAGCGAAATTTTCATTTTAATACCCTATAAATCCCATATTTTTATCAGTGCTGTACAATTTGCTATGTCTTTTTCTAAAACAAACAGTTACTTTAGTTTCAAATCCACATTTTCAGTCTGGCCCACCTCCAACGCTCGGCTGAGTCAGAGAGTCACATGGGCTTCTTCCTGCCATGGCAGTTGGTGTCGGTCACACCCGAATTAGCATTTTCATTCAGCTCAAGGGAGTCCTTTGTCTACACTCAGAGCAACATGCCAGAGTGCCCCTCCAGTTCCTTTCACACCAGCCTGCCAGTTTCTTAGCAGAAAGCAGGGGGAAGATTCATTTGTTTGGGAGAAGGTGTGGAATGCCTTTGAAGCTCAGTGTGGCTAACTTTAACTTTTAGACACAATGTCTGAAATTTTCTTGACCTAAAATATAAATTACATTTTTAACAAATGCATCAACCAATTTCTTCAAGCTTTTTTTAAACAGTTTTGAATTCTATCCACCTTAGGCTTCAGATAGCAAGTCTTTCTTTGGCATACTTTGAGTTCAATGTACAACTTTACACATGACAGGTTTTAGAAATCGTCAGCTTCTGACAGAGGTGAGTAACTGTATTGCGCCCATTTTCAACATAATTTTCCAAGCAAGCAATCTTCAATGTGGATTTTCTTCTGATAAGTGTACTTCAGTGGACATTGTATTTATGTGGATTCTTGAAGTAGAATGATTAACACCCAACAAGGAAGTTGGGTCTTTTGGGTGGTTTGTGAGCCATGATTTTTGCAAATTTGACAAACAGATTTTCACACAGCTGTTTCTTTTGCAATCAGCCTGCCTTTGTGGGCAGCCAAGTGATGGGTTTTGGCAGTGGTCTCCAGTGTTATCACTGACATAGGCAAAAGTGGATGGCGGGCTATTTTTTGGATTTTTAATGCGCAAAAATGCTTTCTGGCGGCCATTCTAATCTTCCTGATGCAGGCAATGCACATGAAAGTTGCAGGGCCCGGACTAGTGGGTTGAAACATCCCACAATTATATAATTCCTGCTCTTTCCTATCTATTTACTATCAGTGGTCCATTGCTGCCCGTGTTTAGGAGTAGGGCCAGGTGCTATTGCTGGGTCATAGTTTTCTCTCCTTCCAATCGATCTGTGGGTGTTCTTTGGTGTAATTCGATGTGGTTGTCTATTAATTGATAAATGGATATGTTACAGATCCGTATATCCTTATTTTATAAGGGTTGATGACTTAGGAAAGTCAGGGTAGGTTTTTCTCTCTGCTTAGTTCCTTAGTGGCACTGTTAATTAGAAGAATGATTAAATGCAATACATTACAATAAAGTAATGTTCTTCTTTTTGTAAGATCTTATTTTTCCAAGAACACATGCAATTTTTTTGTTTGCCTTAATGTCCTTCCTTTTCGAAGCGGTTGTGCCCAGATTAAAACCAGTTATTTTATTTGTTTCTGAGAACCAGGGCACAGTACGGGCGAGAGGGCAGGACAGATGTGTGACAACGAGAGAGCTAGCGCGAGAGACGTAGTTGGAGACAGAGGATGAGACAACAGTACTCACATATAGGGAGATGGTGATACAGAGAGTAAGATGAGTAGAGAGAGAGGATGTGCATGGGGGTATAGCGAGAAATACAGTGTGATGGACAATGAGGCAGGTAGAGTTACATGGAACTGAAAAACACAGGCGTTACTGACACAGCCCTGTACTTGACTGCACAAACAAAGCTTGCAAGACCATACTAACAGGGGAAGAGAAGAGGGGGAGAGAGAGAGACCACAATGATGCATAGGAAGAGCATGCCACCAACACAGTGAAAGGGCAACACCTCATTGATGGTGGCCAGGGGGAGGGAGGAGAACTGAGGGAGCGGACTTGACGGTGCAAAGCTCTCCCACAGACAGACACATGGACAGTGAGAGAGCACAAGTGCTAGATCACAGTATAGGTCACTGGGTACAGCACATTTATGATCTGTTTCTGTTTCTGCTGGGGTTACTCTGCCAAAGTCTTTAGGTATTATTGAGTCGGCTCTATCAATTTGTTTCTATACCAGCCTCTGTTCCCCTTCACCTTAAACAGTGGGAAATATGCATATCCTGACTGACCTTCGGTGCAGTGACTGTGCTTAAGAATGTTCTTAAAGTGCCCTTTATATTTATCAACAGAACCTCTGGATGTGCATGTGCTTCACTCTTAGATCACTTACCAAAGTTTTGAGGAGAGCTGCTGCATATAATGTAAATTGTGAATGTTCCAAAATATGGGCAAGGTGTGATCGACCAAGTAGAGCATGAACCAATAAAGATGCTTTCCTGGAAGCCTTGATTTGAGACTGTCTAGTAGGGAAAAGGATGATGAACAGTGTTCAAGGCACTGGAAATGTCAGGGAAGATAAAGATGGATGAAAGGTGGTAGGGGGGTGAGCATTAAAAAGAAAGATAAAAGGGCATGAGTTGAGGGCCATTCCCCTGTTGTCTGCTTTGAAAACCAGAATGGAGGAAAGAGGGTCAAATAGTTAATTTAACTCCAATTAGATTGTAATTTGGTTTAAAACTACATGCTCTAGATTTTTGGAGCATTGGTTAAGAGCGAGGACAGGACAGTAATTTGCAAGGTTGCTGGGGTCAGCTGTAGACCTCTTCAGAATGGGTATAAAGGCCACCCTGGAGCATACTGTGAAGATTAATATAGGTTAAAGAGGAAGGATAGGTATGTGCAGGTTGGGTGTTTCAGGTCTGTAGTAGTGTGATGTGAAACGGATCAGCAGGAGCACAGGAAAAAAGGTTGGCTTATTCGGTAGGTAATAGTTGACAGTTCAAAAGGGTTTGAGAAATAACAAATCTGTATGGATGAGTGTTAATGTATGATGTGAAGGAGGGTGAAGAGGGCAGTTAGTGTCTCATATGTGAGACCCTGGAGGTGAAATGTTGGCATGCAGCATGTGTGCTCTGTGTACTGCTAATTCTAATGTAATGGTACTCACATTTTCTTCTATACAGTCTACCCTTACCCCCAACCCCGGAGGAAAAATATTGTGTATATGCCCCCACAAGCTCTAACTTCTTGTATTTACTATTAAATGTTTATATTTTCTATTAAAACAGCTCCCTTTCATAGAGCCTCACCCCCTTGCCGCACATCCTTCAGGCCCCCCAGGAGGTCCTGCCCCACAGTTTGAAGACCACTGTTCTAATGGATTTGTATCTCCCACAGTGTGTCTCATCTTAAATAGATCTTCAACAGCACCAAGGGGAGATAGAAAGCAGCATCCCATGACCTCTGATCTTTTTTCCACAGTCAGTTCACTTCTTTGGAATGCCACGCACATTTTGTGAATTTTATACTTTGTCATGCCTAATACTTTCATGGTTCAAGCTGTGCAGAGATTTCAGGAATTGCGTGTCTGTTTAGGATCCCCACAAAATATGCCTATGATGCCTGCAGGTGGAACATAATGCAGAGGGTTGTTGTTCCTGCCAATCTGTGAATACTTGATCTCTCCGGGAATGTGCTGCCAAACTCCACATCTTCCTCCATAAGGGCAGGAAGAAGATACGATTGAAGTCTCCAGTGTTGAAGCCTTCTTCTGAAAATGCTTGGGTCCATGAGAGGCAGCTGGACGCTTTGGATGCTGCCCGCAAGAGCAAGAAGAAAAACACCTACAGAGGTTCCTTTTTCCAAGTGACACCTTGAAGCGGCACTCTTCTTCCTCCTCCCTTACGCCCCAGGGCAGTCAATCCAGCTCCAGGTATAACTGTGTAGATCATTCAGCCCTCAAGATGCCATTCCCAATAGCTTCTCTACTGGAGAAATCATATGTTTTCAGGTGTCTGATACTTGACATCTTTGTCAAAGCACCAGCAGTGGTGCGTTGGCCTATTGTGCTTCTACAAGCTGACGGACGCACTTCTTTGGCCTAAAATGGCATATCTGCTGGCTGGCTTGGATCTATCCCCAGCTGCAGTGACTAGTTGCAAACAGCGCCACCCAGCTCTACCTTTGGACGTTCAAGCCCTGGCTGCTTCAGCGCTGGTGCTTCCAAGTGCCAACACTTCACAAGAAAACACCCTACTTTGCAGCAGGAACCTCATATCAAAAATGGGCCAAATCTTTGACTAAGATGATCTATCCCTTGGGCTAGGTGCAATTTGACTTCCCTGAGGAGTTCCATGGCCAGGATGACAACCAAACTACTGTCCTCCAAGTTGAGGGATGCCAGCAGGTTGGACACTAGTCTGGAAATGAATTTCATGCAGGCCTCTGCTTATGGGAAATCCCATAGGTCTTCTCTAAAGACCATTGCCTTGGCTTTAGGAACCCAAAGGGTATCAGCGAAAACCACGCCTGTGGTCCAGTTCAACCTCATTGACTTTCTAGAACAGTGTCCCCCAGCCATCCGAGGAGGCACCCCTACCCTTAAACGTCGCTAAAACCTTTATCTGCGCTAGCTGTTGACTGGCACCTTGTTTCGTTTCCTGCATCTCCAGTGTTTTTGGCCATGCATCCTTCACCTGAGTGCCTTGAGGTGCAGTCTTTCACTGCAGGGTCGAACTCTTCTACGTTTCCCTCTTGGCCCCTGGACACAGAGGAAGAAGTTTGATATAGTGGTGTTTAAGGTGTTTGCTTTTGGCATCCTGGCATTAAGGGCTTTGAACCCAACTTCTGCCCTGTCTAAGAATACCTACACCCTGTGAATTGTGATTTTCAAGGGTATGGATAAGGTCCCCATGGAGGAGATAAAGAATGGGTTTGCATCTCTGGTAGAGGATGGAATGGAGCCAGGGTGAAAAATACTACAATCTGGTCTGAACAGAGCAGACTCAATCGTGCCATGGGGAGATTCCTCTCCTACACATGTATTCCTGGATGAGGACTTCTGGTTCACACCACATGTCCAGACCAAAATCATTGGTATGTCGCTTGATATTGACCATCTGTTTGGGGCTAAGTTGATGAGTTCCAGGAGAAGTTCAAAGCATCCAAGGGCACAGCGACTCCTTGTGTCTAGCTGTCCAACAGCCTCATACTTCTGCTTCCAGTGGGCTTTTTTTATGGTCAGCTAGTTTACCTACTGTGGCAAAGGACAGGCACCCTCCGACAATGGGTCCAGTGGCATTTCCAACACCAGGTTAGGGGCAAAGGTGACCAGAGATGGTGTTACTGCTTTCACCAATTTCTCAACAACCCCAGGTACATCTTTCAGATGGACTTTGTCCTCTTCTGGCAAATGGTGGTTGTACGTTTGGGAGTATCTGCGAACCACCTCAGACCTTAGTGTGTCGCAGCACTACTGCTTCCTTTTCTTCCAACTCCTACACTACCACCCACATTCATGCCCTCCCACCCCCACCCCACGGACTCTCTCTTGTTGGGAGATGGAACTTCTGGTGAAGAATACCATAGAGCTGGTGCCCGCCTCTGGGAGCGAGAAGATTTGGTACTAGTCGATCTGTAGCTGTGGAATTTGTACCTGTATAAAGACGCATTCAGGATGTTTGTCACTTTGGTATCAGATAGTTTGGGCCCTCAACTGCAGGACTGGCTGATATCGCTGGATCTTCGGAACACCTACTTCCATATTCCAATGCACCAAAGGCACAAAGGTAGCAGAGATTCCTGTTTGGGCACACCCAATACCTGTTGAAGGGTCCTGCCCTTTCGGCCTTTCATCAGGGCCAATGGCCTTCAAAAGCTGTTGGGCGCAATGGCACATGCCTCAGGAGGGAGATGAGCAATGTCTTTTCCTTCCAAGACAGCAGATAATTTGGGGTCTCACCCCAGATTTGATGACGTCGAACCTTTACCTAACCTGGCAACAGTACTGGATATGCTTTCAGGCAGGGCCTTCCTTCCCGAGGAACAAGAGCCAAACATCCTGCCGATCACACAAGTGTTCCAAACCCATAGTTCATTTGCTTTTTGTTTAGAGTATTTCTAACGCATCTTAGGATCAGCCTATATCTGTTTGTATCAAGTTTGTGTACGATGTTGCTGCAGTGTCTGCTTTGCCGTCAGTGAGCTCAGTTTCAAGATGACATGCGAGACCTATTGCAGTTGTCAAACCGAGTTGCAGGACCGCTTCCCATGGGCACTGTTGGGTAATGTGCTAAGGGGAGAGCCTTTTTGGCATACATGGCTTCGCTTGACAGTTGACATGGTTACCTCCCTCACAGATTGATGCTCTCATCTCAATCTCAATAATCTGACTGCAAGCACAATGTGATCCTGTTCTGAGGGGCCTAATCACTCTGCTGGAACCATATGACATCAGGTTAGCCCTGGTTGCTGTCCTTCGTTTTGTGCACGGCAAGTGTGCTTGACCTTAATGGACAACACAGTGGCCATGTGTTACCTCAACAAGCGTTTTGGGGATGCGTATTCTTTGGTTCTTGGATCTACACATTCTCTGTTTGCTGCCCATTCTGCCTGAATAGAGGACATGGTTGTGCATACCTTGAACACGAAGACCTTGGTCTTCTATCCTTGGAAGCTGTGCTAGGGAATTCTGGATAAGATCTTTGACTTTTGAGGGCCTCTTGATGTGAACCTCTTCACCTCCATAGTCAACATGAAGTTTGAGCTGTTCTGTACCAGGGTATTTCCTCCCCTGGAAGTTCGGGGGGGACAAACTGTTGAATGGAACTTGGATTTCCTCTGTGTTCCTAGTGTCGGGATTTTCTTTTAAATAAATATTTTTCATTTTTTACAATTGGTCGATGCACACATTGGTGCATTTTGGAGGTGCCATTGCACCCATTCAGGGAGAGAATCATGGTACTTGTAGTGTTTGCTCTGGCCATGCAGGAGTCCGGATACTACATGAGCCACCAAGCAAGACACTTTTCTCCCTCCACGGGAGGGAAACTGAAACAAAAATATAAAGGGGTAAGAGAGTGTCCTCTTAAACGGTGAATCTTATCACTGTGTATTCTAAGGAATCTGTTGCTGGAACACAAGTCAGCACCATGTTGGATTGCATTGATGTTTGAGGAAAGGACATAAATGCATGATGTTGGGTGTTTACATCCTGCGTGAACTGGAAGGAGTTTATTGATTGATATTTTATTTCTATCGCGCTCGTACACAAGTGTTTCAGAGCGCGACAAGGCAAGGGAGGGGAACAGGGGAGAACAAAACAGCAATCTTACTAGGCCCAGTGACATTGAGAACGTGCAAGTGCATGGGGGAGGGGAAAAGTGCATGGAAGGGGGGAGAGGTGGAAAGTGCGAAGCAGAGGAGAAACAGATAAATAACAATAAATAAATAAGAAAGGCAACAAACAGTGGTAATGCAGCCAGCAATTTGCAAGTGCTAGGTTTAAGGCAGCAGACAGGGTAGGTCTGATAAGTGCAGGAAGAAAAAGGGGGGGCTCTATGGGTACAGATACAGACCCCAGTGCAAGGGGTGGCCCGGAGGCATTGCGGGAGGGTGGCAGGATGAGCAGGTACCTGGGCCCAAAAGACAGAGGATGGCCAGGTGCACGGTGCCAAAAGAGAACAGATCAGCAGGGGAGAGGGGGAGCGAAGGCAGAAGAAAAGAGGAAGGTCTTGAGGTGCTTCTGGAACCGGAGATGGTTCTCCTCAAGTTTTAGATTGGCAGGGAGGCTGTTCCAGAGGGCGGCCCCCGCCGGAAACCGCGATCTACCCCCAGCTCGTTGCTTAGAAAAACGACTGACCCTGAGTGAATTGGAGGTAGAGGAGCGAAGAGCTCGAGTGGGAAGCTATTTGCGGAGGGATAACTGAAGGTATTTTGGACCCAGGCCCCAGAAAGCCTTGTGGACAATGCAGAGGGTTTTGAATTTAATCCTTGCTTCCACTGGGAGCCAGTGGCGAGATTTCAGAGCTGGAGAGATACAATCCCAGGGCTTCAGGCCAAGGACAAGTCTTGCAGTCCTGTTCTGGGTTAGTTGCAGAGGACGGAGAGTAGAGGCAGGTAGATTTAGAAAGAGGCTGTTACAATAGTCCAAGCTAGAGAGAACCAGAGCTTGAGAAACCATGAGCTTCTGGGGGAAGGAGAGGAAAGGCAGAGTACCTCTGAGGAGGTGCAGTCGGAAATTTGACTTTTTAGAGACCTCAGAGATGTGGGCGGAGAAGGAAAGGGTGGAGTCAAAGATGACCCCGAGGTTCTTAGCCTCAGATGTGGGGGTAGGAGGAGGGCCAAGGGAGGCCGGCCAGAGAGTGAGGGGAAAGGATGGTGAAGGTGTGCTGATGAGGAGGATCTCCGTCTTGCTGGCATTCAGACAAAGTTCATTGGCGGCACACCAATCTTGAATGCCAGTTAGGTAATCCGAGATGAGAGAGGGAGAGGAGGTGGCAGAGGGCAGCCTGAAAATTAGTTGTGTCATCAGTGTAGCACTGGAAATTTGAGCAGAAAATGGCAATGCATTGGGCGAGAGTTGCCAGGTATTGGTTGAAAAGCTAGAGCGAGAGGTTAGACCCCTGGGGAACACCACAGGTAGAGAGGAAGATAGATGAAAGGAAGGACCCAAGTTGGACCTGGGAGGGTCGATCTGAGAGGAAAGAGGTTAGCCAGGCCAGAGCCTGATCAGTGATACCCAGGTTTTCACGGAGATGGTTGAGCAGGATGGTATGGTTGACCGTGTCGAAGGCAGAAGAGAGATCAAGGAGGATGAGGACAGAGGGAATGTTAGTCAAGGTTGGTGAGCAGATCTTCACGGATGTTTAGGAGAGCAGTTTCCGTGCTTCTGGCAGCTCTGAAGCCAGACTGGTGGTCATGGAGACAGCCAACAGGATTGGAATGAAGGTTAAGCTGAGAGATGGCCAACTTTTCTAGGAGGTTGACAAGAAAGGGAGTAATGGAAATTGTGCGATAGTTAGCTGGACAAGAAGGATCAGCTGTGGGTTTCTTGAGAAGAGGATGCACAAAGGAGTGCTTCAGAGGGGAGGGGAAGGAACCAGAGGCAAAGGAGTGGTTGCAAAAATCAGCAAGGGCCGGAGCGAGGGTGTCAATGTGGTCCTTGATGGTTTTAGAGGAACAGGGATGAACCTGTTTTGAAGAGGCTTTCATAGAACGGACTTGTCTAGCATCCTCGTCAGGGATGAAAAGAGGAAAGGACGAGAAGGATGGTGGGAGGGTGGCTAAAGGAGGGTCGGCAAGCACAGATGGAGAAGGAAGAGGAGTGTGGGTGGAGAGGGTGGGCAGGATGTCCTGGGTTTTTTAGATGAAGTGAGAGGCAAGGGCATTGCAAAGAGCCTGAGAGGCAACAGGAGGGGTAGAGACTGCAGCAGGGTTGGCCAGCTCCTTGCAGATTTTAAAGAGTTTGGCTGAGTTGTTAGATGCCGCAGAGACACGAGCTTGAATGTGGACTCTCTTCTTGGTGAGGACAGAGAGTCGGTATTGTCTTTGTAGCAAGCGACAGGCCAGTTTGTGCGAGGATGAACAGGAAGTCCTCCATTTCCTCTCAGCTGCCCTACACTTACGTTTAAGTGTAGCTAGGTCAGAGTCATACCAGGAATTGCACTTGGCTTTGGACTTCAAACGGATCCTCATGACAGGGACAAGAGCATCAAGCGTATCAGAAATTGAAGAGTAGAGCAGAGACAGGGCTGTATCAGGATGAGAGACAGCCAAAGGTGGGGGCGGGAGAAAGTGGCAGCAAAAGCCTCAACTGACGCACGCTTCATGGGCCGGATGTCCGAGAAGGTAGGTGGCAGTGTTGGGGTAGGCTTGGCTTGGGGGGGAAGAGAGGGAGAGATGAGATGAGAGGAGGGAGTGATTCCTCCAGGAGAAGAGGAGTGGTCAGAGGGAGGGAGAGGGGGAGGTCCGAGGAGATCAAGACATCGAGTGTGTGCCCTGCAGAGTGAGTCGGGCCAGAGGGGAGGATGGATAGGGAGAGGGAGTCGCAGAGGTCACGGAAGAGTACAGAGGAGGAGCAAGGAGAGTCTAAATGTATATTTAGGTCACCAAGGAGGAGGAGGAGGAGTTGAGTGGTAGAGGCCAGGAGGGAGGAGGAGAGGTCTGCACACTCAGAGAGAAATGAGGTGATTTGACCAGGAGGCCGGTAGATGGTAACCACAGTAAGAGAATGGGTAGGCGAGAGAGAAAGCCTACAGACAAGGCATTCAAAAGAGGAGTAGGTCTGAGTGGGAATGATAGAGGCAGGAATCCACTCAGGAAAGATCAGGGCTACCCCCCCCACTGGACCGGGAGTATCTTGGTGCTGAGAGGATCTTGTAGCTATCAGGGAGGAGAGTGTCAAAGCTCGTGACAGGCTGTGAACCATGTCTCAGTAAGACAAAGGACATCGAGGTCTAGTTCTTCAAGGAGGTTGCAGATGTCAGAGGAGTGTTTGACGGCAGAGCGAGAGTTGAGAGTGGCAATATGAAGAAGGTTGCCAGCCTTAAAGACCTTCCGGGGAGAGGTACAGATCAGAGGTACGCCCTGCGGAGGAGAAAGAGCCCTAGGAGGGGGAGAGGAGGAGGAGGAGGCGGCGAGAGAGGGCAAGGTAGCCAAGGGGGGAGAGGAGGGGACAGCAGGAGATGAGAGGACATTGATGAGGCGAGGGAAGCGCCTATCAAAGAGGAGGAGATTGGCCTGAGGGCCTTGGACCATGACAGTGACATTTAGGTAGACATTAATGATGACTTTAGAGGAGTTCAAGGAAGCCATGAGAACTTCCCAGCGAGTGCCACCATTAATGGGAGAGGAGGAGATAGGGCAGAGCACAGAGACCACATGAGGAGCCCATAGATCTGGCAAAGGAATGACAAAGAGGATGTCGGTAAGGGTCTGTCTGGCGGAAGCATTGGAGTAGGTGTCGGCGATAGGAAGACCAGGATTAGAGGCCAAGATATCCTTTTTGAACTTCTTCCTACCAGACTTAGCGAGAAGGGAAGGATAGTCAATGGAGAAGCAGTTGGAGAAGATAGGAGAAACAGGAAGCGCCATTGGGGTGGAAGTAAGGAGAGGATGGAGATACTGGGGGGGGGGGTGCTAAGGCAGGTAGGTGTGAGACAAAAAAGAGTGGTGAGGTCACTGGGCTGGCAAATTACAGAGAAGAAACAGGATACAAGCAAAATACAGAGAATTTCACAATGGGCAGCAAGATATGACTTTTTTAGCACAAAGCAAAAACAGCAGGATATGACTTTTTTAGCACAAAGCAAAAACAGCAAGATTTGACTTTTTAGCGCAAAGCAAAAACAGCAAGATTTGACTTTTTAGCACAAAGCAAAAACAGCAAGATTTGACTTTTTAGCACAAAGCAAAAACAGCAAGATTTGACTTTTTAGCACAAAGCAGGATGACTACATGGGAGCAACAAGCAGAAAGAACAGTAATAGTCAAAGGCAGTAGAAGTGAGTCCATAAGGAGGGAACTAACCCATAGTTCTGGAGGTGGCAAAGGCAAGGCAGTCCGGATTTCTTAGAGGAGTAAGGCGGCAGCATCATTGTGGTTAAGGTGCAGGGAGGACCCCAATTAGCGTTCCAGAAGCGGACAGGGAGCAGACAGGGGCCTTGGAAGTGGGCCTTTGCTGAGAGGGCTGGCTGAAGCCTGCTGGTCCCTGATTGGATGGAAGAAAACACTCTGCAACCAATGGGAGTGCAGCACAGGGAGAGGTGATTCACCACAGCCTGCCTACACAACAAAGAAAGCCACGGCGGCCATCTTGGAAGGGCCAAAAACAGTCAAATAAGCAGCAATAGTAGGAAAAGACAAGTGCTTTCAAAATAGCAACACAGCTCCAGGTATTAAAAAGCTCAACAAATGGCTGCACGATGAAAATGCCAAATAAAACAGTCCTTTACAACAATATTATGCAAATTTCCTCTTTTTCTTCTTTTTTTTTCAAATTTCGATTTTTGAGGTGCAGTAATGCACAGAAAGTGCACCTACCTAATGGAATGGTCAGCAGCCAGGCACAAACTCCACATGTGCAGGAGAACAACAGATGGCCAGGAGGGTGGAAACAGTTTAGGTTTGTGCAAGTGAGTTCAAGCACGGAAAATTCATCAATGCCTGGCGTGTAGAATTCAGTGAGTTGACAATTTGGTGGGGATCGAGGACACAGTGCTGAGTTAATTAAAGAACCAGAGTGAATGCTGTTGAGAGACGGGCGAGGAAGGTCTCAAGTATTTATCTGTCCTGCCTTGTGCATCTGATTTGCAGCTCTACCTGGCCTCTTCGGGTCTAGTGTTCAGATTGTCACTGTGATAGGGTACATGGTCAATGTTTTGGATCTTTGAGAGGATTCCAGAGCTGGTCACATCCTTTCCCATCCCTACTCTCATACACTTTTGATGCAGGAATTGTCAACCCAATTTCCACCACACCAGTTTATTGTTCCTCCTTGGGACTTCAATCTTGTTTCAACCTTTCGCATGGTTGCTCCATTTGAACTCCTACTTTCTTGTTCTTTGAGGTTGCTCACACTTGTTCATTTTCCTAGCCACCACTTCTGCTAGGCAGTTGAGTGAGCTCCAGACTGTCAAGCGTCTGTGCTTTGTCTTCGCTAAAGAGAAAGTTACTGAGGAAAGGCATACCTTCCTTCCCACAGTTGTCGTATTTCCATATCTCTCAGAAGATTAATCTTCCAGCTCTCAACCCTCCGTCTCATCCTTCTAAGTGGAAGAGAGTAATTCCATCCTCTGAACCTGCAGATGACTCTTAGCTACTTTTTCTTGGACAAGGGACATCAAGAAAGATTAGCAGGATTCAAGATGGTGTCGAGTGGTCCCACGACTCATGAGCTCCTCCTGTAGGGTACATAAGCATGCACCAAATCCAACTACTGTCTCCCATTTGGAGATTAATCCAGGTGGCAGAAGGATGCCCTGACGCCAGGGAACACCCTTTCATCCGACATACGCTGTCCAGTGCCTCAGTGGGGAGACCCGTCGATGAGTGTGGTGGTTCTATCAGAAGGAAATGGCTGCAGTGCCTGGGCTAATTTGCAGCGGCCCACGTGGAGGTTCCTGTATTACTCAGGCCTGAAGGCGAGTCCCGCACCCAAGTCATGCCACAACTGGTCTTTTGACCTCCGTGTCCCAGAGGGAAAGTGGCCCAATTAAGGGGGGGGTGCAGATTGCTGTTGAAACAGACTTATAATATCTACTAATCCCTGGAGCACGGGTGCTACCGTGGGAGAAGAGCAGTGTGCTTGGCAGCAGGGAAGTGGAAGAATATGGCACGGAGAGACCTTGCATCTCCGGCACTGTAGAGGGTCAGGATGCTCTCAGTGGAAGTATGGCAGCAAGGAGGATTGATCCATCTCTAGCTTGGCTCAAAGGACAGAGGGAAGCAGCAGGGCCTTGCGATACAGTCAGGCTGAAAGTCCCGCTGAGACTTACTATCTTGGAGAGGGGAGGGAGCCCTCAAATGCTGAAGCTGAAAGGGATCCAAGCACACGCCTGAAATCACATGGCCCAGTGAACAAAGGTGGCCTATAGCAGTGCTGAATGAGACAGCAAAGGCATCTGTGCAACAACAGGAGAAAGATACGGCAAAGGGAGACAACCCAGACAAACCTCATGCTCCTGAAGCTTTCTCTAAAATTGATCTCCAAAAATGCCTCTCCCAATTTCAGCAAACCTTTATGGAGACGTTTCAAGAACAATTCTGCGCCCTGAAACTACTTGACAGTCTATCAAAGATATAAAGAGAGAGGTGGCGCAATTCGGCCACTGAATGGACACCAATGAAGGGGCAATGCAGGATGTCGTGGATGAAGCGCTGGCTAATGGGGAGCTTCTGGAATAATTGATTGGGATCACTCAAAACCTTGAGTTGTAATGTGAGGAATTGGAAAATAGATCCAGGAGGTCAAACATGAAGTGTTGGGAGATGTTCCACTGGACACCGTTTTGATGGATGGGCTCTACCACACAGGCCCCAAAAGGGGAGACTCTAATCCCAACGCAAGTGATGTCCATGCTGCAATGATCTCATATCCACAGAAAGAAGCTAGTGTAGTAGTGGCAAGACGAGGATGTCCCATTAAGACATGGAGGTACTCTTGTTCCGGGATGTTGTCCTCTCCACGCTGTAGAAACGTTGTGAACTGGGCCTAATTACAAAGGAACAGGCTGAGAGAGACATCGGATACCACTGGACCTTCCCGTTTGGCCTCTTCTTTCAATTGGAGGGGTCAGTGCATCGCATCACATTTGGCTTAGGCGTTGCCCTGCTACAACTATAAGACAATGCAATGGGGTTATCTAATCAAATCGCAAATGGGTTGCATAGAAGGAAGCCATGGGAATGGTCTGGGCTACCCCTGACATCAAGGAAGAAGGGCCCGTTAAAGAATCAAGAGTGTCTGGCCAAGTAATGCAGTAATTATGGTTCGAGGGGATTGGGTCCTCCGACGTATTCCATATGTATGACAGGTAATGTCCACAGCTGTGCTGCTTTGGAAAATCTTTGGCTCCTGCGTCGATGACGTTGATGCGCCGTCCCCGAGGACCTCCTCCGACGGCCGACGTCACCCGATGTGATAAGTTGGACGCACGACACCCATAGCCTCAGTTCTGTTTTTCCCGCGAACGTGTTTGCTTCGTGAATCTCGGTACGCCTCGACTCGTTGGAGTTTGCTGTTTTCAATTCTCAGTTCGTTGAACCTGTTCGGTTTGTTGTGAAGACCTGTTTGTGGCGATGTCTTCTTCGTCTTCAACCCCGCGTCCGGACTTCAAGAAATGCGGGGACTGTGGGTCCAAGATGTCGGTCACGGACTCGCACGACGCCTGCCTCTGGTGCCTCGGGGAGGCCCATGATACGGACGACTGTGTCGACTGCCAGTCGCTCACGGCAAAGGCCTTGCGGGAACGCAAGAAGAAGCTGTCGGTAGGCCGGGTGTCTAGGCCCCGGAAGTCGAGGTCTGCAGGGCTTTCGACGGATGACTCGAGGGGCGACTCTCTGCGTCATCGTCGGAAGTCCAGTGGGTCTCCTTCCAGGAGTCGGTCTCGCCACTCCTCCGCCTCTTCGAGGCATTCCCAGAAGTGCCGGCATAGGTCGCCTTCCCCGTCCTCTTCCGAGGACTCCGCCCGTCGGCGGGTCACTTATCCCTCCATGCAAGCAACACCGGAGGAATGGGCTTCCTTCGGGAAGCAGATGCTAGCGATTCTTGAATCGCAGGGCACCGGTCCGTCGGCGCGTCCGAGTGGGGTCGGTCGGCACCGGTCGAGAGACACCGCTCGTACGCCTTCGGGCTGGGGTTGTCGGCACGGCTCGCGGGAGTGGTCCCGCTCGGACAAGGGTAGCCGTTCTCGCCATGCCCGTTCCAGGTCCAGGTCCCGGTCCTCGATGCGCTCGAGACCATGTGATCCTGTGCCGTCTTCGAAGAAGACGTCGACGCCTGTGGCGCCGAGGTCATCGATGATTGATTTCTCTCATCGGCGCCTAGGTCGTCGAGAGACACGCTCCGGCTTCGAGGCCTGTGTCGACGCCGCCGATGCTGGCGGCGCTGCAGCTGACGTCGACGCACTGCTTTGGACCCCAGAGGTCTTCCTCTCCCCGCCTGGAGTACATTTCAGAGGGTGATGAAGGCTCTGATGGCAGCTTGGTTCCGGTTACGGTTCCAGATGAACTTCTCTCGGGCCATAGCCAGTTTGATGATCTGCGGCAGTCGCTGCATGATGCCAGTGGACTGGACACCTCTCCGGAGGTGGAGTTTTGTAGGCCAGAGCCTGGCACTCATGCCGATTCTTCATATCGGCGCCTTATGTCTCGGGTGACCGAGTACTTGGGTTGGTCAGCTCCCCCAGGGGAGTTCGTTCAGGATGATCTCACGGACATCCTTGATCTCGGTCCCCCCACTGACCCGGTTTTGCCTTTTCATATGGCTCTGCAGAGAAGGGTGGCGGCGGCTTGGACTGCTCCGGAGAGTCTCCCGGCAGTGGGCAAGTCTTTGTCGCGAAAATACCGTCCAGCCAGTAGTGACCCCTGATACTTGTCTAGGCACCCCACTCCGGAGAGTTTGGTGGTGCAGGCGGCTACGGCCCCGGCAAAGCAGGCGTCGTATCCTACCATCCCTCTGGATAGGGACGACAAACGTTTTGACGGCTGGCCGAAGAAAGTGTTTTCTTCGGGGGGTATGGCGCTTCAGGCGGCCAACTCCATATGTGCCTTGTCTCGTTTCACACACACTCTGTGGAACTGTGTTGCATTAGCGGCTGAACATATTCCCGAAGGGGACGAACGGGATGGTTTCCTTGCTATGGTTCAGAATGGCAAGGATGCCATGTGTGAGGCCGTTCAGTCGGGTTTGGACTTGGCGGATTGTGTCAGCCGATCCATGGCGGCGAGCACCGTAATGCGCAGGTTTGCGTGGTTGCTGAAGTCTGGGTTCGCTCCTGATGTGAAGTCCCGGCTCCTCAACATGCCCTTTGACGGTGAACACCTTTTTGGCAGCAAGGCTGACGAGAGCCTTGAGAGGTTGCAGACCTCCAAAGCTGCAGCAAAGTCGTTGGGCGCTGCAGTTCGCCAACCTCCGCCTTTTCATCCTAGGGGAAAGCAATGGAGGGGAGGTTCCTTTCGCTATTACTCCTTCAGTAAAGCGAGGGGAGCTAGCAGTCAGAGGCCATCGTAAGAGTGCCAGAGGTGGAAATAAAGGTACTCGAGGTGCCAAGGCCGCTCGGGCAGTTGCCTCTTTGCCCTCGGGCAACGCCGCAGCCCGCACCACTCAGTCATGAGGCCAGGTCCCATGGTTCGCCGGTTGGGGGAAGGCTGGTGCAGCATCTTGTAGAGTGGCAAGCCATTACTTCGGATGTGTGGGTTCTGGAAATCATAACCCACGGCTACTGTCTTCCTTTTCGGCAGAGGCCTCACGACAATCCACCAGGGAACCTCTCTTTGAAGAGTCCGGATCCGCTCCTTGCGCAGGAAATTCAAGCCCTGCTGGAGAAAGGCGCCATAGAACTGGTGCCTGTAGCGGAGAGGAACAAGGGATGGTATTCCCCTTATTTTTTGGTATCGAAGAAAGACGGGGGATTGAGACCCATCATGGACTTGCGCGGTTTGGACAAACTCCTCAGGAAGGACAAGTTCAAGATGGTGACTCTTTCTGAAGTCCTCCAGGCCCTTCAACTTCAGGACTGGTTGGTGTCTCTCGACCTCAAGGATGCTTACTTCCATGTGCCGATCCATCCCAAGCACAAGAAGTACCTGAGGTTCGCGATTGGCGACTCGCACTTTCAGTTTCGGGTCCTGCCGTTCGGATTGACCTCCGCCCCGAGGGTTTTCACCAAGCTCATGGTGGTGGTGGCAGCACATCTCAGGAAAGGGGGGGATTCACGTCTACCCCTACCTGGACGATTGGTTGATCAGGGGGAGCTCTCCCGATCAAGTCCTGGATCATCTGTCCGTCACCTGCCACTCCCTTCACAGGCTGGGCTTCTCCCTCAATTTAAAGAAGTCCCATTTGACACCAACACAGCGGCTCCAGTACATCGGAGCAGTGCTCGACACGTCCCTGGGGCAGTGTTTTCCTCCTCAGGTGAGGGCTCTTCACATTCAGCAGATGGTGCACAAGTTTCATTTTGCCCAGGATCTCCCAGCGTCCGAGTTCTTGAGACTGCTCGGCCTCATGGCATCCTGCATTCTTCTGGTGCCAGAGGCTCGTCTGCGGATGAGATCTTTGCAGTGGGCACTCAAGCTCCAGTGGTCTCAGTCCTCCGGCAGGCTGTTGGACCCTGTTCAGGTGCCGCCCTCGGTGGCCTGGGACCTTCTGTGGTGGGCCGTCGAGGGCAATCTGATGAAGGGTGCTCCATTTTGGCTGCCCTGGCCGGAGGTGACGATCGTGACGGATGCATCCCTCATGGGATGGGGAGCTCATGCCAACGAGTTGACAGTCAGCGGTCGTTGGTCTCCGTCGGAGTCCAGACTCCATATCAATCTGTTGGAGCTGAGGGCCGTCAGGCTAGCCCTGAAGGCTTTTCTGCCAACTGTACGCGGAAAGAGTGTCCTGATTCTAACGGACAACACGCTGGCCATGCACTACCTCAACAAAAAGGGGAGGGCAGGGTCACCTCCGTTGTGCAGGGAGGCGATGCAGCTCGAATTCTGGGCCATCCAGCAGGAAGTTTCGATCTCGGCTGTTCATCTGGCCGGAGACGACAACGAGACGGCGGACGCTCTGAGCAGGCAGAGCTCGATCTCTCACGAGTGGGAGCTGGCTCAGGGGATTCTCCTGGAGATCTTCGCCCTTTGGGGGACCCCTCAAGTGGATCTCTTCGCCTCCAGTGTCAACCGGGAGTGAGAAAGGTTTTGCTCGCGGGAATTTCCTCCAAAAGGAGCCTTAGGAGACGCGTTTGTGGTGGAGTGTTCATTCCCACTGCTGTACGCGTTTCCTCCAGTCTCCGTCATCCCGCAAGTGCTGCGGAGGTTACGGAGGTTCGGTTCCCGGATGATCCTCATTGCTCCGGCGTGGGCCCGGAGGACGTGGTACCCGGACCTTCTAGACTTGTCCATCTGCCCTCCACGTCGTCTTCCCTACCGAGACGATCTGCTCTCATGGGAGGGGGGGGTCAGGTTCTCCATCCAGAGGTCAGATCCCTCAATCTTCACGCTTGGCTTCTGAAAGGTTGAGGTTTAAGGATTGGGACGTCCCTGAAGACGTGGCGGAGGTGTTGCTCTCGGCCAGGCGGCCGGCAACTAATTCTCTGTACCGTTGCCGTTGGAGAAGGTTCTGCGACTGGTGCAGAGTTCAGAATGTGGATCCTTTTGAATGTGACATTCCCATGGTTCTGTCTTTTTTGCTTTCTTTGGCCCACAGGGGCTTGCAAGTGGGGACCATTAAAGGTTACATGGCAGCGCTGTCCATATTTAAGTGCTCGTCTGAAGAGTGTTCCTATTTTAAAATTCCTTTAATTTCGCAGTTTTTGAAAGGGCTCACTAATGTGTTCCCTCCGTCACCTTTTCTGGTGCCAGGTTGGGATTTGAACCTTGTTCTTAAGTTTCTTATGGGTGCTCTGTTTGAGCCTTTACATTCTTGCCCTTTGAGGCTGTTAACTCTGAAAACTGTGTTTTTGGTTGCGGTTACTTCCGCTCGCAGAGTGAGTGAGTTACAGGCACTTTCAGTTAAGCCACCCTTCACTGTGTTTCATAAGGACAGGGTTGTCCTTAGAGTTCGTCCTTCGTTTCTTCCGAAGGTGGTTTCGGAATTTCATTTGAGCCAGAAGGTTGTTCTTCCGGCGTTCTATCCTCCTCCACATCCTGGTAAGGAAGAGGAGAGGCTCCATAGGCTTGATCCTAGGAGAGCGTTGAGCTTTTATATTTCGCGCATGTCCCGGGTCAGAGTGGACGATCAACTTTTCATTGGTTACGCTGGAAAGCGTTTGGGACAAGCTGTGACGAAACAGACTTTGTCTCGTTGGATTATTTTAGCTATCTCCGAGTGTTACCGCTTGGCGGGTAAGGACCCTCTGGCTGGCTTGCGGGCCCATTCTACCAGGGGAGTGGCTGTGTCTACTGCCCTGCAGAGGGGAGTCCCTATTCGTCACATCTGTGATGAAGCCACCTGGGCTTCAGTACATACTTTTGTACGTCACTACTCCCTCGATTCCATCAGAGGGCAAGATCTGGCCTTTGGCAAGGCAGTTCTCTATTCCGCAATTTGATTGGGCATGCGACATCTGCTGAGGTTTTTCGTCCAGAACAAAGAAGGATCGCTATCGAAGGTTGGTGGCATGGTTGGAAGAGGACAGGGGCCCTGGCGTGGCCTCCGGGCATGCTCAGGCAAAGCCCAGATCTGGCCACACTCCAGACCAGGGCTCTTTCCACCTGTTAAGAGATCCAGATCAGCTGAGGTAACCCCTGGAGGGCTCCAGTAAAGCCAAGCTCCTGGCAGTTGGTCTGACTAGAGCCGCTGCCGATGGATGTTCTAGTACAGGGCACACACGCTCTCCGTTGCCTTGCCCATCTATGAGGATATTGCCGGTGGCTGGCACAAAGTCTTCGCAATATAGTGGTCCGTCACGGGAGAAACCAAAGAAGCACTCCCGAAAAGAGCCCTCTTAGAATCCCTCAGTGACGCACGCTACTACGGCTTCAACGACGACTAAAAGACAGTGTACGGCCACGACTGCGTCGACCAGACCATCGTCAACGGTTGCTTAGTCATCGGCTGCAGTGGACTAGTCTTCCTCAAAGGCGTCGACAGCCACCTCATCGACGGCCACCTCGTCGACTAGTAAGAAAAAGCTGCTGGCAAAACCTGCAGCAAGGGTTTTGCTGCCACCAAGACCCATGACTACTCCTTCATTGACCTCCACTACCCAGTCAATAAAGGCGCTGGTCATGTATATAGCCCTGAGGGAAGTGGCTAGACCAGCAGACTAGTTTGCAGGCAACACATGGCATGAGTGCTTGGATGCAGGTGACTACAGCCCTCTAAGCATAGATTCGCCTAGGCATACAAGCCATTTGAGGCGCACTAGCATTCCTCCGGCAGGCCTGGGGGCCCCTCAGCAAGTTCCAAGAGATATGTCCCAAAACATCCTCACAGTGCTCAGTTCTCTGGTCTCGGATACAGCAGCGGCTACCAACCATAGCAGGCCCTTCAGGGAGCAACCCTAGGTACAGCCATCCAAGACCTCTAGTGAACAGACGGGGTCTGGTCTTCCCATACACATTTGAAGAACACCTACGATTTCAGTGTAAACTATTTCTAAGAGTGGAAGCACTAACCGAATTGGCCTCGAAAAGAAAAAAGGAACCCTGTCTCGGCCGTATTAGAAGCAAGGTACATACCAAGGACCCATGTTGCGACAAAAAACGGTTGACTTAGTAGCTGTTGTTTATTGACTGCGTTTGTCAAATGTTTCTAAACAAAGTTTTTGCAATCATTAATGAGGTATACACAGAATACACAAACCATAATGTACGGTGAACTCTCAAGAAATTAGCACAGAAATACATATACATCTAGTACAAAGCAACTACTGTGTTGCCTATACATAGTGACAAATACATTTTTCAAGACCAGTATCTTACACACATAGTGATGAAAACAAATCAACAACCCACACAACTGGAGCCTCATGTGGTTAAGTGAGGAGGAAGTACATTTTTAACAACTGTGAATTCGCATTATAGGCTCTGGACCAGTTCAAAAGAAATTTGTTCTGGATATATAAGTGTCCAGTATATGGTTGTAGTGGGTATGTAAAGACCAATCCAAGGTCAACGTCGGGACATGATTTCCTAATGGTGTAGAATGGACTGCAAAAACTTCTCATCTTTGAACCTACTTTGCTTAATATTCATACTCCATACAGCTCTGAATGCTTGTCGCATTCTATAATTATTTTTTGTTGCATTAGCAAACATTTCCGCCTCATTTGAATATTTGTCATCTTTGACATTTCCCTCCAAAAATGAGGCCTAATTCCCAGTTGTTATGCCAAATTTCTCAATTGAAGAGCAAAAAGTACTTAAATTGATCTTTCCTTCCTACTGTTGTATTCTTGTAATGCACAATAAAGTTCACCCAAATGTTATTTCTGCACAATTACTATAGGTGTGCCTGCCCTGTTGTATCTTGCTGTATGATATGGCATTTATAACACGCCAATAAACAATGGTGTCAAGGCGCAACGATGCAAGGGAGGGGGAATAAAAGGGAAGACAGACAACAATCCTACTAGGCCAGGTGTCATTCAGATCGTGCAAGTGCATGGGAAGGGGGAAAAGGGAAAAGTGTAAGGGGGAAG
The DNA here is from genome assembly GCF_040938575.1 of Ambystoma mexicanum. Classification (NCBI taxonomy): domain Eukaryota; kingdom Metazoa; phylum Chordata; class Amphibia; order Caudata; family Ambystomatidae; genus Ambystoma; species Ambystoma mexicanum. The sequence goes on along the minus strand of NC_090929.1, from coordinate 536,021,874 downwards.
GGAGGGGGGAAAGTGCAGTTCACGGGATAGTAGAATAAATAGGATAAATAAAACGGCCAGCTGGTGGCAAGTGCAAGTTAAGTGCAGACATAAGTGCTGGTAGGCGGACTGTAGAGATACAGAAACAGTCCTTCAGGTGCAGGGGTTGCCAGGGAGGCAGTGCAGGCGGGCAACTGGCGGGGCCTGGGCCCAAGATCAGAAAAGGGTGGCCAGGTAACCAGTGCAGTTTCTGTCAGGAATTCAGCAGGGGAGGGGGGAGAGAAAGCAGAAGCAAAGAGGAAGGTTTTGAGGTGCTTCCGGAACTGGTGATGGTTCTCCTCAAGTTTCAGGGAGGCAGGAACGCTGTTGCAGAGGGACGACCCTGCAGAAGAGAGATCTACCACCAACTTGTTGCTTGGAGAAACGACTGACCCTGAGGGAGTTGGAGGCGGATGAGTGAAGAGTTCGAGAAGGAAGATATTTAGGAAGAGAGAGTTGAAGGTATTGCGGCCCCAGGCCCCAGAAGGCCTTATCGACAATGCAGAGGGTTTTGAACTTGATCCTCGCAGCCACTGGGAGCCAGTGCAGAGATTTCAGTCCTGGAGAGATACGATCCCTGGGCTTGAGGCCAAGGAAAAGTCTTGCAGTCCTGTTCTGGGTAAATTGCGGAGAGTAGAGGCAGGCAGATTTAGATAGAGGCTGTTACAATAGTCCATCCTAGAGAGAACCACGGCTCTGGAGACAGTGAGCTTCTGGGTGAAGGAGAGGAAAGGAAGAATACCTCTGAGGAGGTGCAGCTGGTAGTGTGACTTCTTAGAGACGTCAGAGATGTGAGAAGTAGAGTGTGGAGTCTAAGATGACCCCGAGGTTTTTAGCTTGCAGGTGGGCGTAGGAAGAGGGCCAAGAGAGGCCAGCCAGAGAGCTGCAGGGAAGGAGGGAGTGAGTGTGCCGATGAGTAGAATCTCAGTCTTACTGGCATTAAGGCAGAGGTCGTTGGTGGCATACCACTCCTGGATGGCAGACAGTCAGTCAGAGATGAGGGAAGGAGAGGAGGAGGCCGAGGGTAGCCTGAAAATGAGCTGGCTATCATCCGCATAGCACTGAAAGTTGGGGCAGAGAGCGGCAATGCGGTGGGCAAGGAGTGCCAGGTATTGGTTGAACAGCCAGGGAGAGAGGTTAGATCCCTGGGGTACACCACAGGTAGAGAAAAAGATTTCGGAGAGGAAGGACCCAAGTTGGACCTGGGAGGGTCGGTCGGTGAGGTATATGATATGATATGGAATTTGTAACGCGCCTATACACAAGCGTTTCAAGTGTTTCAAGGCGCGACGAGGCAGGGAGGGGGAAACGGGGGAAGACAGACAACGATCCTACTAGGCCAGGTGTCAATCAGATCGCGCAAGTGCAGGGGAAGGGGGAAGGGAGAAAGCGGGAGGGGAGGGGGCAAGTGCAGTACAGGGTAAGTATATATAATAAAATGAATAGGGCCAGCTGGTGGCAAGTGCAAGGTAAGTGCAGACAAGTGCTGGGAACGGGGGCTGTAGGGATACTGAGACAGTCCCGCAGTGCAGGGGTTGCCAGCAAGGCAGTGCAAGTGCAGAGTGGCTGGGCCCAGGACCGAGGTCGGCGAGAGTGGCCCAGTTGCAGATTCGGTGCAGATTCAGCGAAGAATTAGCAGGGCAGAGGGAGAGAGAAAGCAGAAGCAAAGAGGAAGGTTTTGAGGTGCTTCCGGAACCGTAGATGGTTCTCCTCAAGTTTCAGGGAGGCAGGAAGGCTGTTCCAGAGGGAGGCCCCTGCTGCGGAGAGAGATCTACCCCCAGAGTCAGCCAAGCCAGAGCCTGACCAGTGATACCCAGGTTATCGCGGAGACAGTTGAGCAGGATGGTATGGTTGACGGTGTCAAAGGCAGATGAGCGATCAAGCAAGATTAGAACGCAAGGGGTGTTGGAGTTAAGGTTGGAGAATAGGACTTCACAGATGTTCAGGAGAGCAGTTTCTGTGCTTCTGGTGGCTCTGAAGCCAGACTGATGGTCATGGAAACAAACAACAGATTCAGTGTGGCGATTAAGCTGGGAGATAGCAAGTTTCTCCAGGAGTTTGCCCAGGAAGGGAGTGATGGAGATTGGGCAATAGTTAACCGGGCAGGAGGGGTCCGCAGAGGGTTTCTTAAGAAGAGGGTGCACAAGGGAGTGCTTCAGGGGGAATGGGAAGACTCCAGTGGCGAAGGAGTGATTGCAGAAATCAGCCACGGCAGGAGCCAGGGAGTCAATGTGGTCCTTGATAGTTTTGGAGGAACAGGGGTGAACCTGTTTCAACGAGACTTTCATAGATCGAACTTGTCTTGAAACCTTGTCTGCAGAGAAAAGGGGAAAGGCAGAGAAGGAGGGAGGGGTGGCTGCAGAAGGGCCAGAGGAAGAGCAGGGAATAGAGGGAGGGAGGCGATGGGAGGAGAGTGAGGACAATATCTCCTGATTTTTTTAAATGAAGTGAGAAGCCAGTGCAGTGCAGAGGGCCTTGGAAGGGACAGGATAGGTAGAGACTGCAGCAGGGTTGGCCAGTTCCTTGCAGATTATAAAGAGTTCAGCCGAGTTGTTTGCCGCAGAGATGCGGGTTTGGATATGAGCTCTTTTCTTGATGAGGACGGAGAGCCGGTATTGCCTTTGTAGCAGGCGGCAGGCCAGTTTGTCAGAGGATGAACTTGAAGCACGCCATTTCCTCTCGGCCACCCTGCACTCGTGTTTTAGGGTGACGAGGTCTGAGACATACCAGGAGTTACACTTGGCTTTGGGCTTCAGGTGGATTCTCATGACAGGGGCAAGGATATCGAGAGTATCAGATATAGAAGAGTGGACCGTGGAGAGGTCTGTGTCAGGGTGAGAGTCAGTCAAAGGGGGAAGAGGGTGTGAAAAGGTGGCGGCGAAAGCCTCAACTGGGACGCGCTTCATGGGTCGGATGACCGAGAAGGTGGGTGGCAGTGATGGAGGTGGCTTGGCCTGAGGGGTAGGGAGGGTGAGGTGGGAGGATAGGAGAAAGTGATCACTCCAGGAGAGAGGAGTGGAGAAAGGGACAGAGAGGCGGAAGGTCTGAGGAGATCAGATCGAGGGTGTGCCCTGCAGAATGAGTCTGGCCTTAGGGGAGAATGGTGAGTGAGTCGCAGAGGTCACAAAATGGTCCAGAGGGGGGGGACAGGAGGCATCCAGGTGAATGTTGAAGTCTCCAAGAAGGAGGAGTTGAGTGGTTGAGGCCAGGAGTGAGGAGGAGAGGTCAGCCCACTCAGAGAGGAAGGAAGAAATCTGACCAGGTGGCCGATAGATAGTAGCCACAGTAAGGGAATGGCTAGGGGAGAGAGGGAGAGAGCCTGCAGACGAGGCATTCAAAAGAGGAGTAGGCATGCCTAGGAGTGACAGAGGCAGGAATCCACTCGGGGAAGATGAGGGCTACACCCCCGCCAGAGCGTTTGGGCCTGGGCGCGGAGAGGGTCTTGTAGCCATCAGGTAGGAGCGTGTCAAAGCTGATGACAGAGCTGGCCGTGAACCATGTCTCAGTGAGACAGAGGACATCGAGGTCCAGTTCTTCAAGAAGGCGGCAGATATCCGAGGAATGTTTGACAGCAGAGTGAGAGTTAAGAGTGGCAATGTGGAGAAGGTTGCCTTCCTTGAAGGACTTCCGGGTAGCGGTACAGATCAGAGGTACGCCCTGCAGAGATTTAGGAAGAGCCTGAGAGGGGGAAGAGAGGGACGGGGAAGGCAAGGTAACCAAGGAAAGGGGGGGTGGGGTAACAGGAGAAGAAAGTAAGTTGATGAGGCGTGGGAAACGTCTATCAAAAAGGTGCAGTTTGGCCTGAGGGCCTTGGACCAAGACAGTCCCATTAGAATGAACATCAGTGAAGGCCTTAGAGGAGAGGAACGAGGCCAGGAGGGCGTCCCAACGGGTGCCACCATTAATGGGAGAAGTTGCGAAAGGAGAGAGCAGAGACCAGATGAAGTGTACATAGGTCTGGTGAAGGCACGACAAAGAGGATGTCGGTGAGAGTTTCCTTGGTGTAGGGGTCGGCGATAGGGAGGCGTGGGTTGGAGACCAGGATGTCCTTTTTAAACTTCTTCCTACCAGATTTAGTGAGGAGAGCAGGATATCATCAACCATCCCACTGTTGGGGAGCAAGACAGTCAGATGCTAGTTGTAAATGCCATGTCAAGGAATTTACCAGTTGGTCAATAAATAACTCCAGTTCTGCCCTTTGGAATACATGTTCAATTATTGAGAATTGCTTGGAATCATGTTTTTAACCAACCCGAAAATATTATATAACTTAAGAAAAAATAAACAACTTCCAGAACAGTTGCTTGCTCCATGGTACATGTGTTCTCTCTCCAACCCTTTACTGAATGTGCAACATGCTGGTTTTAAAACCAAGAAATCCTTATTCTAAATAGATAGGTTGCAACATTTGATCAGCGGCCTACAGTACTCCCGTGAATTTTCATGGTTGTCTTTTTCCATGATACAGTTTGGTGACTGATGCTGATCAATGCATTTGCATGGACGACCATACTTTTTCACAGTGCTCACTTGCAATTTCTAACAAAATGATTGTTTTAAAGATATTTATTACATGAGATCTTCATATAGACCATTATCTTAATGTCCCTCTTACAAAGTACTTTTGACATCCCAAACTCTTTAAAGTCTTAATATTTTTACGTTTTTGATTTTATTTTGTCATTTCTATGAACCACCCCATTTAATTTACTTCCCAATTTCTTTCAAATTTAGCCTGATAATTTAAAGATGTATAATGTTTCTTTGATTTGAAGGGCCTATAGTTGAAGCCACCTGCTCCATAATTTTTATTGCAAGGTAAGGGATCAAAATTAAGATTGGATAAGCAGGAGCTAAAAGCAGCTACTGAGTATCCAGCATTAACCAGGAGGTACCACTAGGCAATGAAGAGCTAGTACCAAGTGTTCTGCAAATCTACCTTCCACATAAGATGCAAACTTATCGCTTTGTCCATTTGTGACCAATTATACAATAGTCCTATAGATTTGTGCTAATGTTAATTTATATATCGTGCCAAATGCAAGGAGTTAAATTCACCTAGGTGAGTTTGTTCGACATTAGTTGGCCTGGGGAGCCAAAGGAGCTTCTGGTAGATGTTTGTGTCAAGCTAACCCCAGGCTCTTCTAGGCTACAAGCAGGAGCTAATTAGCTCCCAGCTCCCCCCAATTTTGAACCCTGTCTAAGGCAAAAATCATAACTTTGCTTCTTAGAAAAGCAAGTAATGTACTTATAATACAGCGTTGACTTTCAGGTCTACCATGCTGTACTATCCTAAACTGAGTTTGTAGTCACTCTAGTCCAGTATTTCAAAGGTTGGTTGCTTTTCAATTTGCAGACCTGTTGGTGCCAAGGGTCATCGTGTCACCTGGATGTTGTAAGAAAGGGGAGAGGCTGGTATAAAGCATTGTGCTTGAACATTGGAAGAGTTTGCTACCACTATTCCACTGGTTCAAACTGTAGTATTTGCAGACCACAAGGATGAATGAATAGTGAGTAAGTGTACACGTGGTATTTTGCTGTACACATTTGATATTCATGGCTGATTCAAACACATTTCACATGAAAGAATATAAGACAATTCATCTAATCTAACAATATAATAAAATGCCAGATGAATGTCCCAATCTGTTTGTCCGATGCAGTAGCTTTGCCTGTTGTCACCGCTAGAGAGAGCTTTTGCCTTAGGATTTATAGTGGTCCTACTTTGTTAATGAAAACCTACACTTTGGTCTGTTTACACAGGCTTTCACACTAGTTATGTATTTCCCTGCAGAAGCTCTCCTTTCCTACCTGGAGATCAGATCATCAACAGCTTCCTAACTCAAGGCACCTTCCCATCAACCCTAAAAACAGGACAAATCCTCCCTCTACTATAAGGGAACCCACTCTGTATCCCAACAACCTAGGTAACTATTGCCCCATCACCCATCTTCCCTTCCTAGGTAAGATCATCGAGAAAGCAGTAGCAGCACAAGTGCAGTAACACATCGACACCAACAATCTCCTCCAAACATGCCAATGCAGATTCAGAACCCAGATGCAGCACAGAGACAGTAACCATACAGGTGGTCGACGTCCTCAACATTCTTTACGGCGGCCACCCCTGCCTCCTGGTTCTACTCGAGTGCCCGGCCGCTTTCGACACAGTAGTCCAACAGGCGGTTACGGACACCCTACATCGGCACATGGGGACCAGTAACCTTGTCCATCGCTGGTTGACGTCCTACATTGCCAACCGCAAGCAGTTTGCTCAGATGGACTCCTTTAGATCGCCAAAGCTACCAGTTACCTGTGGAGTCCCCAGAGAGTTCTGTCCTCTCCCCAGTGATCTTTAAGCTATGCATAGACGCTGGGAGGCCTCTTAGCCACACACATCTGCATCCAATACGCTAACGACACACAGCTATACCTCAAGATCGACTCCATCAAGAACATCCATAGGCTGAAAACCTGCCTCTCACTGATCCATTCTTGGATGTCCAGTGCATACTTGAAGCTCAACCCCTCCAAGACCGGATTCCTACTCCTCGCCAAGACCAAACACCCAGACATACAGACCTGGCTATCAACCATAAACTCTGAGCGCTTCACACCCAAGCTCACCTCTTGCACCAAGTACCTTCGGTTCCACATCGACAAACACCACACCTTCAAGACACACAGACAGCTTGGTATCCGCTCTCCCTCCGGACTTTATATCCACCGTTCTAACACTTTTACTATCCCACTTGGATAGGGGCAATACACTCCTCGAAGGCCTCCTGTCAGCCTCCCATGTGCCCCTGAGAAGTGCCCTGCACGCGGCTGCACTCTTCATAAAGGGTCTACGCAGATACAACCACATCACCCAGGCCCTTATTGACCTTCACTGGCTTCCATTGCATGCACAAATCTCCTTCAAGTCTTGCTGCTTCCTCCATCAGGCAGTCTCCCAGCTACCTCACAGAGAAACGCTGCATCTCTGGCAGACAGCGCACCCCCAGAAGCCAGGACATGTGCAGACTTGAAATCCTCCACTACAAAACGGAAGGAACCTGAAAACAAGCCTTCTCTGCCTACGCCCAAATCTATGGAACCTTCTCCCCATCGGCATCAGACTTGCCCCCACGCTGCTTCAATTCAGAAGATAACAAGACCAACCTCTTCAACACATAGGCCATCACGTCGCTCCTCGCACCACCTGACTCGCTGTACCCCTCCTCTATTCCCCTCTGTATCCTACACCCGCTGTACATCTGTTCTGTTACCACGAAAAGCGTTCTGTAGTACCTCTGCAAAGTGCTCCATTGTGTATCTGTATTGCTGTATACCTCTGTAAAGTTCTCTGTTGCTTCTTGAAGCTAGGTCCTCACTCAATAAATAGCATAATATTAATCCACTGTAGCTTTAATGTGTGTTTTTTTTTTTGTGGTCCCTCTTGCCCCTTCTGTTTCACATACCTCTTCCAATATTATTTCCTTAGTGTCATACCTTTTTTTTTTTTTTTTAAAACGGCTTTAGATTTTCTGTATTTGTTGTACTTTCCCTTGCCGCCTTGGCTCAAACTGATCAGTGTTCATGCTTCTAACTTGGTAAATAGTGTCTGTTGTAAAGGTTTGAAGCAGTCAATTGAAAGGTTTAAATTATGAGGAACTGTGTGTAGATTCTGACTGTGCTGTCTTCGGACATTATTAAATTGAGAGTTCTGTCCACGGTCCACATAATAGCCACCCAATGACAGTGATAAGTGAATACTTTCATGGAGGCTGCCGTGCAAATCACTGATGCATATATTTAAACACAAAAAATACTGTGCATGAGTTGGAATGCCAGAATTCACATACATGAAACGTTACCAGTTGTAAGGACAATTAACATGAGAAGACGACGATATACCGGAAAGCTTCTAAACCAGCCATTGAGTCCACCACCTTTCATACTGTTATCAATAATCACTTAAAATGTACTTCTAACAAATAAAGTATCCGTGTACATGCATTAAAAGCCTGTGAGAATCTAAACAGACCACAGTTCTTGATTACAGATAAGACACATTTGATTAAATGCATTTCATTGAAATGGCACTGCAGTTTTTAAACAGGACATTGTTACAATATAAAAACATGTCCAGGACCATACCCTTTTAAAATGTAAATCTACTGGTTAGTTTTGCTACAATGGCAGACTTTGAGGACATTCCACTGGAGAAATGTTGTTGGGCTTAGTCTGCTCATAGAAGAAAACCTGTTCTTGGACCATGTGTTTTCATCGCCGAGACTGTCAAAGTAAGATCTCTCACAAACATTAATTCCATTAATTTGAAGACAGACTTGCTACCCAATCCTTTTTTCATTTTTTGAAGGCCAGCTTGTAACGCAATTTGCCTGCAACACCAGCAGTTCTAGTCTATTTACTAACAGAGTTCTCCTTGTGAGCAAGCACAGCTAGCTTGTGCACGAGCCTCCATACTGCCAAGTTCACGGTGTTGGAAACTTCTGTAAATCCCTTCATATCTCTGGTGAGTCATTTGTCTCGCACCATCTTTATGAGGGCTGTTTGAAGAGGTGACCCAGACTTGACAGTTTTGTGCTCAGGCATGATAGTGTGGGTTTCTCGTGAATATTTGTTAGGTGTATGGTGGATTAGTGGTTGCCACTTTTCCACCATTCTGTCCACTGAATGTTTACAGTTCATATAAGTCCACCAGAGATGATTACTTATAGACTGCAACCATTTCAGTAGTTCTTCACAGCCCTATATTTCCTGCAGCGCAGATTTTCTTGGCAGCAGACTTTGGCACATGCCAATGTCGAATTGACACCTGATCTGGGGAAACTCCCTCGCATGACTTTGATAATGCTCACAATTCTGACTGTGGCTATTGCTTCAATTTGTAATTCTCTTAATTGTAGAATTCAATGGATTTAATAAAACCATGCTTCCCCATGGCAAACTAGGATGTACATTCAGTCACCTGGACCACCATAGGCGCTTACTTTGGTCAGTGTCCAAGTCCTGAGGGTAATGAGCGCAATCCGCTGTGGAAAATCCAGGACTGTCACAATGTTCACCTGAGAGCCAAAGCTTTTTGCCAGCGACAGCATTGTGCAGTGCTGCCTGCTCCTGATCCCATGCATCATGTGTTTCAGGTAATAAGTGATTGCACTGGTATTTATCGGAGGTGGTTTTCAAAAGGAATGCTAGTCCGTAGAATTTAGAAAAGCTTGAGATTTTAGTAAATGTGGAGCCACTAAATAATCGTGTACGAGAACTTAGTACATTTCCGGCTGGAACATTCTGAACCATAGGTTGGGCGGACCAGGAAAGGCTGCAGTGTCGCCCACAAAACTTCCTTGTATAGTCAGGTTTGTTCCAACTACTTCTTTAAGATGTATCAAACGTTTGCCACAACTGTTGCTTCTGGTTAATGTGTTTCATTTCTACATCTTAAAAATGGCAATCAGTCAAATACTATGTATTTTGGTTCTCACAAAAGCCACTTGTCGGTCAGTTCAGCTCCTTCAAAGGTGGTGGTTATTTCCTCCATACTTGAGATGCTGTAGTGCGGGTCCTGGTCTTAATCAGTTAATTCTCATGTTGCTTTAAGTGGGATAAATCGAGTGGCTGCGATTCAATCGGCGAAACAGGGAAAAGGATTCTATTGATAGTGTCATGTGAGGTGGTCATGGTGTGGAGTAACAAAGATTCTTCGTTACTTTCCAAGGCTCCCCGGTGGGGTTAGATGCACATTCTGGTCACTGCACATGGGCATCCATCATGACATTAGGTCTAGGTTCAGAAATGTGAAACAGTTCTTCCCAAGTCACATCCTGTCACTTCCAGCCGTTTTCTTCTTCTTTTTCTTAGGCCTCTATTTCAAGGGCTAAAAAAAGTTTAAGCATGGTAGAGGAGTGTTTATTGTAAACGTTCCAAAAGATACCAATGCAAAGTCTTGATTCAGAGCACATTTTACAAGCCATTATACAAAATGCAGTGAATGACATTTGTATATTTTCATCAATTCTATATACCCACCCTTGTTTTTATGCTCTGGGTAACTAACTTATCCTTTACCCCGGTGAGTCTCATGCTACAGTTACAGTGAAAACAATGCAAAGTTACAGTGTACATTGTTGACGTATAACTGAAATACAAATTTAAATTTCATTGTGATTTTTTTTCATCCTTTTTATGTTTTCAAAATCAACTGAACAATTCTTACACATTTAAAGTTATTGTGAACTAAAAAGTTTAAAAATGCAAATAAACTAATTAAGCATTTACACCTGTGTTCCTTCCATAGTGTTGTGTGGTCCTGAATCACTACTGACACCCACACAATCGTGCTGTAAAATGCATGAACTTTGACTAATATATATAATATTCAGGAGGACTAAAGACACAAACAAAGGGCATGATTCTGTGCATTAATATTGGCATACACAGGCAACCATGATGTCAACCTCTAGCCTTTGATAAAGAACCACTTGAAAAACAGAAAATCAATGCACCTGTCATTCTTATCCTTAGGGGTGTCAGATGGTGCTGATGTAAGTCTACATTAAGTTAGACCCCTTTGCGACAAGAAAAGGCCAGAGAAATGAAAAAAGGCACACTAATGCTACAGGGAAAAGGCATGTTGATATGTATTGCAATAGGCCAATCAAGAGAGCAATACTGTTCACTTGTGACATGATCGTTTTCAACATGCCTATAAACAGTACCCATGGATATGCATAAACCGATCACTACCACCATACTTGTTCTGCTTGGGAGTAGCCGTACGTTTCCTATAGAAAACTGCCCATCACAGTATCCTCCATCAGGACAAGAAATGAAGAGATGTGAACACAAGGAAAAATAAAAAGTGTGTACAGTTGCTTGATGCCATACGTTCAAATTGAAGTATGTAAAGAAAAGTGAAATAGGCTATTGAGTGTCGGTAACACTTCTCGATATTTGATAACATTCACTAAGAAATCAATAATAAAAATATCAAATACCTGTTACCCTGAAGTAGTGTTGTATGGTCCCGTCATAAAATTAAGCGAGACTGTTTCCTCGTTTGGGACATAAATGTACATATCGCAAATACCAATTGTTATTTACACATGGATGGTGCTAGTGGATATCCATGGATCTATGTCAAGAGAATCAAAACACGGGCATTCTTGAAATGTGTGATGAAGCCATTAACCTCTGAAAGTAAAACCCGCATAAAGAGCAGTGCATAACTGTGCACAGTGGGCTGTGCCTGATGAAACGGTTAACGGAGTTGATGTAAGGGTATAATCATTATGAAATGTGATAAAGATGGATATCACTAGATTACGTATTGATTACACCAGCAAACAACGTTGGCTAACGACTTTTAATTGGGGCAACACATTATCATGACGGAAGACATTCATGCCCGTGATTAACTTTGATACACCAAGAAAATAAATTGCATTGAGCAACATATTAACATGAGTTCTAATAAAAACATCCTTCTTGGTTTCGAAGACTCACGAAAATCATATGACGCAATGTTTTTTCTAGTCAAGATGAGGAACCGAGTTGGAAATGTGTGAAATAATACAATATTGGACAATCAAACGCAATGCCTACAAAAATATGAAATTTGTACACAAACGCTAAAGAAAAATATTGGTGCCATTTTATTTCCCAGATATAAAGGCAGGAGGTATATCCATACAAAAGACGTACAAAAATATGTAATTGGATTCCTGTGCATCCTGAGTGGGTTGCAACAATGCTCTGAAAGATGATGTACCAGCCGTCTCCTGTGCCATGGATGTTGAAAACATCACAAATAAGATGAACCATGGCTATAAGTTAACTTTATCATAAGACCAAACCAAATAACCTCAAATATTGACTAGGTAGAAGAATGGGATGCATCAAGTATCGACACACAATGTCAAATTTGAAAATAATCTGTCATTGTGACGTGTCATTGGATTAATGGAAAGTGCAAGACGTCACTGTTTGTCCCTGCGGACAATATTTAAAATGGAACAAGAGTCAATGATATGACTACAGCATAGCCAACACAAAGTGAACCCAAAGTGACATATGTGCAGTCATTTGGAAGGCTTTTCAGGAACCAACACCATGCACGGACACATATTACCTGAGGATCAATCATTTCACCTACAAGATTAGAGCTGCCTTCCATTTGCTCTATGATGATAAAGCGTTGAAGAGTTTCAATTAAAAGTTAATAACGTGCTAGCCAGATGGGTTAACGTTCTGGAATAAGGATAGTGACATTGGAAAGGTGAAATGTGAAAAATACAACTCAATGATGACATTCGATGCATAGAACATAAAGTGTCACAACTTGATGACAATATTTCCGCAATACGTTTAAATGAATAGAAGATCATTTGTAGATGGATCGCATGCAAAATATAAGAATTAGAAGAGGACAGTAGACAAAGTATAAGTTGAAACATGTAGAATATCGAACTCGGTGTAGCCTAATACATGCTAAACATTGGTCTAATGTATACTAACCTCTCCCTTTATATGTTGAAAGATGGTGTGAACATCATTTGCCAGTACCCTGCAAGGCTCTGACCTTTTTTTAATTTTTTTAAAACATTTTTTTTATTGAGTAGACTTGTAAATCTCTGAGGTAAAATGCTTGATGCACACATGGTAACGATTGCATCCAATACATCATTGGCATGACTATGACTTCATAATGTGGAAATACATGATTGAGCATCCATTTTTGCATCAGCAACAAGTCTTTTGGGAACATTTGTAGCAAAGTACTGGTTGTCTTTGCATGAGTAAAGTCGAGATATGACATCAGATCATATCACAAGAAGGCATTTTATTTGAGAAATGAAGTTTCTTAAAAAAGTCATTTAAATAACGCTATGCTGTGGTGTGAAATCAATTAACTTAAAATCAATTACAAAGTTGATGCTGAAATTTGAAAATAATAAAATTGTTAGATATGTAAAAAAAAAAATATTACAGATCAGATACAAAAAAAGTGTAGAAATAATTTGGTAGCAGCTAAAAAGGATAAAATGTGTCAATAGGACTATCAATACAACATGAACCAAGACGAAATATCTGTGTGGCGAAGATGGTAGGAGTGATTCAGAATTGAAGATAAAGTACTGGATGGTGATCGCACTCTCGCCGCATGCCCCTGTACAAATTAGAGCAATGTTTTCTTTTTTTGATTTCAAAGTCGACTTTATGCTCTACGATACAGATGTGTATATGTTAAATGTTTTCTGATACAGGATAGGCAGTCTAGTTTTAATAGCGTCTGTAGGAGAGGGAAAGTAACATTTTGATTAGGGTATTTATTGAGCGCAGCCCTAGCTCTGCGAAGCAGCAGATTACTTGACAATCATAGGGAAAGCATAAGGTTGGGGAGCAGAGAAGCAAGGAGTGGGCATCTAACAGGATAGGTAGGGCAGTTGTCAGCAATGGATCTAGAAGTAACCGGGGCAGGAATCAGTGGGGATCAGATTGCCCAGTATCCGGTTAGGTGGGGAGTGGATGCTGTATGGACTTAGGTGTTAGGGAGGAGCCATTCTTTGAAGAGGGGCGGTCTTGAGCACCTCTTCATGTTGTAGCATGGCAATATGCAATGTCTACATTTTGAAGTGGAAGGTGGTATCAGACTTAAGTCCGTTTGTTTGTGGCTGGCATTGTTGACATTCCAGTCAACGCAAGCGGTCCTCAATAAACTAACTAGAGAAATCATGTATGTGTGCATTTGTAATGGCATCAAATTCTGTATTGCTTTGTTTACTCAACTGAATATCCTCCAGGACTAGTGGAACATCAACATTGTCAGATCCTAAATGATCATCTCAGTATACACTTTGAATTTGTAGATGGTGTCTAAAAGATGTGATGGGACAGGTTGCTTGTGGCCAGCAGGCCTAATGATGCATGTTTCTTTGTTCATTCTTCAAAGGACTCACTCATGGCACTGGGTCTGCGATGGCCTATACATCTTTATGCCTTTATCTTGTCAATTGGCTGTGTAAGGATGGCTGATGTTGCTTCCAGGAACAGTGGTGCACCCACTTTGTTGGATACTTTATAATACAGTTGGCACTCTATAGTATGAAGGAGCAGGTGGTCTCAAAAGGATGTCACATGAACATTTGCCATGGCGTTGACCTATGTTTGACGCTTACCTTATTTAATTTGATTATATTTTTATCATTTGATGAACAAAAGCTTTGTGGTCTATAAGATGATGGGCTCTCCAAAATAGATAACATACCGACAAGCTTCTACACCAAACCAATAGAAAGCAGACTGGAACCGGAGACATCTGACCTGCAACCATTCACACCACAGGTTTCGCATCTGCATCTCCAACAGTCCCACCAATGAACCCCTAACCTTTTGTCATTCAGGGCCACGTGCAAGGCTGCTGGAACTGTGCTATATGAGATCACTTACATTACAACAGTGATATGAAGCTCATTCGAGCCAGGATTTCCAGAGTTACCTTTACAAATGTATTTCGATATATGAATTCCCCCAGCAATATAGAGGCAGCATCTGCAAGGTGAAATTCATTTACATGCGCCATATATCATTTTCCTTATTTTAAAAAGTAGTTTTCTATCACAGTATGTTTTCTGGACATGGAAGAAATACAATTTCTGTTGTGGCATTTATGTACTTAATGAGTCTATATAGCATCTTTGGGTTCCAATGTAACATCGGAACAGCATCTATTGACTTTTTATGTGGTTTACAAAGGCAACTCTGTATTTCTTATTGACTAATGGATGTTTGGATTTAAAAAAGTGTATATTGACTAGCATGAGACAATAGCCCCGTTTTTAACAGATATTTTGAGAAGAAATGTAGACCGTTGGCACAATGTCAAAGTGCTTTAATGCAGCATAGAACAAATTCACATGACTATAAGCAATTGGACATGCGCTAACATTGTTATGGTCATGCTGATTCGTATGGCAACTTGCGTTCATCCCAGCAGAAGTTGGATTTGGTAGTTAGACTAGAGGATATGGCACCATGAAGCAAAGAACCCATGCTTCGCTTGATATGGCTGGACAATGAAGGGGTTCTCTGAATTTGGACAACAATCCCCCATCCTGATGTTTAGTGATCATATCCACTGAAACCGGTTGACTTTCTTTGGGAATTGCATTACAATAAGTATACACTCTTTTATCTGAGCTACCAGCCAATTTAGCATTAAACTGCTTGTTAGTTGCTATTGCCATATAATTCAAACTCCTTGGTCCTTGGAATTGTGACAAGGATTTCGGGTAGATGCCAACCAAGTTGTTGGATGAATTACCTTTGACTCTTTTTGAAATGTACTAAAGCTTTTTAGTAATGTCAAATGTACAGTCATAATTAAAGTTGTGAAGACCATATTTCAGAACCATTTCTGAATTTTTCCTATTGGAGGCGACATTTACAAGATTTGAAGTGGATTTAGTCAAAACATGAGAGAATAGGGTCAACTGTTATAGGCGTCTCACCACTGGCATCCAGGGCTGGCTCTTTCGTACTATAGGAATAGATTAGTTTCATTACAGGGGCATGCGACTAGGTTTTTCCAGGATCTCTAACTTTGTCCTCTTTTTGGGATAGGAGCCCAAGAACAATAATAGAATAGTTTATTGCCTGACCTGTGAGTCATTGGCTTGTACTCCTACGTCCCGTACCCTTTCGTCCATACTGTATGGGCGTCCCTTCCTAGGGACAAGAGACAGAACCTTTTTCACCAGAAAAAATCTTCTTGCCTTTTTAAATCTAGAGGTGCGGCCTCAGAAGCATGCACTCCCCTGACTCTACCCACTGGCGCCAGCCCCAAGCCCTCTTCTCTGCGTTGACGGGAGCGGACCGCTTTCACCAGCGCTCTTCTGTTTGCTTTGGCCTTCTAATTCCACGCGCTCTTCCCCGGAAACTGTCTTTTGTCTTTTTAGTCTTAAATCAGGTACTGGGTCCTCCGGTGCCACGCTCCTCACCGGCGCATGACGATGTCATCAGGCTTCAGCAGGTGTCCAGCCTGCGAGGGGCTCTTCCCTCTGCTGCCTTGGCCCCAAACATGGCTGGGAGGGTTGTACCGCGTGTGACGCGCTTACCCCGTGCGCTCTGAACAACAGGTTAGCTCGGTGGAGAGAGCCTTTCGAACCATCGCTTCCAGAAGAATTGAGGAACTTCAAGCACAAGTCAAGGCCCAAGGTAGGGCCACTGTTTTGAACCGCACCCCGCAAGGGCGACTCCTTCCCAAGGAAACCTCAGAGCAGGAGGGACCGTTCAGGTTCTAACACTGTCTTAGGTACCGAGGCTGCTTTAGCTACCGGCCGCCAGGCTGAGGGGTCGCTAGATCCTGCCAGTAACATCGCTGAGGGACTGCATGGTTTGTTTACCGGGTGTCCTGTATGCAGCACTAACGGCGGCACAGCCGAGGGCACACCACCTACCAGGCCCCGTCCTGAGGTGCAGGGTAGGCCTCAAGTTCCACCAACAAGAGTCCAGGAGGAGGCCGGGCCCAGCGCAGCAAGCGCCACAATGCAGGCATGTGGCATGCAACCCCACAAAATGGCTGCCGTGCCAGACAAAATGGTCGCTCATCCGACGCATCACCCTTCGGGAGCTGGTAGGGGAACAAATTTCCAGTTGGGACTCGTCTTCACCAGGTACATGGCCTACAGCATATCCTTCAGCGTCGCAGGGCAGATGCACCCTGCATGCAGCAAGGCAGAGTACGCCTCAGCAACCTCGAGGCCCTGCTTCTTCTCCTGCACCACCTAGCGCCCCACCGGCCTGTGAGGACAGGTTTTTTGAAAAGTTTCTCACTCTTATAAGGCCCCCTTCAGATGGCAACCATCCTTCGGGGTGTGACGGACATGCTGCCTCCAGTCCTGCTGCTAGTGCCCACGGTAATCCCTTCTTTGGCTCCAGCGCCTCAGGCCCCTGCACAGCCCCAGCTGGCCACGCCGGGCCCCACAGTTCCGGCCCCACTGCCTGCTGCAGCCCAGGCGGGTCTGCACCAGCCTCCACAGTAGCCTCCGGTCAGCACAACTCAGCCTTCGGCCCCCAGTACTCCTCCACCTGCTCCAGACCAACAGGACACCCTGGTGGACACTGATGAGGAGGAGGACTCTGACACACTGTCTTGGGCCAAGGCATTCCATGAACTGCTGGCAGGTGTAGCTGAATACTTGAGGCTTCCACAACCTGAGGTTGAACAACCAGAAGCGGGGGTCCTGGCTGAGGTCCTCACTCCAAGCCCCGCGGCTAGAACAGGTATTACGATGCAGAAGTTGTGGCCTTGGCCAAAAAGGGACGGCTTAAACCCCTTTCGGCTCAGCCTAGCAATCACCACCTCAACGCCAAGTACAGGCAATTTGAGGGGGATCCATTCTTGCTGTCGGCACACCCTCAACCACACTCCTCAGTGATTGCAATGGCCTCACTCTACTCCAAGCTGCAGTCTTCCTCGGCTACCTTGTCTTCGGCGCTCCTAGGCAAGGAGGAGAATATCTTGGAGGCATATGGAACGGTCTATTCCAACGCCTCGCTGCACCTTCGTCAGTCTAATGCGGGCGCTACGCTCACTGCTGTGAATCAAAGTCTTTTGCAGGAAATAGCCGAATTCCTTCCAGTGCAGAGTCTGGCGGGCTTCAAGGCGGGGCTGGCGGAAGCAAAAATGGTGTTGCAGGACATCATGGAGTCCACGGTGGCTCATATAGACACCTCAGGCTGTGCCATCTGTATTGCTACGGACATGAGAAGAACTGCCTGGCTATGGGCTATCAAGTTCAACCCGGACGTCCAGGAGCGCATATTGGAACTTCCGTTCGAGGGTGGCGCCCTTTTTCATTCCACTACCGATGAGGAACTTGATAAGGATTTTGCAGTTTGGGAACTATTTTTCTTATCTATCCTCACAAAGTCCAGCAAGGTGCACCAGCGTTCCAACAATGGGGCAGACCTTCGGCGGGTTCCGGGGCTTCCAAGAATGAATGTCAAGACAGCCAAACTGGTCTTCAAGTCAGCACCGCTGCAAACAGCACAAGGTGGGGAACAAGGACTTCTTTCAGTCCCCCTCCCCAACCTCTGAGACAAAAAAGGCATGACACCCCTCCCGGTCCACGTGTCTCCAGTGGAGGGAAGGCATGCCCTCCACGCACAATAATGGCTTGCAAGGTTCACAGACCCCTGGATCCTCTGTGTCCACGGGCTACCACCTACCGATTCCGCTCGCATAGATTGGGACGACTCTGTTGGGGGAAATTTGATCACTCGTAGAGAGTCAGGCAGTGGAAGAAGTCCCAGCCTCCCAGTGGGTTATGGGCTTCTATTCATGGATTTTCACCATACACATTAAGAACCAGGCTGGCCTGAGAGTTGTGTTGGACCTTTCCACCTTGAACCTTTCCCTCCCTCTTCAAAAGTTCAAGATGGATTCCCCAGTGCTTATTGCGCAGACACTGTGCAGGGGAGACTGAATATGCTCCCTGGATCTGGCAGCCTCATCGGTCCTTTCTGAGTTTCAGGATCATGGGCTTTCATTTCCAAAATAAGTTTCTACCCTTTGGCCTCAATTCGGCCCCCCAGGGGCTTTACCAGACTCATGAACGCGGTGTCAGCCCTTCTCGAGGCCCAGGGGCACCATGTCCATCTATACCTAGATGACTGGCTCGTCGGGGCGAGATCTCCGGAGGCAGTCCAGCACACTGCCTCCGCCCTCATGAACACGCTACACGAACTGGGATTTTCCATCAATCTCTAGAAGTCTCCGCTGGAGCCTACTCAGAATCTTACGTTCCTAGGCCTCATGTGGAATACAAGTTCCGAGGGAGTTTTCCCCTTGGAGGACAAGATCACAGCCATCAAGAGGGCCACTGGGGCATTTTCTCAGCAGAGCTGTGGCCTCATCATGGTGGTACCAACATCTCTTTGGTATCATGGCGGCATGTCTACTGGCAGAGCCTTACACAAGGCTCAAAATGAGACGATTGCAGCTGCACTACGCAACCTCCTGGAGTCGGGAGTGGTGTTCCCAGGCGGAAACTTGTCAGCATCCCTCCCCCTCTCCACCAGTACTTAGTCTGGTGGAGCACAGACTACAACTTGCAGATAGGCAGGCCCTTCAGGCAACCAGCATTGCAGATTACCATCACCACGAACTCTTCCTTGGGGGGCTGGGGAGCCACTCTGGACAGCCACAGTGTGCATGGAATTTGGTCTCTTTGGGAACAGGAGTCCCATATCAATTGGCTAGAGCTGAAGGCGATCTGGCTTGCTCTCAAAGCCTTCCTGCCGATGATCAGTGGAAAGATGATCCTCAGTCAAACTGACAACTCCACCAGCATGTATTAAATCAACAAGCAGGGTGGCACCAGGTATCCATGCACCTTTGCAGTCAGCATTTGGGAGGGGGCTCTGGATAACAACATGCACTTGAGGGCAATACACCTTCCGGGGAAGTCCATCCTGGAGGCGGACAGGCTCAGCAGACTGGGCGCAGACAACTACGAATGTCAGTTGAACGAACAAGTCCTTCAGGGGATCTTCAACAGATGAGGTCATCCTCAGGTGGATCTCTTTGCCACCTGGTCCAACAGGAGGTGCCCCCAGTTCGTGTCCTGGCAGGAGCAGGGCTCGGGCGCTCTGGGCGTTGCGGTGCAGATACAATGGGACAACATGAACACGTATACCTTCCCTTCCACTCCCCTTGTCCACAGAGTAATCTGCAAGATCAGGAGGCCCAGCACCTCTGTGTCATCCTGATAGCTCCGTGGTGGCCCGTGAGGCCATGGTTCTCGGAACTACTCAGTGTGTCAGAACAGGGCCCGGTGCACCTTCTGCTGGGTCCAGCTCACCTACTCTCACAGCAGGGAGGCACGATCATCCACTGTGCCCCCTTGAGGAAAGCCCTCACAGCGTGGTTCCTGAACAGGTCATAGTAAAGCATCTGCGTCTGTCACAGGCTAACCGAGACATCATGCAGGGCGCTCAGTGACGCTACTTGGTGCCAGTACAAGAGCAAATGGATTAGGTTTTGTCACTGGGCAGAATCAAAGGAAGTCAATCCTTTGACTTGCACGTTGGACGACGTGCTATCCTTCTCAGCACATCTCGCACACTCGGGGGTGCAAGTAAGCACATGCCGCACCTATCTGGAGGCCATCGGAGCCTGTAGGAACTTGGAGGAGGAGGTCTTTTCATCCTCCAACCCAATAGTTGATACATTTGGCGGGCCTGGTCTCTACCCACCCATCAAGAAGCCACACCCGGTGTGGGACCTCAATGTAGTTTTGGGCCCCTTGGCGCATAAACCATTTAAACCAATGGCGTCTGCGGAGATCAGGCTAGTCACCATTAAGACCCCCCCCCTCATGGTGGGTCTTATTTCTAAATGCAGGGTCAGTGAAATCCAGGCACTGGTGGCTTCAGAGCTCTATACTACCTTTCATAAGGACATGGTGGTCCTTAGAACGCATCCTGCATTCTTGCCTAAGGTAGTCTTCTTGTTTCACCTCAATGAGGAGATAGTTCTACCTACTTTCTTTGCGGACCCTAAAGGACGAGGCGCAGAGGGTACTGCACTGTCTAAATGTCAGGTGTGTTCTAAAATTCTACTTGGACAGAACCAAGAGCTTTTGCAAATAGGAAGCTCTCTTTGTCACCTTTGGTGGGTCAAGGCCAGGCTATCCAGCTTCTAATGCCTCCATAGCAAGATGGATGGTTGCGGCCATCAAGGAGGCTCATGAGGGGCAGCACAAACCACTCCCTGCAAATATACATGCCCATGCTATAAAAGCCAAGGCCACGGCTGTGGCTTTCCAGAGGCATGTTCTGTGGCAGGTCATCAGTAAGTCGGCTACATGGGCTACGCCTTTGGCCTTCTGCAAGCACTACTGCTTGGATGCCAGCTCCAGGTTGGACGCAGTATTTGGTCAGGCAGTTTTTAGGAACTTGTTTTCTTAGGAGGGTCAACTCTCCGCACTTGGGCTACTTTCAGTTGTAATTGCCCATATAGTACGGAGGAAAGGGAATGGGACATGCGAGTAATTATAAGTTATTCACTATAGCGACTAACGTACTCCTAGTCCATAGTCCCCTTTCCTCCATACGTCCCACCATCCTCCTCCTTAATAAAACTGGTGTCATTAGACAATGGTAATATTGTCGACGCGTCAAAGGGGACTAAGGGGGTGGTGCTGGGGGGAGAAATCAGGGGAGCGTATGCTCCCGGGGCCGCGTGCCTCTACATTTAAAGGGGAAGATGATTTTTTCTGCTGAAAAAGGTTTGGTCTCCTGTCCCTAGCAAGCGACACCCATATGGTATGGAGGAAAGGGGACTATGGACTAGGCGTAAGTTGGTCACTACGGTGAGTAACTTATAATTTATTGTCTGGAGGGGTCACAATACTGGCGACAACGGCTGCCAGCCCATGAAGAACCCATACGGCCACACAACCGGAGCAGGACTATTCGGTGCGACCGGTTCAGCGCACAAAGTAATGACATGACCCTTTGGCCGCAGGTCCAGTTTCAGCATGCCCTGTTCGCTGCAGCCAGTAGGGCACTGGTGGACCTCTTGTCGTGAGGATGTTTTGTCACGATTGGCACGACGGACATTAACCTGCACCTTTATCATGAATTAGTTAGTTTCATGAATGGGCATAAAGACAGGCCCATTTAAAAAAAGAAAAAAATCCAGCCCGAGCAACACGAGGGAGCGTATATGAGAAGTATAAACAATGGGATTTAAAGCTATATAAAATATATAGGAGTGGGTACTCCTTGTAATTCACTCCAATTAATTCTGTACATAGAGACGGATGCAGGGGCATTAATAACACTAGGACCACATAGACAGAGCCGGCCTTAGGGGTGGGCCACCTGGGTGACCGTCCGGGGTGCCCTGCCATTAGCCCCCCACCATGCCAGTTCGGGGGAGTCTTTCATGGTCTCCCCAGAGTTGGCGTGGTGGGAGAAGTCATGGCTGGCGTCCTAATGAAATTAATTTGCTATGCTCTCGGGAGCGGAGCGCATTTAATAACAATGGGTGGCTGATCAGGCCTATTGAACAATTTGGTGCCTTCCCCCGCATGACATGTGGCACACTTGAGGGGAGTTGCCACATTTTTGTTTTGCCGCCCAGGGCGCTACGGCCGCGCTCATACGTACAGTAAAAGAAAATCTCGGGGCTTATACAGTATGCCATAATTATGTTAGTGATTAAAAACAAAATCCATTTGAGAAATACATTTGTATAATGGAGAATTCCCCGCTCTTGTGGGAGAAAGGGCCTCTTTGCGCCCAAGGAAGCCGGCAAGCGACCTGGACATGCGTGAAGCAGCCCCATTATCCAAATGTCCAAGGAAATGCATGTTAAATGATTTTCTCAGTAACCGAAGGCACAATATTCCTGCACTGCAAAGCACCTCTACTGGTTCTGTTGTACAGCCGCTAAGAGAGACCATGGGCCTGACTTACAAAGCACGTTTCAATGGCATTTTCCCATTGAAAAAAGTTTTTTTTTAAATCGGGCACCATTTCAAATGGTGCCCGTTTTTACCATAAAAACTGCCCACCATCTAGGAAACAGCAATAAAACTGCTCGGCGCCCCACTACCCCACGCGAACGCTTTGCTGCGCACCACGAACCACCAACGTTGCGCAATATTTGGCCCTGAGAAAATTGTCTACAAGAATTACCAGCCAGGGGTTAGTACCCTATAGAAATGAGCATTTCATATGGAGAGCCGGGTGTGCTTGTATGCACCCGACCTCAAGATTTAACTAAGTGGCATTTTGTGATCCAGGGTGATGACCATTGGCCAGCACCCAACCTGAACCAACGGGCATCGCCTTTAACATACGCCCGTGTGTACACAGAGCAGCGCACCCTCAGCGCCTCACACTCGTGCGGGTGTAGAGAAGTCGCGAGAGCCCTGCTCTCGCGAGATCTCGAGGAACCGGAAGTCCCGCCCCCGCGCGCTCCGCGCGCATTACGAGCCGGGCCGAGGACGCGAGGAGAAGCGCCCTGCCGGCTCCTCTGAGAACGGGGCCCGCAGCTCAGTTGAGGACGTGAGCTGCACTCAGCAACTCCCAGTCACTGCAGGCCCGTTGGCCTTAGTTCATAGAGACACGCAGTTTGCGTGTATTTGGGACCGGCTGGAAATTCATAAATAAAGCCCTTCCAGCAAACCAGCAAGTCTCCTGTCTTCTATTACTGCATTATACTACAGCGGGACACCTCGGAGTCGCAGCACTTAACGTTCTCGGCTGCTGACTGCTGTGTACGCTCTTGTAAACAGGCACGGCAGACCCGTAAAACAACAGTGCTTCCTGGGATTAGATTCCTGCGTTGTAGTTATTTCAACAGTGACGACTCAGCAATATGACTGAGTCCTCTCAAATATAGCGAGAATTCGCAGCATTCCGCGTTAATCTTTACATGTCCTGCTTCTCTTAAGCCTCCTCTTTCCTTGCACTCTGCCTCCCACCGTCTTAACTGTGTAATAGGGGGACCCCCGCAACATTTCCTAGTCACTCACAGGCTCTTCAGGGCGATGCCTTTAGATCGCAAGGTTTCTGGGATCTAGCAGAAAAGCACAAACAGGGATTTTCAGATTCGTGTTTATAATCGGGCACACATGCCGCTAAGCAGCTACGGTGTGCCTGTGGGCGGCGTCTGCTCACACTCGGAGCTCTGCAAAGTTTACCAATGACTGAACTTGCAATATCAGCGCGTGTCTAAACATCGTTTGAGCCAAATCAACGGCGCCTCAATAGCTTTCGCGCCGAATGAGGAGCTGCAGCCAAAGTGCCGCACCAAAACGGCCGGTGTTCTGTAATATTTGGTATCCCATACCGATCCGGTATCCCCTGGTCTTCGGCTGATCGCTGATTGGCTGCGAGCTGTCACAGACATAAGCAGCAGAGCACCGCGCGAGCGGCCTCCGTTGCTGAATAGTTAAAACACTGTTCATTCTGAGAGAAAGCTTTGCATTAAAAAGAGAGGCTGTCTTTGAGGAAGCCGCTGATGTAAACCTTTCTCTCAGAATAATAAACAGTGATTAATCTATACCCACAACGGAACGAAGCTCGGCATTGCATAAACTTTAACTTGTCATTAAAATACGAGGCTTCGACTGAAGCCATTAATGACTCGTTACAGTTCATGAAATGTCGAGCTGCGCTTTGTGGTAATAACAAGACAGTTACATCTTATCAAAAGCCTCCCTATATTTTACATAGCTCTCAACTCACCCGCTTTTGGCGGGTGTCACCCGCCTTGTAAACAGGTGAGTCACCCGCCAAGCCTCGTGCACGCCCATTCATTTCAATGGGCCTCTCACCCGCCAAACACAAAATCGGGTGATTTCACCCGCCTTTGCATCGAAAAAGGTTGAGAGCTATATTATTATCCTGTAAGTGGAGTATTCAGCATTGCAAGATGTGGTGAGGGGGACAGCCACGGTGAAACGCCTACTACTTTCTGCTCAAATGCAGTTCACGCATTTCCAGGTTGTCTCATTTGCGCCCACAAACCACCCACCCCTGCCACAATCAATTTTTTTGGTAACATTACTAGTGGCATCTCGCATTTTAACACAACAAAAAAAATGGCAGAATAAATACAGATGCAGGGAACTCATCTATTAAAGATCTGTCCAGGCGCTCTGGGGCAAAATACATACATCCATATGCATAGCTCCCAACTCACACGCTTTTGGCGGGTGTCACCCGCCTTGTAAACAGCGGACTCACCCGCCAAACCTCATGCACGCCCATTCATTTCAATGGGCCTCTCACCCTCCAAAAGTAAAATCGGGTGTTTTCACCCGCTTTTGCGACATAAATGGTTGAGAGCTATGCATATGCAACTAATTTGCATATGGATTGCACCAACAGAAATTACTTCACAGAAAGCAAATCGCAAGGAGCATCATCAGTCTTTGATACTTGGAGGCAGAATGCAAGTGACTTTAGAATAAGTTGTCATAAGTAAGCCAAGTGGCAAATAATTTTGTGGTGCAAAATACCTAAATTGCACTGTTATATATGGAGCAAGTCAGGCTTTTTTTTTTAATAACAGCATGATATATTAAAGCTTTGAAGTGAATCACTTACAGAGCTGCAGATAAGACGCAGTCTGATTACATGGTCTGCCCAGGATCACACACTTTGGTTAAATGGTGAAACTGGGATGTGGACAATTTAAGCAACTGAGCACATCTTCACAGTTTTAGTTTATATAGATATTTATTAATGTTTCCCTTTGCATTTCATCTGTTTAAATAATACTTTATTTATAGCAATGCCTTGGAAGCAAAGCACATTACATAAGAAACTACCCTTTCATTATTAACTTTAACTATACACCATTATAGAAATATGTTGAGGAATAAGAGGATGGATTTAGTTTTATTGTCCCCATCCTGCATGCAAAGTCACAATAGTATCATGCACATTAATGTGAGCCTAACAAACCCCCCGTTTGGGTAAAGCAATACTCATTATTTCATAAAGCCTGCAGCATTATGCAACCGTCTTACACCTGATCACTCCCTCCCATGCACATTTCTAAAGGGATAAAAGTCCCTGCTAATAGTACCCCCTCCGTCCCATCAGTGCCTAATGGCTCACATTGAAATGCTCTGTTGACACAGAGCAACTTGCGAGCCCCTCTGCTGCTGCCTGGAGCTCCTTGGGACATTATCCTGGCAGAGGCTTCGGAAAGGGTAAGGTGTCCTGCTGCCAGGACAATTACTGTGCTGAGCAGGAATTACTCAGCACACATTGTCCTGCCAGGGGGACACTTTCCCGTTTGGGCACCTTCATTGAGGTGCCGAACAGGAGAGGTGGCCCACAGACGAAAGTCCCAGTCAGGCTCTCAAAAGAGCATGTGGGGTGGCAGTGTGCCCTCCCCAGCCCCCGCTCGGTACGCCACTGTGTCCAGGTGTTCTCCAGCCGATCAAGATATGAAGCTTTACAGTCCCTGGTGCCACATCTATGAGTTCATGAACCACCCTTGTGCATTTCACCCATCCTCCTGATTGAAGGGCTTTAAAACACCACATAAGACTTCCTCCATTAGGTTCTACACTTTTTTTGTCAAAATGTTATATTCAAGAAAGAGCGTGAACAGTAATTTCAACAAAGTGATAAATACTCATCATATACCAGATTCCTTACATAAATCAAAAAATGCAACCTTTCAAATACAATTTTCCATCAAAGAGGCACTAATAAAAACAACCACAAACAGCAATACATAAGGAAAGTCGGTGGGTACAAGGTGTGTTTGTGACAGACAGCAACAGGAACGTCTACAATACGGAGCACACTGATACAACAAGCATTAGCAATGCAAATAGTTTGGGCTTTTTTGTAGGCATGGCAAAGGCACTTGTCAGGCACAGACATATTGGTATTAACTGCCCATTGGTAGTTGCAGGTGCAAAATGGTGGCAGTACCTGGGCATCTAAGCAGTGCCCAGCAAGTTCCTAATATTATACACAAGCCAAAACCGTTGGCTTTGCCAATGCTTGTGCTTAACAGCACTTCAATGAAATAAACACAGAGTGCTTATAAATTAAGTGGCTGAATGCAGACCTGGCTTCAGCATTTTTATTACACCAGTAGCGTGTTTACAGCAGCAATTAAGTCTGCAAGCTGTGTGACCCTCCTCATGCTGACGCCTGAAGGGTTTCTGTCAAAGAGGCTGATACCTTAAAAGTAGGTACTGGGACAAGGAAGAGGAACATGGAGGTAATATGCCTGAGAGATATGTGTAGAAATGAGCATTTCTACACATAAAGTTGACTTACGACTGTGCCAGCCCGGTAACAGCGGTGCCGACAAGCCTACCGGCATTGTTGTTACCAGACCGGCACAGTACGACTACGTCCCGCCCGCAGAGTTTCACAGAAGCACCAAAACCGTTATTAACGGTGACGTTGATTCCTTGGTCCCCATTCCCATTGAGTCCTATTGGACTCAATAGGACTCAAGGAACTCAATAGGACTTGAGTTCCTATTGGACTCAATGGGAATGGGGACGAACAGAATTACCGGCGCCTGACTTCCCGGCCACCGGGTTTGTAATACCTTGGTGTTACTGGGAAATCAGGTGCTGGTCATTTTTGTCGGGTCTGGCGGCAACCCGCCAGTTTTACCGGCAGAGTTACCGCCAGACCCGTAATGAGGCCCATAGTCTTGTTATTGTTAACAAGATACAGTATTATTCTTCATAAAGTACCTATGCTGCTATCACACCCGGCTGGTGTTCATAGTGTAGTTCACTCCACAAGCAGGAGAGCCCCATGGGAGAAACCTCTCTGCCTGCCGCTCTGTGCTTTTCTGTGCAGCGCCGTGCGAGAGCCTCACACGCCTCCTCGACCACGAACAGCGTGCCCTTGTGGCGTGGGGCAGAGCAATGCGGGCAACACAGTAGGCTGTGCAGAAACATCAACACAGTAGGCATACATGGTTGTGCTTCTCACCCCTTACAGCATTTGCAGGTAAGAAGCCCTCAATTCCGAACACAAGTGGGATACTGCTTTGGTGCATGGTTGCAGCAGGCACGCATTATGCTGCCTCCCTTTTACAATGGCCTGGGCTCAGACCCTGAGCCAGGAGATAAGTGAGATGTTGTGCTGCTGCAAAGTGCCACCTCTTCTCTCCTGCATGTCCTTTGGTCTAACGTCCTTAGTTCAGAAGATGTGCATGAGTGGAGTACTGTACTGATGTATTCCTCTTTTGTGCAGATCAATACAGAAGCCCTGCCGGATTATTTGTCAGTGAGTAGGATTGATAAAGCCTTCCCTTTCAAACCCCACTGCCACAAGCTTGTTAAAGCATGTTCGCTGCTTCTAGTGCAGTTCTCGGTGTAATCCCCTGGTTAGGAAAGTCTTCCATACCAGATGATACTCTTAGAAAGTGGAACTGTTCCTATTTCATCAACCTTGCGGCAGTGGAAGCTGCCAATGCTGTCAACGCTGTGAGGCCTCATTAGAATATGTTTCACCATGAAAACATTTTAAATAAATAAAATAAAAATTGTACCTACTCCTGCTCACATGGAGATCACGGTAGCAAGTGTATTAATCCTCTCCACAGCAATATTACCAGTCTACCTATCTTATAGGCTTTGTATATCATACATTTGTTAAGAAGAAGATGCATACAGCAGGCAGTATGTACAAACAGATTAATTGGCATACTTATTAATGCCGTTCAAGGGTGCCCCAGTGATTGGTGGTGTTCCACAGGTGGGGATTATATTTATAACGTGTTTATCCCTTCCATGATGATTTTCTGGATGCCATATTGGGTGCTGGAATGGTAAGTGTTTGTCTTTATCTCTCTCTACCTGTCTCTCTCACACAATCTTTGACAAAACACCCTCCATAAACTAAATGCACTCTTGCCACTTCAATAATACACCTTGACCATTAACCTCATATAACTTCAAGGTCTTTGATATATCCTGAAAGTATAAAAGGTGCAGTCTAGAGGTGTTCCTCAGATCTCTGTGGTGGGGACTCAACCCACAGAACAACCTTACTGGCTCAACAGATGGCTATAGTCGGCCATGGTCCACAATCGCTGTCCAAGATCGGCAAGACTTAACCATGATTGGCGATGCTTGGCAATGGTTAGCTATGATTGGGGATGGTGGGCCATGGTTGGCAATGATTGACTTGGGGATAGGCAACTGTGGTTGGTTTGGACGCTGGCGAAAGTCAGCAATAGCCAACTGTGTTTAGCAATGGTCGCCTGCTGTCTGATCCTAAAAAACGCTTGGTAATATGAATAATGCAAATGCAAACCCTTTTAACTGCAGATAACCAAGACAAAAGACAGTTCAGCCAAACAAAAGCCAGACTCTATATCTGCCTCTGCAAACCCTTATGTCATGCTTTCGCCTACTTGGCGCTTATCTGATCAGGTTTCATTTTGGAAACGCTTTCAAATTGCGTCCCGATCCAAGATGGCTCCCAGACGCTCTTGCCACACGGTGACATCATCGCGTTCACGTGCTCAGCAACATCTGATACCCGGAAATAAATAGAGGTTATTCAGAAGGCTTCTCGCATTGCAATTGTTTTGTATTGTGGAACGCTAGTTTGCCTTGCAACCTTGTGCTTTCTACTTGTTCCTGGTTCCTGTATAGACAAATTCCCAGAATAACAAATTTACCTGGAACGTCTTCTCAGCACCTTGTTTTTTTCCCCCCTAAAGGTTTTTCCCCCCCTGGGACCTGGCTCCCGGGGTAGCCGTAGTGCTTACCTGTTATCCTGTAATCGGATTGCATGGTGGCTACCTGAAAGGACAGGCCTTACCTCTTCCCAGCAAAGGAGTCCAGAAGCAAAGAGGTAAGGACTGAACCTGACGCCTTATCTCCTAGTCATCATTTAGGGCATTCATTTTGGCTCACATGCAGAGGGGAACTAAACCACCACCTCATGGAGCCAAAACTTAAAAATTCAAATGTAATCAGTACTCAAATAATTCTACTAAAATAAAAAGTCAAATAAAAAATGAATCAAATAAGAGATAAAAGTAAGGTTGAGTCCCTGTAATATAGCCAGGGGTGTTAATGTCTCTGTTACAGAGATATACTTGTATCCTACAGGTCCTAATTTCCCATTCCCAGTTAGATTGCACAAAGGGTTAATATGTCTGCTCTGATTTGTCTGTTACATGCACTGCACATACCTACCATTCTAAACAATGGAAGAGCTGTGGCCCCTGCAGCCCACACCTGAAAAACTTGAAAAATATATTACGATTTGCTTCTCATTAAAACAAATGTCCCTTCTTCTGGGTGCTCCAGCACGGGAGCAGGACTTTTTTTCATTTCAATAGGGCACTGCTGCTACACCAGAATGGGACAGCCTTTGAAAGACTGCCCATGCTGGTGTGGCAGTGGCGCACTAGTTAAGTGATAAGCTCTCCGCTCATACACAGCAGCTTGGAGCTTTTCATTTAAATAGGACGTTGCTGCTACACCAGTACAGGGTAACTTCTGAAAGGCTTCCCAGAGCTAGTGTGGCAGCGGTGCCCTATCTCCCACCAGATACAGAGGGACGCCCTGAGGCAGACCGGGCTTACAGCCGCCCGTCTGCCTCATGGGGTAGAGCTTGCTGAGGTGGGTCGTAGCAAGGTTCTGGACCGAACTGGGACTTGCCTGTACTTCAGAGACCTATTCTAGAATCAGAAGACGCTGCTCTAGTATTTGTGTGAGTGGGTGGTGGCTGTGCATGGGGGATGTAGCCGCTTCCCTCGTGTGCTGAGGAGGGACACATTGAAAAAATCAGTGAGGGATCCTAGCAGTCTCAGTGTCCCAGAAACGAGTCTGTTTGGGTTGTAGCTGAAGACTGTGATGGGAGGCAGACCTAGTTCTCAGTTGTCAAACCCTCAGAGGAAGCCACTCCCCAGGGTTATGATCAAGCTCAGTGGGACAACTTGTCAACTAACTGCCAACTCACCCTAGTTTTGGCAGAGCCTCCATTGTTTGTGATTGCCCAGATACAATTCCCTTTCACACTTTCCCTTCAACATAAAACACATACAGTAGTCACTCAGTGGCCGATTAAAGCTTGCACCCTATGCCTGTTTAACCGCTGTGAGAAACCTGCAGGTGTCACCCTGGCTAAATTCCGGAGATCTGTCGTCCAGGTGGCCAGGACATGGCCATCGCTATTGGATCCTGTGGGTGGACTAGTGAGGGAGGATCACCTGGATGGGGTGTCCTCGGGGAGTGGGAGTGGGACACTGACGGGTGAGACGTGGTATCCCCCTTCCTTGAACACCTTTTCCCCATCCTCTTCCGTAGGACATTCAAAAACACTGCTACCCCTTTTCCAACACGAACACTTTCGTACAACATGAAAGACAATGGACTAACACCAGAGCCGTTTACCTGACTTGTCCCAATACCAGGGTCAGGCAAAAGTCAGGCAATTTATCAGAATCACACACACCTGACGGCCCTTTCCCTTCCCCAGAGGGATAAAAAGGGGAGCAAGAGAGCTTAGAGAGCACAGTACGAGCGAGGCAGACCGCACAATGAGACAGCTATCAAGACCAGGCAGTTCAAGAGGAGGAGAAAGGCGACAAACATCGAGAGGCAGACGAGGAGAGACACGACCTTGCCTTTCTTGACAAAACCCAGTGAAACCTCTGCAAAAGGAATCGTAAAACCGAGGACAATAGCCCAAGTGTCCTGCAGCAGATGTCAAAGGTACACCGAGCGTATTGACGCTGATAAGCTGGATCGAGGGAGACTCCTGCTACCATGGTACCGGCCTTGACTCCAGTTGCGAAGAAAACCACGTGGTTGATCACAGCCAGTGAGTCAAAGGGAAAACTGATAAGAACCGGGCTGTGGGGAATGAAAGTTGCAAAGTGGCAAAGTAAAAGAAGTTCAAAGAACTTTTTGTAAAGGGGAGACCAGCTGCAGAAGGGGACCTGCAACACGTGGGTGCTGCTTCGAGAAACTCTGGTCGACTCTGATTGATCCCTGAGTGAAACTACAGATACCAGAAGGCCGTAGGAGAGCCGTCGAGATAGCTCAAAGTGGTCATACAGGAGGTCAAGCAAAATCCCTGTACAGTCGAAAGCCTTTGACCTAATAACTATATGAAAGCAAGGGAAGTAAGGAACAAGTTACTTACCTGTAACTGTTGCTCTCCAGCATGGGTCTGGGATGGATTCACATGCTCATGAATACAAGAATACATAGCAGTACACACATGCACAACCATGGGAGGTGGCAAGGCTCAATATTAAGCCCCGTCGTCGGGCTGGGAATCCTCGGTAAAGAAAAAAACAGTTTCAGTTTCGTTTCTGAACTGTCTTTCTACTAGTAACCAATCCCTGGTCTCTGGGTCATACTGCCCCCAACCAATGACTGCGCTCAACCTAAGCCCCTCCTCTGGCAGCCATCTTCAGATTTGGTAGTACGTAAAGTGGCAGTAGGACCAAGAGAAGAGCAGCAGAGGGGTTGGAGGGACGGTTCACATGTGAATCCATGCCAGACCCATGCTGTAGAACAACAGTTACAGGTAAGTAACTTGTTCCTTCTCCAGCATGGGGTCTGGCATGGATTCACATGCTCATGAATACAAGAATACATAGCAGTACACACATGCACAACCACGGGAGGTG
Source organism: Ambystoma mexicanum (assembly GCF_040938575.1). NCBI lineage: Eukaryota > Metazoa > Chordata > Amphibia > Caudata > Ambystomatidae > Ambystoma > Ambystoma mexicanum. The sequence continues at coordinate 535,989,671 of NC_090929.1, read as the reverse complement.
GCAAGGCTCAACATTAAGCATTTCAACAACTCAACATTAAGCATCTCTTACCTCCTCACCAGGCTCACCTTCAGGCGAACAGGTTGCGCAGCACTGCCTGGCCGACTCTTGACTCCTCCCTGGAATCCCGGTCGACGCAGTAGAATCTCGTGAAGGTGTGCGTCCACCTCCATGTAGCAGCCCTGCAGATGTCCAGCAGTGGAACACCAGACAGGAACGCCATGGTAGCAGCAATCGCTCTGGTTGAATGGGCTCTCGGACGGCCGGGCAACGGTCGGTTTGCCAACCGGTGACAGTGCATGATGCAGTGGATGATGCAGCTGGAAGCCATCTGGAAATGGAAGCCTTCGAGAGGGCCTTCCCTTGGTTCACAGGTCCAAAGTTCACAAACAGCTGTGATGTCTTCCGAAGACTCTTTGTGCGGTCCATGTAGAACTTCAGCGCTCTAGCCACATCCAGCGAGTGCAAAGTCCTCTCAGCTGGCGACGAAGGCAACGGGAAGAAAGCAGGTAACACCAAAGGCTCATTGAGATGGAAGTCCGACGGCACCTTGGGCATGAAGGAGGGGGTGCATCCTCAGCACTACACTCATCTCGTGAAATGTCAGGTATGGAGGTTTACAGGAGAGGGCCTGGATCTCTCCCACTTGTCGTGCAGAAGTGATGGTCATAAGAAACACTGCCTTCCACGACAGGAACTTCAACGGTGCCAAATGCAGAGGCTCGAATGGCGGCCCCATGAGCCTGGTCAGCACCACGTTGAGCTCCCACGGCGGGGCCAGGGCCTTCACCGGCAGGAACGACCGGAACAGTCCTTTCATGAACTCCTTCACCAGGCGATGAGACCACAGAGATGGCCGCTCCGGAGTTCTGGTGTAGCAGGAGATAGCCGCCAGATGGATCTTGATAGAGGCATGTGCCAGCCCCGCCTTGGCCAGCGATAGCAAGTACGGCAGCACTTAAGGGGCCGTAATCCGCAGAGGGTTAATCTTCTGTGCACGGCACCAGACAGTTAACCTCTTCCATTTGTGTCCATAGCACTTGAGAGTCGAGGACGCCCTGGCCTTTGCAAGCAAGTACCTCCTTGCAGTCTGCCGGGTTATTGTACCCTCCGAACTCTAGTGCTGCAGGAGCCAAGCCTGCAGGTTTAGCGATCCTGGGTCGTGATGGAGGATGGCGCCTCCTTCACTGGCGAGAAGATCCGCGTCTGTTGGTAGTTTGACCAGGGGGATGCTGACATGTCCAGAAGATCCGGGAACCAGATCTGCCTCGGCCACGCCGGTGCGACGAGGATCATCCTGCACCGGGACCGTCTGAGTTGACTGAGTCACAGCAGCAGCGGCAACAGAGGGAACGCATACAGGAACAGGCCGTCTCGGGAATGAGAAGGCATCGCCCATGCTCCCTGGCTGGGGAAACCTGCTGGCGAACCTCCAGCACTTGGCATTCGTCGCCGTCGCAAATAGGTGGATCTGGGGATTGCCCCATCGTCGGAATAGGAGATCCACTTGATCCTGCCGAAGCTCCCACTCGTGGCACGAGCGCAGCTCCCTGCTGAGTGAGTTGGCAATGGTTTTCTTTATTCCTGCCAGATGGAAAGGTACCAGGAACATCCCTTGGGCACCGGCCCAGTGCCACAGATCCTGCTTCCTGATGTAGAACATTGTGGTGGTGTTGTCGGTGAAGACCCTTACCACCTTGCCCTTGAGGGACGGAAGGAATGACCTGAGGGCCCAGAACATGGCTCGGAGCTCCAGGACGTTGATTTTTAGTGACCTCTCCTCCGGGAGCCAAAGGCCTCTTGCGTGGAGATCTCCGGTGTACGCTCCCCATCCTTCCAGGGAAGCGTCCGTTGTCACCGTTTCCTGATGTGCCGGGATCTGGAAGTCCATGCCCGCCGCTAGATGCGCGCGGGTGCCCCACCGCCAGATCGCTTGGTGGAAAGTCTCGCTGAGTGAGATCCTGTCTTTGAAGCTGCCCGCCGTTTGCATCCAACAGGCGTCGAGGAATTCCTGCAGTGGTCGCATCTGCAACCTGCATAGGCGCACGCGGTAAATGCACAATGACATCATGCTGAGTAGGGACTTGATGGACTTCACCCTAGCCACGTCCATGGTCAACACCCGTTGTACCTTGCCCAAGATGGCCTTCGTCCTTTCCTCCGACCGCGAAGCCAATTGCCCCACTTTGTCGAGTCTGGCTCCCAGGAACAGGGCGTCTTGAGACGGTACCAAGTGGGGTTTTGTGAAGTTGATCGAGAATCCCAGATCCGTGAGCAGTTGGACGGTCTTCACTGTGTGATCGACGGCGAGTTTCCTTGACTTTGCTTCGGATGAGCCAATCGTCCAGGTAGGGGTAAACGTGGATCCCCTGCATGCGCAGCCGCGGCACCACCCCCGGTGCCAGGCACTTGGTGAAGACCCTGGGTGCTGACTTCAATCCGAAGGGAAGGGCCTTGAACTGATAGTGTTGTCCTTGGACCACGAATCGTAGGAACTTTCGATGTCCTTTGAGAATGGGGATGTGGAAGTAGGCATCCTCCAAGTCCAGCGACGATAGGAAGTCGCCTTCCTCCTTCTGTACCAGCACGTGCTGGAGGGTGACCAATTTCTGGGACTTGATGTATTTGTTTAGACGATGAAGGTCCAGGATGGGTCGCCAACCGCTGGTCTTCTTTCGGACGAGGAAGTACCGCTAGTACACTCCGGAGCCCCGGAGCCTCTTCGGGACGAGTTCTATCACACCCTTTTTCAGCATTGCTCGTACCTCCGAAGTAGCTGTGGGACGTGGTTTTCCTTCCTGGCCACAGGTGGTAGACGGGGACACTTTCTTTGGAATTCCAGAGTGTGCCCACAGCCCAGCGCGTCCAGCACCCGAAAGTCGGTGGAGATGGACTCCCACACGCTGACGAATTTCACCAGCCGGCCTCCCACTGTGGTGCTGCATTGGGGGCCCGATGCCGTGGCCGGTTCAATCCTGCTTCGCCGAGGCCTTGGCGCCTTGACCGCCCTGGCGACGACGATGTCCTCCGGCCTTGTCGCGGCCTCTGTAGGCCTCCTGCGACGATGAATGGGCCGCTTCGCGGTACGACGAGGAACCGCCACCAAATCCTTTGGAGACACCTTGAGACTTGCCTCTGGAGGTCCGAAAGGGCGACCGTCGTTGTTGGAGAGAACCCAAGGCCCGGGCCGTCTCGGTGTCCGCCTTGATGGCCTGCAGTGACTCGTCCACTACCTTGCCGAACAGGTTGTTCCCGTCGAAGGGCATGTCCAGTACCCTGGTCTGCACGTCCTGACGGAAATCGGTGGCCTTAAGCCAACCGCACGGACGAAGGCAAACGCTGTTGCCCATCTGGCGAAAGCCGGTGTCGGCGATGTCCGTGGCCACCGTGATGGCGTGGTCCGAAGCCACCTCACCTTTTTGCAGGATTTTAAGGGCTTCTGCCCTCTTGTCGTCTTGGAGGAAGTCCAGGAGGGGAGCGATCTTGAACCACAGCTCCCTGTCGTAGCGCGCCACGATCGCGAGGGCGTTAGACAACTTTGATGGTCGTCGCCGCCGATGAGATAACTCGTCGCCCCATGGCGTCCAGCTTCTTCCCCTCGCCGTCTGGTGGGGAAGTGGAAGCTGATCCTGTCGCCCCTGCCGATTTCTTCTTGGCCGCTGCGCAGACCACCGAATCCGGGGATGGCTGAGCTCTGAGGCACATCGGGTGGAATCTGGGACCCGGTACTTCTTCTCATAATGGTCCCTCTTCGCAGGAGCCGTGGACGGGTTCTTGAGTAGCGACAGTCCTTCGTCCCAGATGTCGTATAGTAACGGTATTGAGAGGACGGTCTTCTTCTTGGCCTCCCGTCACTGGTAGAGGAAGCCCTCCTTCTTCTGTTCTTCGGTACAAAGTTGGAAGAGCTCCGAAGCCCTGGCGATCATGGTGTGGAAAGAGCCAATTTCGTCGGGAGGGGAGGCCCGGCAGGAGGTGATGGGAGATCCGTCCCGTCGTCACCACCGCCGTCGTCCGTCCCTGTTGTCACTGTCTCCATTCCAGTCTCATCCCTCGGTGGAGGGGAAGGAGGTGAAGGCTGGAAAGGAGGGGGGGGGGGTGGATTCACCGCCGCTTGTTCAGTGGGCTTCCCGACGGTCCAGGCGCTGCTGGATCATCCACTGGGGTTAAGGGCAATCTTGTCCTTATCTCCATACACATGGCCTGGATAGCCATCAAGATTGCTCCTGAGTTGTCCTGTGGCATAGGCACCAGTTGCGACGGGAGCGACGGCTGGGGAGTAGGGTCCTCCGTCTCCTCCACGGTCCACGGCTCCTTGTCGGCTCCACCGTCTCTTTCTACGTCTGCCTCGTTGGGATCCCTCCCGTAGGACCGGACTTCCTCAAACCTCTTGTCCAGGATCTTTGCGACGCCAGCCAGCACATCTTCAGAGGTGGTATCTGTGTCTATTATGGCTATGGTGCCCCCCCTCTTTCTCCACCCGGGGTTTCACGGGGGTCTTATTGATAGGCTGAAAACAGGACTCCCTCCGGGGTGGCAGGGAAACTAGGCCCGGATGTCGTCTCTACTGGGTTAACCTCCACAGGCTTTGCCAGGGCCGCCACGACTCCTTCGATCGACGCATTAGCCGGGTGAATCTGGGCCTTTGCGACTTTGGGCGCACCTGAGGCCTTCACCTTGGGGGGAGGGTCGCTGCCTCGCTTCGCCTCGGCTGTCGCCGTCGGGATCGACCGGGGCTTTCCCCTCCAGCCAGTTGGCAAGTCTGGTACGACGATCCCTCATTGTCCATTCCGACATGTTCTTACAAAACGCACAGTCCTCCTCCACGTGCGATTTGTCGTTGTGAAGGCAGTAGAGGCACTGGGAGTGCTCATCTTCCTTGAAGACATTCTGTAGTCCGCATCCAGGGCAGCTTCTGAACAGCTTGGGTCCTGGAGTCGTGTTTCCCTTGTCCTGGGCCATGACCACGCGGTGTAGGCCTCAAAGGTCTTCCGGAATCCTCCGAGAAGTGAAATCTCAGCGAAAATGTGCCCTTGAGGGGCATAGAAAATTCCGAAACGGGTCCCCGTTGATCGGAAATAAACTCTTCGAAAAATCGCAAAATGCAGTAAAAGCTTGAGAGCTATAGCACGAGGACTCTTGAACGTGTGGTAAAAATCTAAAGATGGCTGCCAGAGGAGGGGATTAGGTAGAGGGCAGTCACTGGTTGGGGGCAGTAATGACCCCGAGACCAGTGATTGGTTACAAGTAGAAAGACAGTTCAGAAACGAAACTGAAACTGATTTTTTCTTTACCGAGGATTCCCAGCCTGACGACAGGGAATATTCATGAGCATGTGAATCCATGCCAGACCCCATGCTGGAGAAATCCTGCAAACATTGAAAGTAAATGTGAATGTGAAGTTGGCCAGAGTGAACCCGGAAGTGTGATGCTGACTAAGAGGGGACAAAGTCTAAAGTGCCAAAAAACAGTGCTTTGACAAATGTGAACCTGGTAGAGGGATGTCCACTATGAACTGTTAGAAAAGACATTACGATTTGGGAACCAAGAGAAAGCCATATTGAACCTGGTGGAGGGAGGCTGAAAGCAAAGAGGGGTCTGCGCCCGGAAGAGCGGCACCCAGGGCTGAAGCCATCCCTGTAAGGGAGAATTCTCAAATATGGCGAATTTCCCTCACCCAGTGAGTCCCCCAGCAGCTTTGCTCGACTTCTGGAGTTTATTTTTCTCCACTTGGTAAGAGTGAGAGCTTTTCCCTCACTCTTGTGTTTTGCTATGTGTTTCCGTCTGTTTTTGTGAGTGTGGACTCTGAAGTACACCACTTCGGTAGCCCCCTTCTTTGTGTGTGTCACACAGCACCTTCAGTGCCGTGGCACAGGGTTGTCTTTGAGACTTCCCTTGACTCCATTTCTGAGGCGACTACTGTCCCCCAGAAAAGGGTAAAGTTACCATTAACTTTACTTAGTCAATCTACCACAGATCCAGTACACCCCATTTTCCATGGAGTACTGGAAAGGGTTAACTCGTATGCCTTTTTATCTGTACCTCCTAGAGCATTGTTTCTCTCTTTTAACATTTGGACTAGGCTGGTGGCAGTGGTATCTACCCTAACTTTTCTACCGCGATTATATTAGATAAACGTGGTACTGTTCTTGGCTATTATATTAGCCTCGAACATAAACCCGCTTGACCAAATCGTCTTTCTTTTTGCTCCAGTTGGGTTTATTCGCCATTTCTTTTTGTTAAAGTCCTTCTTGTGTTTTACTTTGCGCGGCAAACCAGGTTCGCCTTCTTTGTTCACTGTCTTTTGGCGGGCTTCTGCTCAGAAGCCCTCCTCAAGGCGCCTGGGTGTCTAGGTGGGCTGAATGTGAGGGAGGGGTGTAGTCACCCCCTGCACAGGGTATCCTAGGAAACCCAAGTTGCACTTTGTCATGATTGGCCAGGGTAGTTGTCCGGGCTGGACAACCCCCCTGCTGGGTGATTGACAGCCAGGCTGCGTGAATGGGGTTTTTTCCGCATAAAAGGCAGGTCTCTTGGGCTAGAAGTCAGAGAGTTGCCACTGGAACTACAAGGAACCGAAGGAAAGCAGACAGAACAATGGCTGCTGCAACTACCCCATCCCGGTGAAGCCCTGCTGCAGTCCTGAGCTATCTGCCCTTCAACGACTCAGAGAAGATCCAGTCCGGAGTCTTCTTCCCTTGAGCTTGGTGGGGATAACCAGCTCATCTTCTGCAGCCAGAGGATCCTCTTCCATGGTCGAAATCGCTGCACACTGCTGTAGTGGTCCGGATAGCCACCGGAAGAGCCTCTCCTGTTTTTAAGGAGCGCACCTTTTATTCCGTGTCGCTGCTGCCGGCCTCATCCCTGTGTGGTGCAGACCCCCTTCAGACGTCCTTCCTTCTCGACGAAGCTCCAGGAATCGTGGGTCTGCAGGAAACCAACAGGAACAACTGCCAGGGCACCAGCTGCACCATTGGAACACGATACTGTGTTCTGTTGAGGAAACTGGGTGAATCCCTTTTCTTCATGATCAAGGCTTGCCCTTGTCTTCCCTCCTTCTTATAACTTTTGATTCCGAACATTGACAATATCGAAGTACTTTTGGCTGCGTTGAATCGTGAACTGTCTGACCGTGTGATCTTCGGCAACTGGCCCCGGCGTCTTTCGACCCTGGCTCCAGCCCTTTGACTTTTGAACTCCTGTCTCTGAGTGTTTCTTGATTCTGCCTGCCTAACCAAAATATTGCCTGTGATTTTTGCCTCCAACTCCCTCTGGGTATCTCAGGTGCTAAGTGCGTTTTTGCCCTGGTAGCATTTCATGTCACGGATACACGTTTGTTTAGTAGACCGAACTGTCAAAAAGTGATCGCAATCGTATTCGCGGTAACGTGTTTTGTGCCTAACACCGGTTCATTCCAACACAGGGTACTTACCTTGAGACTTACTGTACAAAGTGAATTGGTTAGTTGTTGTATATTTAACGTGTGGTTTTTATTGAAGTTTCATAGAAGTGTTGTGTTTATAACGAATGGTTTAAAAATAAATGTACTTATATTTTTCTACCTGAAACCTTGAGTCAGTGTTTGCTTGAGTCACAGTAATTGTGGTCCCTTTGTGTAATCTCTGCTACTGCTCATATACTCTTGTGATAAGCCTGGCTGCTCCGCCACTGCTACCACTATGACATAGTAGTACAGGCTTGTACCAAAGGTAAAACTTGTATCACCAACTGTAGTCTTAATTGTGTGTAGTAGTCCCTAAGGGCACTGCACAGGATTCTGCCTAACAATCCCCTGAGGAATACGTAGAACAGAACTTTGCGTTTGTTAGTCATTTTTGTAAACCTATCAGGCCCTCGGAAACAGTAGACTCAACCACTGAAGGCCTTGATATCGATAGGAACTGTTTTAGGATCCAAGCCCAGAAGAGGGGGTTCCCGGGGTGGAAGTCATCACCCAAGACCCACTGAAAGGGGACTGTATATATGATTTGTGGAAAGCGATTGGTACCTGAAAAGGAACTTTGTGTTTGTTATTTTACTCACCCTGGAAGGCAAGAGACTTTTTGAAGATAAGAGACTTGGCCATCGAGGCTCCTGATAAGCTAAAACAGAACTGTCGTATCATGCTGGGAGAGCTCGAGACTGTGCTGTGCTCCAAGATCCCACCTTACCCAGTGCTCAAAACGTGGGCAAGGAAGACCCAGGCTACCATATCCTGACATATTATTTGTGAACACTTCTTTCTTTTTTTGAAAATTATCCCACACCCTTTTTCTATTAGTTGGAAGGCTTGGCAATAGGTTTCTTAGTATAGGCCCTTTTTCATTTGACACAATGCCACTAGGACTGCCTTATTTTCGTTTGATGGTCGACGCTTGCTCCTATCTTAGATATAGGTTTAGATTAGGCGTTTTTCCAACCTGCATACAGTTTAATAAACACCCTTGAACTGTGATCACTTGTGTCTGTCTTTACTGTTGCCACCATGAGTTCCTTACACCGCCCTCCCCCTTTTTCTATCTGCCCCCTCATCCACAGAATTTCCTGACAAGAGTTCATATCTGCCAACTAGATATATGCCACCACACGTAGTGCTATGGGTCTATAGGAGGCACAATTAGTGGGGTCGTTCCTGGGCTTCAGGGTTAGCGTAATCATGGCTTCCCTATAGAAGGAGGGAGGGAGCCTTGCTGGAAAGCTTCTTGCCAGACTTTCAACAAGTGCATGGACACTTTAGGACTAAATTTGTTAAAAAAGTAACGCGGTTAAACCATCCGATACCAGGACTTTTGAGGTGGGTAGCGCTGCAATGGCATTCATTATATCCTTTTCCGTGATTGGGGCATTTAAGAGTATAGGGTGCTCTAATTTAACTTGCGCATTGGCATATCGCATACGTTTGCTTTGAGTTCCATAGGGAATTGTGTATTCTTCCTAGCATACAGTGTCTTGCTAGAAGTATGAAACATATACACTAAGTCACTCAGATCTGACATAAGTGTCCCTTCATCATTCAATATGGTCGCTATGTTGGTAGGCCCCCGTCGTTCAGAATGCAAGTACCTGCTTGCACATGCCACTGTAGCTGCACTTTTGGACATGGTTGGCTTGGTACGGCAATGGCTTCTATGAATTTTGAGAAAAGCAATGCTCTGCTACATTCCCCCGACTCTGGCAGTTAGGAGAGCACACATTTTTTGTAGTGTTTTACAAAACAAGCAATACCACAAGCCAAACACTGAGCCATGGTACACAGGTGTTTTACGCTCACAGCCTGAACAGATGCACTTAGCATGTGTAAATCGGGAAAGCCAATGTTGTGAGGAATGGCAAGCATACATTTCTTGAAAGAGCACAGACAGACCTTTTCAAGGGTAGGTGACTTGTGCAGGTTACAAAAGAGTATGGTGCCTAAAGCAGCGACTAAATGTAGGTCACATTTGGGAAATGAAAGGGTTGTGAGACAAAGGGCACCAGCAAATAGGTCAAAACGTTATGAAAACCACACAAACACAATACATGGCCTACCGTCCCGCGTTCCCACAGGTGTCCCGATGAAAACGGTACCTCACATGTGTGGGTGCACCTACCTGGCCGCCAAGGAGAAAGCCTAAAACACAAGTAACCCCAAGTCTGTTTTCAGACCGGAATTTCAGACGCTCTGCCGACCGGCACAACATACAGATATGGGCCTCGGGTGTCCAAGCCACCAAGGAAAACAGGGAACCCCATGCATTTCCGAAAAGAGGACACCCGTGGGAATCCGCAGAGGTATGATTTGCGCACATCGCCCCAGAATGTATTACCCAGACACCCCTGCAAAGTCCGAAATGTGGGGAAAAAAATGCATTTTCCGCACATTTCACTCGGCTCACCCATCGAAACACGCCCCCAACAACCATTTAGCTTTAAGACCATCTCAATCATTGATACCGAAAAGGTTATTCTTTCCTTGAAACCCTCCAACTGTAAGGGTGATAGTTGCCCAGCTCAAATAATCAAGGGCGCGGCCAGAGACTTAGCCCCTTTCATCTCAAAGCTAATCAACTCCTCTTTCAAAACCAACACGGTACCTACCAACCTGAAAGAATCTTGGGTCCTCCCCTTACTGAAAAAATAAATCCTCGACCCTTCAATACCTACCAACTACAGACCCATCACCACTGTACCCTTCTTACTCAAAATCATAGATAGGGTAGCTTATCTACAAATCCAAGACTACTTAGAAGCAAATCATCTGTTAGGCTCACGACAATCAGGATTCCGACCCCTCCATGGTACCGAAACAGCCCTGTTAGACCTTAAGACTAAAATTGAGGAGTTAAAGGACAATGGCAAAACCGCCCTGCTACTACTACTAGACTTGTCAGAAGCCTTTGACTTGGTGGACCACGCAGTCCTATGTAGCCACCTAAGACTTGCTGCCAACTTCACAGAAGAAGCCATCGCTTGGGTTCAATCCTTCTTAGCCAACCGGACTATGAGAGATTTCTCTACCTCCTCTTGCGCCGAACCCATCCAAATAACATGTGGAGTCCCACAGGGATCCTGTATTTCACCCATTATGTATAACATCTTCACCAAGCCACTATTTCGGGCAACTATGAAGAGGACCTGGCTCTGGTGAACAAAATATACATCCTCATTCAGGCATGGATGGCATCCAACGGCCTCTGCCTGAACGATGACAAAACCGAGATCTGACTCATCGGATCTGACTCCAACTTAAAAAAAAGCGAACCCCTAACTACACATCCTTTAACATCCATAATAACATCATCAAGGTTATGCCGGTGGTAAAAACTCTAGGATTTTACCTGGACTCCTCGCTCAACCTAAAAAAACAAGTTAACTCTCTCTCCTCTACCACCGCCTATACCTGTAAATTAATCCGAGCCGCCAGACCATTCCTGTCCAATGCTAGGTGCATTACCCTGGCCAATGCTCTCATCATGTCTAGATTAGACTACTGCAACACCCTGTACTCAGGAGCCAACAAGTATGTCACTGACAAACTCCAAACTTACAAAATAACGCTCTAAGAGCAGCTCTGAACATCCCTCACAGAGAGCACATCTCTAAATTCAGGAAGGAAGCCCACTGGCTCAAAATAAAGGACAGAATCCTCCTCAAAACCATATCCCTCACTTCCAAATGCCTCAACACTCTAGCACCTCCCTACCTATCGGAAAAAATTACTAGGAAACTTACCTCCCGACCACTTAGATCTGCCAATACCTTCCTGCTTGACATCCCTAGATTCAAACTCACCACGGCTGGAGGAACCAGCTTCCCAGTTAAAGCCGCTCAAGCATGGAACACACTACCTATCGACCTCAGACGTCCCTTACCATACGTTAGATTCAGAGTCAATGCTCTCAAATGGCTCAGTTCGATTGATCCATAGTCTCCTCACTTGCTCATAACTACTATCGAAGAACTTGTGACTTACCCATCTTACCTTATCTTGTGACTTACCCATTTTGCTGCCTATGCTCACGTGAGGTGGAGGAGAAGGAGCATTGAACCCTAATACAAGCGCGGAGCCTGGCGCGGAGGTGACGTCAAGGCACAAGTGATTATTGGTGGGGGACTGACAGCCTTTCCAGTCTGTTTTTGCTGCCTATGCTCATGTGAGGTGGAGGAGGAGGAGGAGCATTTAACCCTAACACGAGCGCGGAGTGCTGCACAGAGGTGAAGTGGAGGCACAAGTGGTTATTGGTGGTTCGTGGTGGAGCGGCATGGAGGGGGTTACTCCAGTCACCAAGGTCTGCAAGTCAGTCTTTGGCCGACCTCGGTTGGTAAACCCGGGTTTCCTCACCCCTCTGCACTTTGGTACTTCCGCATGATAGTGGAGTGCGGAAAACCTGTAACCCGAAAGTGGGAAAGTGAAAGCTGGACTGTTAAAAAACTGTACGTGAATATATTTGCACTGCCCTCCACTTTTGCCCGGCATTTGGATAAGGAGGAGTGTGCCAAGCTAGAATCCCTCCCGTGAGCCGTGTGTCACGGGATGACACCCTGTAAAGAGAGGCACAGGACACCCAGGAGGGGCTTTGGGTGGTTGTGCCGAAATAAGGTGGACCGATACGTACACACACAGCTGAAAGTAATGTGAACGAAGAGTAGGCAAGTGTAGCAAGGAATAAGGTACAACAGAATGGATTCCCTCTAGGGGTGTATGCAGATATAGGAAAAGAGTATTCCACGGACCTTAGGAAAACTCTAGCCTTCTGCACAGTTTGGTATAACAGAGGCCCACGCTGTTTGCTCATGGCTTGGAACAACAGCTATGGGTGTCTGTAACGTAGAAACGAGACACGGGAAGGGGCAGAGGTTGCCTGATGGAAACCAACAGACAAGCTCTGTACAAAAGGGTCTACAAACAGTACAAGAGAAGATACTTACAGACAAATCCAGGAAAAGGAAGTTAGTAGCAAACTAACAGAAGGAAATGAAGGGAAAGTTGTATAACAGGATTGGATAGCAGAGGACAGTATGAAACAAGGTTGAGAGCTCAGAGGAGCAGGAAAGCAATGAGCATGCCCACAGGAGCAGGGCTGAAAGGTAGGGAGCCCAGAGGGAAAGGGCTTAAGGCAGTGGAGTAAAGCAGGCTGCATGGCAAGGAGCCCAGAAGGACCAGGCAGCAAGGAGTGAGCCCACGGGAGCAGGGCCGCTGACTGTAGAAGGCTGTGGAGGATTGTAGAGGGCTTCTAGGCTGAGAACCCAGCGGACAAAGGCTGTAGGTAGCAAGCAGCGGAGCGTGATCGGCTGCAAGGTCAGAAGGCCCGAGGACAAGGGCTGTTGGCAGCGGAGAGAAGCGGGCTGCGCGGCAAGGAGCCAGAAGGACCGGCAGCAAGGAATAAGCCCAGAGGAGCAGGGCCGCTGACTGTAGAAGGCTGCAGAGGACTGTAAACTGCAAGGTAGGGAGCCCAGAGGACAAGGGCTGTAGGCAGCCAGAGTGAGGCAGGCTGCAGAGCAGGGAGCCCAGAGGACAAGGGCTGTAGGCAGCCGGAGTGAGGCAGGCTGCAGAGCTGGAGCCTGGAAGACCAGGGCGGAAGGTAGCAGCAGAGCGTGATCGGCTGCAAAGCAGAGAGCCCGGCAGGGCAAGGGCGGAGGCTGGAAAACAGCAGAGCGTGATCGGTTGCAAAGCAGAGAGCCCGGCAGGGCAATGGATCCAAAGCAGGAGTACTGAGGAACCGCATACAAGATCCGTAGCTCGAAGCAAAAAGGTGCAGGGAGGACTCTTAATGCAAGAGACTGGGCTCCTGCAGGCAGCAGCTTTTATACCGCCCCTCCCAGCAGAGGCAGGCTAATTAGTCGCACCTGGCTAAGCACACCTGCAGACAATCGGCCACCTCCCTCTCTGTTCCTGAGCTGGTGGAAGCAGAGGAGATCCCTAGGGCTTCTGGGCATTGTAGTTCCGAAGATGACGACTAGGAATGGCCAGGAAAAGATGGTTATAGCCAAGTGCATTGTGGTAAGTGTAGTTTGTTGGGAAAAATAGAAAAGCACCAAAGTCTCGCAAATGGGAAATAAGGTCCATATTGATCGTAAATGTATGCGCCCATGGCGCAGGCATGACACCATGCTACTGGTTGACTATTGATTTGCCGCTGAAATCTATCGCTCTCCAATACCTCTGACTGTTTCAAGTTTTGTGTTTATGAGAGTGGGGTTAGGGACAGACAGACTAAGGCTGCTCCTTGAGCCATCGGGTGTTCCCTGTCCCCCCTCTCTGGGTCTCTGGAGGTTTTTCGTGAGGACTGGCTGCCGGTGGCCATCTGTGACCATGGGTGTTGTGGCTGCCTTTGGAGCCGAACAGTCCTTACTAAGCTATCAATCCAGGGTGGCGGGTGGCTGCATTTGTCCCGCAGATGGTTGTGGTCCTCTGTGGCCAACAACCCATTACTATTTGTTTCTTATGCTCTGGCGCATGCCAGAAGGTCCCACTGCATAGTTACCATTTAGACATTGACTTTTTAGCGGTCTGTTTACTCTTTTTAACCAATTTTATAATGGCTCAATTTTACTGTTCTTAGGTGCATTTCCACCATAAGCAAGGGATGATCGGAGACCGGGGGCGCTGACAGAAAGGGCAAAAAAAACTAAACAAATTAAAACGGCCCAGGAGCTTGCCAAGGTTAAGCCCCATCTTTTGCAACACTCCCTAGATTCATATTTGAAATACATGGCCAGCAAAATAGTGAATCGCATTACTGTTACTGGAAAAGCAACATGGGATGCTATTTCAGGTTCAGGAGGGAATCCCAAAGGTAGCACCACTGAAAAAAATAGTTGTATTGAGGGGATGGGGGCCTTAGGGGGCACAGTGGTTCAGGTAATGGCTCTACAGGAGCAGTTGCTTGGGGTCTGTATGCCTCAGGATCCTCTGCACCCTGGTATGGAGGCAGATAAGGAAGTAGAAGTGGAAGGGGAGGGGGTGAGACTAGGGATGGGGGACCGGATGGTGAGTGTTAGAGGTTACAGTTTATCATATTAGAAGTTATTATATTTAAATATCTATGTATTGATGGGCTTGTGTGTGCAATACATCTTATTCACAACTTGGTTACTGTTGTCATAATATGTTCACTGACATCGCCTCCTGGAATGTGGAGTCCCAGCATCTGAGGGACTCCACATTCCACTAGGTCAGTTGAGAAGATTTCCCCTGGCTGGGGGTCGTTGCTGTTACTAACTCAATAAAGAGTTAATTGTAACTTTGCGCAGTGTAGATCCATCATTATGTGTCTTAACAGTGATGGGGGTGTAGTAACGGATCAATTGGTGAATAGCCATATGGGTGGGAGCCCGGAGAGGGAACTGAGACAGGATCTCATAAACTCTGGCTGGAATCACTTCTAGATGTAAAGCTCAAGCCCCTTTAGACCATCCTAGAGTCATTGCAGATGTTTAAGTCTGGGGTAATGAACACACTGGCTATCCTGGATGACTCTGAGTTCTAACAAAAAGAGTGGCAGAAATAAGTACGGTTGGGGTTGGGGCAAAGCCAAATGGTAAAATAGTATCGGGGGGTGTTGAGTGGTGAGCGTCCTATCCCGGTCACTGAGGTTGGCGGGCTGGTGATGCCGGCAAAGGATAATGCAGTAACCACACAGTTAAGCTCAGTAACTGTTAACTCAGATTTTACGGGTACTGGGAGGTCCGACTTAAGCTTTAGGACTTTCATAGGGGACACTGGGGCTAACATGCATATAGAAGGGCTGTAGAAGGGCATTTTGAATTTACTGCATGCAGCAGCCCCTCTTATGGGGATTATCATGGGTGTACCGGGGCTCCCTAAGTGTGGATTTGAATTAACTATTTCACTAATGAATAAAATGACCTATTGGATCAACGCCAACCTGATTGGACCGAGCACTGACCCAAGCCTTATATTAATGGCAAGAAGGGTAGGAAGGGTAGGCCAAAACCCAAATGTATGAAGGGGGACAGCATTGTGGTTTCCTTCTCAGATGCAACAATGGTTTATTTGGTCAACTCTAATTTATCCAGAGGCCTAAAACCAAACAGCTACAGTCTCCATAGTAGGCTGGTCTCTCGGGATTTGTTTTACGGTTGTACAGGGAGGGTGGCTGATTTAGGGAACCGCTTGAGCAAATTTGTTAGGAGGAGGGAAGCACAGAGTACCCCATGCACAGGGGCCTTTGTATCCACCTCTTGGCCACAGATTACCCTTGGATTGGAGGTCCAACCCTAATTTAGAAAGATTGACCCCACAGAAGGGAGAGGCGCATACTATTGGGGTTGAGCTAGCTAATCGGTATGAGGCCCTAACCTCCTCTGAAGATCTGGACTAACGTACGGCTGACCGGCCCAGCCCAGTCGACTGGGAGCTTTGTGAGGGGGGCGGGGAGGGAAATGAAGAATGCAGGTCTGGGTGTACTCCTAATACAAGAAACTAGAACAGTGAAAGGGGAAGAAAGGCGCATTCCAGGTTCACATGTGGGCCAGATATTCTGGGCATCGGGCCCCACCAAAAAGGGAGGTGTTGGGATCCTACTCCACAGAAACCTTATGCTAAGTCGTCAGTTTGGGGTAGAGCAGATGGAAGAGCGGTGGTGGTCTCGGGAAACCTGGAAAACTCCAGAATTACCATAGCAGCCATTTATGGCCCAAATATGGGTCAGATGCAATTCATCAAGGATGTACTGAGGGGAGGTATTGGATAGGGCCGAGGGGCTCATCCTCTTGGGAAGCGATTTTAACATGTGGGCGGACCGGGGATTGGATCATAGTGGGAAGCTGATCCCCACAGGCAGTAGGGGGGGGGACAGCCATACAGAGGGTTCTTGGACATAATGTGGAACCACAGGTTGGTAGTTCTTTGGAGGGAGACTCACCCAATTATGAAAGGCTATACATTTTACTCTGCAGTCCATGGCTCCAGAACCAGGATTGATTATATATTTCTGGAACACCAGCATATGAGCAGAACTGATGCTTGTAACCATCACCGGGTTAGCTGGTCAGTTCATGACCTGGTTTGGGCAGACATTATTATATCTGGTTTAAAACGAGGGAATCATTGTGGAGGTGCAACAACCTCCTATGGAGGGATGTGGTTTTTAGAGAGCAGATGATGTTTTCAGCCATTAGAGAGTACTTTGAGTTAAACAACACTGGTGAGGTTCACTTGGAGACAGTATGGGAGGCGGCTAAAGCTACATGGCGGGGTAGATTGATTAGTGAAGGGGCGGCCAAGAAGCGAACTAGAACGCTCTTGGCCCACAAACTAAGATCTGGGATACGCCTATTGGAGAGAGTCGAGGGGAAGGAAGAGGAAGAGAAGTAGAGAGACCTGGGGATCACCAAAACCAAGAGACAGGAACTTAGAGAAATGGAGATGGGTAAAATTGTAGCAGGCCTCCAACACCTGAGACAGAAATATTACGAAAAAGGGGATAAGGCGGGTGCCAGGCTGGTGGCGAAGCTCTGCGCCCAGCGGCCAGATAGATGGGTGGCAAAGATCAAGAATGGGAAACAGGGGGAAAGATCGGACCCAGAGGTGATAGCAGGAGAATTTGCCAGTTTCTATGAGATATTGTACGAGAAGGAAGGAGTTATAGGAGGGGAAACATTAGAATCCTATTTGCAGGGAGTGACCCTCCCAACCCTTAGACCTGGAGAAGTCTTCACCCTATAGGCCCCAATAACAGATGTGGAAGTCCTCTGGGCAATATCAGGTTTGAAGCTGGGGAAGACCGCGGGAGAGGACGGGTTCACGGCAGCCTTCTATAAGGCATTTGCAGGCCAACTGACGGATTCCTGGTAGATCTGTTCACAAATATTATGTCCACAGGGAGGGCCCCTCCGTCATATGGGAAAGCATTAATCACGGTCATCCCCAAAGAAGGAAAAGACCCCGCAGACTGCCAATCTTATAGACCAATCTCCCCCCTGAACGTGGATGCAAAGTTGTTCACCAGAATAATTGCAACAAGACTAGAGGGCGTCCTTCCGGGGCTCATCCATTCTGATAAGGTGGGCTTCATACAGGGGAGGCAGGGAGCAGACACCCTTAGGAAGACTCTACATCTTATGAGGGAGGCAGTACCCAGGGGGGGCAACCCAGTCTTGGTGGCCATAGATGCCGAAAAGGCCTTTGACCGAGTCAACTGGGAGTTTCTACATGGGGTACTATAGAAATTTGGTTTTGGAGAGGGTGCCTGACGAGCGATCAAGGCTCTGTACACAGAACCATCAGCCAGAGTTACGGTAAATGGGTGGCTATCATGTAGATTTAATCTTCAGTGAGGGACCCGACAGGGCTGCCCCCTCTCGCCCCTATTGTTTGCAATGACCATGGAGATTTCGGCACAATATCTGAGGGGGTCCCCTGATGTGATGGGTGTAGATGTGGGAGACAGAACTTTTAAACTCGGTCTCTATGCAGATGATATAATGCTCCACGTGAGGCAGCCAGCCCAATCTGTCCCAGCCGCCTTGCGGGTGATAGAGGAGTTCGGGAATTTTTCCGGATTGAAGGTGAATGTGGGCACATTTGGTCTCCACTGGTGAGGGATGCAATCCCTGGCCACGAACATTATCAGTCCTGGTTTGAAGCGGGGATTTGCAGGGTGGGTCAGTTGGTGAAAGAAAATACATTCATAAGCATCCAGGAACTGGAGGAAGCATTGGGCATTGGCAGGCTGTCCCCACTCCTCTATCTAAGATTGAAGGGGGTATTCATGGCAGGGAAATGGAAGCAGCATTTACAGAGGCCACTCACCCCAGTAGAGAAGGTCTTGGACACGCATGTAGATATGAAAGGTCTCATCTCCCTCCTGTATACGGCGCTTTTGTCCCGCCATATAGGAGCAATCAGGGGTCGAAGAACGAGATGGGAGAGGGACTTGGGCTGTGAAATTGGGGATGGTTTATGGGTGCGACTCTGTAGTATGGCATTTAAGTCCTCAATTTCATGTCAATATAAGATGCACGCCATAAAACTGTTTCACAGGTGGAAATATGACCGGGTAGTACTCTCCAAGATGTTTCCAGCGGTGATTCCCCGTTGCTGGCATGGATGCGGGGAAAAAGCCAATTATTGGCATATGTGGTGGACATGTCACAAAGTGCGCACATATTGGACAGAAGTGTTGAGCTGGATCAAAGAGGCGGATGGAGGATCCCACCCACTAGACCCAATCTTAGTATTATTTGGACTTGAAAGAAGGGATGAGCAGTTGGACAAGCTTCCACACCTGTCACATTGTTTACTTTTAGCGGCCAGAGCCTGTCGAGCTAGAACTTGGAAAAGGACCTGCCTCCCCATGAAGGAAGAATGGGTGGCAGTGGCCAGGGATATTTATCTTATGGAAAAGATCACAGAAGCTATACAGGGATCCAGCGTTCTGATAGAGACTGAATGGCTCGGGTTCTTTAGTGCTTTTAGTAACATGGAAAGTACTGGTTGAAATTCCCGGAGAACAGTGACTCGGCCCCACCAAATAGTTAACTTGGAAAACACAGACTTTAGTTTAGAGGAATCGGCCCATTTCCGACGATCTAGTGCCCGGTCGGGACTGCCAACAACGGATTGAACAGTATAAGTGAAAGCAGCGATCAGAGACTGTGCCTTGAAAGGGGGTGAGGGGAGGAGGGAGAGGAGGATGTATACGCCAGGGAATTATCTAATTTCTTTTGTATAAGGTTTATAGGGACTCAAGTCCCTTTCATGTTTGCTCCGAAGGTTCTCTGTTGTTTCATAAAACCTATAAAAATAAATAAAATAAAAAAAACACAATGTCATTCTCCTGCAAGAGACCTGGGCTTTGGAGACCACACTGTTAGATGGCTACACATAGTAGCAGATCTCAGCGAAAAAAATGCTACAGTAAGATGTTATGGAGGTCTGGCGATTTTCATTCAAGCCTCCTTAACCTGTAGGTTTAGAGTAGTGGAGACTGACATGGACTACCTACAGGTGCTCTGTATTTTACCCTCTAGGGGGGACCCGTTAATCATTTTGAACCTCTATAACAGCCCCCATAAGGCTGAGGCAGACAGGTTAGCCAAAGTCAAGGCGTTTATTGATGAGTTATTTCTAAACAGGAGGAATCGTAATGAGCAATGCATATGGGGCGGAGATTTTAACCTCAAAATGGGTGTAGGTCTGCCAAAGGATCTGTTAGATCCGCTGGAGGACTGGTCACTGAACATCCCCTTGCCCACAATGAAATATGGACGGGTGTGTGCAAAGGGTCTCCAAATGTGTTTATGGCTCATCGAATAGGGGCTGCGCACGGTAAACGGATGCAAAGCACCTGATAAAACGGGTAACCTTACCTTCAATAATCACCAAGTTTGGAGGGGGGTGTGGCCAGCAAGCGGGCAATGAGGACGTGAGTCCTCACTGCTCCCAGTCCGCCAGCTAGATCCTGCCTTTATCCTGACAATTCATGTTGTTAAACTCACGAAAATAGCTTCCAAAAGCAGCAGAACCCTTCTGCAACGGGTCGCTGCACTATGGACCTGAACCGACGTGTGGTTCCGGAGATACGCGCTGTGGAATCCAGAAGCGGCTGACTGCATATGCCAGACAAGATGGCTACTGAGACTGCGAGCTAAGAGGAAGGTGCGCATTACGTTAAAGGCTCCACTGATCCAAACGCCCCGCAACAGCAACTACCATCACATCGCTGAGGCTGAAATCAGGAAGACTAAACACTGATCCCGACCCCAAACAACACTGCGAGTAGGCAGTCGAGCGCGTCCATGAAAGCAGGCAGGCACTGGCATCCCCTGCTACGATACGAGGTGGAGCAACCCTGCTTGAGGACGACAGAGAGGACCAGCCGACGTTACGATCCTGATCACTGCAGCGACAAGGTGAGCCGCGCTATGGGTCCTCCCCCTGATGGGATCTCCAAGTGCCAGCTCGGCTCGGCTCCTACCTGCTGCCCCGGCGGTCGATGGGGCGGTCCCATCTGAGGCTGCGAGAAGCTGCTGTGGGCCCCTGGGAACGACGCGACCCGAGCTAGCAGGCAAACAGAGGAAGGCTGCCTGAAGGAGCTCTGGTTGCAGGAGAGCCAGGCCGACAGCGAAGCGAGCAGCGCCTGCGACAAGGAGTGAGCGGGGGCAACCAAATCAAACACGTCTCCTACCCAGAGACGGTGCGAAGAAGCTAAACTGCCTACCAACAAAGATACGCAGCAGAATTATCCCTGGACCCCAACCGCTCACAGTGGGACCCTGAAGTGGAACGCGACACGTGGTTTGCAACACACGTGCCACAAAGCAACCGAGAATGGAAGGTAAGCTGCCTATGCTGAGGGCATGGCTGTTATAAGGTGAATGAGAACTGCGCACTGAATTTACAACGCTCCGAGCTCCCAATAAAGTAGTGATGTGGCTGAGCGCTGAGTGTCCCTGGTGAACCCAATAAGACTAATATCCTGTGAATACATCACCTAGCCGCCATAACATGCAGCAATAAACAAGGTTTACACACTTAAAATCACTTGTGAGCCCAGACCGTTATCAAAGCGAGCACCTGCTGGGAGGCGAGCTTGTACACAACCGGTGCGCCGACTTGAGTGGCAGCACGCACTTCAGAAGCTGCAAGGATTTGAGAGAGCAAAACAACATTCTGATATCACCCGCCCGATCAAAGACTACTACTGAGGACAACTGAAACGAGCACATCTCCCAGGAAAGGAGGCAACTGGAGCACTGGCCTGCTTGTCCGTGGCGTGAAGCAGCAACACGGCCCCTAATCATGCTCTATACGAGTCTAAGATACACGTTTAAACTGAAACTAATAGAAACACCTCCTTCCCGAAAGATAGGGTGCCGACCAAGCCAATCCTCAGGCTCACAAAACAAAGGAGTTAGAAGGCATAGGTGATAAAGCAGCGGACTTCTGGGAAGAAAACCACAAAGTGGACAGTGCATATAAAACCGTAAGAGAAACCAAAAGGAGGGAAGAGGTGTTAGAGATTACAACGACACCTCCCTAGCGAGATAGAAGCCAAGGCTTGTGGCTCTGCCGTCTTCGGAGTACCGCAGCTGGGTGGTCACAGACAGCACCATTTGTTAATAAACGCTGGACAGTGCACCTGTGAAGGCGGAACAAGTGTCTCTGGTGAACCACTTGACCAGTATCCACAAGATCCTGAACCAACAGCAACAACTGGATGGTGCCTTGCCGAATCGTTGCGCCCGAAGCGAGCACCCCACTGACCTAAACAGCTGCACAAACATCGGCTGAGAGGGAAGGGAGCAACTGCAAATCAACACTGGCTTGACCACCATGGGGAAAGACAGGGCAAAGAACGTGACAACGCAGAGCAAAATGGAGCAGTACACAATCACTACCCAAGATCCCCCGCAGGAGCAGGGCAACTCTGGTGATGCATTGGGACCGAAGGATGACAATATATCCCTTAAAGACATCATGAATGCTATCACCAACTCAAGGACTTCTATGGAAAAAAAGATGGATGGCATAAGTACTGAGGTGTCGCTATTGCGCCATGAGCTGCAAAAATTCACGGCTCGTACCGGGGAAGCAGAGGGCCGCATGTCGGAAACAGAGGACAGCCTGAGGACTGTAAATCACCAAATGACGGGAGCGTTGGCATGCCTCAAGGCACTAGAAGAATGAGTGGAAGAGGGTGATGGCAGAGCAAGACGGAACAACATCTGGATCCTTGGATTGCCTGAAAACTCCGAAGGCCCGAGAATGGAGCTTTTCCTAGAGCAATGGCTTGTGGATCTATTCGCTCCCAATATCCTATCAAAATTCTTCTCAGTTCAACGTGCTCACCAACAAGCAGACAAATACCCGGAGCTCCCCCGCGCACGGTAATAGCAAATCTCCTGAACTATAGGGGTTGGGACGCCATACTGCAGATGGCCAGAACTAAGGGCTCCATAACATTTAATGGCTCCAGAATCGCCTTTTTCCCAGACTTCACCAGGGAGGTTCAGAAAGCGGGGCAGTCCTTCAACCCACTCAAGAAACGCCTTCAAGCTGTTCACATAAAATATGGACTTGTGTTCCCAGCACATCTGAAAATATACCACAACGGTACAACAGTGCATTTCACGGATCCCAGAGAAGCATGGCGCTGGGTGGAAAGAAACGTAGAGGATGACTGGAGGCCAAATCAAAGCCAAGACATCGACAGGAGTCGCCCACGACCAGAGAGAGCACCACCTGAGCTCCTACAACAGGAGATGGAAGCACTGCCAAATGAAGGCAATGAATTCTGGAAGCAATCACATCTTTTTTTTTTTAAGGGGATACCAAATATAATGGCTAATACAGGGTTGTAATATTTGGTATCCCCTTGATGTTGAGGGGCAACATTTAACAAAGCACTGTTGAACTATACCTTGCATTGGGGAGGGGAGCACATCATAATCCTACACTGTGACAGCTTCAGGAAGCCATCTCATCCTGTCTTTGAAGGGGATGCCAAATATTACAGCTAATATAGTGTTGTAATATTTGGTATCCCCTTGATTTTGAGGGATAACATTTAACAAAGCACTGCTTGAACTATCCCTTGCATTGGAGAGAGGAGTACATCATGAACCTACACTGTGACAGCTTCTGGAAGCCATCTCATCCTTTTTTTGAAGGGGATACCAAATATTACAGCTAATATAGTGCTGTAATATTTGGTATCCCCTTGATGTTGAGGGGCAACATTTAACAAAGCACTGCTTGAACTATCCCTTACATTGTGGAGGGCAGTACATCATAAGCCTACACTGTGACAGCTTCTGGAAGCCATCACATCCTTTTTTTGAAGGGGATACCAAATATTACACCTAATATAGTGCTGTGATATTTGGTATCCCCTTGATTTTGAGGGGTAACATTTAACAACACACTGCTTCAACTATCCCTTGCATTCGGAAGAGGAGCACATCATAAGCCTTCACTGTGACAGCTTCTGGAAGCCATCCCATTCTTTTTTTGAAGGGGATACCAAATATAATGGCTAATAGTGTTGTAATATTTGGTATCCCCTTGATTTTGAGGGGTAACATTTAACAACGCACTGCTTGAACTATACCTTGCATTGGGGAGGGGAGCACATCATAAACCTTCACTGTGACAGCTTCTGGAAGCCATCCCATCCTTTTTTTGAAGGGGATACCAAATATAATGGCTAATATAGGGTTGTAATATTTGGTATCCCCTTGATGTTGAGGGGTAACATTTAACAAAGTACTGCTTCAACTATCCCTTTCATTGGGGAGGGCAGTACATCATAAGCCTACACAGCGACAGCTTCTGGAAGCCATCTCATCCTTTTTTTGAAGGGGATACCAAATATTACAGCTAATATAGTGTTGTAATATTTGGTATCCCCTTGATGTTGAGGGGCAACATTTAACAAAGCACTGCTTGAACTATCCCTTACATTGTGGAGGGCAGTACATCATAAGCCTACACTGCGACAGCTTCTGGAAGCCATCTCATCCTTTTTTGAAGGGGATACCAAATATTACAGCTAATATAGTGCTGTGATATTTGGTATCCCCTTGATTCTGAGGGGTAATATTTAACAAAGCACTGCTTGAACTATCCCTTGCATTGGGGAGGGGAGCACATCATAAACCTTCACTGTGACAGCTTCTGGAAGCCATCCCATCCTTTTTTTGAAGGGGATACCAAATATAATGGCTAATATAGTGTTGTAATATTTGGTATCCCCTTGATTTTGAGGGGTAACATTTAACAACGCACTGCTTGAACTATACCTTGCATTGGGGAGGGGAGCACATCATAAACCTTCACTGTGACAGCTTCTGGAAGCCATCCCATCCTTTTTTGAAGGGGATACCAAATATAATGGCTAATATAGGGTTGTAATATTTGGTATCCCCTTGATGTTGAGGGGTAACATTTAACAAAGTACTGCTTCAACTATCCCTTTCATTGGGGAGGGCAGTGCATCATAAGCCTACACAGCGACAGCTTCTGGAAGCCATCTCATCCTTTTTTTGAAGGGGATACCAAATATTACAGCTAATATAGTGTTGTAATATTTGGTATCCCCTTGATGTTGAGGGGCAACATTTAACAAAGCACTGCTTGAACTATCCCTTACATTGTGGAGGGCAGTACATCATAACCCTACACTGCGACAGCTTCTGGAAGCCATCTCATCCTTTTTTTGAAGGGGATACCAAATATTACAGCTAATATAGTGTTGTAATATTTGGTATCCCCTTGATTTTGAGGTGTAACATTTAACAACACACTGCTTGAACTATCCCTTGCATTCGGAGGGGGAGCACATCATAAGCCTTCACTGTGACAACTTCTGGAAGCCATCCCATTATTTTTTTGAAGGGGATACCAAATATAATGGCTAATATAGGGTTGTAATATTTGGTATCCCCTCGATGTTGAGGGGCAACATTTAACAACACACTGCTTGAACTACCCCTTACATTGGGGAGGGCAGTACATCATAAGCCTACACTGCGACAGCTTCTGGAAGCCATCTCATCCTTTTTTTGAAGGGGATACCAAATATTACAGCTAATATAGTGTTGTAATATTTGGTATCCCCTTGATTTTGAGGGGTAACATTTAACAACACACTGCTTGAACTATCCCTTGCATTGGGGAGGGGAGTACATCATAAGCCTTCACTGTGACAGCTTCTGGAAGCCATCCCATTCTTGTTTTGAAGGGGATACCAAATATAATGGCTAATACAGGGTTGTAATATTTGGTATCCCCTTAATGTTGACGGGCAACATTTAACAAAGCACTGCTTGAACTATCCCTTACATTGGGGAGGGCAGTACATCATAAGCCTACACTGCGACAGCTTCTGGAAGCCATCTCATCCTTTTTTTGAAGGGGATACCAAATATTACAGCTAATATAGTGCTGTGATATTTGGTATCCCCTTGATTTTGAGGGGTAACATTTAACAAAGCACTGCTTGAACTATCCCTTGCATTGGGGAGGGGAGTACATCATAAGCCTACACTGTGACAGCTTCTGGAAGCCATCTCATCCTTTCTTTGAAGGGGATGCCAAATATTACAGCTAATATAGTGTTGTAATATTTGGTATCCCCTTGATTTTGAGGGGTAACATTTAACAAAGCACTGCTTGAACTCTCCCTTGCATTGGGGAGGGGTTTATATCATAATCCTACACTGTGACAGCTTCAGGAAGCCATCTCATCCTTTTTTTGAAGGGGATGCCAAATATTACAGCTAATATAGTGTTGTAATATTTGGTATCCCCTTGATTTTGAAGGGTTACATTTAACAAAGCACTGCTTGAACTATCCCCTGCATTGGGGAGGGCAGTACATCATAACCCTACACTGCGACAGCTTCTGGAAGCCATCTCATCCGTTTTTTGAAGGGGATACCAAATATTACATCTAATATAGTGTTGTAATATTTGGTATCCCCTTGATTTTGAGGGGTAACATTTAACAACGCACTGCTTGAACTATACCTTGCATTGGGGAGGGGAGCACATCATAAACCTTCACTGTGACAGCTTCTGGAAGCCATCCCATCCTTTTTTGAAGGGGATACCAAATATAATGGCTAATATAGGGTTGTAATATTTGGTATCCCCTTGATGTTGAGGGACACAATTAACAAAGCAGTGGTTGAACTATCCTTTGCATTGGGAGGGGAGTACATCATAAGCCTACACTGTGAAAGCTTCTGGAAGCCATCTCATCCTTTTTTTGAAGGGGATACCAAATATTACAGCTAATATAGTGCTGTGATATTTGGTATCCCCTTGATTTTGAGGGGTAACATTTAACAACACACTGCTTGAACTATCCCTTGCATTCGGAGGGGAGTACATCATAAGCCTTCACTGTGACAGCTTCTGGAAGCCATCCCATCCTGTCTTTGAAGGGGGTGCCAAATATTACAGCTAATATAGTGTTGTAATATTTGGTATCCCCTTGATTTTGAGGGGTAACATTTAACAAAGCACTGCTTGAACTATCCCCTGCATTGGGGAGAGGAGTACATCATGAACCCACACTGTGACAGCTTCTGGAAGCCATCTCATCTTTTTTTTAAAGGGGATACCAAATATTACAGCTAATATAGTGTTGTAATATTTGGTATCCCCTTGATTTTGCGGGGTAACATTTAACAAAGCACTGCTTGAACTATCCCTTGCATTGGGGAGGGGAGTACATCATAAGCCTACACAGCGACAGCTTCTGGAAGCCATCTCATCCTTTTTTTGAAGGGGATACCAAATATTACAGCTAATATAGTGATGTGATATTTGGTATCCCCTTGATTCTGAGGGGTAATATTTAACAAAGCACTGCTTGAACTATCCCTTGCATTGGGGAGGGCAGTACATCATAACCCTACACTGCGACAGCTTCTGGAAGCCATCTCATCCTTTTTTTGAAGGGGATAACAAATATTACAGCTAATATAGTGCTGTGATATTTGGTATCCCCTTGATTTTGAGGGGTAACATTTAGCAAAGCACTGCTTGAACTATCCCTTGCATTGGGGGGGGGAGTACATCATAAGCCTACACTGTGACAGCTTCTGGAAGCCATCTCATCCTTTTTTTGAAGGGGATACCAAATATTACAGCTAATATAGTGTTGTAATATTTGGTATCCCCTTGAGGTTGAGGGGCAACATTTAACAAAGCACTGCTTGAACTATCCCTTTCATTGGGGAGGGCAGTACATCATAAGCCTACACAGCGACAGCTTCTGGAAGCCATCTCATCCTTTTTTTGAAGGGGATACCAAATATAATGGCTAATACAGGGTTGTAATATTTGGTATCCCCTTAATGTTGACGGGCAACATTTAACAAAGCACTGCTTGAACTCTCCCTTGCATTGTGGAGGGGTTTACATCATAATCCTACACTGTGACAGCTTCAGGAAGCCATCTCATCCTGTCTTTGAAGGGGATGCCAAATATTACAGCTAATATAGTGCTGTGATATTTGGTATCCCCTTGATTTTGAGGGGTAACATTTAACAACACACTGCTTCAACTATCTCTTGCATTCGGAAGAGGAGCACATCATAAGCCTTCACTGTGACAGCTTCTGGAAGCCATCCCATTCTTTTTTTGAAGGGGATACCAAATATAATGGCTAATATAGTGTTGTAATATTTGGTATCCCCTTGATTTTGAGGGGTAACATTTAACAACGCACTGCTTGAACTATACCTTGCATTGGGGACGGGAGCACATCATAAACCTTCACTGTGACAGCTTCTGGAAGCCATCCCATCCTTTTTTTGAAGGGGATACCAAATATAATGGCTAATATAGGGTTGTAATATTTGGTGTCCCCTTGATGTTGAGGGGCAACATTTAACAACACACTGCTTGAACTACCCCTTACATTGGGGAGGGCAGTACATCAGAAGCCTACGCTGCGACAGCTTCTGGAAGCCATCTCATCCTTTTTTTGAAGGGGATACCAAATATTACAGCTAATATAGTGCTGTGATATTTGGTATCCCCTTGTTTTTGAGGGGTAAAATTTAACACACTGCTTGAACTATCCCTTGCATTGGGGAGGGGAGTACATCATAAGCCTTCACTGTGACAGCTTCTGGAAGCCATCCCATCCTGTCTTTGAAGGGGATGCCAAATATTACAGCTAATATAGTGTTGTAATATTTGGTATCCCCTTGATTTTGAGGGGTAACATTTAACAAAGCACTGCTTGAACTATCCCCTACATTGGGGAGAGGAGTACATCATGAACCCACACTGTGACAGCTTCTGGAAGCCATCTCATCATTTTTTTAAAGGGGATACCAAATATTACAGCTAATATAGTGTTGTAATATTTGGTATCCCCTTGATTTTGAGGGGTAACATTTAACAAAGCACTGCTTGAACTATCCATTGCGTTGGGGAGGGGAGTACATCATAAGCCTACACTGCGACAGCTTCTGGAAGCCATCTCATCCTTTTTTTGAAGGGGATACCAAATATTACAGCTAATATAGTGCTGTGATATTTGGTATCCCCTTGATTTTGAGGGGTAACATTTAACAACACACTGCTTCAACTATCCCTTGCATTCGGAAGGGGAGCACATCATAAGCCTTCACTGTGACAGCTTCTGGAAGCCATCCCATTCTTTTTAAAAAGGGGATACCAAATATAATGGCTAATATAGGGTTGTAATATTTGGTATCCCCTTGATGTTGAGGGGCAACATTTAACAAAGCACTGCTTGAACTATCCCTTGCATTGGGGAGGGCAGTACATCATAAGCCTACACTGCGACAGCTTCTGGAAGCCATCTCATCCTTTTTTTGAAGGGGATACCAAATATTACAGCTAATATAGTGCTGTAATATTTGGTATCCCCTTGATTTTGAGGGGTAACATTTAACAAAGCACTGCTTGAACTCTCCCTTGCATTGGGGAGGGGTTTACATCATAATCCTACACTGTGACAGCTTCAGGAAGCCATCTCATCCTTTTTTTGAAGGGGATGCCAAGTATTACAGCTAATATAGTGTTGTAATATTTGGTATCCCCTTGATTTTGAGGGGTAACATTTAACAAAGCACTTCTTGAACTATCCCTTGCATTGGGGAGGGCAGTACATCATAACCCTGCACTGCGACAGCTTCTGGAAGCCATCTCATCATTTTTTTAAAGGGGATACCAAATATTACAGCTAATATAGTGTTGTAATATTTGGTATCCCCTTGATTTTGAGGGGTAACATTTAACAAAGCACTGCTTGAACTATCCATTGCGTTGGGGAGGGGAGTACATCATAAGCCTACACTGCGACAGCTTCTGGAAGCCATCTCATCCTTTTTTTGAAGGGGATACCAAATATTACAGCTAATATAGTGCTGTGATATTTGGTATCCCCTTGATTTTGAGGGGTAACATTTAACAACACACTGCTTCAACTATCCCTTGCATTCGGAAGGGGAGCACATCATAAGCCTTCACTGTGACAGCTTCTGGAAGCCATCCCATTCTTTTTAAAAAGGGGATACCAAATATAATGGCTAATATAGGGTTGTAATATTTGGTATCCCCTTGATGTTGAGGGGCAACATTTAACAAAGCACTGCTTGAACTATCCCTTGCATTGGGGAGGGCAGTACATCATAAGCCTACACTGCGACAGCTTCTGGAAGCCATCTCATCCTTTTTTTGAAGGGGATACCAAATATTACAGCTAATATAGTGCTGTAATATTTGGTATCCCCTTGATTTTGAGGGGTAACATTTAACAAAGCACTGCTTGAACTCTCCCTTGCATTGGGGAGGGGTTTACATCATAATCCTACACTGTGACAGCTTCAGGAAGCCATCTCATCCTTTTCTTGAAGGGGATGCCAAGTATTACAGCTAATATAGTGTTGTAATATTTGGTATCCCCTTGATTTTGAGGGGTAACATTTAACAAAGCACTTCTTGAACTATCCCTTGCATTGGGGAGGGCAGTACATCATAACCCTGCACTGCGACAGCTTCTGGAAGCCATCTCATCCTTTTTTTTAAGGGGATACCAAATATTACAGCTAATATAGTGTTGTAATATTTGGTATCCCCTTGATTTTGAGGGGTAACATTTAACAACGCACTGCTTGAACTATACCTTGCTTTGGGGAAGGGAGAACATCATAAACCTTCACTGTGACAGCTTCTGGAAGCCATCCCATCCTTATTTTGAAGGGGATACCAAATGTAATGGCTAATATAGGGTTGTAATATTTGGTATCCCCTTGATGTTGAGGGGCAACATTTAACAAAGCAGTGCTTGAACTATCCCTTGCATTGGGGATGGGAGTACATCATAAGCCTACACTGTGAAAGCTTCTGGAAGCCATCCCATCCTTTTTTTGAAGGGGATACCAAATATAGTGGCTAATATAGGTTTGTAATATTTGGTATCCCCTTGATGTTGAGAGGTAACATTTAACAAAGTACTGCTTCAACTATCCCTTGCATTGGGGAGGGCAGTACATTATAAGGCTACATTTCGACAGCTTCTGGAAGCCATCTCATCCTTTTTTTTTAAGGGGATACCAAATATTACAGCTAATATAGTGCTGTAATATTTGGTATCCCCTTGATTTTGAGGGGTAACATTTAACAAAGCACTGCTTGAACTATCCCTTGCATTGGGGAGGCAAGTACATCATAAGCCTACACTGTAACAGCTTCTGGAAGCCATCCCATCCTTTTTTTGAAGGGGATACCAAATATTACAGCTAATATAGGGTTGTAATATTTGGTATCCCCTTGTTTTTGAGGGGTAACATTTAACAACGCTCTGCTTGAGCTATCCCTTGAATTGGGGAGTGGAGTACATAATTTCTGTGCACTCTGACTCTGGGCCAGCCCAACAGGTGCTCGGGGCACCAACACAAAATTAATGTGGCAGGGATCACCCTGATCGTCGTGGTCACACAACAAGACCGCAGCTGCCGTGGGCTCCCGGACAAGTAGCTGTTCTGCGATCCCACAGAGGGCCAGTGGCCTGGAGGCACCCCGTTACACATGCTGATCTGGGGCACCCAGACCGCACCCAGACTAGCAGGGCCGCAGGCCTGTGATCACACGGGGTAGGCCTGCAGGCCCTACACAGTGAGACACAGAGACAGAGTGCCATTACATTTAGTCTACCACCGTGGTATTGCACGTGCATGCGGAGGCTCCTTCTTCCAGTCAGGTATGAGGCTGTCATGACACATCCTTAGAGGGCGTGAGAAAATGGGGCGAGACCCTCTTTTTTGTGAGGGGTCCTGACTCTAGAGGGTCTAGAAAGGAATGTCAAGAGAGGATTAGAGTCAAAGGCCTAGAACAAGGGTAGGTTTGGACTCTAATCCTCTCTTGACATCCTTAGTGGGGCAATACATGTTCTTAAAAGAGAAACACCACAAATACTCCCACTATGCTATGATATGTGTAATATATATTTTGTCAGTCTCGTTTATTGTGTGATTTATCTGCGTTTCATGTCAACCCTGTAAAATGAAATATTATTTGTATGTGTTTTATGTGCCTGCCATGATGACTGCACCGCTACACAACACACTCTTCAGTGAACCCATCTATCGGGTCAATTTCCCTAAGGAGGTAGTATTTCGGAGTATTTTTTCAATTTCCAAGTGTAGTTTGTGTACCCATTTCCATCACTGTTGGCAGCTTGCTACTAATAACCAAATAATCCACCAAGTGTTGGCAGCTGTGAGTTTTTTTAAGCTACAAATAACCATATAACCAACTAAGTTTCATTTAACTCAATGCAGTTCAGCTGACTGATCAAGTAACAGTGCCATACAGAGCCAGGGGTTGGGGGGGGGGGGGGGGGCACGTTGTCACGCCACATGCTCTTTTTAGAGCCTGACCAGGACTTTCATCAGTGGGCCACCCTTCCCGTTCGGCACCTCAATGAGGGTGCCCAATGAGAAAGGTGTCCCCCGGGCAGGATAATGCGTGCTCAGCAGGGCTTTAAGTGGGTCGGGGCCTGCCGGGGCTGGGCCCCGGCAGGCTCCGAAATTTCGTTTTGAGGCGGGGCCCTGCCGGAGCCCAATAATCTCCCCTAGCAGCCCCGGCCACTACACGAAAAGGCATTTTTTTCTACAGCCTGCAGCTCTCGCTCGTGTACGAGAGCTTCAGGCTTCAGAAAAAAAATGCCTTTCAGCCATAATGGTGGCGCCCCACCTGCGAGGCATCCCTTTAATCAAGTGATGCACGTGGGCCGGCGCCACCATTATGGAGAAAACGTGAGGCCGCTGGAAGCAGAGGCCTTGCTTTTTAAATACTGAAGCTCCCGCGGATTCGCAGGAGTTTCAGTCTTTAGGAAAAAGGCCTCTGCTTCCAGTGGCCTCACCCTTTCAGCCTTAATGGTGACGGTTGTTAGAAGGTTGCATGATGCTGCAGGCTTTATGAAATAATGACTATGGCTTTACCCAGGGGGGATTTGTTAGGCTCACATTAATCTGCATGATTCTATTGTGACTTTGCATGCAGGGGGGGGGAGAATAAAACAAAATCCGTCCTCTTATTGCTCAACATATTTCTATAATGATATATAGTGTAAAGTTAATAATGAAAGGGACGTTTGTTATGTAATGTGGTTTGCTTCTAAGGCATTTATATAAATAAAGTAGTATTTAAGCACATGAAATGCAAAGGGAAACATTAATAAATATCAAAATAAACGAAAACTGTGAAGATGTGCTCAGTTGCTTAAATTGTCTCCATCCCGGTTTCACTATTAACCAAAGTGTGTGATCCTGGGCAGACCATGTAATCAGACTGCGTCTTATCTGCAGCTCTGTAAGTGATTCACTTCAAAGGTTTAATATATCATGCTGTTATTTTTTTTAAAAAGCATGACTTGCTCCATATATAACAGTGCAATTTAGGTATTTTGCACCACAAACATTATTTGCCACTTGGCTTACTTATGACAACTTATTCTAAAGTCACTTGCATTCTGCCTCCAAGTATCAAAGACTGATGATGCTCCTTGCAATGTGCTTTCTGTGAAGTAATTTCTGTTGGTGCAATCCATATGCAAATTAGTTGATGTGCATGTAGTTTGCCCCAGAGCGCCTGGACAGAGCTCTAATAGATGAGTTCCCTGCATCTGTAATGATTCTGCCGTTTTTTTTTGTTGTATTAAAATGCGAGATGCCACTAGTAATGTTACCAAAAAAATTGATTGGGGCAGGGGTGGGTGGTTTGTGGGCGCGAATGAGACAACCTGGAAATGCGTGCACTGCATTTGAGGGCAAAGTAGCAGGAGTTTCACTGTGGCTGTCCCCCCAGCCTCTCTGGCAATGCTGAATACTCCCCTGACTGGACAATATGGAACTCGGGCGTTATGCCGGTGTTGTGTAACATTTGGTACCCCATACCGAGGCTCGGAACTCTCCTACTTTGGTCTGCGATCTACGAAGACAGCCGAAGACAGGGGATACCGGATCGGTATGGGATACCAAATATTACAGAACACCGGCGCCGAAGAGGGGTGTACCACCACACAACAGGAGGAAATTAGGGAAAAGGAAACGAATTTCAGAACTGAATATTTGTTCCCCATGCCGTTCCTGCCATCTACTGGAGAAAGTGAGTAAACGCTCTTACATGAATACTGAATTTGTGACGGTTACTTGACAGTGAAGATGGCCAGCATTCCATGCCCCTAGCATGGGCACTCAGCGCCTTGCCTCCCCCCCCCACTTTATCCTGCCCTTCTTGCCCCCCCCGTCCCTACTACCCCACTCCCCCTCTCCGCATCAGTCATCCCATGCAGGCGGCAGCAAAAAATGACACAACACCTGTTTATGATTGGAAGGTTAACATGCCTCAGCAGCTTTATTTGCATAAAGTCTTGGAGTTATCTTACAGGCGATCCGTAATTCACCGTCACTGATATACTATTCAAAGTGCGGCTACCTAGGGCTTACCCCCCCCTCCCCCTCCCCCATCCTCCTCGTCCGGTGGACGCCTCGGATTGAGCCCGGCCCTGGCTATCCACCTCTCTCTACCCCGGCCGTTGGTGATGTCAATTTTTTCCCCATTTCCCCCTGCCCCCCCATTTTTCTAGGTCTTTTGTTGTGGATACCCGACCCCCCCGCACACTTCCCCCGTGTCCTATTCGGGCTCTAGCTAAAACCGGCAGCCACGTGGTGCCTCGCTAATGTTCAGGTTCCTATACCGGCACCACCACAAGTGCCCTTACAATTTATTTACGTATCCGTATTTGGGCCGGCACCGCCCTCCGATGCCGTCCCTCACTT
Organism: Ambystoma mexicanum; assembly: GCF_040938575.1. Taxonomy (NCBI): domain Eukaryota; kingdom Metazoa; phylum Chordata; class Amphibia; order Caudata; family Ambystomatidae; genus Ambystoma; species Ambystoma mexicanum. The sequence goes on along the minus strand of NC_090929.1, from coordinate 535,955,395 downwards.
TCTGCCTGCCTAGTTGGTCGTCGCTTGCGACGTCCATCTAACCTTTTCTACCAAACTCTACTCAGCCCCCCCTACGCCTTCGCGTTGTTCCGGCTATTGGCATCCCAGTCCTACCCCAGCTATGCAAACCCCCCCCAGGTCTCCCTCCTGTGTCCCCGAGCCCCCAGAAACTTCGCAGTTCCCTCTCACCAAAGGCCCCCCCCCCTCCGACTGCAGCCTTAGCAGGTGTCCTCCCCCCCCCCCTTAGCTGGTGTCATATCTCTTCCGGATTCCCTGTCCCTCGTACTATCTTCCTTTCCCGACTGTCTCCCCCATTCCCCCGGTCCCCTTATGCTGCGCCCCGCCAGGCCCCCTCTTTCCTGTCCTTGCTGGCCCTCCCTGTCCGAGCTCCCCCCCCGATGTTCCTACCTTTCTTACTCCCTCCTCCAGCTCCCCCCCCCTTCGTGACGACTTCCCCCTGCTGTACTTTTGTCCCGGTAGCATAACCCCCCGTATTCTCCTCTTGTTCCCCCCCAACCAGCTTCACTTGCTGCCCTCTTTGAGTTTGTTGTTCGTTCCCTCCCCCACCCCGCAATTTGGGTCTTGGAATTGTCTCCCAAGTCCCCTACATCCCTCCCCTTTTTCCCCAGGGCCTCCCCCAAGCCTATTGCTCTTGGGGCGCCGTGCATCTAAACTCTTGGCTGCTCATTCCCCTGTGGGTCTGGCAGCGCTTTCTTCAGGGATTGGCCTGTGATTCCTCCAAGACTCTCTGCTGGCTGCCGGCGGCGGAGAGTTCCCCCCCCAGCTTGCTTCCACAGGGCACTCCCTGCATTCTGATGGCTGGCATCTTGGGAGGTGCCCCCCCACTCGGGCCCCTCATACACATCCCGCATTCTTGAGTGCCGTCATCCATTCCAAAGCCATCAAAGCAGTGCCCACCTCGGACAAGTGGGTCCCGTCCCCTTCAAAATACCCTGGTACTTTTAGAGTGATGAGGGGATGCCGAATCCAAATCATCCCCCTGCTTTTCAGAAAACCGCCCATCCGATTGTTTGTTTTCCGCCTTGCTTCTTCTATGGCGCCGTGGCGCAACGCCCCCTTCCACTCCTGTCTTGTGATTATCTCCGACCACATCACCTCGCATCCCCTGAGCACACTCCCTATCCTATGAAGTAGGTTTCGCAATAGTTCTGACAGGTCCTTTCTTCCTTTTTTCACCAAATTGTTACCCCCTATATGCAACAATATGATGTCAGGCCAGGGGTGTTGCCTTGCCGCCTGTTCCAATGTTCCCCATACGGATGAGACCTTCGAGCCACCCTTGGAGATCCAACTGATCTGTGTGTTCCGTAGGCCCAAGTTCCCGTCCCTAAACGCCTTCCGTGCTCTGGCCGCTGCACGGGCCACGAAGGAGTGTCCCACGACCCAAACCCTGGTGGCTTCTGTGGAGACATGATAGATCGTGTTAACGTATGTATACTGGATAATGCCCTTCACCTCATATGCTGCCCTAACCCCCCCCGCCCCCCCTTGTTTCCTTCCATTAGCGCACATACAATTTGTATTTATCCGATGACCATCTCCCGATCTTCTTGACCATGTCTTCCCCCAGCCCTTCCCTGCTTGCTGTTGTCGCTGCACCTATGCGGAATGAGTGAGTTGAATATAGCCCCGGATCCACCCCCGAATCTGCCAGTGTTCCCTCCAAGACCCGCCTGAATTGAAAATTGGTAAGTGGGGTTCGGTCCTTATGTAGGAATAAATACCCCGGCTCCTCCCCCCTAATGGCCAAGTATGCTGTGGTGCATACCACTGGACAGAAAGCCTCCCGTCCTAGTCTGGCCAACCGCAGTTCGCTTCCCTTGGCCTTCTGGTCTGTTTTCGAGATCCTAATGTTGACCGATAACCCCTCCCCAATGTGGCCATACATCCCCCCATAGCAAGGCTCTGCCGCTCGAATCATTCTTGGCTTTGGCTACCAATTCACTTATCCGCAGCGCCCCAAAAAAGGCCAGTGCGAAGCATGACTTGAACATAATGCATTCGTATTGCGAGTAGCACACCCTTGAGGTTGCCGCCATCACCTTTTGTAACAGCTCAAAATCAATAGGTTTCCTTAAAATGTTGGGAGGGGCCGTTGCCGTGACTGCCCCAGCCCTGTCCCATCCTTTTATTGCAGCTCTCACTAGGAAGCCTTTCGTCGGGTCCGGCTGGCCCGCCAGCTGGCTATGAAATGCCACTGTGCTGAGATGTCCCACCAGCCACGATCTTGATTTCCCCGTCCCCTTAGCCCAGAGTACAAACCCATCCACCCTTTTTTCTAAACCTTCGTCCTGCAAATGCATAGTGTGCAACAGAAATGTCTCATAGTTAGCTTTGTATCGATTCCAAGTGCTCCCTGCTAGGGCTCTGGAAGCGAGCTTTCTCATTCCTTGACCCAACTCACTAGCTGCCATAGTTCCTCGTTGAACGGAGTCATGATGGGCTGAGCCTGGCTGTGTGCTTTCCGGAACCGTGTCATCTGTGAACGAGAAAGTGCATCAGCCGCTTTATTATCCACCCCGGGTACATGTCGTGCCTTGACGGCCGCATTCATCTCCAGGCATTTGCGAACCAAATGCCGCAATAGGCTCAATGTTGCCGGGCATTTTGCCGAGTGCGTGTTGACTGCCTGCACCACAGCCAAATTGTCCGACCATACCACTAATCGTTTGTTGCGCAGCTCATGCGACCAAATGTGCATAGCTGCCACCACTGGGAAAAGCTCCAGCATGGTGATGTTTTTGCACCACCCCTTTCTCACCCATGCCTTTGGCCATTCAGCCCTGCACCATTCCTCCCCTAATATTGCCCCGAATCCCACCCTACCTGCCGCATCCGTGAATAGCTGTAACTGGGCGCATGCCGTCCACGGGGCCTGCCATAAACGTACCCCATTAAATCCCTTTAGAAATGTTCGCCATACTTTGAGGTCCTCCCTGACCCCCGCCCCGAGGCGTACCTTGTGCCACCCCTTCTCATGCCTACCCGTTACCGCCGCCAAACGTCTTGCAAAAACTTTCCCAGCAGGTATAACCCTGGCGGCAAAGTTGAACTTTCCTACCAAAGACTGTATGTATTTTATAGATACCTTCTCCCCCTGTAGCGCCCCATCTATGTCGCTAATGAATTCCCTTATCTTCTCTGCCGGTAATCTGCATGTCCCTTCCACTGTGTCTATCTCTATCCCTAGATAGGTTAGCTTGGTGCAGGGTCCTTGCGTTTTGTCCCCCGCCAAAGGTACCCCCAATTCCTCCGATAAAGCCAAGAAATTATCGAGGAGTGCTGCGCAAATGTTCGTGCCCCCCCTTCCTATAAACAGGAAATCATCTAGATAGTGCGTTTTCCCCCCCCGCCCTCTCTTTTGTTCAGTGCCCATTCGAGGAAGGAACTGAATGCTTCCAAGTATGCACAGGATATGCTGCACCCCATAGGCATGCATTTGTCGACATATACCTGTCCCTCGAACTGGAAACCTAGCAGGAAGAAACTGTCCGGGTGAACCGGGAGCAACCTGAATGCTGCTTCTATGTCTACCTTTGCCATCAGTGCCCCTTTTTTCCGCCGCCCGTTCTAGGCTTATGGCCTGGTCGAATGATGCATATGTTACTGTGCATGCCTCCATGTCCAAACCATCATTTACCGAGCCCCCTTTGGGGTGCGATAGGTTGTGTATTAGGCGAAACTTCCCGGGTTCTTTCTTGGGTACTAGCCCCAAAGGGGAGATGATGAGGTTGTCCAATGGGAGACCCTGGTAGGGTCCTGCTAATTCAATCTCCTTGTTGATCTTTACCCTGGCCACATCCGCCCCCTCTGAAATGGACTTTGCGTTATTGGCTGTTCTGGCACCCATGCGACCCTGGTAGGGGATGCGAAACCCCTCCAGGAACCCCTGAGCTAAAGTGTCCCTCCCCAATGAGGCCGGGTACTTACCCAGCCATGTGAGCAGTTTATCCACCTTGATGGAGGAAAACCCCTTGCTATTGAGGCCGTTCACCGGCCCCCCTTGTTCCCCCCCTCTTTCGTTCCCCCATACCCCACCATTACCCATGCTGTCTCTTGTGCCTGTTCCCGTTGCCGTGCGTGCCCTTGTCCCCTCTCCTCTTGATGAATCAATTCTCGAGGCACCCTCGCTGCCCGCAGGCACCATGATTGGCAGCGACCCTTGGTCTGGCCTTGATATTCCTTTTGGTTGGCCTTTAGGAGGAGCGGCAAGCGGTTGTGCCGGCATCAGCACTATTGGCACGATCCCGGGTGCTGCCGGAGTCGCCCCCCTTTTTTGCTTTTAGCACTGCCAGTTCCTCCTCCAAGTCCCTTTTAGTTTACTTCACATGCGGGCCCCCACTTGTCTTTGCCGTGCGCTTCCGGGGGGGCCCCCCTCCTGTCCACCCCCGGTGGGTGCATTATCCGGGGCCCCGACCCCTTCGCCGTTTGTCACCTCCTTGTTTTCCGGCATGGTTATGCCCCCTTCCGGGTTGCCTCCCGGACTGACGACTGCGTTGTTGAGCGTTGGGCCCCCCATCCTTGCCATGGCCGCCTGCCACCCCAGAACCTCGGTAAGGGCTAGAAATTCAGCCCAAGATTGTGCATCCATCCCTCGCCCCGTGGTTGATGGTCCGGCCACTTCCTCCAAAGTCTGGCCATCTTCGAATAGTACGAGCTCGACCACGTCCGGCCCTGTGTTACCAGTACTTGTATGTACCGACATGTTGACCTAGTAAAACAAATGTTTAAGTCACTCAGATGCACATCAATCCCGGTTTAAATGCTCAACCCCGTGTCCCGCGTGAACCAACCCAACCGGCGAGGGGGGGGGGGGGGTGCTCTTTGTCCATTTAATGTGCCGGGTGTTGTTCCGTTACCTATGCTGTACCCCTCAAGGCCTTTCTATCCGCCGCGCCCCTAGCCCTCCTCCCGGCCTGTTGCGAGGCCTTCAGCCTTACCCCTCTCCTAACCGCAGGGCACCGCATTTCCTTCACCAATGATGCCTCTTATCCTTTTTGCCTGATCTTAACCTGGGTCCTTCAACCCTGTTCCCACAGCGTCCCCTGTACTGATGGCTCTCCCCCCTCCCCCTCGCTGCTTTATGACGCAGTACCCTGCAATTGGCGCCCCTTTGTCAGTATGTGGCACATGCATATGACCCCCTATCCGCCCGGAACCCCTGATGGGCGCAAATTGCCCTGTGGAGAGTACATGTGCCCGTCCCCCCAGCTAAAGCACTGACCCCCAACGCGCACCCCCCTCGCTTTTACACCCTTTCCTACTTGGGGACAATGCTCCAGCCCATCTGTTCTGGTTAGTTGCACGGCAGTCAATCCATAGAACTGGCTGCTTTTTCCAGAACGCTCATAACAAGAATGAAAGGGCACTTCATTCACTTAACGTACAAAAGGATGTCATGTACTGGCTTAATAAAATCGGGAAGTCTGAGCATTTCTTTGTTTCATGATCTAGTGACTAAATCGCGCCCTGAAACACTTGTGTATAGGCGCGTTACAAGTACCATATCATAGCATACTAGTGTATGATGGATCTTCAAATGCATACAATAATGATGCATGTTGGCGAGTAAAACTCTTAATTTCACCCCTAACAGCACATTCACAACGTAGGACAGGAACAGCTTTTATAGCTAATGTGCCATTGGCATTAGTTTGTAAAGCGGCCACATGCACGCAGCTCTAATGTGTAGATACTCAAGCTTGCACCGATTTACAAGTGGAACCAGCACTATTCAAGCAATTGCAACTGTCCCTTCAGCTCCTCCGCCAACCTATTGTTGTGGCCTGCTGCTCGTTCAGGCCGCCCCCATCTGTCCCTAATCATACTGTCATTATGCGGCCGCCTCGCCCACAATCCTGTCTCATGCGACCGAACTCCACACCGCGGCCCCTTTCTCCCACTGCGGCCCGGCCATGTGAGCATAGCCCTCTCCCCCCCGCGACCCGACCATGCCGTTCTCTAGCTCTCCCCCTCCCGATCCCAGCTGCGCGTGTCTCTACCCTCCCCGACAACCATGCCCCCTCCTAAATCTAATGCTGCCTTCCCTACCAGCTCCCTCCCGCTCTGAATGTTGGCTCACTACTGCTGAAGTCATATGAGTGTTGCTCCCCCCGCCGCCCCGCGGGCCGCCCATAACATGGCCGCTATGGCCTCACAAGCACTTCCCCTCCCCCGGCCATTTGAAGAGGCCCAAATTAAATTCTGCTTTTCTAAGTAAAATGCATTGTTATTGGGCCGGTGTAAAGCAGTGCCAAGACATGTAATATTAGTCGGACGTGATATTGCCGAGCTCCCCGCTGATAACGGCGCCGTTCACGGAATATTGCGTGTTTATAAGGCACTTAATCCCGAGAGGTTTCTGAGGGCGGACCCGGGGCTCGAACCTTTGTTGCTTCGTTCTGTTTGCAAGGCGAGCACGTTGCCACCGAGCCAGCCTAGAGGGACAATCATACCCCTATCCCATCCCCCATACATTTATTCACTCCTGAAACCCAGTAATAACCTTGGGCAAAACGTCGCAAAAGTAAAGCTGCGCAGTAACCGCCCTCTGCGAGATTCCTGCACATCACTGAAACAGAAGCAGGGCTGGACAGGGGACTGGAAACGGCTCTAAATCAACATGCCCTGGAAACTTTGTAACCCGCCGCTTCCCTCCCTCCATGATGTGTTACCCCCCCCCCCCCCCCCCCGCCGCCTGTGCACCGGTGAAAGCGAGTCCCTTCCCGGACCTGCAGCTGTAGTCGAAAAAGAAAAAAAAAATTGCCGTGTATGGCCCCATGCGAAGCTCCGTCGGCAGACTTTCCCCAGCCCCGCCGCGAACGCTGAGAATTCCCACATGCTGCGATGCAGAGCTGACACACAACACAAGCATGCTTGCCACATAGAAGAAATACCCATAAGAGCTGTGAAAGCACCGGACGCTCGCTGAGGGACACAGTTACTGGATTGCTAAAAGCAGCGTCTGCGAGAAGCCAACAAGCACTATATCAGGGTACGTGGGTGGCAGAGGGAATTCGGGAGGCAGACGGAGGCCCCCCCAAGGGAATAAGGGGTAACAGGGAACAGCCAAAGGACCAAAGTGATTCGCCGCCGGTCCCGATGCGGTGTCCCGATCGCTCGATCCGCCCTTCCCCAGCTCGATAGAACAACACCGCAATCCCCGCCGCCTTCCTCCCTCCCCTAGCGATGATGCCAACCCCTCGAGCAGCCCCTGCCCCAGCGACCTTGTATACGCATGCACCTCCCCTCCCCCACCGAGAACCGGGCCCGACACCGTCCCCATCTCGCCCCCCCCCCGCCTCCACATCACTGCTAACATATATCCCCATGTGCCTACCTCTAACGTTTGCTCCTCGAACCGACCACTGCAGCCACCGGGAACTCCCGCGAACTCGTCCACGACCTCTGGCACCGACGCGAGCCCCGTCCTCCTTCTTCCGACGCTGGAACACCACCGACACCACCTTCGATCCTATCGCCAGCCTCTCGTCCACTGCCAACAATGCGGAAAGCCCGCCACGAAAAACCGAAAACGAACGGAGCTCCAGCGAGACGGGAAACCGAGGGAGGAAGTGATTGCTCACACAAGTCCGTGCCTTTATGGCCGGCTTCTCCCCGGTTTCCCGCCCTGCGCCTCCGCTTTCGCGCCCTTCAGGGGGGCGGGCCCTGTATGACATCATCCTCCCGCCCCCCGGCGCGTCATTTCTTACGGGTGGGGGGGGGGAGGGTGGCCTGGACCGCCCCCACTAAGGGGCGGCGCCCGCCATGCCAGCTTTCCTGGCGCGTTCGCCCGCCAAAGTTATTGCTTTCCTCTTCTGGTGTCACTATTTAAATGGGAAGACTGTAAAGGGGATATCCTTGAGTATGTATTAGAGGTATGTGGCCCAGATAACACCAATGTCAGAAACAATGCTCTGTGTTTTCACTGTTTGGGTCATGATTCATGGGGCAGATGGGTCCGATCGCCGATCCCCAAGGCGCTCTACACTCATTTGAGAGAAGTTTGATTAAATTGGACACATCTTAACCCGTTAAAGAAAACAAAATACTGGCAAGATATAACTTTGTATCTAGAGACAAAAAAGGTGAATAGATTGAACAATTTGTAACCGCTTTGAGAGGCCTAACCAACACATGTGGGTGGGTTTGTCCATTGTTATGAAGAACATATCGGGCATCAATTAATGATTAAGTTCGAGAACCCTAAAATCACAGCAGAATCATGGTAGGTGAAGGACCCCTCATTAGTCTGGGCGATTCAGATTGCCAAAAAATGTCGAACACGGTCATGTCTGTGACCTGCGAGCGTATACACAAACATTGAAAATGGCACAAATGATTTATTGCCAATGCCAGAAACCAGCAATGAGCTAAGCAAGACCAAAGGGAAGGATGGTCGGAACTGGAATGGTGAAAGACCAGAGCACAAAACATTTTGTGAGGAGAGAAAGACAATTGTGTACATTGATGGGAGGAAAACTGGCATAGGGGAAGTGTTGGACCAGTCTAGCGGAACAGTGGCATTTGCGTGTAGAACACTCGGGGGCAGAAGCATGTTACTCAATTATGTGGAATTCTTAGCTTGTTTCTGGGCATTCAATAATTTCAACATATACTTGTGGCAATATGGCACCGAAGGAGTGTTCAGAATAATTATTCATTGGATCACAGCATTGCAAGGATTTCAGTTTGAAGATGAACATTTGTGCAGCAAAGGCAATATGGTGGCGAATACGCTGTCTAGAAATTTAACAGAACGTGTTGATGAGGGAGATGTCAAGGATGATACTGGGTAGACAATGGGCAAAGTGTTACTGGTCAAAGGTTGTGTGGAAGCAGGGAGTTGGATACAGTATTGTGCAGAAGATGAAGTGTATGCAATGGTGGGACCGTTCCTGTTGAATGGCTGGCGAATTCGGAAGCAGAGTTCAGTGTAGAATAGAGACCGTTCAAGACCATTAAGAATCAGCTGAGGTTCATGGAAAACAAATTACAGAGAGTAGCAGTTGGTAATTCCTGAGGGTGTGTGGAAGTTTGTTATAGAGAGAGGTTGTGGCAGTCCTCTGGGAATTAACCAGACCAATGCGATAATTACGGGGAACTATTGGTGGCCGAGAATGTTGACGTAGAAGGCAAAGGAGTGTGTCAAATGCTTAAATGGTGGCAAGGTTTTAATTACACACACCCCCAATGCATTTAACACCACAGCCTTCAATGCCATAGTAGGAGCTGGCAGTAGTTCGGTTAGGACCATTCTCTTGCAGTGGGTTGCAAGATAACCTTTTGGTTGTGCTAGTGGATGCTTTATCCAAGTGACTTGAAGTGGGGTTTGTGTGTTCCGTGTCAACCAGAGAAATTGTTCAGCTCTTAGTCATTTTATTTTCAGGAAAGGGGCGCCCAAATGACTCCTAATAGATCATGGCCCACAATTTGTGTCGAGAGATATAGAATAATTCTTATCCAAGTTGGGGATCGAGCATGTAGCCTCAATGGGAACGGTTGTATAGAGATTTACTAGAACCATGATGGAGCTGATACTTCTAGAAGTGGGAGCTAGAGGTGACTGAATCACAGTTGTTGGCAAGAGTCAGTCCATACAGGTTGGTGCCACATTCCATTACCAAGAGGTTCCCGCTTGAGATGATGCAAGAGCGGAAGCCCCACAAGTTGTGTCCTCCTTGGATGTGCAAGGCCAAGATAACGAGCACTGACAAAAAAGCATATCTAGTACTGTGAACAGCAAAATGAGCATCAATTAATGTTTTTACTAGCCTAAATTGGTTGCCGATATTCTTCCCACTTGGCAGTGAGGTTAAGGTTTTGTTTCCTTGTGTGGTGCACAAGGGGACATCAAAATACTCAGGCAGATGGTTGTTGTGGAGCATCTGGACTGTGCTGTCAGATTTGAAGGTGGACACGTGCAACAAGAAGAGAGGGCAGCAGGAATAGAGGTATGTGAAATTGTGTGTGGTCGTGTTGAAATAGATGCAAGAACGTGAATATGGAGTGTAAAGGAATCAAGGTGTGTTGTGTGCTTGAGGTTGTCTGCTGAGGTTGTGAGAACGTGTGTTGGGGTGAATGCAGGATTGGTCTGTGGTGGTGTACGTGTGTTTGCAGGAGCAAGAGTATCTGGTAGCGAGGTGCCCTGGATGCACCCAGTGGTGGAAGGAATTGATCGATCAGACCAAAAACAAAAGGTCCGACCGTAAAAAAGTCAGAAAAATGCTACCACCAAAGGTTCGAACAGAAGTATAAAACTTAAACGGGGGCTCCGGGGGTGTCCCCCTCAGCACCCCGCTCACTATACTGTGTGGTATAGTGAGTCGGGGTTGCGGGGGACACCCGAAAAAGAAAAGGGCCCTGCAGCGCCAGTTACCGATCACGGAAGTGAAAGGGAACTGGCGCTGCAGAGACTTGGCATGTAAAAAAGGTAAGTAGGGTTTGTTTATGTTGGGGGTCTGGTGTGGGTAGGGGTGTGTTGTGGGTGGGGGAGTGCTGTGAGTATGTAGGGGTTTTGAATGCGTGTTCACATGGGATATGTGCGACCCTTTTGTGGTTCGCACATTTCTCATGCAAACTTTTCTGTCACTGATTTTTCCGCGACGGAAAAATCACGCAGATCCCCAGTGGAGCAGCAGGCCATGTGCATGTGTCCGATGTCGTGTTCAGTGTTGCTATTCCAAGAGAGCTAACGGGAGAGCGAGACTGGAGGACAATTGGCGGCCCCAGAGGAGGTTGTTGGTTGGCGGCTTGATGAAAGGTGAGCGAGGGGGTGGAGGCCAGGATGGGCTGTACAGCGATAACTGACAGTTTGTGTGTTAGCCTAATAACAAAAGAATAGTTTGCCTGACCTGTGAGTCGCTGCCTTATTACCTGAAGGGTGACCGAACACACTCTCCAATGCCACTTATATAGCACTCTATTTTTTTTATTAGATTTATATAGCGCACATCGGCCCGGGTGCATCGTGGCGCTGTTACAGTATGCTCACTTGGTACAGAAATACATTACAGCAATTTGTACAAGAATCAATTACAACGGGTAGGTACATTCATAGCTTTACATACAGTCCATATATCTAAGAGGTGAGGAAACGGGTTGGTTGAACAGTGTGGTTTTCAGCAGTTTGCAGAATGCAGTATACGATTTTTCATTTCTTAGTGCAGTGAGTAGTGCGTTCAAATTTTTTGGTGCTAAGTGTTGGAAGCTCGCCCCACCGACTTTGCTTCTTTTGAAGGTGGGTACGTAGATCTGGTTGGTCAGTTGGGATCTGGTGGATAAGTTGTGTGTGATCCTTTTGGATAGGTAGGGCGGGGCGTCAGCGGAGAGGCATCTGTGTGATGGCCATGGTCTTGAAGAGGATGCCCAACGAGTCTCTAGTCACTGACCTAATGCTACTGATCAAAAAAGTTCTCCTTTTTTAGTACATGTCGAAATGTTGCCAGTTCTGACATGAACGGATATCTGGACAGTGTGAGACAGCCATGGTATCGAGAGATGACACAGACAACTAAAAGATAGTTCGAAAACCTTTATTTTACTGGTCGGGATGGTGTAATGCCTATCTTGCCATACCTCTAAGGTGGGATTGTTCCCCATCTGAAAGTAAACTAAGGGAAGTCTTAAGTCTGTCAGTCAAAACAAAATAATGTGTGAAAACCCATGCTTGCCCTCACTTCTATCGAATAACAATGTGTATGGGACTTGGTAAACTCTGTCGTGTTCAAAGTAAGAATAGTTTGGCAGTGGCGTTCAGTTCAAGGCATTCGGGATCATAAAGTTTCACAGGCTCATCAGGATTCACTTGTCAAAAAGTTCACAGTACCTTATGTGACTTCTCCGGGTTCCCTCTTCCCGAACCCAAGAGCCCTTTGGTTTACAGTCTTCAATGGGTCTCACAGGCCTCCCTTGCCCAAGCTTAGACCCTTTCGATTCCACAAGTTCACTTTCAAAATAACAATGTTCAACTGGTTGGGGGGGCGTGGCTACATGGCCACGCAATAGGACGGGTTTCCGAGGTGCTCCTGTGGATCCTCCAATGATCCTGACGATTTAATATGATCCGAGCCGGCTGTGAGATGCAATTTTAGAACTACAGAAGCATGAACTTAATGAGCGTGCCACGATCAAATCTCTGGAGTGAATAGCTGCACAAGTTGTAAACCGTGACTTGGAGAAGTTTGCAGACCCCAAGCGGCGGAACAAACAAGATGGCGGCTAGCAAGGAACAAAGGAATTGGCCGAGGGAGAGCTACACCGAACAAAGGAGAGGTGCGGCACAGTTAAACAAGGGCGGACCCCGAGTGGCAAATACAGAAGGATCAGAAGAGGAAACAAGTGATAAAGCAGCATTGTATAAGTTTGGGGAGCTTATACACAAACGTCCATCCGAGTTAGATTGTCCCTGGGTGGAAGGATGTCAGAATGTATTCCAACAAAGAACAGAATGAAACAAGGCTGCCCCTTGGCAGCAACAATGTTTGTTCTATATATTTCTGATTGAATAACTACTCAAGTGGCATCAATTGGTGATCCTCCTATCCTGAATGGTACCAGAATTCCGTACATTCTGTTTGCGGATGATATTTTTTTATTTGACAAGACTGAAATCGGCCTCCAAAAAAGGTTATCAGCTTTAGTACAGTATACAGATCAAAATAATCTGAAAATTATTACTAAAAAACAGAAGTGATGGCCTTGACAACTCGGGACAATCCAAAGAACAAGACATTGTACATTATCATCAAAGGAGAAAGAGTATGCCCAGTCCAAACAGTCAAATATCTAGGAGTTTGGATCAATCAATCAGCAATAGACAGTCGATGGTTGGCCCACTTGAAAACAAAAGAATTGTCTTTAGCTCATCAAGCGTTTGCCATCCATAAGAAGTATGGAACATTTTCTCTAACTCCAGTATGGTCATTTTACAAACAAAAAGTTATTACTATGTTGACCTACTGTAGTGAATCAATAATAAATAACAATACAAATCTGGATTGAAATAGAAGCCATCTTCTGGAGAAAAGTGCTGCTACTACCGAGTTCATATCCGATGGCAAGAATAAGATACCAACTTGCGACACAATCATTGGACTCCATAGTCAGCTGGAAGTACCTAGACCTCTACAGGAAAACCTTGGTTGAAGCCATCTTTCCTCCTTTCAATATTCTACATGACAATTCAACTGCGACAAATGCAACAATAATAAACATTTGGAAAACACACTGCAAACTACTGATGGAAGTGATAGAAGCAACCAAAGAAATGCTAAAAAATCACCCACAGAAAGTAAAATTGAAAATACAAAGAAAGGACTGGATTGAGACGCAAAATCAAAAAACAAATTACAAAATGGATATCCACTACTGTATGGGTGTAAGATCTCTCAATGTACTGCCACTATATCTGAAACAATTTCCAGATCGAGACATCAGAAATACTTTCTTAAAGCTAAGATTGAACATGCTACCTACCCGAGAATACTTGACACATAAGCATCAATTACCGAAGGAGGAGAATTTCTGCAGATTTTGTAATCATACCGAACAGACAGAATCCCCTTTCCACTTGATTATGGAATACTGGGCAATTGCTGAAAAACGAGAAAAATATGCCAACATGCTCCCCCAGCCAGCGAAAAAAAAATGTACATAAACGAACACTGGGCATACATCATGACGGGAAATGATAAACTACTCACAATGAGTTATTCAGTTTTGGAACTCATTAATGCTGAACGTAGCTGAAATACAGCGAGCTTGATCTCAAAAGTTTATAGAGAGTCAAACGTGCCACCTATGAACGTCACCTATGATGAACTATCTCATGGAGGAATTATGCATTTTTTCTTTTCCTTTCGATTTGCTATAATGAACTAAAATGTAACTAGAAAAATTACTAAGGTGACAAAAAAAGTAGTTTGTTATCAAACTAAATAATTTCTTTAAAAAAAAAAAGGTTGGGGAGCTCAAAGGCCCCGGCAGTAGCAGAGCGGAAGGCTGACTGAAGGCTACGAAGTAGCGACGTATATGCAGGAAGTCCGGGAGAGCAAGACTGGCGCACCGGAGTGTCGAGCACAGTGTACTTTACATAGAATGTAATGAAAGAGCGATAAAGTGAGCTCGCAACCCCACAGAGCTACCCGGAGGGAAACATGATTGTGGACTTGGTGTACAGCCTCTGGTGCACTGATAAAGCTTGCACAGTCCGAGACTGATACAATAATAGAAAGGAACGGAGGCATCCTATTGAAATAGCTAATGTCCAGTGAAGACATACAGCTCTGAGGTGTAATCCCACGGGCAACATCTAGCACAGTGTAACTGATGCGGTGGAGGTGATACAGTAGCAAGCGCTGTAAAGGCAAACTGCAAAACTGACATACGGTCAGGACGAAAGGAATTCTCACATACAACGGATACTGAGAAGAGGCACACCATGGGCAGACTTGCCATACAAAAAAAATACTATAAGAGCTGTTAAGATACCGAACGCTCGCTGTGGGGCACAGTCAGTCATGGAGTGTCACAAACAGCGTATGTGAGTAGCAGACAAGCTGTATCGGAGTACGTGGCAGAAAGTGTAATATGGAGGCCCAATCCATGGGCAGAGGGAGCTGTAGAGGCAACTAAAGAACTGTGGTGCGGATTAAGTCGACTCAATACGGTTCTGGAAAAGACGAGCAGAAAGGTGAGCGAAAAGGGGATCGGCCGATAGGAACGGGCACAGGCGATTCGAGTCGTGTCACTGCAGAGCTTGAAGAACACTGGAACCTGAGACATGCTAAAGGATGTAGCTGGTCCCATCAGGATTACAGCTGCCACAGAACAGGCTCTGAAGCGCGTCAGCCTACTACTGCGAGGTAGCACTGGCTAAACCAATATCCATAGGGCCCCCAGCTGGTGCAGAGACCTGCAGCAACCCCATCGGCAAATGAACAAATACCAGAGGTCGACGACTTTCCAGGGTGCTTGAGGATACAGAGACTCCGGAGATACTGAACATGCCTACAAAATAGGACAGGTGAAACTGGCGCAGATTGTTTAACACTGGCCTCCCCCGGAGTAGTCCAGATCTGCAGGAGTGCATACTGATCAGTGCCAAGTGCTGGGTACGGACTGAATGCAGTGTCAACCACAGTGGAGTACCTATCTGGGCAGTGTGACAAGCACTGAAATTGCAAACGCAGAACAGAGAGGTGCTCAGAGGCAGAGCAGAGACTAATAAACTGTGGGGGACAAAAAAGGCAGTGAACCCACCATCAAACCCAGAAACACCCACCGGGTGGCCCATGAACAAAGGAGGCGAAGAACGTGAGAAGTACACGCAATATAAAGGTTCCCAACCACAAAGGAAGCTGAGAGGAGATGCTAGAGAAAGAGGGAGAGCCAGTGCAAGACCCTGTCAAGAGTATACAAAGAACGGGAGGCTATACCGATGGCTGAAACGCCCCCCGACACAGCATCGTGATAGACAAGGGACCACACCACGGTAACCGGAGCAAAAAAGAGCGCTACAGAGCAAGGGGGCACTCAAATTACTTCTAAATTAAATAAGAACAAATGGAGACAGTAGTCAATAGACGCATTCGCCAAACCGGCCCAGATGAAGGACAGCGCAAAGGCGACAGTGCCAGATACATGGGAAGAAGTACAGGGGGCGAATGGACCAACAAATATTGGAGGCCAGAGTAGAGCTGAAGTCGATGCTGGAATGCAAAATCGATGCAATTTGCATTGATGTGAACCTCTTGAGACAGGATGGCAGAACATTGTCAGAACGCACAGGGGTGCTGGAGAAGGACGTGAAAGCGAATGCAAGCAGTTGCAATGAAAACTCCCAGGAAGTCTCCATACTGAAGCAGCGGGTGCGGAATCTTGATAACGGAGCAGAAGTGGCAGAGGGTCGGGCACAGAGAAATAACGTACAGATAATTGGGCTCCCATAGGGCGAGGAAGGGCCGAACCGACCAACTACATAGACATGTTACTGCAGGAAATAGGTGCTGGAACACTCACCCAAGGATTCACAGTGGAAAAGGTGCATAGGGCCCTGACAAGGAAACCGCTGCCCGGAGCCCCGCCCCAGCCGATAATCGCCAAGATACTAAATTACAAGGACAATGAGAGAATCCTTGAACACTTCCGAAAAGGAAAAACGATCAGCCGAGCATCAACATCCATCACAGAGTACCCGGATTATACTTTTTTGGTATAGAAACAAAGGATGAACTATGGGGCCGTCAAGAGGAGGTTACGCTTATTATATACCATAACATCAATACAGCAATGTGTGTTTTAATGAAGTTTTTGACAATATACCTTCCCTTAAGTATATATGTAGATATATACATTTTATCTTTTCTTTCACCTTTACAGCTAATGTACCTCCTTCAATTGAAGGTTTTAGTGGATTGTGTACCACGTTAGACGTCTACACTATCCGTTTCAACAACTGAAACGGACATAAGAATATCATCCAGGTGATTACATATTATGAAACATGACAGTATACCATTATACTTGGGAACTAGACTGAGTCAGCAGCTGATTATTGTTTTTGAAATAATGTTTTGTCGATATAAACCAGTATGAAGACAAATACTGAAATATTGGAATAAAGAGCTCCTGATGAAGAGAATAAAGTCCCAAAACGCTTAGAGCCAACCCCTAGAACTAAACCACACAAGGAATCTAGAATTATTACATGTTGAAGTCATTATTTGACAAATTATTGTTGTTGGATTACTTTGTCCAAAAAATTGTTTTGTTGACCAAGGAATCCATTGTGAAAACCAGTATGTGAAAGAATGATGTACGTATGTTCTAGTGAATCATGAAAGCAGAATTTTGGAATTCTCTATAATTTTAAAATCTGATTTTTTTTTTTTCTTAACTAAGACAGTAAAATTCGATTATTTTGTATACTAGTGAGACCAGACAGCAGACAATCGGAGCAGTGAAGGGGATGGACGGAAAGTTGCAGGAGACCCAAGAAGAAGTGAATAAGAGTTTCTATGATTATTATACAAACCTGTACAAGGAATCCGGTGGGGGAGGAGGTAAATATACAAGAGGCTTTAACTGAGATTAATCTTCCTAAAATGAATAAGGAAGAAAGAGACAGCCTAGAGATGGCGATCACAATTGAGGAACTAGAGAATGTGATTAAAGAATTACCGACCAATAAAGTCCCAGTGGGGGACGGGCTCCCCAGAGAATTTTATGAAGAATACAGGCCTGACATCCTTTCCCCACTAATAGCAATGCTCAACGAGGCGCTAGACACTGGTAAATTACCTGGGTCCGTGCAGGAGTCGATAATTATCCCCCTCCTCAAACCAAATAAGCCGGATACGGTGGCTCGTATAGGCCCCTTCCGTTGCTGAACCAAGATGGGAAGATTCTTACAGCAATCATGGCAAAGAGGCTTAGACCGTTCATATGTAAGCTCATTCACCCAGGTCAGGCAGCATATGTCCCACACAGAAATATCACCAACAACTTGAGGAGGTTGCATCACATAATAAATTATACCTGAAGAGAGACACAGGAAGTAACAGTAGTGTCATTGGACGCAGTAAAAGCGTTCGACTCAGTTAGATGGCCTTGGCTGCTAGCGGTCCTGAAAGAATTTGGCATTGGGCCCACATACATTAAATGGGTGTGGAACAATGCACCGATAGCAAGAGTCAAAACGGGCTCCACTGTCTCAGAGCAGTGGCAGCTGAGTTAGGCATGAGGCAGGGATGCCCATGGTCTCCAATGCTCTTTATCTTAGTTTTGGAACCACTAGCTGTCTATTTGAGGGAAGAGTATGATGAGGCGGGTATACGTACCTCAGTGGGAAGGCATCTGATCTCGTTATACGTGGATGATTTGCTCCTATACCTGCAGCACCCGGAAACGTACAATATGTTCTGGACGTGTTGGAATGGTACGCTGCACTGTCGGGTATAACTATTAACTGCCAGAAATCAAGTCTATACCCCTTGGGAGAGTATGTGGGGAAACTCATACACAAGCTGCTGATGCTACCAATTAAGTTGGAAATAGATAAGAGGATCCCCGGGGAGTAGGTAGGAAAACACCCCATGGTTTTTCACAACAGGGAAAGGCGCGGTAGCAGTCCACATCTTTGCTGCCAAGACAGAGAATGAACAACCTCCTTTCGAGCTTAAAGTAAGAGCAATACCATCAGAGGATTGTAAGGAGTCACTTCGCTGGCAAGGCAAAGGAGCTCCAGATGTTAACAAACCAATCTTGAATGTCACACTGGCTGCCATTGGGAGGGCAATGTGAGTTGGCCCCCAAGTGAAAAATACATGTTTCTAAGCCCCAAAACCAAGCTGAGTCTTGCATTCTGTGCATGTTGTAATCCAGCAAGACTAGACCTTTGTTTTCCCACCCCTACCCTCTGGAGGGCGTTACAGTAGTCCTGTCTGGTGGTAATCAAAGTGGACACTGTGTGTGTCTCTCTCCTCACTCTCTCCTCCTCCACACAACTGCATTCTGAGAGGTGTTTGAGTATCCAAACTGAAGTTCCCACTGTACATTGTTTTTTTCCTAAGACTGTGGCTGGTCTCAGTGTTTCACTGGCTTTAATGGCACCTCACCACAGGATGGGCTCTTAAACGATCGTATAGCAACACCTTTCCTAGCAAACAGGGCCAAGTTGAAGAATTCATTGCTTGCATTTTCTTGTTTTACTTTGATTCCTGGTGCAACCTAAAAGTCATAGTAAAGGGTTTTCAATGGATTGCATTCTCCTGCGGATTCCTCATCTGATATCCTTGCAGCGTTGGGTGCTCAAACATTTGCAATATGGGGCACAGTACGACTTGACCATTGACTCCTCTTGACTCGACCGTGCCTTTCCTCGACTCCGGACGTGACATCGGCTGTATATATATACTGCATCGCTGCACCCCGTACCTCCGTTCCTTTTTTCTGCGTGCTCAGCATGCTGCTTTTCTGAACATTCTCATCAGTGAGAACATTTTTGTTCGATAATTCATTGAGTTGTCAAGCCCTAAAACTTTGGGGTTCAAATTTGTCAGGACTGCGGCACGAAGAGGTCCATCATGGACATGCATAGTATCTGCTTGTGGTGTCTGGGCAAGGAACACGGTTGCGCAGTGCGGTTCCTGTCAGCAAATGAACCTGATGGTTATCTGGGCATGATCTGCAAAGTTGGCACTCGGAGGGAAGAATGGGAGAGGGGAACCTCTGTTGAAGTGTCCAGCACATTCAACCGTGCGGTCGTCCAGCCATGACACCGAAGTCCCCACACCAGAGAAGAAAAGGCACCGTAACAAGGCGAAGAAACATTTACATTTCTGAAGCGGTTCACGCCATTCATCCTCCCACAAAAAGAAGAGATGCCATCAAAGCAGACACAGCTCAGATTCGTTGGCGGAGCGGGGTAAAATCTCTCCGACTCTGGGTGCCCCGAGAGAAGAGTAGGAGGCTTTCAAGGAGCAAATGTGCCAGCTTTTCAAAAATGTGTGGCGGGTACGACTCGGGTCTCTGCAGGTGAATCAGGCACCAGTTGGATGCTCCGGCGCCAAGGCGGCCAGGTCGGTTCCTATACCCTCATGCTCGAACATGACAACTGCAGAGCTGATTCCTGCAATGATGGCCTTCAAAATGTATAGGAGCAGGTGGATGCCTCTCCTCTGGTCCCCGCCTCTTCCAAGTCCTATTGGAATAGCAGACGAAGAGCTACAATTGGGAACCCATGCATGAATCCATGCATCATTCCTATACTGCGTAAAGTGTACAAGACGCGATATGCACTCAGGCAGCCATTCAGAATGTACCCTCACATAGAGGCAGAAAAAGGATGTTACCAGGAAGGATGCCCACTACCAAGATGCCAGAATACGGTTATGAGTAATATGGATGAGCGCCAAGTAAAGTCTGATGATGACAGAATTATGTCATGAAGATTTATGAACCTATGCCGAAACGATATGAAAATTCTTGAAACTGACAAATGTAACTGAAGCACTGAAAGAAACCTGTACCTAAAGACGAAGTAATCGTGACTATAAGAAGATTAAATAACATGCTGACGAATAACTAAATACGCTGTAATGCAAGGTAGAAAAGGTACATAGTGGCTTGCTAAAAAGAGGTGTGTGTATATATACATAATTTAGGACATCTATTGGAAGAAAATGGACGACGGCCTGTGTTAAGAATCAACCCTGTTATGTCAAAAGACGAGCCTAGGATTGCAAATTGAAGATGGGTGCAAGTCACATAGGGAGTCGAATGAACGGACCATATGCATAAAACATATTTCTGCTACGATTAGGAGACTCGGACATTTGCAAGTGCTAAGTGTTTAACAATCACGAGGGCAAAAGCCTATGTGAGGTGGAGTGAACAAGTCTGTAAAGGCCAGAAAGGGTAATGGCGCCCTGTTTAATAATTCAAATGGTCATAAATAAGAGGCTAAAATTGACAAAATTCTGGTGTGCTAGCACGTGACCCAGAAGTCAAAAACAAGGGCTATTAAAAACGCAGATGGAGATAATGGTCTGCTCATACTCCCTCAAATGTTCCAGAACAGTGAGACTACAAGGTAAACTACAAACAGAAGGCCTTGGAGAAGGATCAGGTCGATGACATTCGAGGGACTAATTGAGAAACCCAGGGATGAATTGACACATCTCGAGCACCTATGTTTTGTTTGCACTCATGTGCTGCTAAAGAAGCCGAAAGTGCAATGTTGGATGGGGTTGCCAACCAATCATAAAGTCAGCCACACACTTTTACATACAATCTTGTATTTATCAACCCGTTGCCATATTCTCTGCTACAATCAGTATGCTACGTATGTAGCAGTAGCTCAGGGCATGTCCTACAGACCAGGGGCAGCCAATGAGATATTAACACTTATGATTCATTAAGTAGACCTGTTCCCCTAATCCAATGCCTCCTGTTAATAGGTTTTGCAAATGCCACGTAAGATGAGGTCATAAATGATGACATGAAAAAGTATATAATTTCTGGGTACAAATAAGATAAGGTGTGAATATGCATGCATCTATTTTGATAGCTGTACATCTCCCTGCTTTCGTTCATTGAGATTAAAGCAGTATTTTACCATCTTCCTTGGGTCTGGCCGATGATTTAATGGAAGATATTTACTAGTAATTCTATCTAGCGCATAGAGGATGCTTCAAAATGCTATATCACAAAGACACTGCTCCAGAGAAGCCTTGCTGGAATGGTCATGCTTTTCCCCCCCCAATCATGCTGCTTACCCGAGTCTCAGTCGGTGTTCTTTGAATCCATGTGGTTGATTTATGACTAGGGAGTGCAGGGGGAATCGGGACCCTCTTGGCTTAGAGCCAATGAGCGGGAGATGGGGGAGCAGATTTCTTTCTGGACCAAGTCGATTTTCTGGCTCTGGCTAAAGATTTGCACGAGGCAAGCAGGCTTGACACAATTTTGCAATGGGCTGCCCTCTATGGCCACCCTAATACTCAGTACAGTAACTGTTAAAAAGGTGGTCGAAGCCTTGGCCTGAGCACCCCCGGCCAAACACCTTGCAGCATATGAACTGACTGACATCCTGGATAAAGGACCGCAGACTGAGAAGACATTACTATTGACATCTGCTATATCGGATCCCATTAGCGCACTGTGGCAGATGCCATGTTCCAAGCCAGCTATGGATACTGATCTCACCAAACAAAACAAACCGGCTAGGAGAGATTTACCCTTCCTGTCATCTCACCCTATGCCTGAAGGTCTAGTAGTCCAAGCCGCCACAGTGAGCTACCAGGCCACATCCACCTTCCCACAAATGTGGAATCCAAAAAAACAGACGCCTGTTAAAGAAGATCTCTGCATCAGGGAGCATGGCCCCGAAGGCTGTCAATGCCTCCTGCGCATTCGCTAAATATCCTGCCGGCTGGGTAGGTGAGATGTTTTTTGAAAATGATTGATGATGGCAAGGAGAAGGCATGTCGAGCACTTCAGGCGGGCCTGGACACGGCGGATTGCATAGACTGTGCCATGGGAGCACCCAAGGTACTGTGGAGGTCGGCTTACCTAACTTATGGACGTAGTTTGATGGTGAGCACCTCTTTCGGCCCAAAAGAGTCTTTGGAGAAATTGAAGGACTCCAAGTTAGCTGCCTTGTCACTGCGTCTAGCTGTACAGCAGCCGGCCAAGCAGTTATTCAGCTTCTCCTCTAGGCGTAGAGGTTACAGACGGTATGTCCTGTGTGGAAAGGAGGAACAGTTCCTGCAAGCCAGGCAAGGTCAGAGGTGTTTCTTGCATCCTGGATAGGGCAGAGGGGCCTCTAAGAGTCAGCAGCACCTACTAAGCAGCTTCCAGTTCTCCCCACATGTTTCTATGGTTGGAGGGACAATCTCCAAGCACTGAGACAGGTGGAAGGATAACCTCTGATGCCTGGGCCTTGCAGCTCATCTGCCGAGGGTACTGACTACCATTCCTAAATAAACATCAGACAGACCACCACCTCCAATCCCCCTTACCCATACAACAACCAGAACAGGTAGGCAAGGAGCTGAGGGCGCTGTTATTGAAGGATGTCGTGGAAAGGTGCCACCCGAGCAGAGAGGATCAGGTTGATACTCTTGCTGCTTTCTGGTACCCAGGAAAGGAGGACTCAGTCCCATCCTGGACCTCAGGACCTTGAACAAGTTCCTGAGGAAGGACAAGTTCAGGATGGTGACATTGAAAGAAATTCTCCAGGCTCTACAACTCCAGGACTGCTTGGTGTCGCTGGACCTTCAGGACGCTTATTTCAATGTAGCGATTCATCAGAAGCACAGGCAGTTCCTGAGATTCCGAAAAACAAATGGTGTCCTTAAGTAGTGGGCACCCCATCCCCTGCACACCTTGATCATCATGACAGCCAAAGGTTAATATAACATTAGATATATTGTAGTCCATATATAGAAATAAACTTGGGCAAAAGTGAGAAAGTATCCATTCACTAGAATATTTTAATCAATAAAAAAAAGTAGCTCCACATGTTTCGGGTAACACCCTTCATCAGGAGCAAGGTTCAAATGAAACTTTATTTTCAAGGTTCATGCATCATCTAAAGAATAAGTAAAGGGTAGTCAGTATCACTATCTTGTATACACTCAAAAGATTTTTAATCTATATCTCGCGTGGAATTCCATTCCCGTTCACCTGGCTGACTTATGCATAGAAGGTCCTCAAGATCAAATCTTTAGGACTTGTATTTGCTTCAGTTTTCTTTTGTAAATCTCGTCTTTCCGACTTATTGTTGGAAACGTAAACATTAAAAAGTATGCAAAGTATGTAATATCTACCTTAGAATCCCATTCTCCATAGAGTGAAAATCTGCAAGGTAGCTTACTTCTAGGATAGCGGCTGAAAGCTTAAAGGGGTGCTGTGTTTCTCAATCTAGTCATCTGGATGATTGGCTTCAAGATACATGAATTGCTAGAATTCATTCAGTCTGAAAATAAAATGATAGAAAAGAGTTTGTTTCCTGCACTTATATGTAAAACATGAAGAATGTAACTCATCAATCTTTGTTCCAGTTCAATCATACTTCCTGGGATTAGTCATTGGGGACACTCCCTATCAGTTGGAGCTGCTAACCTCTGCCCAGGGTTTTCACCAAGCTGATGGCAGTAGTGGTGGCGCACCTCGGGAAATCCGGTGACCACATATTGCCATACCTGAACGACTGGTTGATCCGGGGAAGGTCTCCAGATAATGTATCGACGCAGTTCAAGGAAAGCTGCTCTCTGCTTCACAGTTTGGACTTCCCCATAATGTCACACTAATGTAGAAGCTCCAATTCATCAGAGTGGTCCTGGACACACTTGTGGGGAAGGCTTTTCTTCTCCCCTGAAGAAAGAGTCTCCAGTGTCAGGCAAATGGTCAAGCTTTTCCAGAGCCATGACAGTCTACCAGCAGCTTCCTTCCTCCGCCTCTTAAGTTTGCATGGCTTCCTGCATTTCTTTGGTGCCAGAGGGCAGATTGCAGATTCAATCTCTGCAGTGGCTGTTGAGGGGTCAGTGGTCCCAGTACTTCGAACAACATTCTCAAGGTGAAGAGATCGGTGGCCGACTACCTTTCTTGGTGGGCTAGCAGAGAGCAGGATGATGGGGAAATCTTTTTGGCCACTGTGGCCTCAAGCCCAGGTGGTCACAGATGCGTCAATGAAAAGTTGGGTTGCTCACTGTGGGTATCTGCAGGTGAATGGTTGCCGATGGAATGCTGGTGGCGTATCTACAGACTGGAGCTGCGGGCAATCAGGTTAGACTTAATGGCCTTTGTGCCTTCCCAAAGGGGGTTAACACTTCCTGACTGAAAACACAATGCCCATGCTACTGCATGAGGTACTCTTGAAGTACTCCTCAAGAAGCGGGGAGGTGCGGTCCCTGCCCCTATGCAGGGAGGCATTGCAGCAATGGTTCTGGTTGCTGAAGAACCAGATCTCCGCTTTGGCTGCCCATTTGGTGGGAATGAAGAACTGGCTGGTGGATGATTTGAGCACGCAGAGCATGGTCTCAGATGATTTGTGTCATCCCATGGGTTCTCGGGAAGTTGTGGAGGTTTTCGAGCCACCATGATCTTGATCGCCCCGGATTGGGCAAGGAGAACATGGTACTCGGATACCTCGGCGTCTGGATGTCCTGTAAGAGTCCCTCAACCTATATGTGCGCCTCTTGGGAGGATGAGGTACGATGACTGGGACTTATCTGAAGGGGTACTTGAGATGTTACTTGGCGTACACCGACCTTCTGCAAGATCATTATTTGTGTGCAGTTGGAGAAAGTTTGAGGCATGGTGTACAAAGCACAGGATAGGACCCGATCATGTGTCCATCCACTGCCGTCTACCACTGGCCTCAGAAGGCCTTCAGATAGGCACTGTCAAGGGCTACTTGGTGGCTTTGTCTGTGTTCAAGAGATCGCCAGATCAAGGATCTTTCTTTACATTTCCGCTAATTACCCAATTTCTGAAAGGCCTTGTAAATAGATTCCTGCCTACTCCGTTTCTGGTTCCGTACTGGGACCTCAATTTGGTATTGACCTTTTTGATGGTGGCTCCATTCGAGCCCATGCATTTTGGTTGTCAGGTTACTTACCCTCAAAACAACTTTCCTGGTGGCAATCACGTCAGCGAGGCGTGTGAGTGGGCTTCAGGCTCCATCTTGCAGGCCACCCTTCTTGCTATTTTTTAAGGAGAAAGCTTCTCTTAACGTACGTCCTAAATTTCTGCCAAAAGTGGTTTTAGATTTCCATGTGTCCCAGAGCATTGATTTGCTGTGTTCTATCCTCCTCCACATCCCTCTTGAGGATGAGTAAAGGCTACACAGGCTGGACATTAGGAGGGTGCATAGCTTCATAGCTAGTATGGCAAAATTGAGTTGAGATGACCAACTTTATGGCTTTCTGTGTCCAAGCAGACGATTTCTCGCTGGATAATTCTCTGCATTGCGAGTGCCATCAGCGAGATGGAAGAGATCTGCAACTAGGCATTGGAGCACATTCTCCTACCCGCGTGTCAGCATTATCAGTCTTGCAAAGGGGTGTGCCGTGAAGCAGATATGCCGAGCAGTGACGTGGTCATCGCTCCACACATTATATTATTGTTTTTTTATAACATGCTGTTTGTGCCCACCCTGACTCACACGTGTAAAATGAATAAATCGGACACTCCCTGGGCAGGGAATAAGGCACAAAAGCGCAGGCTGCGAGAGTTCAAGGAAAAGTTTATCTAGATCTCTGAGAGCGCTCTGACCACATCAAGGTTACAACACATTTATATAGTACATCTACATTTTTGACATATGATGCTACGTTGGACCAGGATTGGTTAGACTTAGGTGTGGGCATCATCTCTTCCTCCAGGTAGGTTGCTTGGTTGGCAGGAGGATTGACGTCAGACATTTGTGCTCCGGATGGGTGAAGGTCAGATCGCTGTGAAACACGGTGGTCACTACCTAAGCTAAGAAAATACATTCTGAGTAATGCATGCACTAAATAATAGCTGATCAAAAGATTCTTAGTAGTGTATGACGTCGTTAAATCACTCAAGGGTTTATGCCATCTACACCTTTGGGTTACACAGGTCACAGGTTTAGGGGCCTTGACCACTATAATACTGTCATTGAACTATAGGGTTAGTCTCACAAGAATCTCAGGTATGTGGCACTTGTTAGTATTAGGCGCGATATACTGCACAGGGTCTAATATTAGTTGGGGGGGGGGGGTCTGCTGGGTGGGTTTCATAGTATGTTGGCAGTCTGGCACATGAAAGGGATGCCTCGCAAGGACACAGGGTTAGAATGGCAATAATTTTCAACTGGCGAGGGTAAGAGGGCAAGGACACTTTTGTGGAGATGAACGAGCTATGTGCTTGGCTCATGTTGGTTCACATGGGGGACAGTGATCTCAGAGGAAAAGGGATGTTACATTTATTATTTGTTGCAAGCAGCTCCGGCCTCAGAGTGAGAATGGAGCCGCAGAGTTTTCCAGTTAGAGTGGGGACGAGGGTGGGGGCCACGCGCTCCGAGCTACAGTGGCGGGCAAAAAGGAGAGATGCATGTTGTACTATCGCAGTGAGGCCTAGTTACCAAGATGGAGTCGAAAGGGGGCACAAAAAATGGATGCTCTGTGTCCTGCTCTGTGGTCCCATCTACGCGAATATAACCAAAAGTTAGTATCGCATAAGGGCGAGGGGCGTACCCACCACTAGAGGCACTTGGTCCAAGTATTGTACCGAGAAGTAATGGTAGAGAGGGGCCCATTGGCCCATCGCTCCCACACATTCCCCCCTTTCGTTACATCTAAAGTAATGAATACTTCTACTTTTTATTATTTTCATTCTCCCTTCGGTAGTACTCAACCTCTGCCACTGCCTCGTCCCACGCGGGGGTACCTTTTATGGGCATCCAAGCTCTAAAAACGCTTCTAAGGCTGTTTCCTCTTCTGGCATATTCATCTGGTGTACACATTAAGTAAATACTTCCATCCCCATCTAGATCTACCCATACTTCTTGGTACCATTGCAACTCTCTTGGTTCCTTTATCGTTGTGTAATGCAAATTATCCACTATATCCCCATACTGCCTGTAAATTGCTGTCATTCTCTATTGTGGTGTGGTGTACTCTCCTGTTTGCATTTGTGCATCTATCATGGTAGCTACTGTTGTCGGTCGGCCCATTGTCACCATCATCATAGCCGAGGTTGGCATGCTCTTTTCACAACACCGTAGTCCCAGTTGGCACACACAAAAGAACAGGAGCACAAAAACGATGATGGGGGTATCAGTATTTTCATTGCCACATTTACCCATGATGGTATCCAGCTGAACAAACTGCCGAACCATGTACTTTCTTCTGCTGCTCCTTCCGCTCTCATTCTCTCCCCTAAGTTGTGCACTGCGTTTATCACATGGGAGAGTGTCCCGTTATCAGCGTCTTCAGTTGGCACGAATGTGCAACACGCCCCCCCAATTTTTCAGCAAACACCACCGTCCATCGCTGTGAGGAGATCTAGGACATATCTGTTCTGCATTGTCATTAGGCACAGCGTGCAGAGCTCTATTTTAATCACGTTGAACCTTTCTTCAGTGTCGTTGGCCAGTTGAATGAGCTCCCAGCGCACAATCTGCAACCATTTGGCGTTTGCTCGTGCTTACAGTCCAGGGGCAAGAAGTGAGGCAAAGAATGTCTCTGCTGATGAAAAGAGCTTGTATTTCTGCGGGATCTCAGGAAGGAGTTTCGATGATTCGGATGACATGTAATTGGAGGATCTTTTACTTCGTGTCAATCTTTTCTTTAGTTCATATTCTGACAACAGTTCATATGCTGGAGCTTCTGTTCTTATTAGTTGGGGCTCTGCCAATCGTTCAGCCGATTGCCCTGCTGCCGATATGCCAGCCAATTGCTCTGCTGACCCTTGGATGTGGCTCTCTGGTATTACCATCAGGGCTGTGTGGAGGGTGGCTAAAGCACAAGTTCCTTTCCACGATGCGGGGAGGTGCAGGTAAGCTTGCTTGCCGCAAACCCAATACATGTCCATTAGTGCTGCTGTGCCTTTTTTCATGTCGGGTATTATTACCGTTTTGTTACATCTCCTTGCTTCCCCCATGTTCACTTTCCCTTCCCCACGGAAACATAGTTCATGTGGCACTCCTTTTTGTATTTTGATTGGTTTTTCTAATGCTGTGACCCATGTTAGCTTTGAGACATGTTGCGACCACATGGGGTCACACACCTCTTTTATCCATTGGAAAGTGTCATTTGGTAGGCCTCGAAGCGCTTCGGCTTTGCATTGTATTGTTTCTTTGGGCCATTTATTTTCTGCATATCGTGTCCCCGTGATAACAAGAAATGGTTCTTCGAGGCAAATTACTCCTTGGCGTCTGCTTGTGCATGTTTTCTCATTCTCTAGCTTTTTCAATGTGACTGTGTGCGCCTGGAATGTGCTCTTTATTCTGCATAAAACCAGATGAATTAAACATTGGGCCTCCGACAAGGGCACTTCCTGTGGTACTAACATTTGCGGTGTTCCTGATGCATGCGGGATGAGTGAACAGACGTAGCAGCTCTCATTTGTTGCTTGCTTCGCCGTGGCACTCATGTCAGAATACCATTTATTTGATTGATTGGGGTGGCGGGGATCTTCTATTTCATCTAACCCCAGGTCATGATAGATGTATCTTTTCCCTCCCGCCCCCCTTTTTCTCCTCCTCCTCCTCCCTGCCTGATCATTGTTTTTCACCCTTTTGTAATGTATTGGAAACATCCCAGCCCATGTTGTATCATTACTATTCAATATGGCATGTGTATCATCATCAGTAGCAGCAATAATGTGTGAGGTAGGGTGTATGGTTGTCTGTGCATTAATACTAGTGTTAATTAAATCCTTTGTCCAATAATAATGTCCATCATATTCATTATATCCATAAGCATTACTCATATTTACATCGAAATGTGACACTGACACACTTGTTGATCCCACAGTGATGTATTCTGAAGGTTGCATTCCATCTGTTTTGTTAACATTAATTTCATGTGACTCCTGCCATATAGTCTTCACCCCAGTCCATATCATTTGCGATCCGTCTCTTATCATGTTAGCCCCGCTTCCCCCCCTTTGCATGTCATAAACAAGAGATAAAAGGGTATAGTACCAAGCTACAAAAAACAACATAACTGACATCAAAATTGCAGCACATTTCAAAACGCATTCAACATCACTGAACCTTTTAGCCCTAATGGTGACCCTATCACTATCTAACATTAATTCGCTCTCTCCGATCGTGGGTCGTTGGGCCATCGTTCACCTGGAGGGGCGATATAAATTCGTTAAGTCATCACAATATATACATATATTTACATTCTTGTTCAACTTCACGTTTAACCATTATTTTCAGTCAGGCTTGTTCTGTTACTCTATTGCTCATGTAATTTTGCTGTAGAGACAACCATCAAAAAATTGAAGGTGAGAGATAGAGAGAGAGAGATAGGTGAGGTATATAGACAATATTCTGGCCAATTGAAAGAGAGGGGGGAAGAGACAGAAAAGAAAGAAGGAGGAAGTAAGCATATCACTTTTATCTCTGCATATTCTTTTACTGACTCTTTTGTTATTTGCTTTCAACCTCATTTGTTGTCCCAGTAGCACTGTCCTGCTCCTCTTGGGGGATTATACTATTATGTGCCCTCCTCACATCGGATAAGTGCACCCAATACTTCAATCCTTTCACCTTCACTGCGGTGGGTGTACTATAAATGACCTCCTAGGGGCCATGAAACCTGGGTGAATGCCACCTTCTCACAAAGCTGCGGACATACACATGTGCCCCCGGCATCAGTGGCCCGCTTGAACTATCTGCGGCCGGTGTAGTAGTATCAGTCATCACATTTTCAGTAAAAGGCGGTGCCATTTGTCTCGCTATGCTGCGTAGTGCGCGTGTTAACTGGGTTAGGTATTCCTTGAACTCTTCCCCCAGCACTGTGGCAGCCCTGTGTGCATCCGATGCTCTTCTAATCGGGGATACTGGTGTGTGTATTCTCCTCCCAGTGAAAATTTCGTGGGGGCTTAAATGGTGGTCTTTACACGCTTGTGGCCTGAGTTGGAACAGTGCTAGGGGCAAGCAATACACCCAATTCTTTTTTAATGTGTTACACAACTTAGACAACTTACTTTTTAATAATCCGTTGATCTTTTCTACCATCCCATTCGCCATTGGTTGATAAATTGAGCATAATTTGTGCTTCACCCCCAAGAGTGATGTCACTTCCTTAAAGAGGTCATTCACAAAGTGCGTACCGTTGTCTGATCTTATCACATCGCATATCCCCCATCGTGAAAACGCCTCCCTCACGAGGAACTTGGCCGCACATTTCGCATCTGGGTGGGGACATGGGCCCGCTTCCACCCACCTTGAAAAGGGGCACACCACCACAATCAAATAACTTGCTCTGTTAGCTCTCCCATATCAGCATAGTCTATGTGGAGCTCTCTAAATGGTCCTGTTGGTCGGGGCAAGGTACCACGCAGTGTTCTTAATGTCATTCCTGAATTATATGTTTGGCATCTTATACATTCTACAATGAATTTTGACAGGTGCTCCTGCAAATTGGGGACGAACCAGTGTTCCTGGATGTCTGCGGCAAAGGGTTGTTTTGCTACATGGCCGGGGAAATGAAACTGTTGGAATGCTATTTCTAGTAACTCTATGGGCATTATAACCTTTCCTGTCGTCTCTTGCCTCCAAATGAGGTCTGTGGCTGATTGTGTACATCCCAGTTTGCTCCACAGTTCTTGCTCCTCTTGGGACGCTCGTCTTTGTAACTCTATTATCTGCGTTATTGGGGTATTATTGTATGCTTCCTCTCGTGGATCTGTGGTGGTTGCTTTTGTGATGCATTCAAGTGTTGGTGTCACATTGAAATATGAGGCCTCCTTCACGGCTGCGTCGGCTGCCGCGTTTCCCAATGATATTGCATCTGTGTTGTTGGTATGGGCTTGGCATTTCACCACTGCCACTACCGATGGTACTGCTAATGCATCTATCAGCTCATTCAACAATGTTGCATGCTGTACTGGGGAACCATCTGCCCTCCTGAGCTCTCTTCTACGCCACCGTGACAGCCCTGAGTGCACCGTGGTAGTTGCATAGGCTGAGTCTGAGTATATTGTCACCGCACAGCCTTTGGCTGTGCGCAGGGCTTCAATCAGGGCAGTTAATTCTTCTGCCTGTGCTGAATAATGGGATGGGAGGCGCTTTTACACAATTCTCATATTCATCTTCTTCCATGCGCACTACTGCCATTCCAACGTGTTTTTCCCATGTCTCGGGGTTTATTGATGCTGACCCATCTATGAAATATATTTCTCCCTCCTGTAGGGCATTCTCACTTGCTTTCACCTTCCCCCTCATATGTGGCACAATCGTGTTCCTGTATGTCCTCTGTTGTGCATGGTTTGGTGATAAATGTTGCTGGGTTCACTGTCTTGCACCTCACAACGTGTACGTTGGGGCTTGAAATTATTACTTCATATGCTGTTGCTCTTTGTGTTGTTAGTGTTGATTTTGATCGCTTAAGGATGGCAAACAGGGAATGCTCTGCATATAGCGTTACCGAACATCCCATGACAATGGTGGCGCTTTTTTCAATCGCAAAGGCCGCAGCTGCGAGGGCCTGTTCGCACGCGAAATGACCCTGCATTACTGGATCTAGTGTCCCACTGTAGTAAGCCAGTGGTTTGTGACCTAGTGATGTCTTCTGTGTCAGTACTGCTGTCATCAGTGTCCCGTTGCAGTGTGAAAACAAGAGAAATTCCCTCTCATAAACTGGGTTCGCGAGGACTGGGGCGTCAGCAATGAGGTCTTTTCATTTCGAATACTGTATTATCATTTCATGCGTCCATTTTATTGTCAACCTATTCTTCTGTGACTCTTTTAATGCTTGTAGTAGGGGGCATGTATATGCCGCGTAATCAAGGATCCATGCTCGGCAATAATTACAAATGCCAAGAAATGTTTGCATGTCTTTCACAGTTTTTGGTATTATGTTGCGTATAGCAGCTGCTCTGTCTGGGAGTATTCGCTTCCCATCTTTTGATATTAGCTGTCCAAGGTATACAACCTCGGCGAGACAGTATTGCAACTTCTCCTTATCTACCTTGTATCCTTTGGCAGCTAGCACATTCAGTAGTGCTATCGAGTCTTTGCGACACTTTTCTTCTGTATAGCTACAGACGAACAAATCGGCTACGTATTGAATGATGGTGTTCTCTCCATCTATGTTTCCAATGTCTTCCCGTAACACCCTGTTAAAAATGCTGTGGCTTTCACAATACCCTTGCGGGAGTCGGCGATGTTCATACCTATTGTTCCCTAATGTGAACGCTGTCAGGTACTGGGATCCTGGGTCGAGTGGTGTGGTATGGAGAAGAAAGCGTTCTTCAAGTCAATTACAGTGAAACATGTTGACTCTTTTGGCACACTGCACAATATTGATGCCAGGTTAGGCACTAATGGGAACTCTTTTTGAATGACGTCATTGAGTGAACGGAGATCTTGGATCATCCTCCACGCCCCCTCCCTTTGCTTTTTTGATCGGGAAAATCGCTGTATTACATGGGGAGGTTGATGGCACTATGATGCCTTGTTTCAGGAGTGCATTTATGGTCTCTCTAATTCCCTCCTCTTCTTCTTTTGATATGGGATATTGTTTTACTCTCGTCAGCATTGCACCTGGTTTGAGTTTTATTTTTATTGGTGTCACCTCATGCAGCAGCCCCACATCGTGGGGCCCAGTGGTCCAAATTTCAGGTGCTACTTTTGTCATGTCTTCCTCAAATATAGTCAGTGGGGACCTAATGCTAGCCATCATTGGGTTATGTACCTCTCTGTACTGGACCATGATGTTGCATGGTATGCTTATCTCCATTATTATTTCTCCATCATCCTCACCATCAGTGAATAATTCCTCATCTGTTATATCTCGTAACATTATGTTTGGGTCTATGCATAACACAGTCCTCCACTCGCACCCGTGCGCGTCCAGTCCTATGACCACAATACGTTTGCTGGATACTTGAACTGCCTCAATGTCTATGGACATTATCGTGCTGGTACAGTGTGTCTGTGCAATTGGGCGGAATATGAAATCTGATGGTATTCTCCATTCTTTTCTCGTTATCTCTGGTACCACTCGTGCTAACACCTTGATACCATATATGAACATGCTTTTATCAATGGGTACCCCTCGCACCACAACTTCATTCATCACTGTGCTGATCATTAACATTGCTCGTACTGGGCATACTCCTGGTGTTGAGCACACTATTCCTCGTTCTGTAAACGAGATCGTCGTATTCAATTTGCTCAACAAATCTCTCCCCAGCAGGTTTATTGGTGCGTCTTCGTGGCACAGTAAGGGTGCGCGCACGGTTTTTACCCCCACCGTTATATCAAGATCTTTAGTGTAAGGAACTTTTAAAATAGCCCAGAGAACCCCTGCGTCTCTAAATTCCTGCCTGAGAGCGGAAACCACCCTTCCATGAGACATGATTTCTCTGCTCCAGAGTCTACCATAAAGATAAACTGCTTATTTCCTATCTCTGCCCCCACTAGTGGTTCCTCTTCTGCACATAGGGTGGTGGATAGGACTGGACATGCAAGTGTTCCCTGTGGGCTGTCCTAATCTGAATGTCTTTCTTTCCCTGGCACTGAGAAGACATTGTCCCCAATCACGGTCACACCGCGGTACGGCGCGGGCGCACCGTTTGCAGATGTTGCATAACAATTATTGGTCACGCTTCCCACTGCATTTTGTCTTGCCATTGGTCGCGGTGGTGGTTGCTGTTCTTGCTGTACCTGAGGTTCGTTATAGCAGTAGTCTTGCTGTCTCCCACTTCCCATCGGTAGTCCATAGGGGCTACCTGAGTGTGGACACCCCCAACCTTGTTCGTTCTCCATGGGCTGTTGCCCCTGGGAATACCCTGAAGGCCGCATTCTACAATCTCTAGAGTAGTGTCCCCATCTCCCACAGTTCCAACATAACCCTTGTGGTCCGCCTCTCATTCCTTGGCCGCCAAATCCCCTATTTCCCATACCTCCAAACCCCCCTCTCTGGCCATGGTACCCACCTCTTCCTCTTGCTGGTCTTTCTTGCCACTGTTGCCCACCGTATTGCTCTTCTCCGTTCCACTGTCCTTGTCCTCCTGCGGCCCGCAGTGCTGCTATTGTTGCTGGTCTGTTCCCCGCCCCTTCGTCCCCCTCGTTTTCTCGGTCTGTGGTTGCACTTGCGTTGATGGCGTCGACCTTCACTAATTTGTTCTGTACCAGCTTCGCCTTGTCTGCAAGCCTTTTTTGTGCTATCTCCTTTTCTCTCTCTTTGATCCTCCTGCAGTGGTGCACAATTATACTCTGTATTTCAGTCCAGCCCTTGGCTTCTATCCCAGCTATTTTGTCCAAGGCCTTCTGCACTTCCTTTGGGAGCCCCTTCTTAATGATAAAATAAAACAAGGCGGTGGACCGGTTCCACGCCGTGCCAGTTTCGCTTCTCCATAAATCCTGCACCCGCAGTATGAATTGTGTAGGATCCTCGTTCTCCTCCATTGTGCATTGCATCACTAAATGTAAATCTGGAATATCTGGAAACGTGCGCATCAATGCATCCCATACTTGTGCTCGAACGTTATTGAACACCGATCCATCGTGGCGGTCACAACTCATCGTTACTCCATGAAATCCGGCCTTTTCCCACAACGCGTCTGCTTGATCATCAATTGCTGACACTAATGAGCTCTTCACATCCCCTATCGCTAGCTGCACTCTTGCTGTGTTTTTCTCGAAGGCGTGTATCCATTTCCCAGCCCCTCCCGACAGTGGGGGGAGGAACTTTAGCAAGGTGTTTTTATCCATTTGAGCCCACGGAATGTAATGTGGCCTACCTGCTCCTTTATGTATCAATGGCATTTGCAACTTGTGTTTCTTCCCTACCTTACTTACTGCACCTTTCTTTGTTGTACTTACCATCATATTTCTTCCTCGCTGTCTTAGCCTACCCTGCCATAGTGGTGGCGATGGAGTGTCTGGGTACCAGCGGTTTGGCAGTGGGGACCCGTCTCGGCAGCTGCCTATTCATATTCGTCTAAGTCACTCCACACCTCTTCTAGTTCTGATTCTTGCTCATTGTTCCCTTCACATCCTTCTCCTCTCACTGTCTGGGCGTATAATCCTCACGGTTTGTCATTTAGATGGAACAGGAATTCCCCTGACTGCCATTCTTTCTCTTGCCCTTGTGGTATGTGTGTCCCTTGTGATGATACTGACCGTGCTGGCTCTGAGATCGCTTGCGCCACTTCCCCCCGCTGTGCTCAATGTTGGTGTTCGATCCGCTATGGATAATGATGGCACCTCTCCTCCCCCTGGCAACATTTGGCTCCTGTCGCACAACGCTCGTAGCCGCGTTATCGCCATCTGTGCATGCGCTAGCTGGCGGTCTAATTCTCCAGTGATATGTGCTAAATTCACGGGGGGTGCGCTTGTTGGGCCATACAAACCTCCTTTATCATAGGGGGGTGGTGCTGTGGCAACTGCTCCGGTGGTGGGTGTGGGAGTGGTACATGCTAGTACGTACAGGGGCTCACTATATCCTACTGCTGGTCTGGACATTAGAGGATATATTTTAGTTGTATCGCCTTCAGCTGTAGTGGTTGTGCACTCGCCCTTTGGCGTTCCGCTTACCTCTTCCTGTGGTTTCTGTGTTTCATTCACTTTCTCTTTATTTACCTCTGCTACAGGCATAACTTCTTCAAACATTCGCCATAGGTCTAGTACTTCCCTTCTGTTTTGCAGTTGGTTCCCCTTATACCTTGCTAACAAGTGTGTAGATACTAGATCCAATACTCTCTTGTCGAATGACCCACCCTCTGGCCAGATTGGCGTCACACTGTCCCCTTTTATCTCAGTCAACCATTGATCATGGTATTTTTGTATTTTCTCATTGTATAACGGAAGTTGCTGACAAATATGGGCTAGTGGTGTTATTCCCCCATGACAATGTGTTTCCTTTCCTCCCTTTGTCTGTACTTACCTTCAACCTCCCTTTCCCCTTAATCACTTCTTCACCAGTTGGATAATATACCACGAGTCTTATCAATGACTTGTAATTTGTATGCACATATATTTATCAAGGTATATATATATATATATATATATGTATATATGTATATCAACCCCCTTTTCAACGTTAACCTTTTAGTTATTGCATGTTCAAATTCAACAGTTCATTGTTGCATATTTTGCCACTTTAACCACAAATTAGTCACAGTACTTGGATATCCTTGACAAAAAATGGACAGAACACAAAAGCACATATAACACTTATCATGCACATGCACTACCTGCGCGCGTTTTCTCCCCGTTGCTCTTTTTCCACCCCTTTCGCCTACTCTTCTCATTCACTCCCCACCTCTTACACCCTCTTAATCTTTTCCAAGAATCCTTTCGTACCCAGAAAAAGAATGTTCTAAATAACTACTCCGAGTCTACTCAATATACGAGACTCCTACTATTTTCTCTGTAACTTCACTTATTTATTCTGCACTGGACGAGACAATGCTACGCGGCGGCGCCTTCTACCCCGTTCGGGCTAGGATACCACTTCTCTTTTTCTCTTCACTTCTTACCAAAACCTAATGGCCATATAAAGGATAGATCAGAAAAGCCTCATCATCACTCACACAGGCCCTACTCTTCCCTACTACCCGTTACCACCTGTCCCCCCCTATTTCCCCCTTACCTTTCCTTCGTAACCTTTGCAACCGGCACTCGCCTATTCAGTCAGATGACCCGAAGGTCGCCACTCGCAGTCCGACCCCAGTCAGGCTCGAACCCCAACCAAGCCATGGCCCGCCTGGGCGAGCAGCTTTTCAGTCGGGTATTCGTCAACCGGGAACCCTTGACCCTCTTCGTAGTGCGCACAGGCTGGTCGGCCGCGGAGGCGATGGTTTCGCTGGGGGGCGTTCCGGATCCCACCGCTCGGCGCCGGCCTCGAAGCACCTCTCCGATCATGTCGCAGGGGGTCACCAAATGTGCCCACCCTGACTCACACATGTAAAATGAATAAAACAGACACTCCCTCGGCAGGGAATAAGGCACAAAAGCGCAGGCTGCGAGAGTTCAAGGAAAAGTTTATCTAGATCTCTGAGAGCGCTCTGACCACATCAAGGTTACAACACATTTATATAGTTCGTCTACATTTTTAACATATGATGCTACGTTGGACCAGGATTGGTCAGCCGTGGTAGCGACTTAGGTGTGGGCATCATCTCTTCCTCCGGGTTGGTTGCTTGGTTGGCGGGAGGATTGACGTCAGACATTTGTGCTCCGGATGGGTGAAGGTCAGGTCGCTGTGAAATACGGCGGTCACTATCTAAGCTAAGAAAATACATTCTGAGTAATGCATGCACTAAATAATAGCTGATCAAAAGACTCTTAGTAGTGTATCATGTCGTTATACAAATCACTCAAGGGTTTATGCCATCTACACATTTGGGTTACACAGGTCACAGGTTTAGGGGCCTTGACCACTATAATACTGTCATTGAACTATACGGTTAGTCGCACAAGAATCTCTCAGGTATGTGGCACTTGTTAGTATCAGGTGCGATATACTGCACAGGGGTCTAATGTTAGTTGCGGGGGGGGTCTGCTGGGTGGGTTTCATAGTATGGTTGGCAGTCTGGCACATGAAAGGGATGCCTCACAAGGACACAGGGTTAAAATGGCAATACGTTTCAACTGCCGAGGGTAAGAGGGCAAGGACACTTTTGTGGAGATGAACGAGCTATGTGCTTGGCTCATGTTGGTTCACATGAGTGGCAGCGATCTCAGAGGAAAAGGGTTGTGTTACATTTATTATTTGTTGCAAGCAGCTCCGGCCTCAGCGTGAGAACGGAGCCGCAGAGTTTTCCAGTTGGAGTGGGGACGAGGGTGGGGGCCATGCGCTCCGAGCTACAGTGGCGGGCAAAAAGGAGAGATGCATGTTGTACTATCACAGTGAGGCCTAGTTACCAAGATGGCGTCGAAAGGGGGC
The DNA here is from genome assembly GCF_040938575.1 of Ambystoma mexicanum. Taxonomy (NCBI): domain Eukaryota; kingdom Metazoa; phylum Chordata; class Amphibia; order Caudata; family Ambystomatidae; genus Ambystoma; species Ambystoma mexicanum. The sequence goes on along the minus strand of NC_090929.1, from coordinate 535,917,266 downwards.
ACAAAAAATGGATGCCCTGTGTCCTGCTCGGTGGTCCCATCTACGCAAATATAACCAAAAGTTAGTATTGCATAAGGGCGAGGGGCGTACCCACCACTAGAGGCACTTGGTCCAAGTTTTGTACTGAGAAGTGATGGTAGAGAGGGGCCCATTGGCCCCTCGCTCCCACACAGTGCTTAATACCGAAGAGGTTTCCAAGCGTGGCCCCGGGATTCCAACCTGTGATGCTCCGTATCGTCTTGCTTCAAAGACGAGCGTGATGCCACTGAGCTATAGTAGCCTTGCCTAAGCATTATTGCTTAGATGTGGCAAGTGGTTCTGAAGCTCGATTCGGCAGAGCAGTGTTGCAGAGCTTCCTTGTCCGAGAGTCTATCAGATGAGGAATCTGCAGGAGAATGCAATCGATTGAAGGAGAAACTACTTACCGGTAATATTATTTCTATGGATTCTTCTCCCACAGATTCCTCATCCTCCCATCCTGCACCGCTCATCGTCCTCCCTTCCTGCCCGCTATGAAAGTGGTATATTGCTGTTTTACCCGAGGTGATGGCGATTTGGTAGGTGGTAAGTAATGCCTCTTTGATTGGGTACTGTCAGTGGGTTAATTTCAGTGCGGTGACTGTTCCACACAAAAAAAATGTTGATGTATTTTTCGCTGTCGTTAAGCTGAATCCTGTGGATTCTTCCTCCGCGGCTGCTGAGCGCAGGGGAATAAAGGCGGGGACCTGAGGTATTGGGGCACAGTGACATAATATATATACGGCCAATGTTGCGTCATGATTCAAGGAGTCGCATGGTTGAGTCCAGAGGAGTCTGTCGAGTTGTATTGTGCCCCTGTCAAAAACAGTTTCAGAGCAGCTGATGCTGGAAGGATTTTTATCAGACGAGGTATCTGAGATGAGAATTTATAGAACGATCATTACTGCGAAGTAATTTCTTTGTTGCCAGTTTCAATATTTGCGATCTCCCTCATTGTTTCTGTACAAAGATCTTAGCAGCAATCCCACCTCTTTAGAGTGTGAAAGGCCTCTAAAGGGTCAAACCCAGAAAGTGGGTGTCGAGCGCTGTAGCAATGCCTGGTAAACACAAGCTTGGGGTGTGTCTGAGTTCTTGGGTACCTCTCCCTAGCCAGATGTGAAATGTGGACCACCATATGCAGGATGCTCCGTATGTGAGAAGTGCCTTAACCTACTGATTTACAGCAATAGACCTTGAACTATAAATCATAGTAAACAATCGACACCAGTCATGTACGAGGATGGCCCACATTGTAATAGATGGTTCAGACCAAACTACTCATAAAAGTTACAACTCGTAACTAAAATGTACCTGCAATATATATGCTCATATATATGGTTTCAATTCATTTTGGTTTATTCTTTTGCGAAGTAGTAGGCCACCCGACCTTGCTTTCATTTCTCATCTGCATACTTACAGTGATCGATACAAATTGCTTACCCTAGTGGCCATAATCGTTTTGTGTGGAAGCCATTTTTATACCTGTAAATGCTCTAGCTGGAAAGGCAGCAACTATTTCTCAGTTATATATCCCCAAGATCATGCCAGTACTAAAACTAGGCACCCACCAGGAATGTCTACCTGAGGGGCACGCTATCACTGGGTACCTATCCATGCTGCACATTGGAAATATACCACCTTCTCACTGGTCAAGAGTAGGGCATAAGAGGTTTGTAAAGCACCCGTCGTATGCTGCCTGGTGGGCATCACTCTTGTTAAGGAAACATGTGGACAGCTGTGAAAAGTGCCCATGGAATACTGTCTCACGGCTGCTACTCATGTCGCGTCATTCGCAGCCTCAGGTCTGGATTGTATGTAAAGGGTCCCAGGATCTCCTTGGGTGCGCAATGCATGCCCCTCAACTATACTACACTTTACTCCCTCTCCAGAACTCATTGATTCCAGAACTCACTAACAATCAGCAGGTCTATCTTCATTACACAGTGCTGTCTGTTCCTTTTCTATGTGCCACGCTTTTACCTAAATGCATGGGTTTGCCCATCTCGAGTGATATCATTCCCCCACATAATGTCATTGTACCTTCTGTGAGAACCCTGAAGGTGTCTCACCTGCTGGTACCTGGAGATCTGTCATCCAGGTGGCCAGGAGATGGCCATCACTTTTGGATCCAGTACCTGGGATGGACCAGTGAGGTAGGATCACCTGGGCGAGGGGTCATCGGGGAGTGGAAGTAGGACACCGACAGGCAAGACGTGGTACCACATTCCCTATAACACCTTTTCCCTATCTTACCCTGTAGTATATGTTTACCCCCGAACCCCCCTTTTCCGGCACAAACACTTTCTTACACTGTAACAGACAACAGACAACGGACTAACACCAGAGCCGTTTACTTGACATGTCCCAGCACACGGGTCAGGCAGAGTCAAGCAATTGACAACAACCACGCACACATGACAGCCCTTTACCTTCCCCATGGGGATGAAAGGCAGAGCACAAAGGCACACTTCGAGCAAGGCCGAACGCACGAGGAAACGGCTACACCGGACCAGCAGTTCAAAAGGAGAAGAAAGGCGAAGAGACCTGGAAGGACATTTAAGGGGGAAATACCCTTGCCCTTTTGTCGCGAAGCCTCCGAAAGAGAAATTATAAGACCGGGAGTTACAGCTGCCGTGTGGAGGAGCAGATGTCAATGGTACATGGGGGGCCTCCTGCATTGATGGCACAACCGAGGAGGCGTGCTGGCTACCGTGGTACCGTCCTTGAATCCAGAGGCAAGTCCATACAGCGGGTTCAACACAGCCTTTGAGTCGTAGAAAGCCGATAGCAAACCGACGTGTGGTGAGCCCAAGGTTGCAAGTGGCAACATTTCATGAACTCAGGAACCTGAAACAAAGAACCTGTGAGTATGCAAAGTTTTGTGAAAGCCCAGAGAAGGGCCAGCTGCAGAGTGGTCCTGCGCTGTAGGAGTGCTCAGTCGAAGGACTCTCGCTGGGCCCCTTGATTGTTGAAAACTGCAGGTACCAGAAGGCCCTAGGAAAGGGTGGCGTGAAATGTCAGAATGGTCCAACAAAGGTCACTTCAAATCCTTTGTACAAAATCAAAAGTCTGACTCATGGTTGAGAGAAAGCTAGGGGAAGAAAACACAGCTTTCTGAGAAGATTGTGAACTGTGAAATAAGGCAAGCGTTACCCCGAAAGAAGGCTAGGAGAAGGGAATCCGCACTTTCTGACGAAAATAAGCAAATCACGAACTGTGGTGAAATTACATGAGCTGTGTTAAAGAAGACCCTAGTGAACCCGGCAGTGGGAGGCCCACTTAACAAGATGGATCCGAGCCCGGCAGAGGGAGATCCTAGGGGCGAAGAGTCATCGCCCAAAGGTACAAGATTACTGAAGGAACCTTTGTTTGTTGTTTTGATCCATCGGGCCTTCTAATGGAAGAGACTTTTGCGAAGGAGAGTCTTGACTGTTGAAGGTTCCGATATCGTGGAACTGGAACTGTGAGCCTCGTGCTGGGCAGGCCCAGCAGTGTGTTGTGCTTAGTCGTTCCACCTTGTCCCTTTCTTTGAAACGTGGGGAAGGGAGACCCAGCCATACCATCCTGACTTACTTTGTGAATACTTTCTTTCTTTTCTGGTGAACATTATCCCACACTCTTTTTCTAACTTAGTTGGTAAGGTTTGGCAATATTTTTGGAATTGTTTTAGTATAGGCCCTTTTTATTTGACAAGATGCTACTAGGACTGCCTTATTATTATTTGATGGTCGTAGCTTGCTCCCATTTTAGCTTTAGGTTTTTCTCACCCATTATAAAGTTCAATAAACACCCTTTAGCTGTGATCACTTGCCTGTCTTTACTGTTGCCACCATGAGTTCCTTACACTTCATTATATGATGGTATCTCCTCAGATTTTAACCTCATTCAAAGAGGGGCTCCTTTCATTCATGGACTTGGTTTACTTGGTTTGGACCGCAACTCACCTGAAATTGGTCTACATGTCATTCCTATCACCTTCTCCTCACAGAGAGCCCCAGCTTCCCTGTCCAGTCAAAATGATTCAGTCATTGGGAATCGGTCAGTCATTAAGTAAACGCTGTTGTTCTTCAAAGGATAATATATCGAAAGAAAATGGAGTCAAAGGCTACCCTTGTCAGTGACGCTAAGGTGGTTTGTCTAAAAGGGTGCAGTGGAGCTTTGGATACCGTATATCTGTATGCTCTTCCAGAAAAAGAGAGACAGTTAAGTTCTGCAATTTATTAGTTCACATCCGATAAAAAAAATATTTAAAACAATAACATATGCCTTCCTGGGCACAAAAAAATCACATAAAATCAGTGTCACTTGAATTGTACTAACCCACTGAAATATGTACAAAGTATTGTGATCTATATACAATATCTTTTTGTGCCCAGGACGGCATATGTCATTGTTTTAAATATTCTTTTATCGGATGTTAACTAATAAATTGCAGAACTTAACTGTCTCTCTTTTTCTGGAAGAGCATACTGATATACGGTATCCAAAGCTCCACTGCACCCTTTTAGACAAACTTCCTTAGCGTCACTGACAAGGGTAGCCTTTGACTCCATTTTCTTTCGATATATTTGCCTAAATCCTCCGGAGTCAGGCCCCCAACAAAAAAGAGGGCTCTTTTGCCCTTACTGCACACTGTTCTTCAAAGGATACCATACTGCCATCTACAGTTAAGCACTCAACACCGCAGTTCGAAACCGCCCAACCAATAAGGAGTTAGCATGGCACCTGACCAGGAACTAAGGATCTGAGCGCAACCCTTGCAGTTCCAGGCAGCCCTGCTTGTTTATTTCCAGGCCGATAAAACAGAAAAAGAGCATCCTGCGCCTGCAAAACTACATGGGGATTACATCGACACAATCCATACCTGTATATTATAGAAACCTCCTCTCAGCTGGGCCAAAATGACAGTATAGAGTCTGTGCTGTCAGTTAAACATCAAACCCTGAGATCAGTTTGGGTTTAGGTTGGTTTGTGAGATCTTTTTGTTCATACTTGACCCCTTTAAAACAGCGCCTCTTTATCTTTTGTGCTCCATTAGTTTGAATATAGATAGTGGAATTTGACCATGATGCCAACTGGGAAGGCTGGTCTTCTCCAGTTGGGACAATACACGATTGTGAAGCCAGTCCGTCCCGAACACCCAAGACCAGAAACTAGATCTGTGAAAGATCACTGCAGTTGTGAGCACTGAGCACAATTAAGTATTCAAATGTCCTTTAGCAGTGGAGTGTGAAAGTAACTTATCACTGTAAGCTGAACATAATTTGGCACTGAAGCACATTTTCTGAAATATTTGTGCTGGCTCAGCCAATTCAGACATGTGAGTAAATGCATCATCAGTTTTTTTATTTCTTTTTGTCTTTGAATGCACACCTCCAAGATGGTTTCCATGTCTCGACTGATTTTAGGCCTTGTTTTGCAAATACACAAAATGTGCTTTATTCACTTTGTCGACTTCAAATTACATTCCCATGTATGTTCTTATTTGCATTTTTCATCCACAATACCAACGTTCCAATACTGTTGGCTGTAGTGATTAGGTTTCCATGTTATCTATGTATTATGAATGGAATGTTATTGTAAAGCTCTGGGTTCACAGTGATGTCTCTGACATCTGGTGGTGTTCCAGTTGTTCCTTTATTGAAGTTCCAGTACATCTTTTAGGTTTATCTTGTCAAGTTCATCTGAGCTCCAGGCAAGATGCACCGACATCCTCTCGGGTAGGCTACATAACTCCAACTGACTCGCACAGAACTCTCAATCATACATCAACATTCGAAGGGATTGTGTCCTCCGATGTGTCCTCTTTGATAGATCATCTCCCAGCTTGCTGGCCTCGGAAATCTTTTTTCAGTAGAGGGCGCTGCGCGTCGACGTCCCTCAAGCCGATGTCCCTCGACGGCCTCCGTATCGGCGCCAATGTCACTACACGTATAAAGACTTGCACAGCGTCCGTTGCTCAGTTCCGTTTGTCCGTGCTTCGTGGGGCCTTGGAATATCGTTGCTTAGTTCTTCAGTCGAATATATCAATATATTCCTCGTGAATACCGACTCGTACTCGATGGCTTCCTCACCCGAACAGACGACTCCAAGGTCCGGCTTCAAAAAATGTCGAGACTGTGGAAAGAAAATGTCGTTGACGGATCCTCACAGGATCTGTTTGTGCTGCCTGGGAATCGAGCACCATTGTTCGGAGTGCGAGGACTGCATGTCCATGACGGCGAAAGCCTTGAAGGAGCGTAAGGGGAAGCTCGAGAGAGGTAAGGCAGTTAAAACTTCTTCAAAAGTTTCCTCGGCGGAGTCGAGACATTCATCTTCTCGCCATCATAAAAGACATCCTCGTTCTAGGTCTCGAAGCAGTTCACATCACTCTTCGAGATCTAAGCATTCAAAAAAGAGACGTCGAAGATCCCCTTCCTCGTCTTCGGCTTCTGTTTCCCCAAAAAGGGTCTCCTGCCCCACAAAACATAGCTCTCAGGCTGAGTGGGAGGAATTCAGGAAAAAGATGCTAAGCGTCTTCGAGAAAGCGGCCTCGACCACCTCGAAGACTGCTGAGGGTGATACCCTGGGTGAAAGACCCAAAAAATCAGAAAGCCGTGAGTCGCAGTACCCGGCGAAAGAAGCCACTCGAGAGCGTCACAAACCCTCGAGTAAAGGCAAAGTTGCGTCTTCAACGCCGTCGTCGAAGATCCCTTTGACACATAGATCGGCGTCGTCAACGCTGTTATCGAAGGGTTCTTCGCACAGGTCAGTCGAGTCGACGCCGAGAAAGGATAAACCCACGGCCACCTCACAGCCAGTGGCCATACCCAGAGCCTCGAGCACGAGAATGTCGTTGACAACCTCGAGTAGAATCCCGATACTCTTGAGTTCATCGAGGCCTCTACCACCTTTCTCGACGCCTTTTTCTATGGCTTTGAAGCCTTTAACGGCCGTGTCGACGACGTCAACATTTTCTCAGCAAATCATGACAAACCTGGCTCCTTCTGCTCTGGGAATGGGATTTATACCATTTTCAAGACCTGATCACTCCAGGGTCTTATCTTCTATCTATGAAGAAGGGGAGGAGTCGGATCAGGAAAGAAGTTTTGAGTTGCAGGGATCTGCAACTCCTGCAACAGAGAAATTTACCTCTGAGGAAGGTAGGTTGAAAGACCTCCATAAAACCCTACAGGAAGCAAGTGGGTTGGATACTTCCCCAGAAGTGGAATTTGCCACACCAGACCCAGGGGAAAATGCTGAAACCCCCTTATAGAGCCTTGATGGTAAGGATAATAGTTTATGGGATGGTCCACACCCTCACCTGCTTTTCAGCAAGACGACCTCACAGACATCTTGGTCAAAGGTCCACAGGAGGATCCTGTGGTGCCATTTCATGCGGCATTACAAAGGAGAATATTGGCAAACTGGGAAACACCTGAGGTAATCCTGGCAGTTACCAAAAAATGATCAGCTAAATATCGGGTGTCTTCTGCTGACCCTGAATATTTATCCAAACACCCAACTCTGGAGAGTCTGGTTGTTCAGGCAACTACTTCAGCAGGTAGTAAATCGGCTTACCTGACTGTTCCACAGGACAGAGATGATAAGAGATATGACTCTATGGCCAAAAAAGTATTTTCCGCATGTAGCATGACGTTGAAATCCATCAATGCTACTTGTACGCTCGCAAGGTTCTGCCACACGCTTTGGGAGTGTGCTTCATCAGCGGCTGACTGCCTCCCGGAGGGAGAAGAAAGGGAAGCGTTTCTCAACATCATTAAGGATGGTATGGACGCAATGTGCGAATCCCTTCAGACTGGCATCGATTCTGCTGACAGTATCAGCAGGGCCATGGCGGCAAGTACAACAACCAGGAGATTTGCTTGGTTGCGAAAGTCTGGTTTTGCTCCAGATGTGCAAAGCAGACTCTTGAATATGCCCTTTGACGGCTCTTCTTTGTTTGGTAAGAAGGCGGATAACAGTTTAGAAAAACTACAAACATCAAAGGCAGCAGCAAAATCCTTAGGAGCTGCAATCCGTCAGACACCATATCGCCCCTCAGGAACCTCTTGGAGAGGCAAGTCCTTTTGCTTCTATTCCGCGTTCGGAAAGGGCAGAGGACAGCCGGTTCAAAGGGGTCAGAAGAAATTCACCCGAGGTGGACGGGGTAAAAACACAAAAGCCGCAGCAGCAACAGGTGCCTCTTTACCCTCGGCATCTGCATCAGCCGCCTCCAAACCGCTCTGAGGACTCTCTTCACAAAACATCAGTAGGTACCAAGGGCCGGTACTCCCCCTACTCTCTCATACCGAAGAAAGACGGAGGACTGAGACCTATCTTGGACTTACGAGAATTGAACAAGTTCCTCAGGAAGGACAAGTTCAAGATGGTAACTCTCTCTCAGATCCTTCAGGCCCTCCAGCTCCAGGACTGGCTGGTATCTCTGGACCTCCAGGATGCTTATTTCCATGTGCCAATCCATCTCAAACACAGGAAATACCTGAGGTTCGCAATTGGTGGCTCTCATTATCAATTTCAAGTTCTGCCATTTGGGCTGACCTTCGCCCGAGGGTCTTCACCAAGCTAATGTCGGTAGTGGCTGCAAGTCTAAGGAGGGAAGGGATCCAAGTCTATCTACCCCTACCTGGACGATTGGCTGATCAGAGCTGTATCTCCGTAACAAGCTCAGATTCAGCTAGATTATGTCTGCCACTTCCTTCACAAACTGGGCTTCTCCCTCAATTTAAAGAAGTCACAGATGATACCATCACAGAGACTCCAGTTCATTGGAGCGGTCCTGGACACTTCCCTGGGAAAAGCCTCGCCACCAGAGGTGAGGGCTCAAGATATTCTGCAGATGGTCACCAAGTTTCAAAATGCCCAATGTCTCCCAGCCTTCAACTTTTTGAGGTTGCTAGGCCTCATGGCATCCTACATCTTCCTTGTGCCAGAGGCTCGCTTGAGAATGAGATCTCTTCAGTGGGCACTGAGAACTCAGTGGTCGCAATGCTCAGGGAGAATGACAGACTTCCTTCAGATTCCGGACAAGGTGGCTCGAGACCTTCAGTGGTGGGCCTGCCAGAAAAACATCTTGTCGGGAGAACTGTTTTGGCAACCATGGCCACAGATAACAGTAGTCACAGATGCCTCACTCACGGGGTGGGGAGCCCATACCAACAACTTGACAATCAGCGGTCGTTGGTCTCTATCGGAGTCCAGACTACATATCAACCTGTTCGAGCTGAGAGCAGTCAGACTAGCGCTGAAAGCTTTTCTGCCATCTGTACAAGGGAAAAATGTCCTGATAATGACGGACAACACAGTGGCCATGCACTACCTCAACCAAAGAGGAGGCGTAGGATCACTGCCACTGTGCAGAGAGGCAATGCAGCTCTGGTTTTGGGCAATTCAAGAAGGAATTTCTCTATCGGCAGTCCACCTAGCCGGAGGGAAGAACTTGACGGCGGACGCTCTGAGCAGGCAGGGCACAGTCTTCCACGAGTGGGAACTAGCTCAGGAAGTCCTTCAGCAGATCTTCGCCCTTTGGGGAACCCCTCAAGTGGATCTGTTTGCCACCAGTACCAAAAGAAAGTGCGATCTGTTTTGTTCAAGGGAAT